>NC_079490.1:175621388-176300839 GCF_020520425.1 Spinacia oleracea | reverse complement strand
ACGTCCGGAGAAAAGAATAACTTAATTTAAAAGAGTGGGTATTTAGATAACTTATCTCTTTTATTTTAATTGAATTTGGAAGTGGATGTGTTATTCAAAACTATAAGAGACCCTTTGTTCCTAAACATTGGTCTCTTAGGCTTATTCTAGATTATAACAGGTCTCTTAGCTCTCAGCTATAAGTGTTTTTTTTTTTTTTCAAATTTTCCTTTGGGGGGTCGTTGGAGTCCTTTGCACCCGCGTGGCTCCGCCACTGCTTTAAGATTGACAATATTTACCGGATGAGCACGTATGATGTTTAAATCAGGCTCTCCAATAACGACGGATTCAATATTTTGATATTGATGTGCTAAACGTAACATATAAGTAGGTCGGCTTGAGAATTGACCCGTTAAAAAGTAAGAAATATAAAAAGGCATAGTCACATTTTCCCCCTTCTATGAAAAAGCTACGGGGTAGATCTGTATATGTATATACATTTAAGGATCGATTAAATATTACCGGTAAAAAACATAATTAAGTGTAGTAAAATATTAATGATACAAGTACTTCTTCATGACCCTTTGTGATAATAATACATCACACACGAACTTGCACAATTGTATAAAAAAGACTTCTAGATTGATTCAAAGAGATTGGTCAAGAGTTTGTAAACATACCCTTTTAAATTGGTTTATGTACCAAGTTGTTTAACAAAATGCCCAAAAATCCAAAACCATCGATTTTAAATTTTTTATTCACCATGATAAATATTCTCCCAAAAATGTCCCCACGTCATAAATAAAAAATCCAAAATGCTCCCCTCTCAATATAAAATTCCAAAATACCCTCCAATTCAAAAAAAGTCTATTACTATTATACCCTTCATTCTTCAAAAGTTCAAATAGAATGATTGCAAACCTTCCATATGGAGTTATTTCAGCCTTCACTTCAAAGCAAACCTTGTCCTCATTTTTTGTAGACTAGTTCTACTTAATTAAGCAACCTGGATTCTTTCTAATCACATAAAAGCACAAGAAATAAAATTACAACTAACGCTCTGTTTAGTTTGACGTAAAATATTTTCAGCATAATTTTTATGAAAAATATTTTCAAAGGAAAACACAAATACAAGTTAGTTTTACTTTGTTTAGTTCTTTAAAAGAAAATATGAGAAGATTGTGAAGATTGAGGGGAAAAAGGGAGAGGGGGCGGGAGGAAGGGAATAAAGGTGGAAAATAGGTTTTCCTCTCTTTCAAATGGAAAAAGTTTTTCCAACTTTGATGAGGTTATGGACAATTGTTTTTTATCCCTTTCCAAACTAAACAACGTAAAATGGAAAAAATTGTTTTCCATAAAACCTTTTACACCTTACCAAAATGAGCTTAAGTACGACTATGTAAAAACCAGTATCTCAATAGGATAGAATCTGTAACACCCCCAATTTACTAACTAGAAATAAATAAGAATATAAAAGACTTTATAATAAATTTGCGGAAGCTTACACCTAAATCGGAGGTATCACCGCCACACTTGATCACATTGTCAAGTGCTAAGGCTTACAATACTCAAACTATTACAACTCGATTACTAGGTGGTCTATTTAAACTAAAAGTATTAAACGGTCATACAAGACTAAACGATAATATTGAACTCCTTCAACTTGTAATTGCATCTTTCACGATCGATCTGCTCCAGTCAATCTTGACTGCTCACCATAGTGGACAAATTCCAAAAGGATCGTCGCAGGGCCACCATAAGAAAAAGACATGGCCGCAAACACACATAACAAATAAACACACACGTCAGCAAAAGCTGAGTAATCAACGCTTATTGAATAACCAGACATATAACAATAATAATAATAATAATAATAATAATAATAATAATAATAATAATAATAATAATAATTTAACAAACACATAAGTACAAATTGATAAACAATTCTTATAAAACTAGTACATATAACCATAAGTAACAAGGGTTTATTTTTAATTTCTTATAAGTTCACCATTTGAGTAATGTGGATCGAGTCCACCACCCAATAGTATATATTGAACTATTGGATGTAACCACCAGAGAGATGTGGATCGCGTCCACCACCCATTAGTATATATTAAACTATTGGATGTAACCACCAGAAAAATGTGAATCTAGTCCACCACCCAATAGTATTGGACTATTGGATGTAACCACCAAACAGGTCTTAGTCTTTAAGTGTGCACACCCCCCAGTGAGTGTTTTTAACTCAAAGGAGTAGAATAAGCCTAGGTCGTGCTAGTTAGCCCCGACAAAATAATAAAGCACAATGTGCTTTCCAACCGATTCATATATTATCTTAAGAGAAATTGTACTACAAGATGATCAATTATCATCCCAAAATGATTAATCTAAACTTCCATAAAAATAATGTTGTATAGCGTTAAGCTCGCAGACTAATAGAATTAGACGTATGGTACAATATAAAACACTTGTAGCATTACAGTCTCAATCTTATACGGCTACTATGCTAATTCACTTTATCAAGTATTAGAAGTTAACATATAAACAATGCAGTTGTAACCCATATAAGCATATATCAAAGGCAAAATAATCTAAGTCATGTACAAAGATCTCATTGATAAATCAATTAAGCAAACTTCACATATAATATATGTAACAACTTCTAACATTACGAGAGTACACATAATAATTAATATATATAAATAACTCAGTAATTAATATATATATATATAAATAACTAAATAGACTAGGTGCGTGTGATTACAATTAATAATATACACGAACAATTAGAAGAGACTAAGTGTGATTACTAACTATTAATTAATAAAGCCAAGAAACACTATAACGATCTAAAACTCTAGAATATATAGATTGACCCAATCCAAATTTCAATATCAATCCACAAATAAATTAGACCCTTAGATATCTACACATATACAAAATAATAGTGATTAATATAATAAGAAATCTAACTCAACAATATTATCCATGAGTTGAGCATTTATCTAATACACGTTATTACATTATTCACTTATAATTAGACATAAAATTTATACTATATATAACAAACAACTCCAAAGACCTATACATGATTATATATATAATAATCAATACTTAATTACGAATAATTTAAAGAGACTAAGTGTGCGTGATTACGTACCTTCCCGAAATTAATATACGATAATGTACGCAATGAACACACGCACTCAGGTGCGTGCGGGGTAGCGAGATGATCATCTTACGGTGACAGTGTGCTCAAATTTTCTTGTATGCTTTTGATAACCAAATAATCAATATGATAGATCAGTATGATGAAAATCAATGGTTGCTAAAGATATTTGGGTTAGATGTGAGGTAATACGCAACTAATATATAATGAATGAAGAGGATTTGTTAGCTAGGGTGAAATTACGGCTGCACAAGGTTTACATAAAATAATTAGGTTTAAAGGGCTATATATAGGTGCTCGTAATAAGAGTCCTACTAATTTTAAAATAGCGTTTTTAAATTTCTGAAAATATTAAAAGGGACTAGCTAAAAACGGATATAATTATATTTTGACTATAAAATATATTATACGAAATTATAAAATATTGGGATATTACAATCTATTCCCCTTAAAAGTCCCGAAACTTAAAGTTATAAAAATACAGGGTATTACAATCTATCCTCCCTAAAAGAAGTTTCGTCCCGAAACTTAATGTTTTTAATACTTTGACACTCTTACTTTTAAAATAAATTCAACAAAAACTTACTATTTAAAAATATATATTTCATGCCAATATTATATTAGGGGTATTACAGAATCGACTACATAAACAAAAACTTTATCTCTTACTCAATATGATCATAGCTTAATTAAGCAGGTATCTCTCAATAGGATAGGATCGGCTACCTGAACCAAAGATTTTATCTTTTGTTATTATTATTCAAAAGGTCTTGCGCGCACAAGGTGTACAATAAATTTATTGTACACCAAAATAACTTTTACCCATTTTTTTTTGTAACTTTAACCTAGTTTTGATTAACTTTTATATTAGTAAAAAAAGTTGATAGATAAACATTTTAAAGGTTTAAATGATTAATTTTATACATTATCAGTGATTTTTGAAGAAATAAGTTTTACTAAAATAAAAAATTTATCACTAAAAAATAGATAACTATATATAAAATAAGTTTTACTTTTAATCCTTTTGAGTTAATTTTTACTCGTACAATATTTATCGTACAACCCTTAAAATAAGAATGTGTGATTATTATTTTGTTATTATTATTATTATCGCCTAGATAAATCCATTTCTTCATTTGTTGGTCCACAAGTACTCCGTAATCTGAAACAGACCACCATTTCACTCTATCTTTTTCTCTCACACACATTAGTACATTACACATTTACACATAAACACTTGTATAGCAGAATCCTCTCACAACACTCAACTCAACAAATCAACAAAATCCAACAAAAAAACAACATTGTTTTCCCTTTTCAATCAAATCCCAGTTATCCTATTAGATTCTTCATCCCCTTTATACTGTATCTGTATAAACAAATAAATAAAATTTATTCATAGCCTCACAAAATTTCTCTGGCCAAAAACACCCACATACGAAAATGTCAGCTTCTCTCTCCGTGCGGCCCACTAGCCCCGGATTTCATCGGGCCACAGCCCAACCCAGTTGGCCCAGGCGTTGTTGGGCTGTCTCTATACCCTCCCGGCGTACATTTCCGCCCGCCACCGTGGTCCGGGCTGGGTCAAGGGCGGACGATTCGGCGCCGTTTGGGATGTCGGTGGAGAACGCTTTGAAGCTCCTGGGTGTGTCGGAAGGGGCTTCGTTTGATGAAATTTTGCGTGCCAAGAAATCAATCATAGCTTCTTGTAATGATGACCCTCAAATTATTGCTCAGGTTTAACAAGTGTAAAATTTTCAGCACCTTTTTACTATTTTTTTTTTTTTTGGTTAAATTTTTGTTCTTATTTGTTTAATTATTGATTTGGGTGTTTAGATTTATCCATGATTGATTTTTTTAATGATGGGATTAAGTTTCTTCTGATAGTATGATGCTGATTATAGTTAATAGTTGGTTTCAATTGTATTACATGTGATTATTTTCAATGATAGTATAGTTAGTGTATAAGGAGCCACATGGAATATAGGCCAGTGATGTAGAAGAGATTTTGATATCAGAATAACACCTCATGAGACTTTAACCAACTAAATTACTTGACAAATTGACATGTAGACATCCACTCTCATATAGTATAGTGAATTAGTGATTGGACTAAAGTTCATTTTTGTAGAAGTGTGGAGTGTGTGGTTGTAATTGGGTTTTGATCCTTGCAGCTAATTGTGGAAGACAATCTGTTTTTTTGAAGGAGGCAGAAAATCTGTTAATTCATTATGTATTGGATTAGTTATGGTTCCGAGGGTGTAATATGAATTGAGGCAAGATTGATTTGGATAATACTAAGATGGGAATGACTAGATTTTGATCGGTTCTCTACGGAGCTTGAAAGTATGCTTGATTTCGTAGTTTCGTGATAATGATTCCAGAGTTCGTTGCTAAAGTGCTAAAGTAGTTTGCTATATGGTCATTGGCTCATTGCTGGTGATTGCTTTACATACGTGATCTTTGTTTTTCTCGTTTGGCTGGAAGATTTCCTTACCGAACCAAATTTAGTTGATGACCTTGATGTGGCTAAGAAATGCAACATGTTGCAATTTGTGGTTTCAGCTTGAAGATTGGAGGGTATTTTGCAAACTAATTAATAGAGAAACAGGTGCTTAAAAGATGATGATGATGGAAAACAAAATAATAGAATTGTATTTATGCGGGTAATTCTGGCTTTTGAGCTACCCCGCAATAATTTGTGAGATAGCGATGAATTTTAAAGATGTTTCTCCTGCACTAATGAGATAGCAAATGGATTTGTACTTTAAGGTGATTCCACTCATTGTTTGGGTTTTGATTCTAGGAATTTTCAAAATTTAATTCAGATAAACCCAATAAAGAAGTTCGAATTATTATTGTATATTTCTATAATGGGGTTTAAATTGTTTTGCACCAACAATAGTTTGGTTTATCTGTGTTAGATTTTCTTAATTCTGTTGCCATAGAATTGAAGCAAAACACCGTAATCTCTCTCCATTCACTTCCCCAGCCACCTGAGTGACTTGTGCTGTCATTGGCAGAGATTCAGCACTATAGTCATGATCAACATTCCTCTATATTGCTTCTCCTAGTCATTTAGGCTTCATTTTTTCACATGAAAACCTCTTATCTAGAGTTCATCTTTTTAGTTGTGAAACTTGGTAGCCCTTATCTTAACTCAGTTTAACTTGTTTTCTCTGAAACTTGTCTGAACTTATTCTAATTTATTCACCTGAAAAGATCAAGGCCGTAGCTTATGTCTTTTTTTTTTTCCATCCATAATTGTTTTCAGGTAGAAGCTGCATATGATATGTTGCTCATGCAGAGCTTAACACAGCGCCGAGCTGGAAAAGTCGTGAACAGCAGTGTTCGTTTTGCCGATGTCAAACCTGCTAACTCTCCTAGCATGGGAACGATGCCTCAGTGGCTGCAGTCATCAATGAAAAGTTCTTCTGTTATGGTTGAAACACCAGCTGCATCAGACCTTGGACTACAAGCTGGTGTTTATGGTGCAATGATGGTTTTGACTTATATCAATGGAGCTTCTTCATCTGCAGGAGCGGTGGCTGGAGCGGATGTTCCGGGATTTATCCTAGCCACCAGTTTTGGAGCATCCCTATACTTCATGACGAAAAAGAATGTGAAACTAGGTATGCCACACTGTGATTGTTAAATCTATGTCTTTATTTATATTGCTGGTTTACTCTTCTGCAAGAATGGAACTGGGATTTGGATACATATATTCATTCTTTTGAAAATCAGACATCATATTTTTTTCAAAGATCCGTCTGCGTCTGGAGGTTAAGACTTAAGACCTAAAGTCACCTGTTTCTGCATAATTGTACAGAATGATCAATAGATAATTGTACGTCATTTGGGTTGTTTCTTGATTGTTACTGTCAACTTCTAACACAGTTCGTACCATGAAGAATTTACCTATCATGATTCCGGTTTGTCTGTATTAAGGGGAAATTTTGTATTGATCTTGTATTACCCCAACCCCGTCCCTAAAAAGAAAGAACGGAAGAAAAATAGGAAATTGATGTTGGGAAACCTGGCCCACATCTTTCCGGTTAAACCCAGTTACCAGTATGTTGTTCCTAAAGCATTTGTTGTTTTTGGATTGGGTATCACGAAGAAGCAGCCTATTTGTCAGGCTACTGAGGGATAATTGGGGAATTAACAAGGGCAAAGTATCCTAAATATCTTTAATGAACATATGTAGTTAAACATAAGTTAAAGGGCACCATTGCAGGAAGTTAGCTAGACACGACCAAGAGTAATTATAATTTACAGTATCGAAGTTGTCTGGGAATGTATTAACCACGTTGTTATGTACTCGTACTAATTTTTAACTGTTTCTGTCACGCATTCTGATTTCATGTGTGGTTATAGATATTGATTGAAGTTGGTGTTTTCAGGGAAAGCAACTCTGATAACCGCTGGTGGACTTGTTGCTGGGGCAGTTGTTGGTTCTGCTGTCGAAAACTGGCTCCAGGTAGATATTGTTCCGTTTCTCGGTCTGCACTCTCCTGCAGCAGTTATCAGTGAATTTATCATCCTGTCTCAGTTTTTGGTCTCTCTATATCTTAGGTAGGCTCTAACAAAGTTGTAATTATGTCTTGCAGTCTATAATTACAGACTCTTAGTTTTATCCTTTTTGCTTGATCATATCCTTGCATTATTAGGATGTGTAGCTCATGTTATCATGGTATGTACAAAAATGAAATGTAGCAGAAATTTATACATTATTTAAAAGTAAATACTATGCATTTCTTAATCACTGCATACAGATTACAGAGTACTTCTGTTGTGCATGAAAAGTCTGACATATTGAGTTATAACACATCCATCTATTGACTTTCAAGTTCTGGTCATAACACTGTTGAAAAATGAAGTTCACCATCACCATGTACACTGCCGAGCCGAAACTTGCCGGTTATTCGAGGTCCATCAGGCGTTATATATGTAGATTGTTTACTTGGAGTTTGTTGTGTGGTGATTCTGTTATTCTCCATCCCAGAAAAAAGAAAGGAAAAAAAAAAAGATGCTTCCTCTGCTTTGGGATAACTGTTTTGTTGCAAATGCTGTTTCTTGATTACCCAACTTAGTCATGTGAACTTTGACCCTCTCATTCCTAGGAAAACCAAGTGCCGTCTGACCAACTTCAATCTTTCCATGAACTTTGAAGCTTTGGGTGAATCAAAAGTTTTACTCCCACACTTGAATATTACTCCCGTATTTGGGAACCCGGCAGTAAGAAAAGGAGCGCTTCAACTTGTTCTGTTGCTGTTTTGATTCCCAATGCCTCCTTGCTGTTGGAAATAACCTTTTGTCAACTACTCCATATTTCAGTATGTATGTATGTATGTATGTATGTATGTATGTATGTATGTATTAACCGAATGATCCTTGAGAAGAAAAGTTCAGTTTGACTTTTGAATCTTGAGCCGTCTCTAAGAATAACAATTTTAACAGTTTTTAGCTTTCACATGAGTTTTTAATGGTTGACATTGTCTACGCTTTTTTATTAGGTTCGTGTGTAGTCCCATTTTGTGTGATTCAGTTTTTGTTTTGAGTTTGTTCGTGTTTAGTTGGGGTTAGATCATTGTATGTGCATCAAAATGTTAGAATCATGTTTATGTGAATAAACATGTCACATAAATGGTGGTTGCATTGTTTAATTAAGATAGTGATGGGTGACAATTTGTACTAAAACGCCAAAGATACACAAAGAATGCCCACCTAAAAATTCCTGGCTCTACAAACAACCTAAAATTACTAGGCCACAAGAGATGTATGTGACTGTAGTGAGCATCAGGAATTCTTTGGTCTAACAGCAAAATCGTGGGCACGCCTTCGCCTTCGCCTTCGCCTGTCAATAAAAACTAAAACAATCCTACGGCAAATAACTACTAATAATCACTCTAAACCTGCACCTCAGCGAGCTGCTTCATTGCAAGTCTAATGTACAAACTGACTCTAGAATCCTTGATTGCTTAAAATACTCAAGGCCTTTTTCACCCCATTTTTACTTTAGGTGCTAATTGGCATAGGAACCTTCTTCTATGTTACCCTTGTCCAAATTTTGCCCGTCATTCACCAAGTCATTGTACATTTTCAGTGAAGCCTTTGAGAAGTGCACCATGGAATCGAAAATCAAATAGAATCCAGTTTGGAATCCATTCAAAGTAATCCTTTGAGTTTCTTCCATGTAATTGTGATGTTTCTCCTTCTCAAACTCCAATCGCTTTCTGAAATTGTCCAATGCATCTTTCTTTTCTGATAAATATTCAGC
This sequence comes from Spinacia oleracea, assembly GCF_020520425.1. NCBI lineage: Eukaryota > Viridiplantae > Streptophyta > Magnoliopsida > Caryophyllales > Amaranthaceae > Spinacia > Spinacia oleracea. Next base: position 176,291,408 of record NC_079490.1, on the reverse strand, counting down.
TTCATGTTGTTGTTGTTGTTGTTGTTGTTGTTGGGTATCATCTTCTTGACTCTCTGCCTCTGTTTCTGAAGGTTTATACTCCAAAAGCTTAGTAGTAGTCTCATGAATTCTCCCCTCGACTTTCTGATATGCAATCATCTTCTTCTCTAGTTCTTTAGCCATTTTGTCAACTTTTCTCTTCTGCTCTTGTTCCTCCCCTTGTTGAACCCATAACGCTCTTACATCCCTTACAAAACTTTTCATTGCCACTGTAACCGCCTTATCAGGTAAGTTTTCCATGGAAGTTAGCCAATCACGGCATATCATGTACATTGGAGGACCTTTTGCTCGATATGGTGGTGGTTTGAAACTCTTTGTTTTAGAACCAAATTCAACTTCTGGGATAATGAACTTGGATAACCATCCATGAAGAGTCTCAACATAAGATCTTTGAGCAGCAACATACTCTGTGAAGCATTCCCTCCAATTCTGAATCTCTGCCTCAAGCTGTAGGGTAGCAAGCCGATGCGAGTCATTGCAGAATTTTCCATATGTTGGGCACTCAAAAGTCTTGACTTCAAAGATGATGTGATTCTGGGTTTCATGGGATTCCATCATTATCTTCCATGACTGAGTCAAACTGCAGAGCAACAAGAACGCAGAGAAGTGAGAAATTCACAACTGAAATGAGTATATTTTTGTGCTGTTTTTCTTACCCTTGCAACAGTTCAAGGATCTGTGGCTGTAGTTCTTCATCTGAAAGCTTCTGAATTTGCTCAGAGATAGACTCAGCTCGTCTTATGGCAACCAAAATTCGGGAATACAGATCTTTCACAGATGCTCTGGTCTTATCAACAGATAATGAGTCATCCCCTTTTGCATCTTTGTTTCTCAAATGTGCACATTTTCTTTCATACATCTTTCTTATATCATCGCCAGCCTAATTAAGAGCATCAACCATCAGTTTACACTTGATCCTATTAACTTGACAAGTCACAAATCACAATCCAAACTGATTGAATAGTTTAAACTTTCTAGTGAAATTTATGGCAGCAATGACCTTGGGGTGAGTCCAGATCAAACATGAAGATAATTAATAAATTAGCAAGTGTTTTAAGGGAAATTCTCCAATCAGAGTCGTTTACCTTGACCTCCTCATAGAGCTTCTTTTCCCAAGCATACAGCCTTCCTAGGGTCAGTGAATGGCTTCCAGCTGACATACCACCATAGTCGTCGAAAAGATCATTCTTATACTCAGTCCACGAAGTGGTGGAGTTCTTAGAGCTTGAAGAAGCCACTAAACTTTTACAAGATGAAGACCGCAATGTATTGGATCGATTCCATGTAATAGCTTGAATCAGTTTTGTTGAGTTTTCTGCATTGTACAGGAACCAGGTGAGATACTTTTGAAATTCAAATGTGCTTTAAATATTACAGAATTCATCCAAGTTATCATCAAATTGTGTGTTTATAGAAAGAACAGTCCTTTAACTTCACATGCTTCTAAAGCAGCTGGTACCATCTTGCAGAATAAACAAAGGTAACACAAATCTCCATTTTTCATATTTCTGGTTTCCCTGGTTTATTTGCAGCAATTATTATTATTTTATTTTTGTCGAGGAAATAAAAAACCTAAGTCATCCGAAATGATTGAAGATTTTATTTGCAGCAAATGATGTCAAAGGATTAGTATCCAATTATGTATCATAATTTACAAGCTAATTAACAAATCAGCACATATCATAATTCATCAAATTATGTATTGAAATAATGCAAACAAGTTGAATTAAATAAATAAACTTAAGGAAATTACCTTTAATTTCCTCAAGACCAGATTGCATATGCATTTTGTTAGCTTCAAGCATTCTAGAAACTTGTTTGCCAGAATCATAAGCCCTGATGAAATGATCCTCAATATCTCTCAATGCATCCAATAATTCTCTCCCTCTAACTGGTGTGTCAATAACTGTTAGTCCCTTTTCATTCTCTCTCACATTACCACCTTCCATTCCCTGAACAACATCACCACCTCCACCTCCACCTCCCATCATATGCTCCACATTGCTTCCGCCACCGCAACTACCATTCTGTTCAACTACATTGTGATTGCTCACCATGTTACTCCCTTGGTTTCTCCCTCCATCTTCCTGCACTCCTCCGTCCTCTTCCAATTCAGGTATCCCTTCTTCCTCCCTCACCACCCTCAAACCGTCGTCACCACCAACCCCAACAACCTCTGTTCTTACCCCGTAAAAGGGGTTGAAGAAATCCCACGCACCATAATCCCTCTGAGGGGAACCCATTGGTGGTGGCATTGACATGGACATTGACATTGGCATACTCATATTGCTCATGTAGTAATATCCATAAGGTTGTTGCTGTTGTTGCTGCTGCTGCTGCTGTTGTTGTTGTTGTTGTTGTTGTTGTTGTTGCTGTTGCTGTTGATGTTGATGTTGATGTTGATGTTGTGTCTCAACGTTCCTCTTTCTCTCACTCCCCTCCATTTCTCCCCCATTCTCCTCCGAAGACGACGAAGAAGAGACGGGGGATTCACAGCAGGGGAGAGCTTCTTGGGTGGTGGTTGTAGGCTGACAAGGGTGGTTCTGCTGCAGAAACATGGGGTTTGTGATTACCTTTTCGGCTTCTGGTGGAGGGTTTGGGGATGAAGGAGAGCAATTTGGAGGTGGGAAAGTAATTAAAAATGGTGAAGAAGGTGTTGAATGTCTAGCTACAAACAGCTTAATGGCAGCTGAAACTGCATACAGTGAATGACAGTACCTACAATGTGCATCTGCTAATGCATACCTTCTCTCTACAGCTAACTTCATCAACTTCTTTCTCTCTCTACAAATTGCAACCACCTCTTCTTCTTCCTCCAGTTTTGATGCTACACACCCCATCCTCACTCTCTTTTTCCTGCTAATTTACACAAATTCAATTTTTAAAAAATAACAAAAACAATGGTGGGTTAATGGTTTTAAAAGAGAGGAAAAAATATCAAAAAGGTGGAATTTTGGAGGAATGTGCAGCATATTTTAGTCCTTTTTTTCTTCTTTTTATCATTAAAATGTAAAAAAGATGAAAGTTTTAGGGTTTTCTGAGGTTCTTCCAAAAATGGAGTTTTTCTTCTTTTTGTCTTTCTCTCTCACTCAACTGGGGTTTAAGAGAAGCAAACTCATTCTTGTAAAAGTTCTCCAAAAACTCATTTTTCTTTCCTAATTTTGCAAAAATAAAAATGGGTTTTCTGTCAAAATCTAAGCTTTAAAATTAGAAAAGAAGAAAACTTTACAAAAACTTAAATGACAGAAGAAGAGAAAAAAAAAACAGAGGATATTTAGAGAGTTGAAGTCTTGTTGGATTTCTTTCTCCTTTCTCTCTTTCTTTTTACTTGGCAGAAATACAGGAGAAGAAGAAGAAGATGATGGGAAAAGAAGAGAGAGAAAGTAGGAGGAATAGGGGGTGACAGACAGAGAGAGAGAGAGAGAAAGAGGACAGGAAGAATCAAAGCTCGGTTAGGGTGGCAAGGGGCTCGAGAAAGAGTTGTGTTCTTTTTTCAAATTCTGTTGGTTACTTACTCCCTACTTGTTTGTTCTATTCTACATTTTTACTCTATACTTTCATTTCTTATTAGCCTGCAGTAATGCACCAAAAAATGACTCTAAACATCTACTTTCATTTTTATTAGCGACATTAATGCACCAAATTCCATCAGAACTTGGTAGTTTACAGTATGTAAGAGTAGTTATGATATGGTATAGAAATAAACAGAATAAGGTATGATAAGCTGACATAATGTAACAACAAATAGAGTAATGTGATGTACTAACAAACACAACGAAATGTAGAGAAAGCAAGTATATGTATATCTATGTAAGATCATATTTTTGGACTGGTCACTCAATGGAACTTTTGTGAGAAAAGAGGAGTCAAAAACACTGACAAAAAGTTGTCACAGCTCTTGAGATAGAATAGAGATAGAGAGAGAGTGTGAGAGAGTCAGAGTGTGAGAGGTTAGATTTTGGCTCATGGGTGCTACTGTACTTTACTATGCTTTCGTGGTACAGTACATTTCTATTTTTTTTATTATTATTTTAATTCACATTTTTACTTTTTTATTTAAAATTTTGAGAAATGGGTTACGGAGTACGGAGTATTTAATAAGCTAATAAATAAGGTGGTTTAAGTTTGTAAACATGTAATTATAGGAGTATGATAGTGTCACCCACCTTCTGCTTGAAGAAAGTAAATGTAATACTCGAAAATAGGGGAATATAATTGTTCCTAGGCATCGAAATTTAATGTTAGTTAAAAAAGATGATGATATCCTTCTATTCCTACGGAGAATGATAGGGTAACCTAAGGGTTGGTAACCCTTTTAATATTAATTTTTGATTAGTTACAAATGCATTGAAATTTTACATACAACACTTTCTCTCTCCAATTAATTATGTTTATATATTATTTTATGTTATATGTATCTTAGGGGTTGTCAACCCTTAGGGTCAACCAAACATTTTCCTATTCCTAACCTCCTATTCAAAGAACTTTTAATTGATGTGAAACTTCTTCAAATACGAAGGTAAGGAGTGATGGAGTATTACAGTGTGAATGTCAATATAGTAATTGTTGTGAATGTCAATTAGTTTAGGCCCTGTTCGGTATCGTTTTTTGTTTTCAGTTTTTTGTTTTTTACAAAACTAAAAACCAAATTATGAAAACCACAAAAAGTTGTTTTCAGTTTTTTGTTGTCAGTTTTCAAAATCAACATGATTGCTATAAGTATGACTAATTTTTAGTTCATGATTCAATCTAAATCATATGACTTTCAAAATCAAAAAACCAAAAACTAGAAACCTACAGTGATACCGAACGAGCCTTGGTTAAAGCCTTAAAGGGTGATAATTGAGGATATGTAATCGGATTTTTTCTACATCAGTGTCCGTCTGTAGCACTACATAAGAGTGTAGGCCAACACGAAAAAGATAGAGCGTACATGAGGTAGGCATGACACAGTGCACTATTGTGCTTATGGGTCTCGTTCATTTTAAAAAGTACGCCATGATAAATCATGCTAAAATAAGTGACATTTTCGTTTGAAATTGGCAAATGGTGACACTTGACTTGGGTTGCTCATCCCACTAGATAGTTGAGCCTACCCGGACTCAAAGCATGCGGGCTTGATCGAGAAACGATCTGATCGGGCACACATCTATCTGGTTCAATGTTTTTTAAGCTGCAATGATCATATGCACTCTTCATTCTTATTGCAAGTCTATCTACAATCTATGTCTCTATTTGTTTGCCATGTATTCTGTTTTAGTCGCTTCCTTAAAAATTGCTCCATTTCCTTATACAGTAATAAGTTTCTAACATTTATCTCATTTCATACACTTAAAAAAGTTTAAAAGACAATTTAACCCCTTCTCCTTGCAAAAATTTTACCCAACCCTTAATAAAGCACAATTTGCCTATGGAACAAACAAAGAGGGACGTAAAATAGGGGCCCTGTTTGGTTGATGGCTTTTTGGTTGGCTTTTTAATCTGGTCAAACAACCAACAAATATGCAATTGGCTTTTTAGCTAGCTGAAAAGCCAGCTTTTTCGCCAAAAATGAAAAACTAGTGTTGGAGTTGGCTTTTGGCTTCTCACTATTTTTTTTAAAAGAAAAATTAATTCATTAATAAAGAGTTATACGACATCTACAAGAGAAATATAGATCTAACAAATACATGACATATTGAATCAAATAAAGGTTTTCTTCATCAAACCTACGGTCGTTGAATAGATCTTGCATTGTAAAACGTCTCCCGTATATAACGTTGGAAAATAAAGTCTTTTCAGAGAGGGGGTCTAACGATTTGTTGTAGCCGCGAGTATGATTTCCACTTGATTCATCTGAATGTACTCGAAAAATTAATATTTGTTGCTATCCCGCATAAACTTTACCAACGAATCAATTCTACATAAATCCACTACTAGTGAACGACAAACCAAACGAATTAAAACTAACTTTACCATAGGGAGACTAACCAATAAGGACGAACTCCGCCCATATGGTGAAAATTTATTAAACTTAAGAGACAATAGATGAATTAATTAAAAACAGAGGGTCGGAAAAGTCTAATTTCCGAAGAAATTATACTATTTTCGACCTACGAGGGCCAAGAAAATAAACCCTAGAAGAGAGAGAGAAAGCGGCGAGAGAGAAAACCCAATTAATAATTAATTATTTAATTCTCCATAATTTAAACCCAATTAATAATTTAATTCTCCATAATTAATAATTAATACTCCGTAATTGATAATAAATAATTAATAATTAAAACAATATTCTAAATAATACAATAATTCATTTTTAATGTATATTCTATTTATTTGTTATTAGGTTTTACTCCCTACATAATACGAAGTGTTTATTAAAAAATGAATAAAAGATCATTAAATGTCCTTAAATGTTACGGAGTATTTTACATAGATACAGCCAAAAGCCAACAACTAGTTTTACAAAATATATTTGTAAACAATCAATAGTCAAACAGCCAACAAAAGCAGCCAACTTAAACATACATGTCAAACCATCCAAGTAAAACAACCAACAACCAATTGCCAAACAGGGCCAGTGCGAGAAAGAAAACAATACATGGCTTACCATGATGGACTAAAATGGTATTCATACTCCGTAATTTAAGAAATAGTCAAACCTCTCGTTTACCTAATTTTTTTTTTCCTCCAAACTTTCTTTTTGGTAGTAAGTGAAGAAATATTATTTCAAAACATACAGAAATACAACTCAAAGGGCTATAAAAACCCTCAACCAACCACATCCAAAAGGCTTACAAACTTCTCAGACATACAGTCTACAAAAAATGGAACAAGGAAGAATTACCATAACCAAACACCTATAATATTGACCCACCACGATAGGATAAAATAATTAACATAGTTGGTGGGGAACTCACCTTGTGACTTGAAGGTCACAAGACACAGGTTAAGCTTCATCAACTACGAAATGTTTAGAAATAGATCAAACGAAAATCTGTGTAGCTAGACGGATTAACTTGTTATAGTAGAAGAGTCCCTTCTTTTTAATTGGGCAGATTTGTCAAATACAACCTAATAAATGCCAATTACAACCTCAAATTGGTAAAAAAAAAAACCGATGGGATAAAATGGTAGATGAGCGGTAAATAGATGAAGAAAATGGAGCATCTTTAATCGTAACAATTACAGAAGCATTTTTCATACCAGCAAAGTGACATTGATATACGAGCCATTCACTAGCTGTTAAAAAATACGGAGTAAAATAGTTACGGAGTACTAGTCTGAAATAAGTTGGTACAATTAAAACCTTAAATTAATTAGTAATAATTAAATGGTTAATTAGAGTCATTAGCTTAATTAGGTATTCTGAAATGTTTTTATGGGTGGGTGAGAATATGCTCTGACAATACTCTGACCTCATAGGCTCGTAATTCTCTTCTCTCCCCCTCTCTCTCTAAAAACTTGCTTTTGTTAATCTATTTTTATGTTAATGGAAGGCTATCAATTATAGGGTTAAAATCTTACTTAACATTGTCTTGCTCTTGTATTTCTTTTTGAAGTCTTTTCCTTGTGATTATACACTCGAGTATGACATTATGTTTTGGAGGCGACATATCCCAATTTTTCCCACAACTTCATACGGTCATAGAGTGTTGAAATATTGTGATACGCGAATCATGAGATATGGCTCATATGAGGTATGACCCGAGGGAGCCTGGATGACCCAGCCCATGATGGCCGGTCAGTCATACGTCTCAATCTCATACTTTCTCCGTTCCGCAAAGGATGTATCATTTCTATTTGCACGTATGCCAATACGCTTATTTGAACATTAATATCTATAAAGGCGTATAAGTAAAAATTATAAAAAGTTGAAAATTTGGAATCCTTGCATTAATACAAATTTAACAAGATCTCACTTGACTATGTTTTTTCTTCAACAACTGTGAAAAAATGATTGTCAAAGTTGATTGATGAATAATACGCAAATGAGAAACGATGAATCTATGGAGTTGAGATGGGTAGCTATTTCAACTCCATAGAAACGATGAATCTATTGTGGAACGGAGGAAGTACATGATAAAGCGAAACTATTAAACTGACCATGCCCTCTTAAATCTTTCAATTTACATATTTCAGAAAATTAAACATGATTTTTTTTTTTCCCGATCAAGTCGTATAAGTCCTTTTATTTTATTGATTTTCAAAACTTCCTTTCTTCTGTTTTTGCCATTTCTGTCAATTATGAACTTATGCCCCAATAGCAGAACAATTGGGTTAGGGGTATCACTACTTTTGAAAACGAAATGATCAAAATTGTCAGTGTATTTGTCATATCAAGCCCATAAAACTGGGCCATTTGGTAACAAGAGTGTGGACTCTGGCCTCAGTCTGATGAACTGGCCCTACTCAAACAAGCGGTCCATAGAAAACTGCACCCATCCATTTGTTTTTCTTTTTGGGCAATAAACACAACCCTAATGAAACCGACACCACCTCTCAGGTAAACTAACTCAGGGAGCGTTCTTTTTCACTGGAAAAAACCTCAACTTATTATAATTAATTAAATCCGATTAGAACTTATTGAACCTGATTATAACAAATTAAACATGAGAGAGTAAACTTATATGACCTGATTGCAACTTATCTGATCTAAACAGAACTATAATTTTGAGACGGACAGAGTTTGATGTTATTAAAGCCAACTTCCCACGCAAGGAAAAGAGGAAACTAAAAAGTAGCTTTCACAGTAAGTATTGTTCCTCTTCATAAATACTCCCTACAATACTACAACGAGCCAACGAGGGTTCCATTTAAAGAAGAAAATTCATTTTAATAAACTCAGTGTCAGAACTCTTGGCCCTTTTGTTGGATTTAAACAAGCACCTTGTTTACCAAAGCAAGTTTTCGTCAAAAAATTTGCTTATTGGTTGAACGTAAATTTGAACAATTAGAAAGCACCAAACAAAATGCAATTTGTAACTGGTAAACTACTTCATTTGTTTCGCAATAGATGTATCATTTTTTTTCACGTATTCCGACATGCTTTTTTGAATGTTAATATCTCTAATTGCGTGTAAGTAAAAATTATAAAAAATTGATATTTGAAATTCTCACCTTGATACGAATTTACAAGATCTCACTTGACTATGCTTGTTTTTACATAATGTGAAAGAATAATTGTCAAAGTTAGTTAATGAATAGTGTCCAAGAGAGAAACGATGCATCTATTGCGGAACGGAGAAAGTATATATTGTACCCGACTAGGGAAAGGCAAAAAGTTCGGAAATCCAATACCAGAGGCACAAGGTCTAAATCCCGTGACATCGAATTTGAGTCATACTAATTCAGTTTAATCTAATAACTCAAAAAGTCAATCCCTAAACGTTGACCAATTCAACCCCCCTGTGTCTGTGTTACCTAATGCTGTAATGCTCCAAATGTTTCCTTTTTGTTGGCTTGAATGTTTAACCCAATAAATGCAGTTCTCGTTCAGATCTCGTTCACAAAAACAGCAAGATATATACAAATACAACCCTATAAGGTAATACACTAATACTTGATCAGACGTTAACCTCAAATAGCAAACAGTAGTTGATTAACCTCTAAATGTAGTACAGTACATTACAAGTTCCTTCAAGAACAAAACTATCCAGAAGGGTCCAACCTAAACCCATTACCCTTTGTGCCTATCTTCAAGGCAATTTATGCAATAAAAAGTGACACATATCACCAAAGTCATATCTACAATCCCAGAGTAAGGGCAAATTAACTCCAAAATCTATAACCCAAAGGAGGTGAAAATCACATTTTCGAGCTAAAGCCCCTTTCAGTTGGCTTCTTAGCTCAAACTTTTCAGTTCAAACTCAAGTGGTATAGCCAAAATGGTACCTTTTCCTTTCCTTTTTTTTTTTTATACAATGGGCCTAAGCACCCTTCTGAAAATAGTAAGTAAAACAATACGGAGTAAAATTTAACAAATAGATAGGGCAAAAGTGAAAAAATCGTCACCGCAAAAGATACCAGTCAATATGAGGAATTTTAACTTAACTATCATAACCATCACCTGATTTCCATCTCACTCTCTTCTCGATACCACGATAGAACTTAAAAATCCACTGTCAGTTCCAAGTTAAAAGTAGCTATGGCATACGCCGTGAGAACACGTTATAGTACCGTACCGTACCCTCTTTTTCTAGCTTCTCCAATTCTTCAAAAACGCGCTAGATTTTCTGAAAGCCATTAGCTGAACATCCATCTATGAGGGTGCTAGAGTATTAGAAGGAAGGGTAACCCCAGCTCCTCTAACCGACACTTGTGGGCCCTTAGATCCACTAGTAGCCCGACTCACGAGATTTGAGTCCAGGAATACTACAATCACAGTGATGTCGTCGTGGAAATGACGTCGAACCCCACGGTCAATTTTCTTCAGATCCGAATATCTCATTTCTCGCTTTTTAGCCGCCTCTTGAAGTGCAGATTTTACCAATCTCTTAGCACTTCCCTGTTAATACACGAGATATTTGATTAGACATGCATGTACACATGTACTAGTTCCTTGCTCTAATAGAGTTTGGCAAGGCTAGAATGTATGTACTGGCATAACATTTGATAATTGAATATGTATAAATGGAGTAGGACATGTGCCTTCAACGTTCACTAGAGACTTATATTGGGGAATGAAATAGGTGTTTTTTACCCACAAAAGAATAGAGAATTCGAGACATCCATATTAAGGAAGTGTGAAAAACATTAAGGAGCAGGGGATTATTCAGTTAAAGATGCAAAGTCAGTAACAACAGGAGCATATATACATGTCAATGCAAATAAAAACAGAGTACTTTGTACATCTACATATTCACATCTCTAAGGTGCAATTGTGCAGACACTTAAAATCAAATCAGAATTCCATATTAAGGGCAGAACATTTCAAAAAACTTTCAACAAATTATGAAGTAAAATTTAGCCAACAATGCAAAGAGAATATTCTACTTTAACAACTTCAAGTTAAAATCTACTAAACCATGACATATATCGACAGCAGGAATATAATTACTGGTTTGTACAAGAAAATCTTACACTTCGTGGATTATTTTGCACAATATCGACAGCTTCTTGATTGCTAAGGTGCTCCCATAGTCCATCTGAAGCAAATATTACAAACTGATCATGTGGCTGCAGCTCATGAACTAAAATTGATGGGTCTGCACTTAATATCGGTCTTTTGAAAGGTTCCCGCAGGCGAAATTTGGCGAAAAGAGGTTCTCTATTGAACTCAGCCTTCTTTAAATATACGTCTCCAATAGATCTAGAAATCTGCATTCAGGAGACTCTTAAATGTTATTTGCCATAAGTGTGAGTTAAAATCCATCATCTGAATTTTGTCAATCAATAATTTAGTGCTTTAGAAAATGAAATGGCATAGGTGCATGGAACAAATAACAAACCTAGCAAGCCTCACTCAGTTCATCTTATATTAAAACAAACACGGGCTACAGAGCTTCTAACGATCAACAATAACCTTAAAGTCATAAGACGGAAGTAGATTATGTTAACAGCCAAAAAAATGTTGTCCAAAAAAATTGGCCAGACTACTAAACACAATTTTTGTCAACATGCATAATATACTTCAGGATGGGATCCACGATTTTCCCTAGCTTTTGGAAGTTTGCTGGCATCGGAAACCAGCTACAGGTGAAAGGAAGACCTATTGCTCATTAAAACCACCTCATATACAACTATATTTTTTTTAAATTTGGAAACGTACTTTACAGTAGGAAAAGAAAAGAATTCACATAGCCAATTTGAATGTCAATGCTAGAGGACCTAAAGTGTAGCCTATTCACAGGAGACATTCAACTTGCAGCCATAGCAAATGCAATATCAATATTCCAAAGTTTGTCTTATGGTGACTCCTTAGCATGTATTTTAGCCTCAGTTATGAAATTGATTGTTTCCAGGAGACTCAATTTGCATCATCATTCGATTCTCATTGATAAAAAAACAAATTACTCATAATTTAAGAAAATCACTTCAACCGCAGTAAAACCAGCATAAAAGTTATTCAATTTCATTCGCTAAAGAAGGAATTAAGGATAATGAACCCAACATCTGATTTATAATAAGCTGCTAAAATCCTAATAGTTATCATCACTATTTCTTCTAACCAATATTTTGTAAATATCACTCTAAGTTTGCAGTTGAAGGGTGCAAATCACAACAAAAGTATCTTGCTATTTGAAAGTTGGTCAAATTATCATAGAATTTGTGTAACCAATATGATGAAAGTAACAATCTACCATGAAAAGAAATTATACCTGTATAAGGCCCTTCACACGCCAAACATTATGCTTTAACACGACAATATGTGAATCATCAGGATGTGTTGACTGCAGTTCCTGTCTCACGGCTTCTAAACATGCATTGTGCTCTGTTGAGAGCTGGACGGCAAGAACTTCTCCCGTTGCTTTGACAAGTCTCCCCAAAACAGCTCGAGAATCACCAAGATTTGCGATATAAAGGGCCCCGGTACATATGACTCCTACCAAGCAGCATGATCCAACAGCAGCAAGTTGGGGTTTCATTGGCCATTGCCTACTTACAACAGACAAAAATCCTTCTTCTGTTGCCTGAAATGCCTTCCGAATTACATCTGCAGATATGCAATGATTTTCTGTAGCAAATCCTGCAAAATAAATATTATAAGTGGAATTAATCTGCAAACCCACAATAGAAATAGACAATTTCATTGGCTTCAGGATATTTTACAAGCAAATAATAGAATATTTCATACCGTGCTACCGATTTTCAACGTCATAAAACAACTTAACAAATTTAGAGGACATCTGAGAAAGGATAGTCTTTGGAGTAATGGAGTCAAGTGAATTGGGAATTAACTTTTTCTTCTTCTAATCAGTAGAAATGCAATAGAAAATTTGAATTTCATAACTTCAAAAATAGTTTTTTCCCCCTTAACTCGGGACGTCCATCAATAATATACGTAAAAAATAATGTTTGGAGTGTAGAGAGAATAACAGTTGCTCCTCATATCGGTACTAAAAGAGAAAGAAACCTTCAAATATTAATACCTCCATTCATTCATTTCCATTCCAACAAAGTCACAAACCAAAGAAGAAGCATAGAAAATCCAAGTTCTGAATTCAAAAGCAGTTTGAATGTACTTACTGCGGAGATGAGGAAAGAGGTGATCATTGATATAACGCGAAGTCTCCGGGCCACCATGCCCATCATAGACGCCCACAAAAGTACCACATGGACCAGAATCAAGTGAACTCAAGCTGCCTGATTCAAGTTGACTTTGATCCTCAAGCAAACTGTTGGCTTGCACAACAGCCATTGAGAAATCACCATTAACATGTTGCCCAGTATCCTTGTACCATAATAGCCCTTCTTGACGCCCACTCGAATCCGAACCCGCGTGGATTGAAGGATCCGAAACTGGCCACAAACAGGCCCTCAGAAAATTCATCAACCCTGATAGCATACCTCATCTCAACCAAACCACCCTCCTAATTCCCCACATTTCATATGGGACACTTTAAACAACTTTTTCACCCAACACAATTACAACCTCCCCTTATTTTCCACCAAAACTTTCCCCCCCCTTCACTCTTGTTACAATATGCAATCAGTACACTTTGAAATCCAAACACACCCTAAATTCTACAATATTGACATATATAGTGATCAATATTATCTAACAGATCAAGCCTATCATATCAAAACCCCAAATTCTTAGTCTAGCTTAGCTACAAAACCTCGATTCAAGCTGCGGAACCCGATTATATTTCTCCCTGAAACATATAATTCATGACATCAATTAAGTTTCGATCATGAAAAAGAATCAAATCAATTTCAATAACAACAGTTGCAACTTGTAAAGGGGTAATAAACTCCCAACTTTTATCCCCACTTTTTTTTTGGCCACAAATAGTACATGGTAAGCTATATATCTATTACGAAGTACTACGTATATGATTAATATCATAGCTAAACCCTCAACAAAGGCAATTTCAGAGAGATGAAATTAATGAGTTGATGACAAAGCTGACATGATTCCATTTTTTAACTCAACCCCACAAATACTTCTACCAACAAATCATCCCAAAAAAATATATTAAGATTTGAAAAAAATAAAATTGAAACTAACCTTATAATTGGAGGGATTCCCACTCTTTGTAGGGGTACCCAGAAGAAGAGCGAAGATCTAGAGGAGAAAGAAAAACAAAGAAACACTACTAGTGGTTGAAAAATACTTTCAGATCTAAAGATCCATCAAATCAAACCCCGATAAAAATTGCAGAAAATTTGGGTTTTTTTTTTATAGAGTATTCTAATAATCTGAACTTTGTTTGGTATGAGTAGTTGGAAGGAAGTGATGAGACTGAAGAAGAGAATGAAAATGAGGTATCAGCATTTCCAGAAAAGAGGTGAATTGAATTGAATTTTGTTTTGTTTTTTTTGGAAGAGGGATTGGGGTTGGAGGGGTCTTCTTAGCAGACAGACCCCATTAAAAACCAACAATGGAGAGCTTCAAGCCAGCAAAGCATAGGACCAACTATGGGCTCCACACCCCACTTGAAACTAGCCTATTTTTTTTAGAGAGTTTTTTTTTTTTTTTTTTTTGAACCATTTTTTATACGATCTTTCCTATAAATATATGGAACTCTAACGAGTAACGGCTAAATATATACTCATATTTCGTGATACATTGGTACGTAGTAATAAAAATGTCACAGAGTAGTTTAGATTTGATATGTGAAGTGAAGTTGCTATAAGTTCGAATATATGTTAAGTTGTTAGTGCACTAAATCACTAATTGACGTCTAATTTTGCGATAATTAGCATTATTTTTATTGTTAATATAAAGGTTTTTTTAGTCGTTTTTATAAATAGAAGTAAAATGTTTTTTTTTTTTGAGGGATATAGAAGTAAAATGTTTGTTGTATATTACTCCCTCCGTAATTAAATAAGAGATACATTTTTTTAAACGGTCGTATTTTAAAAAGAGATACACTTTTCTTTTTTGACATATTTTGGTCCCCACTTTCAATTATATTACTGGTTCTCTATTTTTTGTGGTCCCCACAATTACTTAAATCGTCATTTTACTATAATAAATAATTTACCTATTATCTCCTTTTCATCTTATTTTAATAAATTTAACTCACTCTCCTAAAATTATATGACAATTAAAGTATATCTGCTTTTAAAATACGGATGGAGTATTATTCATGAAAGAGAGAATTAAGTAGCAAGGAAGAGTCAATGAAGGTTCATTTGGTCCCTTTGTTCCTCCTTTGATTTTCTTCTTTAAGCAATAAAAAATGAAAGAAAAGAGTTGGCTTTTCAAGGTCAGCTTTGAGCAGAAGGAAGTTTCAGAGGATAATGGTAAAGTTTTGATGAATATAGACAAATAAAATAAACATAAATATAAAAATAAAATAAAATCATAAATGAACAGTTGGGAGGTGGAGTAATTTTTTGGTGACTTTTATGCCTTAACTAGGAATTGTGTTTCTTGTAGCAGCCTTGGACTTTGCCTTCATAGACGTTTGGATTTTGCCATTTTATACAATTCTTCAATTGGTAAAACCTTTTAAAGTTCTTTGGTTTGTTCAACTTATGTCTAGATTGGTTGAAATCTACTTAGCTTACAGGTAAAAAACCTAATAAGTGCATCACTCCTTAGAAACCGTGTACTTTAACTTATAAAAAAATAATAAATAAATAAGTGCATTACTGCATTAGTTATCTGATTTTCGAATATATAAATAGCATAATACTATGTTGGAAGAAAGTCTAATCACATATAAAGTCAAGAAGGTTTTATCACAAAACCAAGGAGGAGGAGTCCACTGCTCTTAGAAATTGGGACAACTAGCTTCAAGCTTCAGGCTTTCAGCTTATACGAAATATATGAGTTTCTTTCTCCAACAAAATGAGATAATTGAGGTGAATTACCATTTACCATGTGCATTGGTACATGACTTTTATCTCAAATTCATAATACAAACTCGTTACCATTATCATCATATATTGTGGCCTATCAAACAAGTTGTAAGTGTTCTACACCGCTCGTTGGCTATTGAAATGGCTAGACTTTATTCCATCTGTCTTTTTTTCTTTGTCCCATTTATTATTTGGTCTGTTTAAAAAAATTACACCATTACTAAAAATGGTACAAAAATTAAGTTTTGATATTGTTTCCAAAAAAAGTATCCGTTTGGGGAATCCTTAATCTAAAATAGTGTTGAATTGTAGTGATGAAATTAGGCATGGTGGCAAGAAAGACATGGGATGTAGCGCCCATGGTAGGGACTAGGGAGTAGCACAGGACATAAAACTCCAATTCATGGGTACCAACCTCTCTAAATATTGCTAACTCTGTAACAGCTCATTCCGAGCTTTTTCTGTTGCTTTTTTTTGCGAGCTATTTCTGGGTCGCCGACCTTTAAACTTTTCTACTACTTCTATCACTTCACCTCCCAATTAATACTCTTTCCTCCTTTTAATTTTATGATCGTCCTTAAAGAGTACTAATACCAGTCACCCTTGCGCGATATACAAAATACAGAATCGAATTTCATCTATATTATTAACCCTACTCCGACCGTGTCATTCATTGGCCAGTTTAGAGCATGTTTAACAAAGAGGAGGTTACCTTCCTCTTATTTCTTATCTCTCATCTTCTCCTTTTGACACATCACACTCTCTTTCCTCCACATAATTTCCCACTATCTCTTTCCTCTTCCTCTTCCTCTTTCTTCAATTTGTCCCACAACCAAGAGTATCCTCTCTCTTCATACATATACCCCACCACATATTCTAGTACATTAAATGATTTAATTCTCAATATGTCAACTTATTAAAATTAGAGATACTTTAAATTTTTTAAAATTATTAAAATCAAATTATGATAATTATTCAATATTTGTACAGAAATTTAAATATTAATGATAATTGAAATCAATTCATTAGTAAATAAAATGACCATCATACATATAATAAATAATAAAATATGATAATAGATATATCTTACGATAAAAACAAAGTGTATAATATGAAAATAGGTAAAAATTAGGTTCATTTATAGATAATTTTTTTATATGGTCGTTGGTGTTCTTTTTATAAAAAAAATATGTTTTCGTTTTAATTTTAATACCGTTTAAATAATTATAACCATTAGAAACATGGGTAATTTTAACAGCCACTATTAATGTGACAAGTGTCGAAATTTAACTTGTCAAAAGTTCCTCTTCGGCATATGAGCTATCCTCTTCCCATAGAGGATGAAGACCATTCCTCATCAAAAAATAGATCATCTCTTCCATTTCAACAACAATGAGGACTCCTTTTTTAAGGAGAGAGAGTGCTAAGAGGAGGGTGGATCCTCTTTGTTATTCATGCTCTTACAAATAAAAGAAATGAGATGCATGCTAGAGAAAAATAAAGTAAATATGACTATTTTTGTTTTAGTCAAACAGACATTTTAGCCTTGAGCATCTATTGATAGATTTTCACGTGAGCTCGATGCTTGTCATGCCCTGAAATGTGGTATCATGCATGCATTTCTAGCTACCACATTGCCTGCTCAAATAAACTTACTGTACCTTTTTTTTTTTTTAAAGTACGGAGTATCCAGCTAATAAGTTTTTGCAATAAATAAGTGGGAATAAGATGAACATTACAGATTCATAGGTTCTTAGACTCTTAGCTCCTATTTTTATTTAAAATAATATTTTATTTGAATTTGTTTGCAAACACATAATATGACATATAATGGTGGATAAGGTCATTCATGTTCTAATCATGAGGTTTTGGGGTCTGAATTTTGTTTAAACTATATGGTATTTCTAATTCTTGAAATGCATGTAGAAGACATGCATGTGTTAGAATAGAGAAAGGAGAGCGTTACGCGGCATGGTGTAGACTTTCTTAGAAACGAATATTAATATATTACTGTAGTATAGATTTGCCAAAGTAGGCCATGGATCTAGTGATCGAGGGCAAGGGAATAATGTGGCCAAAGGGCATAATTTGGATAAGGTAGTAAGGTACCATCTTATAACATACTATGTACTAGACAAGGGCTGCAAATGAGCCGAGTCGAGCCGAGTTTTACCTTGTTCGAGCCAAGCTTGATGAGGATTTTAACTGTTCGAGCTTGACTCGAGCTTTACCGAGCTTTGCAATTTGTTGTTCGAGCTTTGTTCGTTAAACTTCTTACCTTCTCGAGCTCGAGTTAAACGTTGAGCTTGAGCTCGAGCTAAACGAGCGAGCTCGAGCTTAATAAACGAGCTTTGAAAAAAATTAACTTGCTATTTTTATTTTTATAGAGCAGGCAAACAATTACAAAATGAAAGGAATATTTATACTTATCTACTCGTTATAAGGTTCAAAGACTCAACACAATACAATAGAGTTCAAACTGAAGTAAAATAAACAACCACGCAGTGCACCCAATTGTCTTTCCCTTAAAACAAATCCCTGGTTTTGCTTGAGGGAGAGTAATGATTTTGAAGGTGTATTTATACTACCCATTGAGATTTGAAGGGAATCAATAATAATGGAATGAAATTGGAAACAAGGAGAACCCACAAATTCTTCATCTGAAAAGTTGGGAATTGATCGATCAATCAAATCCTCAAATTAGGGTAAATTATATAATCATGGAGAAAATTGACAAAATATATGATTTAAATGAAATATTTTACGGGATTACGGGATATAATACTATATGATTTGTTCACTTTCTTCAAATAATATATTTGTTGACATTTAAGGGTAATATTTTTAAGAAAACTTATATTTTATTTCATAATAAAATGATCTTTTCGAGCTTGAACGAGTCATAAACGGGTTCATAAACGAGCTTATAAACGAGTAATTTTTTACCGATCTATAAACGAGTACTCGTGAACATTAACGAGTTGAACATGATGTTGTTCTAACTTAGCTCGTTTACTTATCGAGCCTAGGAATTTTGTTCAAGCTCGTTCAATACTTAATAAACGAGCTTTGACCGAGCTTGTTCGCGAGTTGTTCGCGAACGTATCGACTCATTTGCATCCCTATGTACTACGTAAAATTTTATAAGGAGTATTTCGTGTAAGGTAGTTTCTTACCACATACATATATAATATGTACTATAAGGGTGTGTTCTCTTCAACTTATAAGGACTAAACTTATTTGAACTTATCTGACCTTATTTAATTTATAAGACCTTATATGACCTCATTTCCCTTATTGGGTCTTATGTAAGACCTTATAGGACCTTATAGACTTTATTAAACCTTATTAGACTTTACTTAAAGTTTGTTAGATTATTACTAAACTTTTAGCTATTAGATTATTGATAAAAGTTGATTTCAAATATTAATAAATACTTCCTCCGTCTTTTAATACTCGCAACGTTTGGACTTTTGCCACTATTCATATAATCTACTTTGACTATTCTTAGTGTTTTTTATATAAGATAAAACATAGTCATGTGGGATCTTGTTAGATTCGTCTCAATGTGTATTTTCAAAATATCAACTTTTTATAATTTTTGCATAAAGAGAATTTAAAATATAAATGATCAAAGTTGTGCATTGGCATGCGTGAAACTAAGGAACGTTGCGAGTATTAAAAGACGGATGAAGTATAAGTTAATAAAACAATTACTCCCTCCGTCCCTTAATACTCGACCCGGTTTGACCGACACAAAGTTTAAGGGACTTGAATTGACTTATTTAGTTTAATAGGTAGTAGTTGATAGTGGGGTATTATTTTAATGTAGTTAGTGGGAAATGTGTAAAGATGTGGGGTTGGGGGAGAGTAGGGGTTGAATTTTTAATTATTTTTTGTATGGAGTAGGGGTAAGTGGGTTGATAGGGGGGAGTGAGAAATAATATAATATTGTTATAATATTTCCATTTTTAGAAACAGGTCAAGTATTAAGGGACGGCCCGATAAGGAAAACAGGTCAAGTATTAAGGGACGGAGGGAGTATTATTTACTCCCTCCGTATTTATTTTAAATATACACTTTCCTTATTCGGCCGTATTTTATTAAAAAATACACTTTCTATTTTTAGCATGTCATGGTCCCCACTTCCAATTTTTTTTTTATCCTTTTAGTGGTCTCCACGCTTACTTACATACTCTTTTTAGTACAATAAATAATTCACCCACTATCAATTTTCTTAGAATAAATAATAACTCAATACCCCACTTTCATCTTACTTTAAAAAATTCAGCTCAACTTGCTAAAACTATGTGCCGGTCAAAGTTTATCTTTTAATTTTTTTTTATGTTATAATTATTATGTTTTTTTAATAATTCAAATTATTACTCTTTAATAATTATTCAAATTTATAAAATCCAAGTACGAATTCGACCGATTGTAAAAATATATTTGTGATTAACTCTTTAATAACCTATTTATACTCCAAAATGAAACTTTATCACGGACGAAAAATAAAATTTTGACACTCCCTACGAGTGTTTCACTTAATGCATTAATGTAAAGAATATTATGATTATTGGATGTTATTACTTTTAATTAATTCATTGATGTAAAGAAGTAATATTATCATTATTTGCGTCTCACAAAAAAAGATCGTTTATTGAATTGTGATGTATACATAATTTAAAAGTGTTTATTAATGTAACACCCCTACCCTTAATTAGGGTGGAGCCAATTGTCACGAAATGAGCACCTCAGACCAACAACTGGCCCCACCACAAGCTCTTCCGTCACATTTTGTCCTCACTCAAGCGCACCATGTAAAACTCTCAGGGGGTCACCTATCCTAATACTAATCCCAGTCAAGCACACTTAAGTGCTTAACTATGGACTATCTTAGCATATGGACTCCCTAAAAGAAAGGTGCGCCTTGGTGGTATAAGTAATACATTGAATCCATTTAGAGAAAAGCAGGATGATTACAATCACCCCCACTTAAATTTGTTGCGCCTGAAAACTGAAATTCATCCCTAGGTTGAAAAACTGCTCACGTATTTGGCCATAGCTGGTGATATAGCCCCAGAATACTCCCCCGCCAGTGACAGAAATGTGTTCTTCACCCAAGGTACATTAGTCTAATACCAATGTTCAGATTAGTTACGAAAAATTAATTCAACAAGATCAAGTGATCGGAATAGCTAGCTGGAGAAATGTTTCCGATCAGTGAGTTCTAATCCTTATTAGGCTCACAGCTTACTCTTGATTAAACCTACAAGGTCACACTAAATGATATAAAACAAATCGCCAGATTAAATGAATCAGAAATATTCCCGAATTTAGTTCGAAAAACGTAAATATATAATAAGATGTTGGATCGTAATCATATATCGTATTGCGTATATCGTCGGCCGGGCCGAACGATTAATCATATCGTACGACAATTGGATCGTCAAGTGCCAGGGGTGTGAAAAAATATCCAATTCGTTTGATCCGATCCGAAAATCCGATGATTCGATCCGAAATTTCGGATATCCGATCCGAAATTAAGATTCCGGATATTTCGGATCTGATATCCGAAAAAAATTGATTTTTGGATCGGATTCGGATCACTATTTTTTTCATTCCGGATATCCGAAATATTTCAATATTTTAAAAAAACAATAGAAAAATCACATAATCCGATCCAAATTTTCGGATATCCCATCGATTTTAAGGTTTCAGATATTCCGGATTGGATATCCAAATTTTTTTTAGTGTAAAACGTTATTATTTTTTTAATTTTTTAAATTCGGATAATTTTGGATTTTTGGATATTCGATCCGAAATATCCTATCCGAAAAATCCGGATATCCAAAACTTTCGGATCGGATTTGGATCACATTTCCCCGATCCGAAAGTTTCGGATATCCAAAATTTCGGATCGGATCAGATCCGATATCCGAAATTGAACACCCCTATAAAGTTCTGTACGATGAATATTGGCCCTAAGGCCAATCAGTCACATACGAGGAGGTGCCAAGCCCACGAGTCAAAGCGTGCAAGCGCAAGTCCTATGGGCGTACATCAGCAGATCATCACGCGGACCATGGCCTTGCTGCCTGACGCGTGCGGGCCTGCACAACAACACATCAGCGCCATTAGTTGGCTTGGGCGCGGCCCGAGGCCCAACGCTGGGCGTGTGTGTGTGTTGTGTTGGTCGACCATAAGGCCTTTGGCCTTGGTTAGTTGACACCACATTCATTCCCTAGGTTATATTACTAACCTAATACATTTTCCACAACACTAATTCATTTAATACATCAGTCTAACCCTATAGACACCAAGAACCCTAATTCTACATGTGCTAATTCCCAGTAGCCAAATACCTTGTGGAAGTTCTAAGCTAACGGAACCAAGGCGTATCTAAACATATCGGTGGACGATTGTAGATGAACTACAAGTGGAGTTCTCGTTCGCGTTCGTGAGATAAGTGGAAGTACACGTATCAAATGTATGTATTCATTTAATCAATATCTTTGCATGAGATTCTGGATCTGGGATTGTTCTCCGCTTTGTTATTTAATTAGCATTAAATCCCACAGTGGTATCAGGCTATCAGCCATGTTTTAAGTAATTTTTAACGTATTATTCATGATTCATATGATCAATTTTTGCTGTCAATTTTTCGAAATTTTTCGGATTATTGGATGAATCGATGAAAATTGTTATTTTTGAAAAGTGTCGGATTTTTTTGGCGTTCTAAGCAAAGCTCAAGAACACAAAATTCTGCCTCTAAGTCGGATTTTTTGAGGCGTTTTTGTTCGAATCAATTAAATCGTGAATAAAAAAGACTTTAAAAATTAATTATGATTGCTAATCAATGTATAATTAATTCGTGGATCGTCCTAATGATTGTTTATAATTAATATGAAGTTTTTAAATTAATTTCCTTAATTAATTATAATTATAAACCCTAATTCCGAAAACCCCAAATTATGATTTTAATGATCGAAACTTAATTATATTAATTGGTTAGATTTGAAAATTTGCTTAGGTGAGTAGTGGAATATGATTTCATGGTTAATTGGCTCATTTAAAAATTTAAGGATTAAAATTTTTATTGGATTCGTTAATTTTAATCTTTCACCTAAACCAAATTTGATAAAATCTGAAATTTAATTGTTTGGAATAGTTTAAATTGTCGGATTGGATTATCTAAAATATTCGAATTTTTGTTGATTAGATTCTTTCGTTAAAGTTGAATATAACGTTAGCCTAGATTATTATTTTCATGAATTGGATTACATGAAATTATAATAAATCACCCCACTTTAATGATCTGTACACATCAGTTCTGATGTGGACATGATCTGTACAAATAAGTTCTAATGTGGACATGACCTGTACAAATCAGTTCTGATTTGTACATGATACGTATAAGTTATTTCTGATTTGGACGTGATATGTACAAATCCGTTCTGATCTGGATATGATCTATACAAATCAGTTCTGATCTGGACATGATCTGTACAAATTATTTCTAATATGGACATGATATGTACAAATCCGTTATGATCTGTACTAATCGGTTCTGATATGGACATGATCTGTAATAATAATAATAACAATAATAATAATAATAATAATAATACTAATAATAATAATAATAATAACAACAATAATAATAATAATAATAATAATAATAATACTAATAATAATAATAATAATAACAATAATAATAATAATAATAATAATAATTTGATCTGATCTGATATGAACTTATTTTTTCTGATCTGATCTGACTTATTTTTTTTGATCTGATCTGATCTGATTAAATCTGAAATAAGTAATATAGTCTTGAAATAAGGTGAACTAAATAGGACCTACGTTTTAGTATGGGACTTTATTTTAAGTGTTTTTAACTGCTTCATTTTTCATCAAATCTGTCCAAAAGCGAATTGTTGCCCCTCCCCCCCTTTTTTTAATGAAATGAAGTTATGAAATTAGCTATGGATATAAGCAATCGGTTATATATATATATATATATATATATATATATATATATATATATATATATAACCGGTTATACATTAGTGAAAACACGATCTTATAGATACATTTATATATTATGGTACATTTTTTGAAGGTTATATATATTATGGTATATAGTATGTGGACGATGAATTACTTATTCGCCTTGTTATATTTATTGTGATAATGTCAATGCGACGGACTTATTTAGTTATTTTACTGTTGATTTATTTCCATGTTCTCAAGTCAACAAAAGTATACATAGTTGTGTGTAGACCTGGTTATCGGGCGGGGCGGGTCAGGGTCGGTGCGGGTCAAAAGAGGGTCGGGTATTGAAAGGGTCATTTTTAGCGGGTCGATAATGGGCGGGTCAAAAGCGGGTCGCGGGTCAATAGCGGGTCATTAGTGGGCGGGTCAATAAACGAGCAATGAAAAATGAAAAATAAAAGAGTCATGTGCATGTACAAGTAAATACGAATCTATACACGTAATTTTTTGTATCATTGCTATTTTAATTTTCAAAATAATTGTAGTATAAGTTTGACCCTATAATGACCCTGTCCAATAAAGGCCCTGTCCAATAAGAGCCCTGCCCAATAAAAGCCCTATTAACTTGACCCTAACCCTATATCCATTGGACTACCCTGTCTAATAACCAGGTCTAGTTGTGTGTTCTCAAGTCAACAAAATAAAAAAGACTGTTACGTATACCCGTTGTTGTTCTTATTTCCATTACTCTTCACGTGTTTAAATCAATTACAGTATCGTAGATAAAACATTGAAACCCGGCCTAATCTCAAGAGAATCAACACCCAATCGATCTACTGCAATTTACCACTGCTCCTAGTCCTCGATTGCTTTGTATTTCCATTACTTTGTATTCCGTACGTGTTTGGGCTCCCAATTGATATTTAATTGGGCCACTAAGTCCAAAGCCCAATGGCTTAAAACAGCAACATCAAACCTGCCACAAACCAACATGGCTATTCAGCCATCCACTAAGGCCCAAGGCCCAATAGCAATAAATGACCTATGGGCATTTATTATGCAAATACTATAAATAGGCCGCCAAGGCTCACACCTCAAGGTACGTCCAATTTATCGCCTTAAGACTACTCTTCTAGAGAACTTCTCTCTAGAATCCGAGCATCGTTCTTACTTAGGCATCGGAGGGGCTTTCCTCGGAAACACCACCGAGGCTAGTGATTTTACTCTTGTGCAGGTGAATTCGGACTCGACTCATTCAAACAAGCAAGATCTTCGACACACACGAAATGGCCTTCATTCGAAGCCCATTGTTTCCACCTTTACAACACCGGAACAATTTGGCGCCGTCTGTGGGGAAGAACACTTCAAAGCCTTGAAAAACACGAACCATCTCTTCCTGCAAAATGGTTAATGATGTTGTCAACAACAATGATGACGATATGATAGTGCGATCAGATTCAGAATCTGATGAGGAGGCGCATCCTCAATCAGTGGCGAAGTCACAGCCAAGCAGAGCTACGACCGCCACAAACGCAGGACCTCCGATTCCATCCAGGGAAGAACTCAATGCGGCCATGACCATCATGCAAAACTTCCTCTTCAACAAGAAACAGCAAGGATTGGCAAAAGATCGCAGAGAGGAGAGGAGGACCAAGCGACGGCTGAACGAGCCGCTCAGTGTCGAGGTGTCCAGACCCGAACGAGAACTCCCTCCCTTGACAGGAACACACCTAACGTCGAGATGGATGGAAAGCACGTGGGACACCCAAAAAACGGCACAACAAAAACCAGATTGGTTTGCAAAACCAACACCTACCCCAACAGCTCTCCAAAGCGGATCGACTACTCCTAACACTCGGATCCGAAGTTCGGTACTCAGCAGGTTGAGGCCCTCGGTCCATTCGAGGTTAAGACCTTCGATCCATTCAAGGCTTGGGGTAGGCGAATCAAGTAGATCCAGCGAACGGCCCGAGGTCAGTAGCCGTCTAAAGAAGAAGAGACAGGAGACATGATCGAACCCCTAGCCCCCGTCGTACGCCCGAGCGTTCTAACCACAGAACCCCGGCAAGCGAAGGCATCAGGGATAGACTAGGGAAAAGAATCATGACTCCAACGTCATCCCCTTTCTCGGATGAGCTGATCATGGAGGAAATCCCAAAGGTCAGACTGCCAGCACACCTGACGTATAGCGGAACCACGGATCCGAGGGATCACATCATCTCCTACGAGCAACAAATGTTCTTGAGCCCCTACTCCGAAGCATGTTGGTGCAAATATTTCCCAACCACGCTAACCGGAGTGGCGGGAGAGTGGTTCAGATCGCTGCCGAAGGGATCGATCAAAAGCTGGAAGAAGTTGAAGAAGAGATTCTGCACGCAGTTCGTGAGCAACAATCGCCCCGAACGAACCACCGCAGAATTAACCTCAATCCAACAAGAAATAGACGAAAGTCTAAGAGAATTCATGGCCAGATTCATGAAGGAATCAACAAACATACCAAACTTGTAGTCAGACGTGGCCATCTTCGCTTTAAAGCACGCACTCCATGAGGGGAAATTCCGCGACAAACTTTCAATGAAAAACCCCTCCAAAATAGCCGACGTGCTCCAAATGGCTGATGCATTTATCAGAACCGAAGAATTCAACAAAGCTGCTGCAAGGTTGAAAGGATCGTCGGATCCGAGAGATACAAAAAACCACCAGAGCAAGCCCGAGGGCAGCTCAAGGAAAGGGAAAGAGAAAGTGGGAGTTAGAGATATGAGCCCGAAGAAAGACGGGAGAAGGGGTGAACTTCAACCCAAATACACTAACTACACTCCATTAGCTCTGCCCCGAAAAGAAATTTTTAGCCTCAACAGAAATGATGAGAAGTGGAAGCTACCAGGAAAGCTCAAGTCCAACCCGGCACGGAGAAACAAGAACAAATGGTGCGAGTTTCACTATGACTTCGGTCACCACACCGAAGAATGCAACTCGCTGAAAGATAACATTGAGGACCTCGTTCGCTGAGGCTACCTAAAACAATACTTGTTAGACCGAAGGGAGGAAAAGGAAAAGGCCGCAAGTGGCAAACCGCATGAGCAATCCCAGAAAAGGGTTTACGAAGCAACAGGGAAGAAGAAGAATGACATCCTAGTGGTGTTCGGGGGGCAGAGGTCTGGCCAGGCCAGCAAGAAACACCTAAGAGCTCTCTCCCATCGAGTCAACTTCAGCGCCGTGGGAGACAACCAACCACACCCCCCGAACATGACTTTCACCGCTGATGATTGCTTCGGAGTCCAATACAAACATGACGATCCCTTGGTAATTTCCATGGACCTCAATAACCACAATGTACACCGAGTGTTGGTCGACGGAGGAAGTGCCGTCAACATCATCTTCAGAAATTGCTTCGAGCAGCTGATCCTCGAGGAGACAGAAGAATCGCTGACAAAAGTTAGCTACCCCCTGATCGGATTCAACGGATCCGCAGCTATCCCTCGGGGAAAGATCACCCTACCAGTTACAGTTGGCGAAGGCCAAGCAGCAAAAACCCTTCGAGACGAATTCTTAGTGATGGATTGCGACTCAGTATACAATGTCATCATGGGGAGAACCATGATTCATAAAATGCAAGCAATCCCATCCACCTACCATCAGCTGATGATATACGTCTCGGACGCAGGATTTGCCGAGCGAATTAGAGGTGATCAAGAGGTTGCAAGAACAACCTGCCACACCGCCATCCGAAAGCCTAAGTTAGGAGACGATTCCGAGGCTGAGGAAGAAAAGAAAGATACTCCAAAAGAGGAGAACGAGGCAAAGAGGAGAAAAGCAGGCACGAGCAGCCTATCTCCCGCGGAGGTTGATGCTCGCCCCGAAACCCTATCTCCCGAGCCAGATCAAGAAATGGAGGATATCTTCCTCGAAAAAGATTCAGACAGGAGCGTCCGAATAGGCAAGGGCCTAAGCTCGGGGCTCCGAATCGATTTGATCCAACTGCTTAGGGATCATAAAGACATTTTTGCATGGTCAGCAGCAGACATGCCAGGGATAGATCCGAAGCTGATTTGTCACAAGCTGGACGTCAACGCTGAAGCTCGGCCAATCAAACAGAAAAAGAGGAATTACTCCTCGGAGAAAAACAAAGCCATCGCCGAAGAGGTAAAAAAGTTGCAAGAGGCTGGATTCATCGAGCCATGCATGTACCCCAAATGGTTGGCCAACGTGGTAATGGTCAAGAAAGCAAACGACTCTTGGCGAATGTGCGTGGATTTCACAGATCTGAACCGAGCCTGCCCCAAAGACTGCTATCCCCTGCCGAGGATAGACCAATTGGTAGACTCTACAAGCGGCCATGCACTGCTCAGCTTCATGGACGCCTTCTCAGGATACCATCAAGTGTTCATGCACCCCGATGACAGGGCGAAGACATCATTCATCACGAGTGCAGGAGTGTTCAACTACAAAATGATGCCCTTCGGCTTGAAAAACGCCGGCGCTACCTACCAAAGGCTAGTTGATCACGTCTTCGCCGACCAGAAAGGGAGGAACGTCGAGGTTTATGTGGATGACTCCATCGTAAAAAGCATCAAGGAAGAGGACCATGTCAAAGACTTGGCCGAGACCTTCGGAAATCTGAGGAAATACAACATGAAGCTGAACCCGAAAAAATGTGTCTTCGGGGTGAAGTCCGGAAAGTTCCTCGGATTCATGGTAAGCGAAAGAGGAATCGATGCAAACCCGGACAAAGTCCAAGCAGCATTGGATCTACCCGAGCCGAGGACCAAGAGAGACGTGCAGAGGCTAACCGGCAGGTTAGCCGCACTAACAAGGTTCATATCAAAGGCCTCGGACAAAGGAGCTCCTTTCTTCAAAGCGCTAAAACCAAAAAATATCCCCGGAGGAGAAGCAGAGCCAATCAAGAGAAAGGGCGTCCCGAGGAAAGTGGATCCCGAGCTGATATGGGAACAAGAGCAAAAAGAGGCTTTCCAACAGCTCAGAGCCCACCTAGCCCAACTTCCGACACCGGCCAGACCAAAGGAAGGGGAGACCCTATATCTATATGTCGCAGTTAGCCCCGGAACAGTCAGTGCAGTACTCCTTCGGGAAGAAGAGAAAAAGCAACAGCCGATTTACTTCACCAGCCGAACACTCACAGGGGCCGAAACTCGGTACCCACTCATTGAGAAAGTTGCATATGCAGTGGTGGTAGCTGCACGGAAACTGAGGCCATACTTCGACTCTCATCAGATCACAGTACTGACCGACCAACCGCTCGAGAAAGTACTTGACAAGATAGAGAGGTCGGGAAGATTGGCTGCCTGGGCCTTCGAGCTATCAGAATTCGGCATCAAATATCAGCCGAGGACAGCCATCAAGGCACAAGACCTGGCAGACTTCTTGGCCGAGTGCTCATACCAAGAGATGTTGGATGATACGAAAAGCACTTGGGAGGTCTTCATTGACGGATCTTCCACAGTAAACGGCTCGGGAGCAGGAGTTGTATTAATCCCCCCAGCAGGGAAAAGCATAGAGTGTGCATTGAAGTTCGGCTTCAAAGCAACTAACAACGAGGCCGAATACGAGGCCGCGATCGCAGGGATAGAGCTTTGCTTATCCCTGGAGGCCGAACATGTTTGTCTCAAAACTGATTCCCAACTTGTAGCCAACCAGATCCGAGGGGAGTATGAGGCCAAGTGGCCCAGCATGACAGCTTACCTAGCGAAAATCAAATCCTTAACGTCAAAGTTAAGATCCTTTGAAGTCATCCTCATTCCCCGAGGAAAAAACACGCAAGCTGACGCACTGTCAAAACTCGCAAGCTCAACACTCATCTACCTAAACAGGTCGGTCCACGTGGAGGTTCACCAAGAGAGAAGCATTGATTTGCCACCCCCCACAATATGCAGTTTACGTACCGAGCCTAGCTGGATGGACGCAGTAATTGCATACAAAGAAAGGGGAGAACTTCCCGAAGACAAGCTACAAGCGAGGAAGCTGAAAAGATTCAACAAATGCTTCATCATTGACGCCAAAGGAGAGCTCATGAGGAAATCATTCTCTGCTCCATTGCTGAAGTGTGTGGGTCCAACCGACGCTGACTACATCCTAAGGGAAATCCACCTCGGAATATGCGGAAACCACATCGGAGGTAGGACATTGGCACACAAAGCCCTTCGGGCCGGATACTGGTGGCCCACCATGGTTTCCGAAGCAAAGCAGATGGCGAGGAAATGCGAGAAGTGCCAAAAATTCGCACCAGCTATCCACCAGCCAGCCCAAACTCTACAATCAACAATATATCCCTTACCCTTCGCACAGTGGGGGTTAGACATCATTGGTCCCTTCCCCTCAGCTGCGAACCAAAAGAAGTGGCTGATTGTAGGAGTCGACTATTTCAGCAAATGGATCGAAGCCGAAGCTGTTTCCTCCATCACCGAACCTCAGGTCAGCAAGTTCATATGGCAGAACATCATCACAAGGTTCGGCATACCAAGACTAATGGTCTTCGATCACGGGAAACAGTTCGACAACACCCCGCTGCAAAAATGGTGCAAGCAATTCGGCATCCACCTAGCTTACTCGGCAGTCTGCCACCCACAAAGCAACGGGCAAGCCGAAGCTGCAAACAAACTCATCCTCAAAGCACTCAAGAAAAGAGTTGAGGATGACAAAAACAAGTGGCTAGAAGAGCTACCTGGAACCAAAGTCATAACTGAGAGGCAGACTAGCGATCTCTTGCCCAGGTTTCCGAACCACAAGAGATCGGAAGAACAATTCAGACCTCTTAGAAAATCGACGGATTTGAAGAGTCTGGAAATTAAAGAGTCTCTTAGCAGATCTACGGATTTGAAGAACTCGCAATCCTTAAAGAGTCTCTTAGCAGATCTACGGATTTGAAGAACTCGCAAACTTAAAGAGTCTCTTAGCAGCTCTACGGATTTGAAGAACTCGCAAAATTAAAGAGTCTCTTAGCAGATCTACGGATTTGAAGAACTCACAAACTTAAAGAGTCTCTTAGAAGATCTACGGATTTGAAGAACTTGCAGTATTAAAGAGTCTCTTAGCAAATCTGCAAAAAAAGAAAGAGCTCGAAAAATCCACGGATTCAAAGGCAGACTTAAAGCTTCGGAAGTGCAAAAGACTTAAAGCCAAGTAACAAATATTCATTTTTCATTCAATATTCGGGGGAAGTACAAATACATCAAACAACTCGGTGCATACCCGAGGACCCTCAAAAATTGAAAACAAAATGAAACAGTTAAAATCGGAAGCCATCAACAGACAATACCGGCCTACCGAAGTACTAAGAAAGCAAAAAGAAATAAGTACAACGCAGCGCCGAGGAAATAGAGGGAAAGGCAAGCACACATTCGGAAGTCCTCAACTGGAACCAACCGACTCTGAGGAAGACGACTGCCCGAATCCCTAACTCTTGGGAGTCTCAGAAAAATCCCCTGGGGGAGCATCTTTCGAAGAACCTCCAGCAGTGGTGTCACCTTCGGAAATCGCCTTCTGAGCCCGAGCCTCTGCAAGAGCAGCTTGGCGTTCAGCTTCGGCTTCATCTCGGTCAGCCTGGCATTCCACCAAGTGGTCCTGGGCCCGCATCCAGAGAGGAACCTTCTCATTTCAAGGGAAATGAGGCATGTTCTTCGCAAACATGCGCCGAGCACCCAAGATACCATTCCAGTACTGTTCTCTACACTGATCAGCAGTATAGAGGTCAGCTCTGTCCTGCTCCGGCCTCCGAATGTACTCATCCTTCTCTCGGATCTCCAGCCGAAGAACGGGCACCTTGTCAGCTTGATTTTGGATCATCTCCCGATTCTTGACAAACTGCTGGAGCCTCGCCTCCGCATCCTTGCTCTCCTTATCAGCCGCCTCAAATTTAGACTTCATCTCCTGTAGAAGTCTATCCTTTTCTTCAAGTTCGCCCGCGAACTTGGTGGCCATATCCTTTTTCTCCTTGTCGAAGGAAGCTATCTTCTCAGCATCCTCTTCGACTCGGAAGGTGAGCTTGCCAACTTCGGCCCCGATCTTCCCAGCGATATCTCTAGCCTCGCGACTGTACTGGAGGTACAGTTTCTTGACTTCCACAAGCTCGGAGAATAGCTGCCCAGCCTTCTGGTCCAAAATAGGAATATCACGAGCATAAGCCTCCTGATATTTCTTCAGTTTTCTCTCCTCAATCGAGCTGCACTCGGAAGCGAACGAGGACCAGAAGACAGCCTGGGAAAGAAGAAAGGATAAGCAAAAAAAGGAGAAGCATAAAACAAAGGGACAACCCAAAGAGAATTCCAACATTTACCTCATTCAAGTAGTACTGGGCCATCATAGCTGGATTCCTCTCTTCGACCCCAGGAACCCTCCACTGCGGATTGGCCCGAAGCAGGTTCTCCCTAGCAGCTTCGGGACCCACCAGCGAACCCATATGAGCCAAGGGATCCTCCCCTAGGACCGAAGGCCTGGCATACTGAGCCATCGCCTCCCTAACTTCCTCGGGAATTCGCTTCAACGGAACATCCGAGCAAGGGTCAGCATGGATCAGCCTATCCAGAGCCGAAGTCGAGGTAAAGCCCAAAGTTTCATGGCGCCTCTTCTTCCCCTTGCCTTGTTCGGGCTGCTCCTCCTCAGCAGAAGGGACAGTCTTCTCGGCCACCGAAGCCTCGGGAATCTCAACATCAGGACCCGTAAGATCTACCATCACCTTATCTGGACTTCTCTCCCTTTCGAGAGGGACGTCAGCAGATTTCTCTTTTTCCTCGGCCACGATGAGGACATCCGAGCCAGGAACAGAGTCGGTCTCGAGCGCCTCCACCGCCTTGGTGATATCCTGGATCACGATCCCTGAAGGAGTAGACGGCTTCAGCGAAGAAGGGATGGCAGTTTCCTCGGCCAACGGTTGATCAACGGGCGGCAGCTCCGAAACCACCACACTCTTTAACTTCTGCCCTGGCAAGGGCATGAAGTGAAGAAGGTTCTTGGGAGGAGGCATATCTTCCAAAGCCGTTTCCTACAAAAGCAAGCATTCAAAGGTCAACTGCGGAAGAGAAAAGGACGGAACACAAGAAAGCTGCTGGATCAAAGCAATACCTTTTCCGAAGTCTGAGAAGCCTTCGCCTTCTTTGGATGCGCAGAAGACCTCAGAAGAGTGCTACCCTTCCTCTTCTTCTGATCCTAAGAAAGGAGACCGAGGGTCAATAAACCAGAAGAAAACAAAAAAAAAGAAATAAAGAAAAGGTGAAGTACCCGGTTCCTAGATAAAGAGATATCTATCCGAGCCGGGGATGAAACTGAAGGAACGGCGCGCGGCACATCGTCAGTCCCAGTACCCTAAAAAGATGGTCCATGACCAAGACGTTAGCCGACGGCCAACCAAAAAGGAGTAAAGACGAATAAAAATCGAAGAGATAGAAACACTCACCGGATCTGAAGTTGTCCTTAAGGGAGGAAGCACGACCTTCACTAGAACAGCTTCGGGAGAAGAAGCAGAATCAAACGGATCGGCTCGAACTTCAGAAATCCGAGCAACACCCGAAGGAGACAACACATAGTCCTTCAGACGAGGATTGCGAGGATTCTCTTTCCCGAACTTGTACTCAGGAGTCGAGTCGTGAATAGTTCGCAGATCCAAAGAAATGCCCAGGATCTCAGGATCAAGACAACTGAAACCGTATTCTACAAAAACAAATTACGAAATAAGTCAATAAATCGAAGGAAAAGAGAGGAGGCCAAACTCACTGAAACACGGTCCCAGCCGAAAGACACATACCCCTGTCAAAAATCCTGCTGAGACCGGCGACAGCAATAATGTCCTCCCGCAAAATGTAGTTAAGATTCGGGAGCCAGCTAGACGGCAGTTTGTAGTTATCCTCCCGAGCCAGAAACCACTGGAGGAGATCCACGTAGTGCTGATGATTCCGATCCGGAGCAGCCACCCCCACCATATCAGGATCAGGCCTCACGAACCACTTGGGAGGACGATAGAAATTGGGGTGCTTCGGATCCGTCGGCACACGAACGAGCAACCACTCCGTCTTCCATTTATGGTCGGAGTTGAGGTAAGGGTAAGCCGTAATATAGTTCGGCTCGCCCCTTCTTCGAGATTTTTTGTTGATGATGGTCCACCAGCCATACCCCTCACCCTTGGAAGCATGGTTGAAGGACAGATCGTGGAGATCTCTAAAAACGGAGACGGAGCAGGGAAAGTTAACAAAATCGCACACCCATCGAAATCCGATGATGTGCCTCATAGACTTGGGAGTAAGTTGGGACAAACTGATGTTGTACGGCACCAGGAGCTCGGAAATGAACGGATCCAAGGAAAAACGGAGACCATTCTCCAAGTGATGAGTGTACACAGAGATGAACCCCTTCGGCGGATAAGTCACCCGAGGACGCTCCTGATCGGGAAGTTCACACCAGTACCCCAAAGCATGCTGGATTCCATATAGCTCTTCGGCCTTCCGATGGTAGGCCCCCAGCTTCGCTTCCACTAACCAGTCACCACTGATTGATTTCTCCAACGGACCATCAATCTTGGTGGTCTCATGCAAAATCAGAGCATACTTACCCTTCGGATCAGCTTCAGTCCAATGAACTGAAAACTCAGGGTAAGGCCGACGGAGACCCGAAGAACCAGCCTTCTTACCAGAAGTAGCGCGTTCAGACCCACCAGATCCTCCAACAGCGCAATCTTTGGAGGCATCCCAACCAGTCGAACGTTTCTCCACCACCTTATCCGAAGGCCAGCCCTTCGAAGTTTTCTGTACCCTTTCCGAGGGCACTTCCTCCCTCTCACTCACTAGTAGAAAAAACCCTTATTGCAGCGGGCTTTTAGACCCCTGTTGCAGCGTACATCGTATGCTGCAACTGGGGGGCCTGCAACAAGTCTGAACTTGTTGCAGCGTACAATGTTCGCTGCTAAAAGGGGTTTTTTGCAGCGTACATATGTATGTACGCTGCAACAAGTGCCAAAAAATTGGCAAAAATTTGGACTTGTTGCAGCGTACATATATATGTACGCTGCAAAAGACTCAACTTTTTGCAGCGTACATTTATTTGTACGCTGCAACAAGTCTGAAATGTTGCGAAATTTTTTTCCCTTGTTGCAGCGTACAATATATATGTACGCTGCAACAAAGCACTTTTGGCGGGAAAATTCTAATTTTGTTTAGGGATACCTAGAGTGCCTTGCACCAAATATAGAAACCTGTCAAAACAATAATAGAATAACGCAACCTGTATAACAAATATAAAAACAACAACTGGAGTTTTGTATACTATATATCCCAAAACCAAAGTGCACATATTACATTTAAATATATGTTCCAATTTCAACATAAACATACATTTTAATATAAAATTTATTCTATAATAACTAAACCAACTCGATCAAGCGCGCTAAAGCCAATAATAAATACTTGCTGGTAAAAAACTTAGCCCATTGCTCACGAACCACATCAAATTCCTCGCATAAGGCGCAATCCTCGGAGTGTAGACCTTTACAAAAACAGAAATTTAAATTAAACATTAGATTAAATACAAATTAAATATCACATTTTAACATTCAAGAAACTAATGACAATGTCCTAATAGTCTAAAATGAGTCCTTAGGTTCTTTAGTTCATAGTTTGGATCGAAAACGTCATTTTAGCCTAAATATGACTTATAACGACCCAATGAGCCTATAGGTGCATAAATAGATTGGAACGAGTCTTAGATCGTTAAAATTATGCATATTAAACATGTAATAAGTTTTAAATGAGTCCTTAGGTTCTTTATTTTAAAGTTGGGAGCGAAAATGCCTTATTTTAGCCTAGATATGACCTATAACGATCAAACAAGCATTAAATGGGTATAAGTAGATTAGAATAAGTCCTAGAAACTCAAAACTAATCTTATTAATCATATAATAATTTAAAAATGAGTCCTTAGGTTCTTAAGTTCAAAGTTGGGAGCGAAAATGTCATTTTAGCCTAAATATGACCTAAAACGACACAATGAGCCTTAAATGTGCATAAATGGATTGGAATGAGTCCTAGAAAGTTAAAAATAAGCATATAAAACATTTAGTAAGTTTAAAATGAGTCCTTAGGTTCTTTGGTTCATAGTTGGGAGCGAAAATGTCATTTTAGCCTAAATATGTCCTATAACGACCAAACAAGCCTTAAATGTGTATAAGTAGTTAGAATAAGTCTTAGAAACTTAAAACTAAGCATATTAATCAACTGGTCTCACAGTCGTAGAATTTAGATCCGTGTCAAAGTTCAAGTCGGAAGTTTTAGCAAGCGCATCGCCTTGGTGACGAATGCAAGTCGGTTGCTAGTATCTCTGATCGAAATGTGCTACGACGCATTCGTACATGACTATTTTGCTACTCCCAAATATTAAAAGAAAGGGACAAAAACACTCCTACCCCATATTATAGAAACCTAATGCCACCTTCCCTATGTGCACCTCCCCTGTTATGCTATCTCTTAATTAGCCCTCCTCTTTCTTCTGTCTCCTCCAATATGATCTACCCCTCACTCTCGTTTTCACCTCCCTTGAATTTCCTCTCCTGGCTTCTAAATAGTTGCATGCCACCAAAAAAGCAATCTTGAAGTCGGATCTAACACTAAACCATACTGCTGGTGATCTCAAGCAGATCATAAATGATCTAAGTCATCTAACACTAAAGCAATAGTTCAGACTTCAGATCATTTACACAAGTCCCAGTCCACGAATCTGCTCAACGGTACGATTCTTGACAGCAAGAGGCATATGATTGTCCACAGCCTTTTGGGGGAATAATAAAAAGGAGCGCAGCTTTCTTAACCAAATGAGAATAGACTAATACAGTAACATAAATGACAGATAAAATCAAACAAAACAGTAATAACCAAAGCTATTCCATATCAGCTCATTCTGACAAACACCATCATAACAAATATTATCTTACTTTCAAACTAGAGTTGTATGCATGAACCTTCATAGTACATAACTATGGTTTGCGGTGTATGTCATAATCGATGGCTTGAGACATCACAACCATAACTATTGTTGACTGATTCACAACATGATTAGCACAACCATTTTCAACAATTTACCTTTGACTCCAAGACCTTTTGTGTATACTATATAAAACTTTATTTCAAAGCCAAAGATATATTCAGGCCATATATCCTTAACGAATCATTGAAAAACTAGAATAAATCAGCCGTAGCTTGAGTAGGCCGAGGCATCTCATAAATGTAATTGTGAGTGTAAGCTATAGAAAGAAGACCAGTAGAACTAACTATTGTCCTTATACATTATACAGAGAAATCAAATTGTTTAGAATCTCCATGAACTGCATTTCAGTCTAATACAGAGAAAGCATAAGAAAAAAGAACATAAAAAAGTCAAAAGAGCCTTACCTTTTCATACATCTTTATAGCTGGTACATTTGATGCCCGCACAAATAGGTCAACAAAGAAAGCCTTATCACTGCAGACCAAAGGTGATCTTGTTAACATGAGGAAAAACTAAGCAATAACAGACTAATTCCAAAATTTCCTTACATCTGCTACACAGACAATTCTATTAACACCATCACAAAGGAATATATAGACATACATGCCTGCACAAGTACACAGAAGTCAACCCCTACTGCCACCCTCCCTAGCAGCACACATAGATACTGCGTTAATATAAAATACCAAAATGACACGGCCCTCAACAGTAGACAAACTAATTGTTAGAGTTGCTCATATGCAAACTCATTGGAACATGAAGCATGTTCAAACCAAGTGAGAAAAACTGGGTTTAGCGCAAAACAACATTGCACAAAAAAGCAATGCTCTAACAGCACAAAACTCGAGTTAGCTCAACTCATTTGCAATAAAGGACATAAATTTGTTGTCATGTACTCTAATTGTATATCTTCTTAAAACAAGATTCATTAGCTTTTACTTGCACACTTTTGAAGTGTTATTACTCTTATTAGGAAATGGTGCTCTTGCATTTAGAATACCCTTTCTATTAAAAAATAAGAACGACATGCAACAATAGATTGTTCTAAAAGACTACAACTTGGCATAATTTCAGCACATGACGCAGTAAACAAAAACTAACTGCAAGGTTTGAATTGTAGGTTATAGATTTACAAAAATTATGATAGAAAATCAAACACAATAACTGTCAAAGCAATTATAGTTGCTAATCTTGTTGAGGCATAATACCAGTTGAAGAAACTATCTATAACCCTTTTATTGTTGGGATTCTCTTTATCGAGATTAGGCAAAAAGAACAAAACAGAAATAATACTGAATTGGAGTAGCTGAGGCACAACTCTCACCACTAGACTAAGCACAAGGTGATGGTTTCAGTGAAGGGATCATGGATGTCAACCAAAGCAAAGTTGTTCCCTGTTGAAAACAATCATCGTCAATTAATTAACTCTTAGTTTACTGACAAGAACAGCAAAATTAGTCTTGAATTAATCTAAAAACTAACTTACTAGATGACTGCAAAGAGTCCCAAAAGCAATAACACTGAAATGGAACATATATTATAATATAAATTGGCATTTCCCTCAAACATACTTATAGCTCATAACAACATTTTAGTTCCTAAAAATAACATAAGTTCAGCAACAGCATTTTACGTTCTGTAAATATCAAGCGAAGATAACTGAAAGAAAATTTCAGGTTCCATTCTTCTTCATCTGCAACACAATCCAATCTGAAGTTTAAGCTCGGTTGAACAATTGATGGTTGGCAAAATATATTGAATCTCCTAGGAGTCCAGAACATATTGAATCCCTTTCTACCAATGTTCGACACCATTTTCATGTGACCCGCTCCTAACCGATTTTTAGTTCATATACATATCAATGAAAGGATAACTACTAGAAATACACACACTTTAGAGGCAATAATTCTCAAGTTAGAAATCAACTTCATAAGACACATGGAATGATGAAATCTACTACACAGTTCTTAAGGGAGTTACCAATACACAGGGAATCTTACAAGGCAATGTTACCACCACCATCACCAAGCAGGCAACTACAACCTTGTGCAACATGACGGGTATGAATGTCCTGGCAGCTATGATCCTTCAGCAGAATCAATCTTGCTCTGGAACCTGACAAGTAATGAAGAGAAAATCAATCAGCATCTTGCATACAGAAGTTTGAATATTAATACAGAAGATTAAGAACAAGAACAAGCACCACTGGAGATCTGTAGCAGAAATTACAAGCTAAAAAGAGGCAAGATGTACTCAACTTAAGACAGCATAAATACAATAAAAGAAATATAGAATTATGGAGTTTGGTGGGTTTTGTCAGAGATTTCGGGTACACTTTCATACATAATTCAAGTGCGTAGTGAAAATACAACCGTCAACTCCACCTCCCTTGCTCCACCCCACCACCACCACCCCACCACCATTCTCTAATTCCAACACCACCACATCTTTATCTATGACCAAACCCTAAAAACGAATTGAACTCTAAAAACAAATTGAACAAACTCACACAACCCTAAAAATGAAATGAACAAACCCTAATTCTTAAAACGAAAATCAGATAAGCGACTTGAACAAACCTAAAAGAAGGGACATGGAAGAGGTTGACGGAAAGCAGGACGCGAGCAACTTTCTTTCTTGGAACCACCGGCGCGAGCCAGCTAAGTTTTTCCTTGAAACCACCGGCCGAGCAAGCTAACAGGTTGCGGCTGGAGAGGAGGCGAAAAAGAGACCCACCAGCGACTGGCAAGGAGGCCAGTACGATCGACGAGGAAGCTTTTTGGGCGATGCAGGGAATGGTATTTTTTTGAGGGGACGACGCAGGGAATCTAAGGGAAGAAGAAGAGAGTTAAGTGCGAGAACCCAAATTTTGAGATGCTTTGATTTGTTTTGAATTATTCAACTAATACTGCAGCGAATTTTTTTTTACCCGGGCTAATGCAGGGGGCTTTTAAATTGTACGCTGCAATAAGAACAGGCTATTGCAGGGGGCTTTTAAAATGTACGCTGCAACAAACTTTTTTGCAGGGAACAATTAAATTGTACGCTGCAATAACCCTTTAAAGGGTTTGACCCGCGTTGACCGACTGGTTGTTGAAGCGTATTAATACCTGTACGCTGCAACAAGGGGGCTGCAACAGGGGTTTTTTCTACTAGTGACTGGAAGAACCAACGACGAACTTACTCTTGCCTTTGTTCTTCACCATGGTTGCAAATTCTCGGTCCAGGGTTTAGATTGAGGAGTAGAAGAAAGAGCGAAAAAATAAGGGAAATTCACAAACAAGTTACCTTTTTCCGAAGCGGAATTCGTCGACAAAGTGAATGAGACAAGTTCCCGAAGACAAAAGGTAACTGAAATCCGTAGATCTGAAGAAACTCGAAAGTTGCGATCGCCGAAAAAAGAAAGGAATTTTGTACGAAAGAGAGAGAAAGTAAAGGTTTGAAGGAAATCTT
The DNA here is from genome assembly GCF_020520425.1 of Spinacia oleracea. Taxonomy (NCBI): domain Eukaryota; kingdom Viridiplantae; phylum Streptophyta; class Magnoliopsida; order Caryophyllales; family Amaranthaceae; genus Spinacia; species Spinacia oleracea. The sequence goes on along the minus strand of NC_079490.1, from coordinate 176,250,986 downwards.
GGGCCCAGTATTTATAGAGAAAAAAAGGCGCACTAACTTCTTTCAAACCCACGATCTCCACAACTCAAAACAAGTCCCAACACTTGTCATCAATGCAAGTCGCCTCTTTTCAAAAAAGAGAGGGAACTTTTGGACTTTTGACATCCGGAAACCCACCCATTTAACTCTAAATGGACCGGGTCTGGGGGGCATGTTGTTTGGGCTCCCAATTGATATTCAATTGGGCCACTAAGTCCAAAGCCCAATGGCTCAAAACAGCAACATCAAACCTGCCACAAACCAACATGGCTATTCAGCCATCCACTAAGGCCCAAGGCCCAATAACAATAAATGACCTATGGGCATTTATTATGCAAATACTATAAATAGGCCGCCAAGGCTCACACCTCAAGGTACGTTCAATTTATCGCCTTAAGACTACTCTTCTAGAGAACTTCTCTCTAGAATCCGAGCATCGTTCTTACTTAGGCATCGGAGGGGCTTTCCTCGGAAACACCCCCGAGGCTAGTGATTTTACTCTTGTGCAGGTGAATTCGGACTCGACTCATTCAAGCAAGCAAGATCTTCGACACACACGAAAGGGCCTTCATTCGAAGCCCATTGTTTCCACCTTTACAACACCGGAACAGTACATATTTAAATCGTGGCACTAAACTTTTCACAAATTTTATACGATAAATAATTGCTTTGAAATCTAATGTTATTTCATGTTAGTTGTTGTTTTTCATTGGAGAAAGATAAAAGAAAATACTAATTTATAAGTTTGGGACATTACTTTTGCTATTGCTAATTGGTTTTACACCATAGGGACTAGTGTGGAACTTTCTTTGGCCATTTCTCCTCCCCCATATTAGGTTGTTCATGCTCATTTCTCTATTCTAAACTTTTACAAGCTATCATTGATTTATCACCAAATATAACTTTTGATATGGAAAACAAGGTAAGAAATATTAGTGAATTCACGTCATAAAACGAAATATGACAATTAAACGTAAAAGTAAAGTGCAACGATTAAATTTTGAATTCCATTATTATTTATTATTTATTATTAACTTTTAATAAAACCAACCCTTGAGCCATTTTCCGTTAATAATATAACCTTTAGATTATATCTAATAATCCAACCTTTGCACCCCATTAACCTTTGTTGGACCTAAATGACTGGAAACCGGTTAAAAAGGTTTACTTTTTATATTTTATTAATTTTCTTATTCCTCTTCCCTCGTTCTTCCTCGTTGGGGCGGACCTATATAGGCCCGGAGGGGTCCAAAGGGACCCGCATTATTTTTGAAAAAAAAAACGTAAAATTGATGTTGGGGTAATTAATTTCACTTGAAATAGTTAATTTATTTGTAATTATCTTACATTAATGATAATGAAATATACTTATAGCATAATGGTTGCTTGAATATTATGCTACCCAAGTTTTCTGGGTTCAAATCCTCTTTAAGGGAGATTTAATATGAGTTTTTATTCCTTTTTTTGTCTTTTACTTGTCTTCATTTTTTTCTTTACAAGTCGTTTTTCCTTCATCGATTTTTTATTTTTCTATATGGTTCATGATTTTGCTTTTACCGAAATACAAAAAAATAAAAATAATTATAGTAATGATATTTTTCTTCAAAAAGATGTTGTAATTTTTATAAGATATACTTCTAGTAATGTATTTTATACTCCACTTTTATAGACTTATAGTTGCATATTTCTTAGACTTAGATGCTTAATAATTATTTCGTATATAATAGCATAATGCCCCATAAGCGTTAAGAATGATGTTCTTTTTTTTTTATTAGTGTCTTTGTGTGCTATTTGTTTAGTGGCAATTATTATAATAAAGTAAATTTCCTTCAAAGTATGATAAACTCATTTTTTCCATTTAAAATTGAAATTGCACCAAGTTATTGTTGCAATTTAGACTAGGTGTTTAGTTATTATTATGAAAATCCAAAATTAAAGTTCATAAATCTTCCACATATTTTATTATTTCGTTTTTAATATTTCGCCTACTTACCACTCAACTTTAACCCCCTAAAAAGAGAAAATATGAGAAATTAGAAAGGAAATCATAATTTTTTTTGGACCCCCATTTGTAAATTCCTGGACCCACCCCTGCTTCCTCGTCCTTCTTCCTCCACTCCTAGAAAACCACCTCTACCTTTAACTCCGCCTCCCAGAAACATGAACCCTCCCACCAAACCATCTTTCCCCCCCATCTTCATCTCTAACCACCATCAACACCCTAACCCAATTCACACGATCACGCCTTAACCCTAACTCCAACCAATCTCCATTGAAATCGACGAAGAACCTTGTCTTTGCCGCAACAATAATCAGGAGAAGGCCAAGAGAGAAAACACAACTCCTCCCACTCGAACTATATAGGAACTAGTGGTTACTTTTATTTATTTATTTCTTTATATTATGAGTTAGTTACAAATTCTGTTAGGATGATAGCTGAGGTGGCAACACACTTTGTATATAAACAAGTTTGCTGGCTTGTTTTAGCTTTTGTGAGATTATAACTCAATTACTGCAATCAGTTGTTTCCTCAAATTCTCCCCAAATTGGTTTGAGTTTCTTCATGGTATCAGAGCAAGAATCTCTGATTTTAGATTGAGGTTTGCTCATTTTGAAATAAAATTCGATCTGTTTTTGAATCAAAGCTGGGAGTATCTGATTGCAGGAATTTTATTACGAAATTTTCTTGCAATTCACGAGTGTTATTGCGAAATTTCTTGCGATAGTTAAAATCTTCTTCGACAATTGTTCGAGTGATTTGATCACCAGAAATGGCAATTCAAGATTCTGAAAGTGATAATTCACACAACAACAACAACAATGGAGGTAATGTTGATAACTGTGATCCGTTTTTCATTGCTAATTCAGATAATCCTACCTCTTCATTAGTTGCTGCTGTATTTACTGGTGTGAATTTTATGAGATGGAGTAGAAATGTTAAATGTGCTTTAGTAGATAAGAACAAAGAAAGATTTATCAATGGTGAGATAACAAAACCTGCTGTAAATCACAAAGATTACATGAAATGGAAACGTGCTGATTTCATGGTGGTTAGCAGGATATTGAGTTCCATGAATCATGAATTAGCAGATGATTTTGGTTATATTGATACTGCTGCTGATTTGTGGCGTGAACTGAATGAGAGGTTTGGTCAATCTAATGGTCCACTGATTTACCAATTGAAGAAAGAAATTGAAAATTTAACTCAGCAAAACATGACTATTGTTACTTACTATGGGAAATTGAAGAAATTATGGGATGAAATGAAAAATTTAAGAGCATTTTCTAGTTGCACATGTGGTGCTATGATGCAGTGTAGCTGTCAGTTTCTGAAGAAGATTGCTGAGTTTGAAGAAGAAGATAAAATGATGCAGTTTCTACTTGGACTGAATGGTGGATTTGACAGTACTATGACTAATGTTCTTTCCATGGATCCCTTACCTAGCATCAACAGAGTATTCTCAATTACTCAACAAATTGAGAAACAAAAAGAATTGAGTGGTGGTAATGCTGAGTCCAATGCTATGACTAGCAGTGCTATGGCTGCTCAAGCTCACAGAGGGATACAATCACAATTTCAGAAGTATAATGCTGGTTCAGGAAAGAAAGACTGGAAAGAAATAAAAAAGGAGAAGATGAATCGAAGCTGCACTCATTGCAAAGGGAAGGGACATACTGCTGATCAGTGCTTCAAGCTCATTGGCTACCCTGAGTGGTACAACTCTATCAAAGCTTATAAGAGTAATGGCACTACTGGAAACAGACTTGCAGCACATGTTAATTACACTGCTGACATTGGTGATGAACCCTTGGGCAACACAGACAATGAAAATGGGATGGTGGACAATGAAATGCTGAATGCTATTTGCCAAGAAGTTATGAAAGTGATGAAGGGCAAACAAGCACAGGGCACTGAGGCAAGTGGAGCTCATTGTTCTTATGTCAATTATGCAGGTATAATTTCCCACTCTTTTAACTGTGCTGTGACTAAGCTGCATGATGAATGTTTATGGATAGTTGACTCTGGTGCATGTGATCATATGACATATGATGACACTATCTTAACCAACATCAGAACTCTAACTAATCCTATCAAAGTTGGTCTTCCTGATGGTTCTCAACTAACTGTAGACACCATAGGAGACACTGCCTTAAGCAATCAATTGGTTTTGCATAATGTGTTGCTGGTTAAGGATTTCAAACATAACCTTTTGTCTGTTGGTAGATTGATAGAACATTCTGGTGTTCAAGTTTTATTTACTGGAACTAGATACACTTTCCAGGACCCTGCTAGCCATGAGTTGCTTGGTGCTGGAAAAAGAACAAATGGTTTGTACTATTTTGTTCTGCCCTCTCATGCTGGTTCTTCCAAAGGTATTGCCCTCCAACAACAAAGCTGTAATACAGTAGAACATGTCCATGATACCAATGTTGTTATGCTACCACATAAGACAGCTACTAGTAATGCTCCTCTTCCTCTCTTGCTTTGTGCTTCTTGCTTCTCCTTCGTGTTTCTTGCCTTCTCCTCACTCGGTTGTTTCAATTTTCATACAGCACCACCACCACGCTGCCACCAGCGTCCGCGGCCTTGCCGTCCACCGTTGCACGGTAGCTTCCCCTCCCCTTTCCTTCTCCTTCGTTATTTCTCTTTATTTTTCGTTCTTTTCTTTTTTTCTCACTCGTTGCTCTGTGTTGTTCGAACCAGAACCGACATCCACCGTGTGCGACCCAGCCGCGCCTCCAGCCGCACCTCCTTGTTGCCGTCGTCTTTGACCGCCGGCCTACCTCTCTTCTCTCCCTCCTTATTTGGTTAATTCCTTTAAAACCCTAAGCTAATTTAATGGTTTAGTTATATTTTATTTATTCAATTTATGTTTTTCTTGAGTAAAGTTTATGATTTTATAATTTATTTACGAATTTCAAATTTACATGTTTGCATAATTAAATTATTAAATTATTAAATTTCAAATTACATAATTCGATTGAAACAGGGATTTGAATTATTTAAAGCATGAATTTTAATGCTTTAATAGTTAGAAAATCATAGTATGATGTTTATGAATTATTAATGTTATTGTTTTTATGATTTTAAGCATATTAATTATGGTTTGGTGAAGTTTTAAACTATTTTATATTGCTGGAATTTTAAAAAGGGATGCTTTATTGAAGTTTATGATAATTGGTGATCATTAGTGTTGTAATCACTATGCTAGGAGGTTTAGTAGCTAAGTGTTGTCATTGGGGAATGTTCTAATCATGTTTAGGAAGGGCTTGAAGCACCCTAATGTTGCTGAAAATTCAGTGTGAGTTGATATGAATCTATATTGGTTGTGTTTAGGTGGATAATTCTTTGTAGGCGACCCTTGAGATTGTTATAGTAGCCTATCAATTTGTTTACACAAGGTACGTACATACCTGTGTGCTTGGTGATGTGTGTTATTATTGAAACCATGTTGAATTTGTCGATGAACTTGGTTATGTTGAAATTTACATGTTTAATATTGTTGGATGAACATGTTGAATATATATTTCGTTATGAGAATTATAACATGTTAGTATGGATGATTGATGCAAACATGTTGGTAGGGAACACTAGATTATTTTAAATATATATTGATTTAGATCGATTGATCGTTGTCCCCTTTTAGCTTTTCACTACTTTATGAGGGCCGAGGACCTTGTTTAGTAAGTTGAAACCTTATACCCATATAGAGGGGTGAAGGAAATAATGCCCTTGGTCCAAGTATGCATTCAATGTTAAGTCTAATAAATGCGGTTCAGTATTAATTAACAAGTTAATAATTCAGTGAGATCAAGTGAGCTGAATGCCTAGCTAGAGGCCGCTTCAGTTCAAGTGGAATTAATGATATTAATCCACAGCTTACTCTTGACTGAACCCGTAGGGTCACACAAATAGTACGTAGACGGATCAAGTATTTAATGGCATTAAATACTCTATTTATGGATATTCGGAATCGACGGATCTTGGTTTCAGTGGGAGCTGAGATCGTCACAAGCAAGAAATGAATACTCCGGAAACGATGATATTGCCGGAAACGGAAATATGGATCGTATCGGAAATATAAATATTATCCAAGTCGTAGATGTTGCCGGAAACGGAAACATGGTACGTATCGGAAAATATTATCGGAAATGGAAATATTGCCGGAATCGGAAATATTGCCGGAAACGGAAATATTGTCAGAATCGGAAATATTATCGGAATCGGAAAATAATTCCGGAAACGGAAATATTAAATATTTGTTCGAAACGGAAATTAATTCCGGAATCGGAAATATTAAATATTGTTCGTATCGGAAATGAATTCCGGAACCGGGAATTTAATCGGAAGCGTATCGTACGAATAAGCATCGGACGAGGCCAGCCGGACGAAGGCCCAGCACGAAGCCAGGCCATCGCCCAGCAAGCAAGGACGCGCGCACGCCTAGCCAAAGGCAGCGCCAGGCCCACCGCAAGGCAGGCCCAGCGCGCCAAGGCAAGGCTGCCCAGCGTGGGCTGCGTGGCTAGTTGGTCAATCTTGAGGCGGATCCGGACGTACTGTGGACTATCTACGGAGGGACGACACTTGGAGTCCTAAAGACTTGTTCTTGTTCGGTTCGGGCGCAGCTAGGGAAGGCACGCTACAAAGTGTATGCATCTATACTATGCTAAATGAGTATGTGTAAATAATATGCTTTCCTGGCTTTATGGTTTTTCCGCATGATTTATGTATTGTCATATGTATCATAACCTAACAAGGGGTTGATCATTGTTAAATGAAAGGTTCAATTAATTGGAATGAGTTCTTGATTTATACCTTTGTGATCACTTACTTAATTCCAAGATAAAAACAGTTGTGATTAATTGTTGATTGTATGACTTATGTGATTGTTGAGTCATAACAAAGTATTAATCTGTAAATCATGTAAAGTTAAACTGAGTAGCAATAGCTTTAGACTGTGCACGTCTGAAGTGACGGACAATCAGGAGTTGGGGTCATAGGTCGCCTATGTCTTTTTCTGGGGCCGGATTGATCACCGGTTCTATTTCAGTCAAAAGTTCCTCGATATCGCAGGTCATTGGGGTTACGGAGTCGAGCCCGTACCTCGTCTTCCTTAGTGAAAGCTTCTAGTAGCAACTCGGTCCTTTGACTATTTCAATTAAAATAATGTTAATGATACAAAGGTTTAGTTCAGTCAAATATAGTCTTCAAGTTAATATGTTTTATTTGCCCTTACTTATGTTTTATTAGTATCATGTTAGGATTGTTCGTTTAATAGAATCATGTTAGGATTATTATTGTTTTAGTATGTAGTACTCAGCTTTGCTGATTACGTGCTTTGTTTGTGTGTGTTGATCATGGCTATGCCTTATTGATCCTGTGATGACCCATTTTAGTGAGCAGACTCTAAGGATCAATAAGCATCGTCCATCTACAGGTTTGAAGATGATGCATCATTGGGATCGGGATTAGAGAGCTTGTATTTATTTTGTTTTGCTAAGTGACTTGGGTTTGTTAAATTGGACTTTAAACTTGTCGTACTATCTACATTACTTTATTTTCGTTGATTGGTTTTGAGAATTAACTTTGTAATTGATTATTTATTAACCTAAAGTTAGTTTTATGTTTTCCGCTGCAAAATTCTGAATAAGCCGTTACGTTTTCACACGGGCGATAATGCCTTGATAATTCTCTACAAAATTATATTAAAAGGTTATTTTAGAAAAGAGGGAATTGTCGGGGTGTTACAAAGTGGTATCAGAGCTTATGGTTTTACTTCAATAATTTTTAGGCCCCAAACTAGCTAGTTTCCTAAAACGAATTTCCTAGAATTGAGCTCCTACTCATTATATCATTTAAAAATGCGTAATTTTTTTTGGGGGGACCAGATTCATTTTATGTTGTTTGAAATTATATTAATATTTCTTATTTAAGTTCGAAATTAACTTATTATTCGAAACTTTTCGTTTATGTGAATTAAGTACGTTTTTTTTCGAATTTAAATTAAATATATTCGAAATTTTAAAATTAAAAAAAAAAACAAAAAAAAAATCTTATTCCATTTATTCGTTTGATGAAAATTTCTTTCTTTTAATTGTTCTTGTTTATTCCTTAAGTGTTTCAATGTTTTACTTATTTTGATTTATTACGAGAGATGAGTAATATAGGAAAGGGCATATAGGATAAAATTATATGTGCATTAGTAGTAAATTGCTAGCATAAGAAGTTAATTGCTTTGTGCATGTGTTAAATGTTTAAGTGTTGCATTTAAATGTGCATGATTGTTTGATTCCACCAAACTTATTGTTTTATGGAATTCTGATTATGCTTTGGTTGGGAAATCGTTAGTAAGATCTTAAGTTGTCTCTTTCAGGAATAAAATGTTTCTTTCCAAGTACACAAACATAGGATCTGTTATCCCACTTTTTGGACTAACGACATAACCGTTCTAACGTTTGATCATGTCGTGTCAGCCAGGTCCTGTCGTGTCGCAGGTAAACACAGCTCCAGGGAGATACGTCCGACGTAGCATCGTAAGACGAGGTATAACCGACGAAGGACGGGCGACAAAGTACAAGCAACTGAGACACGTCCTCGAGAAACGGGTTGATGAAGATAAGTTGACCTAAAGCCCATGATAGGCAGCGCCGTCAAGCTAGCAAGAACAAGTCCAAGACTCACGCGAGAAGCGCGGAGGCAGTTGAAGGCTGAAGAGACGTGTGATGAAGATACTCCTATCTTTGTGGGATTTTCTCAACCGATTAGACCGTTGAGAATACCCTATAAAAGGACGAAGATAATGATAAGCAAGCCACGTTCACTCAAGCACCGAAATTCCTAAGTTGTAAACTGTTTCATTATTCATTATTGTACTTGAGATTTTAGTTATCGATTCTCAGAAAGAAAAGCATAAACAATCATATAGAATACTTAGTGGATTGATAGCCTCATAGCTATCCGCGGTTTTTTACCTTATTCCTGGGTTTTCCGCGTCAACACTCCTCTGTGTCGTGTCTCTTTATTTGTGTCGTTGATTCTTTGCTTAGTTAGTGTCGACCCTAGCCGAAAGTCGCCCCCATACGAATTTTGGCATAAACAGTTTGGCGCCGTCTGTGGGGACATTAACTAGGTTTTACACAAAATCACCCCTTTCACCATGACTACTGGAGAGATGACGATCGCAGAGATGAAGGCGGCTTACGAGAAAGCCCAAGCCGAGCTAGCCCAAGAGAGGGCATCCAATGAAACCCTCCAGAAAGAGCTCGAATCTGTAAAGAGCAACAAGCACCAGTCCCGCTACAAAGGTGGGAAGCCAAAAAAAGCTAACGTTCGAGATGCCCGATGACTTTGAAGACGTGACCGACGATGAGGAGGAAACCCGTGAGGAAGAAGACAAAGAAGCTCCCGATCTGGTGACCCAACGCCTGAACAAGATGGATGCACGCATGACAAAGCACTATTCCCGCCTGATGAAGTTGATGACCAGGTTCCCCGGGGCACCTACACCAGTGGAGACCGAGCCGACCGACGGATATGCCGCGTCGCCGTTCTGCGAAGCGATCGCTAGAGTGACAGTTCCGCACACACTCCGGCTCCCAACCTGGACCACCCTGTACGACGGGACATCCGACCCCTATAGGCACGTCAACTTCTACAAGCAGCGCATGTGGCAGATCGGGATTCCGCACGACCTAGTGGAACCTGTTATGTGCAAATCATTCGGCGGCACCCTTGATGGAGCAGCTTTGGAATGGCTCACGAACGTCCCTCCCAGATCCATCTCTTGTCTGTCCGACCTCATCAACGCCTTCTATCAACAATTCGCCAGCAGTCGCCAGTTAGAAAAACAAACCAGTGATCTCTATCGGTTGGTTCAAGGGCCAACCGAGTCGGTACGCGATTATTTTAACCGTTTTAATTGTGAAAAAATTGGTATAAAAAATTGTGATGTCAGGACTGCTATTGAGGCGTTCAAGAGAGGCCTCATCCCCAATTCGGAGTTATACCGGGAAATAACCAAATACCCCTGTGCAACTTTCGAAGAGGTGCGATCAAGGGCCACCGCCCAGATGCGAATTGAAGACGACGAGGTTACCCGAACAGCATCTCAACGATCGATAGGGGGCAGCAGCGACAGAAGATCGTACACCCCAAGGAACAACAATTGGCGACACCAACCATATGTTCGGCAAAACCAGGTACAAAGTGTCAATCAGTATTATGATACTAACAATGTTTACAGGAACGAGCGGGTCGAACACCCTAACATCTCCGACTACGGCTTCAACGTCGACATTGGAGGTGTGGTGAACGCCCTTCAAAATGTAGGTGGAACAGTCAGATGGCCCCGGAAGAACGACAGACCGGACTCCATGAAGGACATGAGCAAATGGTGCGACTTCCACCGCGACAACGGACACACAACCGAGGAGTGCATCTCCCTCAGAAAGGAAGTCGCATACCTCCTGAAACGGGGGCATCTAAAGGAACTGTTGAGCGACAAGGGAAAAGAAACATTTTCCAAAGAGCAAACCACCCAGCCCGGCCCAGCGACAAGCAGCGAGCGACCAGACCCACCACCATTCAGGAAAGTGGTAAATGTTATTTCCGGTGGTTCAGATATTTGTGGACTAACCTCTTCTGCAGCTAAAAAAATTAACAGGGGAGAATCTGAAACCGTAGAAGAGGGACTAACCGAAGACGAGGTCGCACTACACAGGTCCCTGACCGCAATGGCTATCACTTTCGACGATTCAGATTCTGTAGATACACAGCGGGAGCACCACGACGGGTTGGTAATATCTCTCCCAATAGGGAACGCATTGATCAAAAGGATACTGGTCGACAACGGAAGCTCAGCCAACGTACTGTTCTTGGAAGCACTACAAGAAATGGGATTAGAAGAGAAAAACATAGTAAGGAGATCAACAGTCCTGGTAGGGTTCAGTGGAGAAGCACTACGGACGGTAGGAGAGATATCGCTGCCTACATACGCAGAAGGCGTCAACATGATGACCAAGTTCAACGTCGTCGATTGTCCATCAGCGTACAACGTCATCCTAGGACGACCATGGATCCACAAAATGAAGGCAGTGCCATCAACATATCACCAATCAATCAAGTTTCCAACCAAGTGGGGAGTCATGGAAATCAAAGGGCAGCAAAGGGATGCGAAGAAATGCTACGAGACAGCACTGAAACCATCCAAGTCACCCATCTAGCAATTACAGCTAGGGTCGACGTCGGACGACCCCGACGACCAACAAATCGACGAGATAGTCCTAGACCAGACAAAGCCAGACCAAGTCATAAGGGTCGGAGCCTCACTGCCTGACAACATCAAAAGTCAGATAGTGTCGTTTCTAAGAGAAAACTCGGACTGTTTCGCTTGGTCGCACGAGGACATGACAGGAATCAGCCCAGACGTGATTACCCACAAGCTCAACGTCGACCCCAGCTTCAGACCAGTAAAGCAGAAACGACGTAAGTTCGCACCCGAAAGGAATAAAATCATAGACGAAGAAGTCCAAAACCTGATAGACTCAGGGAAGATCAGAGAGGTCAAATATCCAGAATGGTTAGCAAACTTCGTCGTCGTCAGCAAAAAGAACGGAAAATGGAGAGTCTGCATCGACTTCACAGATATCAACAAAGCTTGCCCCAAGGACCCATTCCCTATACCGCACATCGACGCCCTGGTCGACGCCACAGCCGGACACGAGCTACTCACGTTCATGGACGCCTACTCAGGATACAACCAAATCCTTATGCACCCAGACGACCAGGAAAAAACATCTTTTGTAACAGATAGAGGAATTTATTGTTATAAAGTCATGCCTTTTGGTCTTAAAAATGCAGGTGCGACGTACCAAAGATTAGTCAACAAGATGTTTAAAGACCAACTCGGAGACACAATGGAGGTATACATTGACGACATGCTGGTGAAATCGAGGAAGGCCGACGATCACGTGGAGCACTTACGACAATCCTTCGACATACTAAAGAAGTACGGTATGAAACTTAACCCGACTAAATGTTCTTTCGGAGTGTCCGCAGGAAAATTCTTAGGTTACATCGTCACCCAACGAGGAATAGAGGCCAGCCCCGACCAAGTGCGCGCGATCATCAACATTCAATCCGCGCGGAACATAAAAGAGGTACAACGCTTGACAGGGAGAGTGGCGGCACTGAACCGTTTTATATCACGGTCGTCGGACAAGTGTCGATTATTTTACGACGTCCTGCGCAAAACAAGGGGTTTAACTGGTCCGACGACCACGAAGCAGCCCTGCAAAACCTCAAAAAATACATGATGTCGCCGCCCCTCCTATCCAAGCCAAAAGAAGGAGAAGTCTTACAACTCTATTTAGCCGTTAGCTCGACGGCAGTGAGCGCGGTCCTAGCTCGAGAGGACGAAGCACAACAACTACCCATTTATTACATCAGTAAGTCACTACTGGAAGCAGAGACCAGGTATTCTTCCCTCGAAAAACTCGTTTTAGCACTCGTTACCGCAGCCAAAAAACTAAGGCATTATTTTGAAACTCACCAAATAGTGGTGATGACTAACTATCCAATTAAGTCCGTGATGCGTAGGCCAGAACTGACAGGTCGAATGGAGAAGTGGACAATGGCACTAGGAAGGTTCGACATCAAGTATCAACCAAGGACGGCTGTAAAATCACAGGCCCTAGCAGATTTTGTGGCAGACTTCAGCCCCGACTTAGAGAGGATAGCAGACGACGAAGTCAAACTCATCAACAACATAGAAGGAATATGGACACTCTTCGTCGACGGCTCATCTAACTTTCGTGGTGCAGGTTTAGGCGTCGTACTAAAGTCACCACAAGGGGACATGATAGCACAGGCAATCTGCTGCGATTTCAAGGCAACTAACAACGAAGCAGAATACGAGGCGCTAATCGCCGGAATGACATTAGCTATGGAATTAGGGGCAAGCGGACTCAACATCTTCAGCGACTCACAACTAATCGTCAACCAGATTAACGGCGACTACGAAGCTAAAGACCTAAAAATGACCTTGTATCTCGAGAAAGCAAAAGAGTTAACTTCCAAATTCAAACCCTTCTCCATCAAACAAGTCCCAAGAGACCTAAACACGCAAGCCGACGCCCTTGCCAACCTAGGATCCGCACTCAGAAAATCACCATTCTCGACCATACCTCTAGTACACCTACTGTCGCCCGCCGTCGAAAAAGACATACCACAAGACGCCAGCCTCGTCCTATCAACCTTAAACACAGACAGTTGGACCAAACCCATCTTCGATTACCTAAAGCACGAAACTCTACCCGACGACAAGCTAGACGCCAGAAAGATACTTTTCAAAACTTCACGATATGTTATTTTGCAGGACGTACTATTTAAGCGATCAGCAAACGGAATGTTGATGCGATGTGCCGAAGAGATCGAATGGGAAATACTATTGAAACAATACCACGAAGGAGAATGCGGAGGACACGAAGGAGGACGAAGCTTATCAACCAGAATCAAAAGAAATGGATACTATTGGCCAACAATGCTTAAGGACGCCATGAGGTACGTATCCAAGTGTGACAAGTGCCAACGACACGCAGGTATGACACATAAACCATCCGAATTCTTGCATCCAACCCTAACTCCGTGGCCTTTCATGAAATGGGGGATGGACATCGTTGGCAAATTGCCCGTCGCCCCAGGACAAAAGGTCTTCATGTTAGCCCTAACAGATTATTTTTCCAAGTGGATAGAAGCAGGTGCATTCCAACAAGTAAGGGACAAAGAGGTATGCTCGTTCATATGGACTAACATAATATGCAGGTTCGGAATACCGTCAGAAATCATCTGCGACAACGGATCACAATTCATCAGCGACAAGACAAGAGCTTTCTGCAAAACATGGAACATCGAGCTAAAGACGTCGACGCCCAGATACCCCCAAGCAAACGGACAGGCGGAATCCAGCAACAAAACGATCATCGCGTCGCTGAAAAAGCGGTTGGACGACAAGAAGGGGCGATGGGCAGAAGAATTGCCATCCATCCTATGGGCCAACAGGACGACGCCTAGGACGGCGATGGGACAGACTCCCTTCTCACTCGTTTACGGGTGCGAAGCGGTACTTCCCCCTTAAGTGACGTTGCCCAGTGCACGATATGGACTCATGACGCCAGAGCAAAACGACGTAGAACTCAGCGAAAACCTCGACAACACAGAAGATTTCAGGGAAGCAGCATTGATAAGAATGGCGTCACAACAACAGATCGTGGCAAAATGCTTCAACAAAAATTTCAAAGTGAAAATGTTCAAAGAAGGAGATTGGGTGCTGCGCAGAGTATTTCAAAACACGAAAGAATTAAACGCGGGTAAGTTAGCACCAGCTTGGGAAGGACCGTACTTGATCGACAAAATCGTCGGAAAGGGGGCATACAGACTCATTACCAAAGATGGCAAGTCGGTCCCCCGAAGCTGGAACGCGACACATCTTAAACTCTACCATTTTTGAAATCTCGTCGTGACCAATTTTATCAGTCGTCGTATCGTCGTCTTTACTTTTCTTTATCGTTTTATTTTAAAAACCATTACTGACTTAGGCATCGGAGGGCCGTTGGCATCCCCAACGGCCAATCCTCCTAGCGACCCCTGTTTTCTTTTGCAGAATGCAAGACACACGACGAATGACATCCATAAGCAACAACGTACGACTCAGAACGAGATCGCAAGAGACAACGAACTAACAACGCAGGTATGATTTTACACAACAGTCGGTTCAATACTTATTACTTGCAAAGCATTTGCTACACGAAACTAAGACATCAAAACGCGACGGGATAACCATAAAGAACAGACGACTAAGGAAAAGAAAAACAAACTTAACATACACGACGCGCGACCCCTAAGGCCACGATCTCCGAAATTCAAACACAAAACATTATCCAAACACCGCGTCGCCACTACCGACGACGAATAAAAACATTCCAAACACAAAAACAAAACACAAGTCATCCAAACCACCTCGTCGCCGCCATCGACGACGAGTAAAGAAGTTTACCAACAAAACACAAAAACCAACAGAAATTCAAAAACTACAAACTATTACATCCCTTCTTCCTGAGTATAGACCACGGCTTCCTGCTCCGACTCTTGCTCTGGGGGCACGACTGGCGCCTCCACCGACGCCACGTCCAACGTCTCGTCTTGAGAAACGACGACGAGGGCCTCCTCTTCGCACCCAACAGCTAAAACCTCCCCCTCTTGGTCCGGAACAGGCGCACTCACCACCAACAAAGCCGCATCCACCTCCGTCGCCTCAGTACTAGCAGTATCAGCCGTCTTCGCCAACTCCTCCGAATCCACCACAGGCACCGACAGGTCAGCCATAGTACCGCCATTAGCCAGATAGTCATCCACCTCCTTTTTGACACGGCCAAAGGCTAGTCTCCCCAATCAGGCAGGAATACATCATCTGCGCCCGCGTCCTCCATATAGCAAGAGCCTCGACGTCCTTCGCCTCCTCCTGCAGGGCGTCGTACAAGCTCCTCAATCCATCCAACTCCTCCGTCGTCGAGGTCAACTCCTCCTTCACTTTCTCCAGATCTTTGGCCACGTCGGCTAACTGCTTATCCTTACCTTTCAACTGGTCACCCTTAGCCTTAACCACCGCAGCAAGATCCACGACCTTCTTCTCAGCAGCTTTCCACTTCGCCTCCCACGACGCGGCCGTCTTCTTCGCCGTCGCTGTCAGCTGCCTTGCATTCGTCACCTCGTCGCACAGCAACGAACACTGCCTGCGTACAGCCAAGGCAGCCTGCGACGCCTGCGCAAAACCAATGCCAAAACAGATTTACACAACATACATCTTTCGCAAACAAAAAAGAAGAAAAAACTAAATAAAACTCACCAGCAGACTAAGCTCAGCGGCGTCCGACGCGACAGGAAGAGGGTCCACCTCATGGTATCGTCGATACGTCGTAGGCAAGATCAAGCGATCGGCGAAAGGCCATATAACCGACGCCTCTTCATCACCCAAGAAGCTTGGGGGCAAAGTGATAACCGTCTCCTCGACAGGATCCGTCTCGACAGGTCGCTTCTTGGCCGACGAAGTAGACACTTTACTAACGTCGACAGCAGCAGACGACGCCTTGAACGGCTGTGGAGGCGACGACGAAGCAATCGGATGAAAGCCTTCGGCTCCTATGACGACAGGCGTCTCGGCCGACGAACCTATCGCAGAAAACCGAGGTACGACCGTCATACCTCGTCCACCAGAAGTCGAGGACGACCTCAGTCGCTTCCTCGCGCGCTCCTGAATCTCGCTCTGAGACATCCTCGACACAGGACGAGACGAAAGAGTATGCTCTACACCCAATACAAAACCGTTCGATCAAACATTATCCAAAGCAAAAACAAAAATATATACAAACCCCAAAATAAACAAACGACAAATACCTGAGTTGTCAGCCATATCACCTACTTCACCTTCGGCGGACGACGAGTTTGCCACTACCTCCTCAAGCAAATCCAACCTTTTCCGACGACGAGTCAGTTGACCTGATTCCTCGTCTGTCTCCTCCTCCTCGGCGACGTCGCCTGACCGGTCCACCTCCTGCTCGTCTAAAAACTCTCCGTCGCGACTGAAAGACCTATCCTCGACAGAATAACCCAAGAACTTCCGATACTTATCCTCAGAATCAGCGTTCAACTCAGTCAACGACGACGCCTTGACAACTGCAAAACAAAACCAAGTAAGGCGACGTTCAGTAAAACGACGAGAAACAAAGATAAAACGACACATTTACCTTCCATCGTCCATCCCTCGACCAGAAACCGCCCTTTATCTCCCAGAGAATCTTTGCCTACAAAGACAAAACGACTCTGCCAACCCCTGTCGTTCACACCTAAACCAACACCTAAGTTCGTCTTCCCCTTCTTCGTAACCAAGGTATACCTACAACACTTCTGCAGTGCTAAGTCGTAAGTATACATCAAATCAGACAGGTCAAACGGCGTACGCCAGTTCGCAGTAACTCCGTGCACCACCGTGAAAACCCGCCATATCTGGGGCATCAACTGACCCGGACTCAAATGGAAAACCTCGATAAAGGACCTAACTAGAGGAGTGAAAGGGAACTTGAAGCCAATTGTGAACGGATACTCATACATAACCACATACCCCTCTGGACAGTCAAAGGCTTCCTCATCCGAGCCAGGAATCTTCACTTCCGCCGACGGCGGCAAACCAGCAAGTTCAACAAAAGCCGCCGGATCCACCACAGTAGAATATATCGGGTTAAGGGACTTAACCCGAGTGGAACCCGACTCCCCCTTTCCTCTCGCTACAACCGACTTAGATCTACCCATCTCACTTACAAAAATCTACAAGGAAATCGAAAAAGAAAGCAAATTTTACCTGAAATCGAACAGACTCAGTGCGAAAATCGACTTCGCCTTCTCCCTCTTCTCTCTCCTGCTTTCGGATCTAGAAATTTTTTGAAAAGCGTGGTGTGAAGAACTTTATTGCATGTCGTGAATTGGTATTTATTACTCTAGAACTTTGAACGGTTTTATCCCACGAACTAGGCAGTTAAAGACGGTTTTTTAATTTGAATTGTTTCTTTTGCTCTGTGTGACTCCGCAAATTCACAATTGGGGGCAAACTGTTATCCCACTTTTTGGACTAACGACATAACCGTTCTAACGTTTGATCATGTCGTGTCAGCCAGGTCCTGTCGTGTCGCAGGTAAACACAGCTCCAGGGAGATACGTCCGACGTAGCATCGTACGACGAGGTATAACCGACGAAGGACGGGCGACAAAGTACAAGCAACTGAGACACGTCCTCGAGAAACGGGTTGATGAAGATAAGTTGACCTAAAGCCCATGATAGGCAGCGCCGTCAAGCTAGCAAGAACAAGTCCAAGACTCACGCGAGAAGCGCGGAGGCAGTTGAAGGCTGAAGAGACGTGTGATGAAGATACTCCTATCTTTGTGGGATTTTCTCAACCGATTAGACCGTTGAGAATACCCTATAAAAGGACGAAGATAATGATAAGCAAGCCACGTTCACTCAAGCACCGAAATTCCTAAGTTGTAAACTGTTTCATTATTCATTATTGTACTTGAGATTTTAGTTATCGATTCTCAGAAAGAAAAGCATAAACAATCATATAGAATACTTAGTGGATTGATAGCCTCATAGCTATCCGCGGTTTTTTACCTTATTCCTGGGTTTTCCGCGTCAACACTCCTCTGTGTCGTGTCTCTTTATTTGTGTCGTTGATTCTTTGCTTAGTTAGTGTCGACCCTAGCCGAAAGTCGCCCCCATACGAATTTTGGCATAAACAGGATCCCTTAAGAAGATCGACGAAGAAACACCGAGGTATGCCTGTGGATCCTTCTTTTTCTTTATGTCACCAGGGTCTAGAGGATAATGATCATCTGTTTAGGGATTGCCCTCTTATTAAGCAGGTTTGGTCTTCCTCGTCGTTGGGTCCGTTTTTGCCGGCTTCAGACGGGTTCTTTGGTGGTTTTCCCTCTTACTAGTATAGAGTACGAGGTATAACTTTCTAAACCAAACATACGCTGATCAAGTTCAAGAAAATTCGATGAATCTTCTCCAGCTGATTAAGGTAATCCAGAACAATTTGATTAATTGTCCTCTTTGTAGCATGATGGTAACAAACTAACAATACACACCCAATAATTGATAATTAAGAAACAAGGAGGAGAGAGAGCTTATTAGAGGAGATAATCATTTTGGCAACGTGTATCATCCATGATTGAATAAATAAAAATAGGGCTTTCCTGACTTTCTCTTCTTCTCAAATCCACATAAAATACCTTCCCCAATTCATGCAAACAAGTATCAATTCAGGTCTTCGAATTTTCTATTCTACAATTTACGTCTCATTTGTACACTACTTTCACTTATTGGTTGATATTTATATTCATATTCAAACGTCTTTTGTTTTATAATAAATCTACATTGATATATATTGACCTATAAAAGAAAGTGACGTGGCACATAAAGCATATATTGTGGAACATGAGATTTTTTAATCTCAATTCACTGCCACAAACAAAACATCAATTTTCTTTACGTTAAATTACTTAATACTTTATTATTTTAAATTATAATATTTGGGGGTACGGAGTATAATAATTAACGAAAATCAAAGAATTAATATTTTGACCAAAGAGCAAAAATGCACGTACATAAAACACCTTCCCCAGTTCATGCATGCAAATAAACAAAAGTTAAGTTGTATTCTCGTAATCTCACTTTATAGAAAAGTACTCCGTAACCACGTAATTATTAATTAGTTGATGGTACTATAATTATATTCCACAAAATCAAACAAATAATATTTTGACCAAAGTTGAATATTTCGTATTTATATATTAATATAACAACAATCTTTATGACCAAGGGCTAAAGACCTCAATAATTTTTCATTCAAAAAAGTGCATCCACTTTTGTTGGAGTTTACTCCTTCTCATTTTATTATTTAACCTTATTAAAAATCATATATTACGTGTATAAGTGGATTTATTTGTTAGCACAAGGAAAAATAATGGAGACGACATAAATAAATTAATTAATTAAGATACGTATTATATTTTAGAGGCTGTATTATCCAATAGAAAAATAGAGGAGGAAACCTTTAAGAACGGAGAAAAATAGAAATACGAGCTGAGTATGACACTAGAACTAGGGCCGTACTTGAATTATGGACCCTCGTAGTCTTCAGATAGGTAGTACCTATAAGTTATAAAAATTCAAAGGGGTGATTGGAGATCGAAGTGAAAGCATATATATGCATGAATCTGGTTTAATTAAGCTACTATGACGTTTGTTACAAAATATTCAGGGACCCATTTTGAATATGACTTGAGATTTCTTTGCTGGAAAAGTGGAAATAAATAACACTTGATATTTAATTTATTTTGCTCAATTATTCATACTACGTATATTGCACTGCAAGAGTGGTACGTGCACCAAGGGTTTTAAGATCGATCGATCGATCTTATCCAAGCAACAATTTTAATCCATATATAACCTATATTATTGTTGAATTAATTAGTGTTTATGAACAATAAACGCCGATAAATGTGATAAACTCATAATACTCGAGTCTTTCCTATTATAGACCTCTTCGACCTCCCTAATAACTTAATTGAATCCGTTATATATTCATGAACAACGGGATAACTTACCGTCTGAGCTAGCTAGCTACGAGCTTCCCTTACCACCATGGTCGACGGTATCAATCTCGGATCCACCAAGGAATATTGAGCTGATAACGTTAATATTAAGATACGAGCAGACAACTGGCTACCTACGTACATAATCTCTATATCCAATCTTCTTTGGTAGGTTCAAGTATATTGACAATTGGAATCTGCACGTAAACTAACCTATCGCATGGATTTCATCAAAGATAATCTAGATTAACTTAGACAATTAATTCATTAATTAATATAAAATTTGTGCGTCATTAATTAAGAATGATGTACCTAGTCTACTACTTCTAACACTGCATTAAAGTCATTCACTCAGCATGTCATCCGCATTGTGGTGGGCCACTTTACTAGCTGGTGAGTATTTTCAACTAAAATTCAGACAATGTAATAATTGTGGGGTCATTCCTAATTTAGAAGTATAACAACTAATTTGGGACGGACGAAAAAGGAAAGTGTAACAACTAATCTGGGACGGAAGGAGTAGTGTTTATCTAGTTCGAGTTTCTTAATTTAAAATTTTGGTATAATGGAATTAAGAAGATTTATCATTTATGATACGAAAATTTTGAAACATCATAAGATCATGGATTTGTAGTGTGATGAAATTAAAATTGGAATGTGAAACAAATAAAATTATGTGTATGAGAATTGAGAACTGATACTTTGTGTATAATTATAACATCTATAAAGGAAATAATATATAAAGAGAACATTAACGATGGTCTTATAAAAAAAAACTATATACTACGTATTAAATAAAATTCAAAGAGATGACACATAGTGCTATAGCATGAAAAACTTCCAATTTAAGATTTGAGTTTTATCAGAACTAATTTTAGTTGTTTGTTCGACTGGAGGTTACTCGTTTACAAGCGCACGTGTACATACTTTTTTACGGAGTATCATACAACAATTCATAAACAATTACTCCGTAAAATTTAGTGGTAGTACAAAGAGTGATGAAACCATGCATTTACATTTTGTCCACTATTTTACACTAGCTTAATTTAAAATAAATACACACACAAATATATAATTTAACTAGATATAATATCAATTAATTGCTTTCCGTTTGGACTATATATAGAATATAAGATATGTACAATTAACTTTTAATTTGCTTTTCATAGATTTAGATAAGTAGTTAAGTTAGTTAACTATAATCAGGAGCTAGTGCCCAATTATTGCCTCCCTTTTTCACTTGAATAAAAATTCACATATTGATGTCACAATCTTGGTCTCACATCAAGTGAGAGTAAATGTTGGAGTACTCCCTCCGTTACTTTAAGTTGTATCCATTTAGGAAAGTGGGGGGTTTTAAAAAAATTGGAATCTTGGTTTGTATTGATATAAGTGTAATGATTGGGTGTAAGAAAAATTATTGTATGTAAGAGATTATAATAAAAAAGAAGTGAGAAAATAATAAAGAAATAAGGTAAGAGAGAGGAGTGATAATGATGGGTGATAAAGGAGGTGAGAGAGTGGGTATATGGGGAAGGGAAAAGAATTAAATAATAAGGGTGGGGAAATTTAGGTGGGAATATGGGTAGAATCTTTAGGTATTTTGGTAATTAGATAGAAATGTAAGGGTATTTTAGGATAAAATATATGTCCAAAAATAGAAACGGATACAACAAAAAGAAACGCTTAAAAAGGAAACGGATACAACTTAAAGGAACGGAGGGAGTAGTTAATTACAGTACTTCGTACTCCGTATATCTTATACTATTGCGCGAGTTCTAAATACTGATCCATACTTGTATAAAGAAACAATACTTGTAGACAATGTGCGAATACATGTTCTATATATTAGCGTTTATATATTGTGAGTATTAATTGGGTGTGATCATACCAACACTAATGCACCGGATTTCATCATAACTCCGGAGTTAAGAGGACTAGGATGGGTGACCTCCTGAAAAGTCCTCGTGTTGTACCTTTCTAAAAAAAATACTAGTATAATAATGCTCTCAGGCTAAATATCATGCCATCCACCTACTATTCAATTAGCATAATATTGGATATGATGTAACAGTTAAAAAATAGTAGACGGAATGATAAGAAATTAGTCATTAAATTAGCATTGGTTTGAACATTAACGCCATCTCATTTTGATGGTAGTTACTCTATCCCAGCAATTCAGACAAATAATCCAATAATTTTGGCATTACACTATTGACAATTTGACAGTGCCTTAGTATAGGAAATATATAATTTATATTATTATTTTATCTATTTTTTCATAATTGATTTCTGTTATTAGTTGGTTAGGGTCTTTGTATATATTCCCTAGTCTACTTGTTTCTCAAGCAATGAATTCTGTTTTCATTCACTAAATTCTGGAATACAATTATCTCTTGCTTACTCTGATATTTTGCTCAGACTCTTCATGGTATCAGAGCAATAATCTCTGATAAGAGATTGAGGTCTCTCAATTTGAGATTTGTTCTTCGAATTTCTCAGATTAATAGTGTTTGATCACTGAAGTTCCTACTGGAATTTTGCTGCGAAATTTCTTGCGATTGTTGCGAAATTTCTTGCACGAAATCTGAAGAAATTGATTCTTACTGAAATTGACTTCTGCAATGGCGATTGGAAACAATGAAAGTGAAGGTTCTCAATCAAATTCTGAAGGTAACAACAATAACTTTGATCCTTATTTCATAGCAAACTCAGACAATCCTACTTCTAGTTTAGTTGTTGTTCCTTTTACTGGTGCGAATTTTGTTCGATGGAGTAGGAATGTTAAAAGAGCTCTAATAGCTAAGAATAAGGAAGGTTTCATTAATGGTGAGTTGCTTAAACCTGCTGTTAATCATAAGGATTACTTGAAGTGGAAACGAGCTGATTTTATGGTAGTGAGCTGGATTTTAAGCTCTATGAATCATGATTTTGGTGATGATTTTGGCTATATTGATAATGCTGCTGACTTGTGGCTTGAATTGGCTGAAAGATTTGGACAATCTAATGGTCCATTGATTTATCAGTTAAAGAAGGAAATAGAGAATTTGACTCAAGAAAATATGACTATAGTGTCATATTACAGTAAGCTGAAGAAGTTATGGGATGAGATGTAGACTCTAAGAGCCTTTCCTACTTGTACTTGTGGTGTTATGTTGACATGTAGTTGTCAATTTTTGAAGAAAGTGGCTGAGTTCGAAGAAGAGGACAAAATGATGAAGTTCTTGCTTAGTTTGAATAGAGGTTTTGACAGTACCATCACTAATGTGTTGGCTATGGATCCTATGCCTAATTTGAATAGAGTGTTTTCAATCACTCAGCAGATTGAAAAACAGAAGGAAGTGAGTAATGTTGTTGTTGAGCATAACATTCTGAATAGTAGTGCCATGGCTGCACAGTTTTACAAAGGAAATCAGGTCCAGAAGAATGATGGAAATCATGGAAAGAAAGATTGGAAAGAGCTTAAGAAAGAGAAGTTAAATAGGTTTTGTACTCATTGCAAAGGGAAAGGCCATACTGCAGAACAATGTTTCAAGATAATTGGTTATCCTGATTGGTACAACTCTATCAAGGCATCTAAAGGAAGTAACTCAAGCAACACTAGATTTGCTGCTAATGTAAATTCTGCAACTGATGCTGGTGATGATCCTCTTGATAATACAGCTGCAGATAATGGTTTGGTTAACAGTGCAATGCTTAATGCCATTTGTCAAGAAGTCATGAAGGTGATGAAAGGACAACAATCTCAGAATGCAAATACTCCTGCAGCAAGTTGTTCTTATGCCAACTATGCAGGTACTATTTCTCATTCTTTTAACTGCACTACAACTGAATTAAGTCATGATCATTTATGGATTGTTGATTCTGGTGCTTGTGATCATATGACCTTTGATGAAAATATTTTGACCAACATAAGAGTTCTTATTCAGCCTATCAAAGTTGGTTTGACTGATGGAACTCAGATGATAGTTGAGAAAATTGGTGATACTATCCTCAGTGATGATTTGGTCTTACATAATGTGCTACTAGTGAAAGGTTTTAGGCATAATTTACTGTCTGTTGGGAGATTGATTGAACATACTGGAATCCTAGTGACATTTACCAGAACTGGATACATTTTCCAGGACCCCTCTAATTCCAAGATACTTGGTGCTGGAAAAAGGACAAATGGACTCTACTATTTTGTCAAAACTCCAGTTGATATTTGTCAAGGTAATAGTTCTCAGTTACCTAGCTGCAATACAGTTGATAGTATGGTTGATGTACATATGATGAGATTGCCAAATAAAACTGCTACTAGTATTTCTAAGACTAAGGATGATGCTAGAAATACTCTGGATTTGTTACATGCTAGATTGGGTCACCCTTCTCTGTCAAAAATGAAATTTGTGAATGCTGAATGTTGCAAAGGAATCAATGAATACAACTGTGATATCTGTTATAGTGCCAAACAACATAAATTTCCTTTTTCTGTGAGTAACAGTAGAGCTGCTGCATGTTTTGATCTGATTCACATTGATCTTTGGGGTTCATACAGAGTCAGAAATTTAGATGGAGCTTCTTATTTCTTAACTATAGTTGATGACCATAGCAGAATAACTTGGACTTACCTGATTCATAATAAGTTGCAAGTTCAGAAAATTATCTCTGAATTCCTCTCTATGGTCCAAACTCAGTTTAATCAACTAGTAAAGAAAATTAGAATTGATAATGGCACTGAAATAATCAAGGAATCTTGTAGAAACATGTTTGCCAGCAAGGGAATTTTACATGAAAGAAGTGTGCCTTATGTTCCTCAACAGAATGGTAGAGTTGAAAGAAAACATAGAAGTTTGCTGGAAATTGCTAGAGCTCTAAGATTTCATGCAGGCCTTCCTAAGAAATTCTGGGGAGAGTGTGTTCTCACTGCTACTCATTTGATCAACAAAATCCCTTCCAAAGTCTTAAATGGGAAAACTCCTTTTGAGATCATGTTTAACACTCCTCCTGCTTATGCAAATCTCAGAGTTTTTGGCTCTCTGTGTTTTGTTCACAATTCTCACATTCAGAGAGACAAATTTGACTCAAGAACTAAAAGGTGTTTGTTCATTGGGTATCCTGCTGGATGTAAAGCTTTTAAATTTTATGATCTTGACACACACAAAGTGTTTGTTTCAAGGGATGTGATATTCTTTGAGACTGTTTTCCCTTACAAGCTGGCATCTGCATCTGATATTCCAATGATTACTTCTCTTCCTATGATTGATCTAAGCACTAATTCTTGTCAAACTCCTATCTCAAACACTTCTTCTTCCACTGTATCCACTCCTACTCTAAATCCTTCACCCCATATTTCCCTGACTTCACCAAATGACATTGCTCATCTTTCTCCTCCAACTTCTCCTACTCCTTACATACAGACCACTCCTTCTAATTCTTCACAATCTATGCCTACTTCTATTTCTTCTGACTCCTCTACCCATTCTCACCTTCCTCTTGTTCCTAATCAGAGTGTAATTCCTGTTCAAAGGAAATCTACAAGACCTATCAAACCTCCTGTTGTCTTAAAAAAATTTGTTGGAAGCTATGTTCCACACAGAGATGAACCAGAATCACAGACTAGTGAGTCTCTTTCTTTTTCTGTTGATTCTTCTATTCATACAGAAACAGATAATTTTGATGATGATAGTTGGTTATTAAATCTGGCTTTGGACGTTTATGATATCTGGGATTCTCTTGCTTTTTCTGTAAGTCTTTCTTCCAATGATCCCAAAACCTATCATCAAGCTAAAGATGATATTAATTGGATGCAAGCCATGGAGAAAGAAATTATTGCTCTTGAGAGCAATGATACTTGGGATTTAACCTTGTTACCCAAGGACAAAAAGGCAATAGGCTCCAAGTGGGTGTACAGAACTAAACTGAATCCAGATTACTCCATAGACAAGTACAAAGCCAGATTGGTAGCTATTGGTTATCAACAAATTGAGGGAAAGGATTTCACACAAACTTTCTCTCCTGTTGCTAAACTGGCTACAGTAAGAATTGTTATTGCCTTAGCAGCTGTTAAGGGTTGGAATTTGTGCCAATTGGATGTGAATAATGCATTTTTGCATGGATTTTTGGATGAAGAGGTGTATATGAAACCACCTGCTGGTTACACCAAAGCAAAACCAGGTGAGGTTTGCAGACTTAAAAGATCTCTTTATGGCTTGAAACAAGCTTCCAGACAATGGAACAAGGAGCCTAACAAGTTTCTGAAAGTGTTGAAATTCCAGCAATCAACACAGGATTACTCTTTATTCACAAGAAATCTAGATGGAGAATTTCTGGTTCTCTTAGTCTATGTTGATGATATTCTGTTGACTGGAACATCATTAACTCAAATGCAAGAAGTCAAGACTGCTTTGGATAAGGCTTTCACAATCAAAGATCTAGGTCAGTTGGCCTATTTCTTGGGGATTGAAATTCACAGAACTGACAAAGGTATTTTTCTTTCTCAAAGAAAATATATCACTGATATACTTGCTAATGCTGGTATGCTTGACTGTGAATCTGCACCTGCTCCTTTGTCCTGTGGATTGAAATTATCCACTGAAGCTGGTGATCTTCTAGATGAACCAGATGTTTACAGAAGGCTTGTTGGAAGATTGTTGTACTTGGGCATCACAAGACCAGACTTGTCTTACTGTGTTCAACATTTAAGTCAGTTTGTACACTCTCCAAGGATACCTCACTTGCGTGCTGCTCTTCATGTTCTTAAATATCTCAAAGGAACTTTGGACAATGGCTTATGGTACTCTTCAAGTTCTGACTTGCAAATCTCAGCTTACAGTGATGCTGACTGGAGTTCTTGTCAATACAGGAGCAGATCACTTAGTGCCTATGCTGTTTTCCTTGGTTCCAATCTGATATCTTGGAAAACTAAAAAGCAAAAGAGTGTGAGCAAATCTTCTGCTGAAGCAGAATACAGAAGCATGTCTGCAACGGCTAGTGAACTGGTTTGGATACAAGGCTTATTGGAAGATCTTCAAGTTCATATTCAGCTGCCTGTTACTCTTTACTGTGATAATACATCAGCTGAACACCTTGCACACAATCCAGTTTATCATGACAAAACTAAGCATCTCAAACGAGAAATGCATTACATCAGAGAACAAGTGGAAGCTGGCTTCATCAACACTTCTCATGTTCCTAGTTCTCAGCAGTTAGCAGATTTGCTCACCAAACCTCTCCCTTCTTCTCAACACCACTTGTTATCTGCCAAGCTTGGTCTCTTATCCAAGGTCCAGCTTGAGGGGGGAGTATAGAAAATATATAATTTATATTATTATTTTATCTATTTTTTCCATAACTGATTTCTGTTATTAGTTGGTTAGGGTCTTTGTATATATTCCCTAGTCTACTTGTTTCTCAAGCAATGAATTCTGTTTTCATTCACTAAATTCTGGAATACAATTCTCTCTTGCTTACTCTGATATTTTGCTCAGACTCTTCACTTAGCTTAAGGGGACCCTCCAAGTTGTGAAATCCAACGGTCAACCACAAATGAAAGATAGGCGTCCACGATAACACGTTACAACGTTAATTTGTATTCCGATATCTTAAAATTAAGTTATAACATTTTCAAGCTACATGAATATATGAGGTTCACAAATGTACATAATATGACCTAATTGTCACTTTGCCAAGCTGGTAGTTTACCCAACTACTTTGCCAAAAACACATTTTAAAAGAACAAACATGATTTCATCTTAAAACTATGTTAATAAGACAAACATAAGAGGTGAACACATATTTCTAGCTTATACCTATGTGAGTATGTGTAAGTAGTACTCACTGTATACCATGAACTGGCAAGAATACTTTTGAGGATAAGAATATTTTTATTTTTTCCCTTATGACCACGAATTGGCAAGAAGGTAAGAGTTTTATATCTTGATATGTCATATTTCAAACTGTAATATTTGTCATTTGTGTAATTGAGTCGTCAATTTACATGCGATAGAGGTTGATCGGTTAAAAACCGTTCCTTTTTATATAAAAAAAACAGCAGTTATGCTGCAATTAATATGCGGGACATTGATGCATGTGGGTTGTTTTTGGACGTTTGAAATCGATCGTTGGACTTTAGGGTAGAAGACAGATAATTGCCACTCGTGCAACTTCATTCATCACGTCAAAATCGCATCTGGGAAAGGGAAATAGACTTATTTCTCAATGATTGGGATAGTAAGGATAAACTTCATTAATATACCTTAGACCTACATATATATACTTTATATATATATATAAAGTATATTTTTTTTACATTTTAATATACTTGTAACTTCATAAGGGCTTACTATATCTTATCCTCGAGAGTCGAGATATATACGTACTAATTTAAGAACATTCAAAATCTTGTATGAACGTAACTTGGATTATATTTGTCAAACATGCATGAATTATAAATTCTTTTAGGAGTTACATCAAAAACTAAAACAAGAAACGATGTAGCTAGCCATAATTGACGATGTCGATCTCATTTGTGTACAGCGGTGTGCATATGAGTTCAACATACTGCTGGTTTACGTATTAGACTTTGCGATCAAGATTCCATGGTCAACTTATGAAAATTGATAAGAATGTCTCACCAAATTTGAAAATCACACTTTTCATCTATCGTTAAGCATGTACACACACAAATATGTGTATTACATTAACTTACTTACGTACAAAAACACACTGTTGTGTCTTTTATATTAATTATTATTTTTTCGGATCCGAATTTAGTATCGCCATATAAGAAAAGAGGAAAATATATTTGCATTCATAGAAAGTGATAGATGTATTTTAATTTGAACGAGTTCATCTAATAAGATCGAACACAAGTTAATGAAAAGATTTGTTGTCTTAAGTTATTTTGATAGATCCTTTTTCCTTTATTAGCTGGTAATTAGTATCTAATCATGCAAATATTAATCAAATGTGATTATCAACCGTACTAGATATCAATTCTCTGAAATAGTATTGCGAAATGAAATGGTCCAAATTAGACAGATTGAAGAACTTCACAATTCGTTTTCAATTCATGTGGTTCCTGCATGATTTCCTTGTTGCACCTACCATTCCCCTTATCTACAATCTATCCCCTCAATCCTTGTTAATCAGGGCGTCACTCAAGTATATATAATTTATATTTTAAAAATAACATTTTGTTAAACACTACAAGAAAACGTACTATTAACGACATAATTTTTCGTCGTAAAATAACAATTACGATGGGATTACTCGTGATAAGCCCGTCTTGAAAGGGGATGTCATAATTGACTATCCCATCGCAAATATTATGTCGATCATTTGGTTTATTAGATTTTTTGGGCTAGGTTATGACGGGACTATGTCGTAGAACTTTTCACATAAAAAACGGGATTTGAGCACGTTATAAATAGCCTGTCATTAATGAGATTGTTTTTTTTAGTGAAAACTTAATTGTATTTAGATTACTAGTTATTGCATGTGCGATGCATGAGTTTCTTACTTTAAAAATCTGGTTATATTGTGTGTTAATATAGGATAACATACGAAACTTTTGAAATAATAAACTATAATTCATTTGGAGCATAATGAAATTGAAATGAGCATATGAAACAAATAAAGTTAATTTCTAGGAAAAGAAACATCAAATTAAATAGGAAAAGTGCAAAGGATTAACATAAAAAAATGGTGGTTTTCAAAATAAAATATCAATGAAATGAAAGAAATGAGATGAGATGGCATGAGATAACATGACACGTGGCATCATCGTATACAAAATATCCTGTTTTAATATATTTGGTATAGATTACTCTCTTTGTTCCTAAATGTTCTTTCTGTTTTCTGATTTGGTGTTCCTTTTTGTACTTCCCAGTTGGAATCATTATTATTTTTGGCCATCTTTTTTACCAAAATACCCTCATTCTACAATATCCTACCTTTATTTCATTCACCTACCCAATTATTCTCATTGATTTCCCCACTCACCTTATTTAATTCATTTACACCCCTTGTTCGTTCACCCACCTTATTTTATGATTCTCTTAGTAAAATATATATCTCCCTTTCCTTTTTTTTCTTTATTATTTTCTTTCTCTTTCATTTATTCCAAAAAGTAAAATCTTTTACATCCAATTATAACAAGATTTCATTTTTCTTAATCCCCTCCTTGATTCCAACCAGGAAGAACATTAAGCAACAGAAAAAGTAGTATAGATGAGATATCTCTCAACTTAATAAACAAATAGTGTCTAACACGGAGTATTAAATAATCAACATCACTTAGTAATAATGACACTAATAACCAAAATTTCTTACTACATATAGTATGCTTTTACATTAAACAAATAATATTTGGCAAAAAAAAATTAAAAGATTATAAAAATGTAGACACATGAATTATAGCCCATTAATTAACTAGCTCATTCATTCTCACACCCCCAAATCCCCAATTAACAATAGCCATTTTATTAATGTTATTTCTTTTCTTTGTTTGGTATATGGAGCCACAAAAAAAATAACATAAAAGCGATGAAGCACAAACCCGTCCACTCTTTAAGAAACATTCATATAAATTGAAATTTCAACAACATAAAGGGTTTGTGTTAATTTCATCCTGTTTAAGTTGGGTTTCAATCTTCTCACCAGAAAAAAAAAAAAAAAAAAGAAGGTTGGGTTTCAATCTATATTAATACTCTTTTAGCAGTATTTCATGCTTTTAACGTCTTTTGCTTTCTTATCCATATAGATAGGCTTCGTTGCATGATAATTTGATTATGGTTATAGACTTATAGTGGCGGGTAGCAGTGTTGTGTTCATTGACAGAACCAGGAATTTAATGTTAGGGGACAAGGAAAAAAAATGTAAGAGCACATTATGGTAAATACGATCCGAACTCTTGATCAAAGAGTCCAAGAAATCACCACCGAGTCAATGAGCATTTAGTGACGTAATTTAGTGTTAAACACTATAAATCTGTTTTGGGGGGGTGGGGGGGTCGGCCGCCCCCGTCTCCACCCATGGTTGTGTTGATTTGGTGGTGGGGGGTGGAGGACCGGAGGATGAGAGAAAGGGTATTTTAGGAATAGAGATGAGTACGTATGTTGAAAGTAGGATGCATTAGGTCTTATATCCAAGTAGAGTCGTTAAAACCTAACCCGATTCGAGAATCTAACCTGAATCGATTCGGACCCGTAACCGTCCTCCACCCGAAATGTTGTTAAAATAGGAAATCGATAACCCGACTACATCCGAACCGACAAAACAAAGAACCGATTTTGACCCAATACTTCATGACTCGAACCCGGACGCGACACCCAACCGGAAGATGATCGATAGCAGAACTAACCCGACAGGACAATTATCTGAACCCGATTCGACACCCAACCCGACCCGGTCGACAAATATCTGAATCCGATTATAACTCGACACAACTTGTTAGTGACTCGACCTGTGGCGACCCGTTATTCGATTTAACCTGACTTGTTGATAACCCGACTTATCATTGACCAGGCTAAATAGTAACTCTAAACCTCAATGATCTTAATTGTCTTATACGGTTTAACTATGAATATAATCTAAATATCTAATGGACATTTTAATAATCTTAATGGTAAACATTTCCTACTTAGATTTATCATCATTATCGATTTTAAACTAAATGATAGTTGTACACTCACACTTTTATGTCTTATCTATTACTTTATTATATACTAAAAGAGACACCACGAATGACACGTGTCAATTCCTGGTGCGATTTTTTCCCGCCAAAAATCACATTTTTCAAAAAAGCATATCTGTTTTATTTTATTTTTATTCTCTACCTTTTTTTATAAACTATTTATGTATAGAAACAAAATTTAGTTTATAAATTATGGCAATAATAGATACGACGTAATAATATTTAATCTAAGTTGGTAATATTTTAGTCAAATCGCTATATTAATAATAGAAAATATATCACTAACATTTTGGTCAAATTACCATATTAGCATTTTAAATATGCACATTAGATGAATAAATTTAAACGAGTGTGTTAAAAATGTTATAACTATGCAGTAGTTTGGGAGATATTCAGTTAAATATTTTGGAAAAAAATGATCAAAATCTGTGCGTGCACGGGATCTAATCTAATATTCGAATAAACTTGAACCTTTTTTTTGACATAAATTAACTTAAACTTAAATAAGTACACTAATTCTGCGGTTTTGCTTAGACTTAACATCACATGGGTTGTTGTACTTTTTTTGCACTCTCTCTCCTTTTCTTAATATGTGTGCCTATTTCTATTGTGTCAATTAATTAAGAATGGAGGAAGTATTAACTTTTCTTGGTAATTTGGATTTCATTTATCTTGACATATACTTTGTATATAAAATTATAGAAGATATCTCTGGTCTATATTTAATTAATACTTCTAGTACAATAATGATAATGATTAAGTTAGTTTAGATTCATAACAAAATTTTACTTATTTGGAGTAATATTCCACGCTTTAACATTTTGAGATGGTCGAATAAGTCATTGACTCGATCCATATTAACTTTATATATGTATTGACTTGATAAGAACACACGATAAATCGATTACCTTACCGTTTTGAATAAAATTCAACACTTTAAATAAATACGTAGTAGAACATTAATTTTACAATATAAGAAAATGTAACACCCCGACCTCTAATTCAATTATTTAATCATAATTAGCAGCGGAATTAACCTAATTCGGTCGGGACATTACCCGCCGTAACTCCCTCTTGGGAATTACAAGGCAACTATCAATCATAAGCTATTAAACTCCAAAATTCACATAATCATCCTTCTCAATTCCTTAATAAAAGTACGAAACTTAATCAAGAATCTTTACTTAAAATTGTTACAACTTAACATTAACTTAGGTGAACTTGGTAATAGTGAAATCCTCGCCACTACTCGTTTCCGTGGTCCCCAGCAGTACCTAAAACGGAAAACAAAACGGTGAGCCGAAGACTCAGTAACAAGTTACCCTAGCATCGTAACATCATTTCAATTCATTTAATTTAATAAACAGGGAGAATAGAATATAGTAAAACATTTAATAAATCAATATTTCAGAAGCATCATTTCAAAAACATCATTTCAGGAACATTAATTTCAGGAACGTCATTTCATTACTCTTTTTCCTTTTAACAGTATTTATTCTGGTCGTCATGACTTTACAGGAAAACATGGTAGGACGTCTCCTACGAACAGGGGAAGCCAGTGCTTCATAACAGGGGGAGTCAATGCTCCATAACAGGGGAAGCCAGTGCTTCATTTCAGGGGGAACCTTGGTTCCATATCAGGGGAAGCCAGTGCTTCTTATCAGGGGGAACCTTGGTTCCATATCAGGGGAAGCCAGTGCTTCTTATCAGGGGGAACCTTGGTTCCATATCAGGGGAAGCCAGTGCTTCTTATCAGGGGGAGCCTGGGCTCCATATCAGGGGAACTTGACCAGTTCTTACACTTTCATTTATCATGTTTACATTTATTTTAGTTGAACATTAATCAGGAAAATCTCATTCATTCAGGATTGTTCAATAAAACCATTAAATCTCGTTATTTCATAAAATCATTACTTTCAGGAATAATAATTCATTAAATCAATACTTTGCATAAAGCTGCATTATCATAAAACAATTCAATCAAATCATACTTGTAATCCCGCATATCATAGAACATCATTATAAAACATCAATCATTCACAACATTATTCATAAATACATTTCGAAGGGATTGCGGGTACTAGCAATAACTGTTACCTCAATTCCACGATTGTTAAGCGTTGCCCTTGGTTCGTTCTTTCTGAGCTCCGAGTCCGAATTCTTTCAAAATATTAAATTATTGAATTAGTTATTAAAACGATAAATAATTTAAAATTAACATCTTATAAATAATAAGTTTTATATGAATTCATTTATAATTAACGAATTTCAATAAAACATAATTTTTCCTAATTTAATTATTAATCGAAATATCAATCAAAATATATATTTATATTCCATACGTCGATTTACTCAAAATATCATTTAAATTCCATATTTTTTTGTTAAATAAAGCTAGTAATTTACTTTAGTAAAATCGATAATCAAACCCGAAAAGTAATAATGATTTATTAGTGAATAATTATAAAAGAAAATGTTAAAACATTAATATGACTAAATAGAAAATCTGAAATCAACTATCCAATTTTAACTCACCCAAAAGCCCAACTAAAATGGCCCAACTTTAAAATTGGGTTTGAGGAAACAAAAATCAAGATTTCATTTTGAAATCTGATTTTCGGTTTCCTGGGAATGGAAACACGAAGCAGAGGAGGGTACGAAGGAGCACGAAGGGAAGGAGAGAGGCCAAGGGAGGAGGTGGTAGGGTGGCTCGGTGCAGCGCCGGGGTGCGGTACTGATGGTGGTGGTTGTGCGGTGGCGTTACAGGCGAGGAAAGGAGGAGGAGTGCGAGCAAGGGGAAAGGAAACAGGGGAGTTTGGGGGTGTTCTTGGGGCGGTTTTGGGCGGCGTCTCGCCGGGGATTGGGGCAGGAGGTCAATTGATGATGGTGGTTGTGGTATGATGGCCTGGTGGCGTGGTGGCGTAGCAGGGGAAAGGAAAGAGAGAGCAGGGGAGTGCTCGGGAGAAGGAGGAGGGTGGGAGTTTGTGGTGCGTGCGGTGGTCGAGTGGTGTTGGTGATAGTCAGTGGTGGTAGGGGTGGTAGGTGAGGTGGTTAATGGTGGTGGTGGTTTCTGTGGAAGGCAGCCACTGATGGTGGTGGTTCGAATAAGGCAGGAAACAAGGGAGGAGTGGTTTCCAGTTTTGGTTAAACTGATTTTTGGTTGGAAAAATGGTGACAATTTGTGGCTTATTTATAGTGTTGAGTTGAGTGAAATCCTTGGGAATCAAGGCATGAATGTAGTCTGAATTGTGGGTAGAAAGGAATGAAGGAATTCCTTCATTCTTGTTGTTGTTTGTACGTGAATAGCAAGGAATTGAAAGAGAAGGAAAGATGCCAATTTGTTCCTTAGGGGCATTTTGGTCATTTCACTTAGTTAGGCAAGATTTCTGAAAATTGTTCTCTATTTTTAGGAAACTAATTGGAATAGAAAAGTTTAATTAAAACCAAGTTTTAAAATAATTATTTATAAAAATATCGTTAACGAAAAATAAATTTAGTTTTCGAATAAGAACGTTCCGAAATTATTAAAAATCCGAAATAAATCACGGAATAATTTAGATTTTTAAAAAGTAGCTTAAGCTCGTAAAATTTGAAATTTTGTAATAATATTAAAAATTCAAGCGAAATAAAACTTCGTTAATTAACTAAAAAAAAAACTCGAATTTTAGGATTTAAATCGATTTTAAGCTAAATGAAAATAATTAAGCATAATTAATCGAATTTTAAAAATTCGGGGTATTACATTCTTACCCCCTTCGAAAAAGTTTCGTCCTCGAAATTTGAAAATTTGATTTATAAAATGTTTGTTGAAAATTGAAAACAATCGAATAAAAGTATGATGTTTTATTTTAAAACCAAGATCTCACAATTTCAATTCTGACAACGTCTAGCCTTCATTCCGCCATCATCTTTTAGGACTCCGCTTCAACCCGAGACCTAAAACCGAAGAGTAGAGAACACATAAGGGGCAAAATCATATTTTGATCCTTAATCGTCATTAAGGTCAATTATATTCCGCCATCATCTTTCGTATCTCCACTTTATTTCATAGAATAGAACCGAGGAGCAAAGAACATAAAAGGGGCAAATTGTTAGCTTAGACTAGGCTCACATTTTACTTTGTGATATCTTGTTTGAAATATTTTCGACCGAAAGTAGTAACTTTTAATGAAAAATTAAATTATAATTCTGAAAATATACGTATATGTAGTGAAAATAAATATTTATCAACCAATTTCAATACTCGAATAATTTGTAAAAGTCATTTATTATATCAATCTCGTACTCTGAGCTCAGGAGAACTTCCATCGGAGGCGGCTTCCATGTATAACAATTAGACTACCAGTACAATCATGTCATGTCATCATAAACATAATCCATATCATAGAGACATAATTCATGTGAACATTTCAAATTCAACATAAGCATAACATCTAACACACGAGCATGGTTGACCAAAATATAATCATTCATAGAAAGCATAGTCATTCGCACATCATATCGTTCGTGGGCGAATAATTAGAGATATTTCGCTTTCAATTTCTATTGGCCTCTTTGTTGTGGGAATCTTGTCATTGACTTTCGTTATTCGATTCGTTTCGATTTCGATTTCCGATCTTTTCTTTTGCGTCACACAACTTGTCGACTACGTTCGTTGCGGGGGGTTCGAGTCCATTCACGTGACAGGAAACTACATCATTAGACGTACGACTTCGTTACTTATCCTTAGTATTTTAAGTCGACAAACACTTGGGTTGTGGCGGTCAATTCTAAGCCATCACACGTGCCTTTATCAGAAACAATCTAGATTCCAGAAACTTAGTTCATACTACCTGGTTTTACAGACATGTCATTTCGTCGATTTCTTTTCTTAACTCCATTGCATTCCTCAATCATTCATAATTCTTTTCAAACTTCATAACATTCATTGATATTATCGACCTCATAGACAGACTAATTCTCGATAACTTATTTTGGTAAGATCCTTGAAACTTATATGCAAAACTCAATCTCATGCTTTCACCATAAATCATATTTTCCACATAACATTTTTGCAAACCTTACATTTCCTCGCTTAGCTTTCTTTATGGAGATTATCAGGCATTCTTTCAAAAACAATCCTATAAATGATGCGGAAAGGTAGACTAAAAACACCATCAACCTTACTGACAGACTAATTCCTGATAACTTCCTTTGGTATAATCCTCATAACTCTATGTGTGACCTAAATTTCATATTTTCACCATCAATCATGTTTGGTCTCGATCACATAATATTTTTGCATAACTTTTTTAAGATTTCTAGCTTAGCTTCCTTAACATATCTGGAAATATACTTAGGTGCTTATAACCACAAAACAATCATTATGAAAGGTGCGGGGAAAATAACCCATAAAATCAACCTTAACCATAACTTAAACGCTTTGAACCCTGAATAACCTTGATTTAAGTGATGATTCATCTTTTACAAACTCACACTCTTCTTGTACTCTATCATTCATCCTTAAATACAAACTCATGCTCTTTCGGTACTCTAAAAATCAACCTTAAATAATTCATAAACATAAAAGTTCCTTAAAATAATTCATATCCACAAAATCATGCTTTTATTAATTCTTTCATAAACTTCCTTGAGGACATTAATGATCCTTAAACATTTCATAACATGTCCTTGACAAAAGATCTATAACATGATTCAAATCTAAAACAGGAAACTTAGGTTCAAACGTACATAAGAACTAAATTGAAATAGTATCAGCGTTGGCGTCATCTTCTTCGTCAGCTCTCATCATGTAAGCCTTTCCAGATATTGGTGGTCGTGGTGGGTCATGATTAACCCTAGCATTGTTGTTGTTTCGTTCATGATTGGTCGAGGTTGCTCTTCCAGTATCTGTGGGAGGTGGTTTAGGGAAGTCCCTGACAAAATGATCTTTTCCTCCACATCGATAACACGTCTTCGTTCCTGCACGACATTCACTTTCAGTATGGTTTCTCTTTCCACACTTAGCACACCATACACTACGAGCTGCTCTATCATTATGACCTTGGTCTCTTCTATAATTATGGTTTCCTTGGTTTGGCCTTTTAGCTCCTTCATGGTTTTGATTATCATTCTTCCTTTTATCACCAACATTTTGTGCTTCTCGTAGTAATACAACTCGTTCGACATTAACTGCAATATCAACCATATCTTGATAGGAAGTAAACCTTTGAGTTGCCAACCTATCTTGGTATTTCAAATGAAGACCTCGCTCAAAACGGTTCATCCTAGATTGTTCTGTCGATACCAGCTCCGGTGCAAATCTTGACAATTCCATGAACTTGTTTGCATATTCCATAACACTCATTGTTCCTTGTTGCAAGTGTAAAAACTCGTCTTCCTTTTGTTTCCTCAGGGATGGTGGATAAAACTTGTCTCTTAATAACTTTTGCAGTTCGGTCCAACTAAATCTAGGCTCATTCTTCCTTTCCTTATTAACTTTCCACCATAAACTTGCTTGACCCGTTAAGTAAAACACGGCGAAATCGACTCTCCATTCCTTAGGACATTGCAAGGTTTCAAACAACTGATCTATGCGGTTAATCCAATCCTCGAATTCTACAGGGTCGGGCTTGCCATCATAAGATGGTGGGTTCAGGGATGAAAACTTCTTGAACATTGACGCATTTTCGTTCGCATTCGTCGATTTCTTTTTCTGAGAATCTTTGATTAATTCAGCTAACATCGTGCTAACGGTTTCTAATCGTTCCATCCTTTCTTTGTGATCTTCGATAGGTTGATCGTCATAGGGATCATCGTGGGCAACATCCTCGTAGATAGTGTCATCGTTGACATGGACGTTGTGCTCGTTGTGCGCTCCATCGTTAATATCGTTAGTCACCTCGATAGTCGACATTCTGCATAACATGCTCAATCAGGAAAACATACATAATAGGAAAATAATCCCCTATTCAGCCCGTTCCTACACTCACACTCATTTCATTTTAACTTAACATGATTTTAACATATTCTTTTTAACTTATTCCTTAAAAAGTCTTTGCTTAAAGCCTATTGAATTCTACTATGCGCAAAACCCGTAAGGTTTAGCACTTATGGTCCAGAACCTTGGCTCTGATACCAAACTATAACACCCCGACCTCTAATTCGATTATTTAATCATAATTAGCAGCGTAATTAACCTAATTCGGTCGGGACATTACCCGCCGTAACTCCCTCTTGGGAATTACAAGGCAACTATCAATCATAAGCTATTAAACTCCAAAATTCACATAATCATCCTTCTCAATTCCTTAATAAAAGTACGAAACTTAATCAAGAATCTTTACTTAAACTTGTTACAACTTAACATTAACTTAGGTGAACTTGGTAATAGTGAAATCCTCGCCACTACTCGTTTCCGTGGTCCCCAGCAGTACCTAAAACGGAAAACAAAACGGTGAGCCGAAGACTCAGTAACAAGTTACCCTAGCATCGTAACATCATTTCAATTCATTTAATTTAATAAACAGGGAGAATAGAATATAGTAAAACATTTAATAAATCAATATTTCAGAAGCATCATTTCAAAAACATCATTTCAGGAACATTAATTTCAGGAACATCATTTCATTACTCTTTTTCCTTTTAACAGTATTTATTCTGGTCGTCATGAC
Organism: Spinacia oleracea; assembly: GCF_020520425.1. Classification (NCBI taxonomy): domain Eukaryota; kingdom Viridiplantae; phylum Streptophyta; class Magnoliopsida; order Caryophyllales; family Amaranthaceae; genus Spinacia; species Spinacia oleracea. Next base: position 176,211,433 of record NC_079490.1, on the reverse strand, counting down.
TTTACAGGAAAACATGGTAGGACGTCTCCTACGAACAGGGGAAGCCAGTGCTTCATAACAGGGGGAGTCAATGCTCCATAACAGGGGAAGCCAGTGCTTCATTTCAGGGGGAACCTTGGTTCCATATCAGGGGAAGCCAGTGCTTCTTATCAGGGGGAACCTTGGTTCCATATCAGGGGAAGCCAGTGCTTCTTATCAGGGGGAACCTTGGTTCCATATCAGGGGAAGCCAGTGCTTCTTATCAGGGGGAGCCTGGGCTCCATATCAGGGGAACTTGACCAGTTCTTACACTTTCATTTATCATATTTACATTTCTTTTAGTTGAAAATTAATCAGGAAAATCTCATTCATTCAGGATTGTTCAATAAAACCATTAAATCTCGTTATTTCATAAAATCATTACTTTCAGGAATAATAATTCATTAAAGCAATACTTTGCATAAAGCTGCATTATCATAAAACAATTCAATCAAATCATACTTGTAATCCCGCAAATCATAGAACAACATTATAAAACATCAATCATTCACAACATTATTCATAAATACATTTCGAAGGGATTGCGGGTACTAGCAATAACCGTTACCTCAATTCCACGATTGTTAAGCGTTGCCCTTGGTTCGTTCTTTCTGAGCTCCGAGTCCGAATTCTTTCAAAATATTAAATTATTGAATTAGTTATTAAAACGATAAATAATTTAAAATTAACATCTTATAAATAATAAGTTTTATATGAATTCATTTATAATTAACGAATTTCAATAAAACATAATTTTTCCTAATTTAATTATTAATCGAAATATCAATCAAAATATATATTTATATTCCATAAGTCGATTTACTCAAAATATCATTTAAATTCCATTTTTTTTTGTTAAATAAAGCTAGTAATTTACTTTAGTAAAATCGATAATCAAACCCGAAAAGTAATAATGATTTATTAGTGAATAATTATAAAAGAAAATGTAAAAAGATTAATATGACTAAATAGAAAATCTGAAATCAACTATCCAATTTTAACTCACTCAAAAGCCCAACTAAAATGGCCCAACTTTAAAATTGGGTTTGAGGAAACAAAAATCAAGATTTCATTTTGAAATCTGATTTTTGGTTTCCTGGGAATGGAAACACGAAGCAGAGGAGGGTACGAAGGAGCACAAAGGGAAGGAGAGAGGCCAAGGGAGGAGGTGGCAGGGTGGCTCGGTGTAGCGCCGGGGTGCGATACTGATGGTGGTGGTTGTGCGGTGGCGTTACAGGCGAGGGAAGGAGGAGGAGTGCGAGCAAGGGGAAAGGAAACAGGGGAGTTTGGGGGTGTTCTTGGGGCGGTTTTGGGCGGCGTCTCGCCGGGGATTGGGGCAGGAGGTCAATTGATGATGGTGGTTGTGGTATGATGGCCTGGTGGCGTGGTGGCGCAGCAGGGGAAAGGAAAGAGAGAGTAGGGGAGTGATCGGGAGAAGGAGGAGGGTGGGAGTTTGTGGTGCGTGCGGTGGTCGAGTGGTGTTGGTGGTAGTCAGTGGTGTTAGGGGTGGTAGGTGAGGTGGTTAATGGTGGTGGTGGTTTCTGTGGAAGGCAGCCACTGATGGTGGTGGTTCGAATAAGGCAGGAAACAAGGGAGGAGTGGTTTCCAGTTTTGGTTAAACTGATTTTTGGTTGGAAAAATGGTGACAATTTGTGGCTTATTTATAGTGTTGAGTTGAGTGAAATCCTTGGGAATCAAGGCATGAATGTAGTCTGAATTGTGGGTAGAAAGGAATGAAGGAATTCCTTCATTCTTGTTGTTGTTTGTACGTGAATAGCAAGGAATTGAAAGAGAAGGAAAGATGCCAATTTGTTCCTTAGGGGCATTTTGGTCATTTCACTTAGTTAGGCAAGATTTCTGAAAATTGTTCTCTATTTTTAGGAAACTAATTGGAATAGAGAAGTTTAATTAAAATCAAGTTTTAAAATAATTATTTATAAAAATATCGTTAACGAAAAATAAATTTAGTTTTCGAATAAGAACGTTCCGAAATTATTAAAAATCCGAAATAAATCACGGAATAATTTAGATTTTTAAAAAGTAGCTTAAGCTCTTAAAATTTGAAATTTAATCATAGAATCTAAAAATTAATAAATCGTGTAATAATATTAAAAATTCAAGCGAAATATAACTTCGTTAATTAACTAAAAAAAAAAAAAAGCTCGAATTTTAGGATTTAAATCGATTTTAAGCTAAATGAAAATAATTAAGCATAATTAATTGAGTTTTAAAAATTCGGGGTATTACAGAAAAAAATGATCATAAGTTAAAATCTTGACCAGACCCAATTAGTTATCTGACTCGATCTTGACCCGTGTCCGGGTGTGAACCGCACAAAAAGTTTAATCAAACCGATAATTATCTGATCCAAACTTGACATGAACCCGAAATTACCTGCTACAAAACCAGTTTAAACCCAACTTAATAAGATCCGAACTGGAAACTGAACCTGACCCACATATGACTCGACACGAACCCGACATGTGCCCGAAATAGAAAAACAACCTGACATGACGGGACCAACCCGACCTTAATCTAGGTGATAAAGTGACCGACACTCCGACCGAATCATGATCGGAAACCGAATTACCCAGCCCAGACTCGACTCAAGTAACCGTTTAACAACTCTAGACCCAAGTCCCGTCCCCTACCCGGGGCTAACCCCCCTCCAAGTACAAAAAATACATTGTCCTCTGGTTAGGCGCTCCCTCTATTCTATGGCGTAAATGACTAAATGGTGTGTCACTTGGTCGAATGACACTTTTGCCTTTGAAGATAGAAAATGAGTAAATGACCAATCAATTTCGTTCATATATCGACAAACATTTAAAAAAGTACTACAATATTTAGAAGTACTTGTTGATATGAATCTAACAAAGTAACAATACACTTGATATTTCTTGTACTTTAATCCATATACCGATATACATTGTATTGAATAAAGTTGATCCTTAAAAAGCAAAATCCAAACAACATTTAATACAAACGGAAACTACAAATTAAAGAACATCCGCGAAGGTAGCAGCTGATCGAATACCAAATGTCTATCGACCTTGTGAATAGTGCAGAATTGAAACTGAATACCAAAACTGAGGCAACTAGGGTTGCTTATTGTTACTCATTAAGCTTGAAATTCTGACACAAATCCTCAATGCTTTGGACCCAGAAGAGCAAGAAGAAACTTTCTGTAATCTCCAGAAGTTTCCGAGTGAACTGCATCAACCAATGACTTCTTATACTTCTTCTCATATTCGGCTTTGATGTACTGCATATCAATCTCCACCCTTGTCACAATTACCCTGATCAGTGTTGTGTCATCCGTTCCCAAACCCTTCATTGCTTTTCTTAATACCTGTATTATTGTTACAAAAGGGAGACCATAAGTCGGGATTGTAAATTATTTGATATATTTATCTAATTGATCGCGCCAACCACAAGAAATAGATCAGCAAATGTTCATGCAGAAGACACCGTGGTTTAAATTTCACTTCTACTGTGTGTTCACTTCTAGCTGACTAGGAAAAAATGATATAGATTTGCAAAATGTTCAAGTCACCTTAGCAAAGTATTTTGCTGGGTTATCTGCACATCTTAGAAGTGTCAAAAGAGCATATGCAAAGTTCCCTGATGTTTCTTTCTTTATCGCCTGCACCAAAAACAACGAGATCAGTGAGACTGAAACGGGTGTATGGGAGTAAGACATAGGGATTGATGGGTGACTAAAAGTTATGTACCTTTTCAAGAGAGTGTCCATACATGCTATGGTAAGCTGAATCTATAGCAGCTAATTGTGCCCTGCTTCTCTGACTAAAAATTTTAATGAACATATCCTCATTAGTTCCCAGTTTCTTCTCACCAGCTTTATAGAGTGCCTTTGCATCATTATCAGCAAGGTTTTTATCAACTTCAAAACCTTCATAACGCTGTGCGCCTACTAATGCTACCAAAAGCTGCAGTCAAATAGGTTTAAAATTACTAAGATTCACCAATTTGATTTTAATAAAATGAGAGAAATGGTCACCTTCTGGTGATCTGTGGAAGAATTATATTCTAGATCATGTAACAGATGGATTCCAAACTTTGAATGGTAGATCTGCTTTAAGGTCTGTATCTGGGAGGGTGTACGAGAACATAGCACTTCAGTTGTACCTCTTAGATCATCTGCAAGCAAACACTCCCTCACAACAACAGCATCACGCGTTGCTGGATCATCCATCCAGAGTAAAACAGCAGTCTGAACACGTAATGTACACAACATGGATGCATGCCAGTTAAAATACAGATGATTTTATTGGTGTATACAATTCAGTGACATACTTGTACCTCTAGTTTGTATTCAAAAGATCGAAAGAAAATCATGAATGATAGTATTAGTATATATACCTCTAGTTTACCACTGAGCTCCTTTGCCAACCGATGGAGAAGGTCCTCAGAGTACAAAGGTTCATACTCCTGTCGGATAAGTGCGCGCTGTGAAGCATCACGATGAGCAAGGATATTGATCACGGCTGATGTATCGCACCCAAACCCTGCCAGGAAAAGGATTCAACCAAGATATCAAACATATATAATTCTTTAAATGAAATATTACACTCATCTAATATCCTGCTAAAGCTAATTAGTAGTATACTTATACTTAATGATGCATACACTTTTTTCTCAGGATAATTGATTGATTGTAATGGAATTTCATTAAGCTAAAAATCTGCTAACCTTTCTACCAACATGACTCATCCTACAACATTTCTTTAAAGTTTCCATTGATTACTAATTCTCATCCTACAACATTTCATGCAATAATTAATGCCAAACTGCATACTGTAAAGAAGATGAGATGCTGGGAAGGAAATACAGTACGTAAAACAATTGAATAACACGGATTGAAACATGAAGATAGATAGAAAGAAAGAAACCTTTGAAGGCCTTGTAAAGTTTAACAACATCATCACGAGGAGAACCCGGTGTTGCAGTAACACTCAGAGTCGACATCTTCGTCCCCAAAATCCAAGTTATCGACAGCAAACTTCAATATTCAACAACTATATATGCTACAGAAGTTTGATTCTTTTGATCATACAAGTATGAAATTACGTAGAGATCGTTACTGTTGTATATAACTATATGCACACACAGTGACACACACAGACACGCAAAAGGAGGGAGACTAGACTTTAGACTTTAGACTTTAGGTGGGATAACTTCTACAAGTCATAAAAGGGGGGTGCTAGAACTTTCCAATTTTGAAATTTCCTAGCCAATTCATATATACTCATTACTCATTGGTTGAAATTTCCAAATTCTTTGGAAAGATTGTGTCTGTGTTAGTTGGTAGTCTTGGTGCTCGGTAGTAAATCTATCAATGGTGCAGGACTTCTACTATAGTAAGGCTTTGTTTTGTTCGACTTATTTTGACTATTTCAGATAAGTTTAATTAAAATAAGTTCAGACAAAATAAGTCGAATAAAAAAACTGAAATCTAAATATTACAAAATAAGTCGAATAAAAAACGAAGTATCCAATATGCTGAACAAACAAAGAAATTCAGACAAGCAATCTTGAGTTTCTTTTAATTTTATTTTTAATTTTGGCTGAGTAGACAAGCAATCTTCACTTCATCACACAGTCGACTAATTTGTACACAGTCGACTAAATTGACACTGGATAAAGTTTTCATTTCACACATTAATAAGCTCAATGTAAACTATTCTCTAACAATACGTACATAGATAAATACATACTAATTAACACAAACACATTCTCAATCTTATGGACCCAGGAGAGCAAGAAGAAATTTCCTGTAATCGCCAGAAGTTTCAGAGTGAACTGCATCAACCAATGACTTCTTATACTTCTTCTGGTACTCCGCTTTGATGTACTGCATATCAATCTCCACCCTTGTCACTATAACTCTGATCAGTGTTGTATCATCTGTTCCCAGACCCTTCATTGCTTTTCGTAGTACCTGCAATAGAATAAGGGAGGTCATAAGTTGGGAGCAATAATTTAATGGGAGGAGAAATTAGCACAATTTCTCATAACCTGCATCTGGGCAGAAACTAGTTGAAATTTCAAGCAAAAGTTCCCAAAAATTAACCAAAAAAGCGGAACTACATGTATGGGTTGCAGTTATGGAACAGAGAAAGGCAATAACTACAAATAAGATAATCACCCAAGCTTCTAACAGAGAATCACTTGATTAAATGTATCCAATCGCAAAAATGCACTTTAGTTTCAAAAGTTGAAAAGCTAAAAGAACAAAATATAACAGCATATTGCAGAAAACAATATTGTTACTTAATTAATTCACCCCGTCACTGCTTACTTGAATGCACTTAGTCACTTACACTATACGAATAACTATTATGGAGGCAAAGGGAGGGCATGGAAGGATACAGAAAATAGATGGAAGTGGGGGGAGGAAAGATGTGACCTTGCATTTTCCAATAATTTAAGGGATTTGATTTCTTGAAAGGGAAAGAAATATATGAATCCCTCCGATTCTCCTTCCCTCTCTCCCAAGTACTAATACCTAAACAAGGGAAGATGAACCCCTCCCTAACCTACATATTACTCCACCCAAACACACCAATTAGTTATGAAATTTGATCCATACAATATTGCAAGAGAACTTAATACAGAATACATGAGACTTAATAACAGCAAAATTCCTCTGGCACTTCAATTGTAAAATAACAGCATAATAGCATATAGCTTAAGTCTGTTGCCGGCCATTTTCTCATGTCCATTAATTGAAGCATTATTCCTTCAAAGTTGCTTAAACGTTCTTTTTTTGGTTTGTCATTATTCATATTTGTTTATTGTAGTGTCGAAAAATGAAGCTGATTCATAATGACTAGAAAAACAAAGAAAGATTAGATCATGAAATAGTCAGGACTCAGGAGTCACCTTTGCAAAGTATTTTGCTGGGTTTTCTGCACATCTTACAATTGTCAAAAGAGCATATGCAAAGTTCCCTGATGTTTCCTTCTTTATAGCCTGCACCCAATAAAAACTAGTTCAGCATCTCATATATTTGTACAAAAAATGTCAACCAAAAGGAATACCTTTTCAAGAGTGTGACCATGCATTTTATTGTAGGCTAAATCTACAGCAGCTAACTGTGCCCTGCTTCTCTCACTAAAAATTCTTATGAACATATCCTCATCAGTTCCCAGTCTCTTCTCTCCAGCTCTGTAGAGTGCCTTTGCATCATTCTCAGTGATCATTCTGTCAACTTCAAAACCTTCATAACGCTGTACGCATAGATATGCTAGTAAAAGCTGCATAAAAAGTGACACTTCAACTTGTCAGTATCAAAAGGCATTTACAATTGGGATAGTAAGATTCATCAGATCACAAGTCACAAGTTAAAAGAAAATCATCAGTATGACAAAGAATAGAGATAGTACCTTCTTGTGATCTCCAGAGGTATGTCGTTCTAGATCATGCTCTAGGTAGGTCCCATACTTTGCATGGTAGATCTGCTTGAAAGTCTGTATCTGAGAAGGTGTACGAGAACATATAACTTCAGTGGCACCTCTGAGATCATTTGCAGTCAATGCCTGCTTCACAACAACAGCATCACGCGCTGCCGGATCTTGCATCCAAAGCAAAATCGCATTCTGAACACAAAGGACAAGGCATACAGGTTAAAATTATTTGTATAGCAAAAGGTGAAGCTCACACTAGAAAGGGAACATGACCGGGGGGGGGGGGGGGGGGGGGGGGGGGGTTGTATACCCCTACCACTGTCACCTTATATTCTTCATATCAAAACATAAGTTATGATAAGAAAAACTGTTCAGGCAGTCAATACACAAGTAAGCTAAATGAGCGAAAACTCAAATACTAATACAGATGTTATTACTTATTATAAGTGCAATATAGTGCCTATTAGTTGGTAAAATTATAGGAGTAGACAGTATGAATAAGTTTGAATTTAAAAAGAAAGAAAGCACCACTGACATCATACCTCTAGTTTACCACTGAGCTCCTTTGACAAACGGCGGAGAATATCTTCAGAATACAAAGTTTTGTATTCCTGTTGGATAAATGAACGCTGTGAAGCATCACGATGAGCAAGGATATTGATCACTGTTGTAGTATCACAACCAAATCCTGGCAGGAAGAGAATTCAAAATAAGAATAAGATTTTGAAGTAATAATGCATGTCATTCATAGCTTAGCCTATACTCATGAGTCGTGACGATTAATTTGAGGGTAATGAAAATTCTAACCAGAAGTTAAGGCACTGATAAGCTTAAAATCTGCTGGCATTGGATACTAAGCCATAAACACTGACAGACTTCTAAAAGATATGTGATCTTCAACAGAATTTCAGATTAAATATCAATGCAATCAAAAGTCCATGTAACAAAAAAATAAAAACAAGAAACAAGTTTGTTTGTTTCCAAGCAGTGGCTTTGAGTTAGGGTTGGAATTAGGCTCCGTTTGGTTTAGCGTAAAACATTTCCAATGTAAAATGATTTTCCATGGAAAATATTTTCCAAGGAAAAACACAATTCCAAACTAGTTTTTCTTTGTTTGGTTCCTTAAAAGAAAGTGAGAGAAGATGGTGAAGATTGACGGGAAGAAGAGAGATGGAGGAAAGGTGGAAAAGTGGTTTCACTCCCTTTTAAATGGAAAAGTGGTTTCACCAAACGGAGGCTTAGTCACTAAACAAAAGTATACATGAGTTTCGCTTCCACCTTTTACTACCTGTCCACCAAGATGACTCATTCTACAACAATTCTTTAGCTTTCCGTTGATTAAAAATTCCCTTACATTCTGTTACATACACATGACGCGATACTTCCAAAACTACAATGTCTGCAATTCTGCATACTAGATGGGAACCTAAGGGCACGCTTGGATTGGGTGTAATGGATTATAGGGGTAATAAAAGTCAAACCACCATAATAAAAGGACAATGAAGGTGAATTGAGGTGGTTGCAAGGAGGGTGGTGCGGTGGTATTGTGATGAGAAGTTGTGGTAGTGGTGGTGTTGTGAGGAGAAGGGAGGAAGGGGGGAGTTATTACCCCCTAAATGAGAGTAATAATCACTCTAGTGGGATGGTGGGTAACTATTCCCGCCATGATGAGGGTATTTGTTCCCCTTTTCCTTTTATTTTCTTCTTGCCAACACTAGGGTGCGGTGTTCCCTTTGCCACCAATTCATCCCCACATCATCACCTTCAATTACCTTAGTTTGACTTTTATTACCCCTTTAATACATTACCCTCAATCCAAGCATGCCCTAAGAGGTATTTGATCAAGGAGTAATCAGATAATGCAGTAAGACGAAAAACTTGTTAATTTCCCCCCTAAAATCAGAACCCTGAACCACATGTATCGAAAACGGAATTTAGCCATCAATCAATCATCCATCGCTTTGATCATAAGACCCTGTTAAATGATTACATAATTCTATAATTCATGAAAGAACTTCACAGTTCACACGTTCCCACAATCAACCCTAAATTCGTACCTCATATAACCCTAAATATTCCACACCAAATACAAATTATCTTTGAGGGTTTCCTAATTTAGTAAGAACGAGATTAATTAACCGAGTCAAGAAAATCAAGCTAACATTACAGGGAAACAAATCAATCATCATATATTCATATAATCTAAAAAGATGAATGAAAATCGAGAAAAAATGAATTCGATCGAAATAGTAAAATGAATAGATTAAGAAATGAAGATGTGATTGAATGATTGATTACCTTTGAAGGCTTTGTGAAGTTGAATAACATCATCGCGAGGAGTAAGCGGCACTGGAGGAACATTCACAGTCGACATCTTCGTATTCCCCAGATATCAATTATTGTAACAGTGCAAAGATAAGTTTGATTGTGAAATTGGATTGCGATTTGCGATAGCTCAACCGTGCCAAGAGATAGAAGGTGATGAACTGATGAAATTCGGTTTTTTGTGGCTTAAAATAGAGAATAGTACGGAGTAGACGCAACTACTCCTTCCTCGTGTTCTATTATGTGATGTCCTATCTCGTGATGACATATTAACATGCATGATGTACGGGGATGGTAACAAATAGGAAGGGTCTATAGTCTATACGATAACGGTTGTCTCGCGTACCGATGGCGATATTACGGAGTAGATGTTATTCGGAATACATGATCTATCCGTAGTTGTTAAACGGGTGAATAATGGATGACGGATTAAATTTAATTAATGCGATGGAAATGTTTATTAAAAAAAATATATTTAATTCTTGTTGCAAATTAAATTTTCAAACCGTTTGTTGTTACTTTTTAATAATGAAATAGAAAAAATTATTTTGTTGAAAATAACTATGGAATACGTATTACTCAACACTTGTTACAATTGCAGTTGATCTAGATTTTTTTTAATAAAATATTCATTTGTTAGTCTTTTGATCCTTTCGTTTTGTTCGCAAATGTCGGGTGGATGGATGATCAAACTGAAGTTTTAATCGACCCAAAGTCGATCTGTTATCATCCTTTATCTCACGGCTCACCATGTGAAATTGTGAATCAGAAATCAATTGTTGATGTCTGCATCATAAATAAGTTGCACCAGTAAAATTTGTTTTAAACTTGAATCATAATGATGTTAAGCCAGCATTAAGTCATTTTATATTATTTGGTTAGGGATGGGCATGGGTCCAGGACCCGGTCCAGACCCGGTTGGACCCGACCCATTTTTAAGGGTCTGGGTCTAGTTATTTGAGACCCAATGGATCTGGGGCGGATCTGGATCCATGTGTTTAAAAATGAGTCTAGGTCCGGGTCTAATATTCTCAGACTCAGACCCGGTCTAGATCCGATTCATGTGCCCAGTCAATTATTAGAAATTAGAAATTAGAAATAGGCTAATTAGATACATTTATACATTGGTCCCACTGCAGTCCTACGGACCATCAATAGCAATCATTAAGCTAGTAGGTATACCGTTGTTGTTCATTTTCTAAATTGGCTTTATAGTGAAAATTAGCTTGGAAAATATGGCAAACAAAAACTTTGTTTCAAAACATAAAACAAAAAATTAAAAACTAATACTCCCTCCGTTTATTTTTGTTTGTTACGTTTGGACTTTTGCACGTTTATTAATGTATAATAAAGGTTCTTTTTTTATTATTAAAAAAGTGAACCCAAGTAAAACCTTAATCCACTAGTCATTACAACAACCAATCAGATTGTTTTATTTATCAAAATGAACCAATAATAGAAAAACACACAAATTGCTAACTTACCATACTTGAAAATCGTAAAGAAATTTAATGAGTTGAAAAAATTGGAACAATTAAAATTAAAAGCTAGCACAAAAAATTACAATATAATACTCCCTCTGTATTTATTTAAGGGATACACTTGTCTTTTACGGCCGTATTTATTTAAGATATACACTTGCCATTTTTAGTAACTTATCAACTCCACCATCTAATTAAATAATCTACCCCCATCCCCTAAAATGACATGGTCCCCACTTATTTTACTTATTAAAATATCTACCCAACCCCACTTGTTTTATTTCTTTATTTCATTCAATTCTTCTTTTTCATACCCGTGCCCGGCCAATTGTATCTCTTAAATAAATACGGAGGGAATAAATTTATAAAAGGAAAGATTCTCCCACGTAACATACATTGTGAAACACCCTAAAAGGAATACGTAACAAACAAAAATAAACGGAGGGAGTAATTGACAATTAGCCTACCATTGTAGCAACAAATAGTTACGACATGTGTAGTTCGAAAAGCTTAGGTATCATTCTCTTTCACATGAATTTCACTTATCTTATATTATTGGCCCTGAACTTATCTTATACGAAGTATTATATTATCTTATCTTATTAACTTTATTAAAAGTTATAAAAAGGTGTCATTTGAACAATTAAATACATAGACGTGAATTGAAATATTTTTAGATTGGGGTAGACAGTCAATAATACATGGTATACATCTTACATTTTTTTATTTTTTTGTGTGTTAGCACTCGGTTTATCATTATGGCTAATCCGGATTCGGGGCGAATTCTGGCTAATCCGGATTCTCTTTCACATGAATTTCACTTATCTTATATTATTGGCCCTGAACTTATCTTATACGAAGTATTATATTATCTTATCTTATTAACTTTATTAAAAGTTATAAAAAGGTGTCATTTGAACAATTAAATACATATACGTGAATTAAAATATTTTTAGATTGGGGTAGACAGTCAATAATACGTAGTATACATCTTACTTTTTTTTATGGCTAATCCGAATTCGGGGCGAGTTCTGGGTGGATAGATTCCAGTCCGCGGGAGATCGAACACTACAAAGTTCAGCCTCAATACAAAAACTTGAATAAGGCGGATTGACAGCGTCAGACGGGTGACGTGGCAGCGCGGGTCGTGACGCGGGTCAGGCCGCGGGTCAAATCCGAATCGGGTCGAAAACGGTTATTTTTTCGGGTTTAGTATAAAAGGTTTTCTTTCCCACGTTTTTGCCCATTTTCAAATCACTGTTCACTTTTAGAGAGAGAAACCGCCGAGTTCTTCCATTTCAGGAGAGAGAAAGCTTCTACTCTTTGATCTTCTCTTCGATTTCTTCAATTTCTGTAAGTTTTTTGCATTTTCACTTGTTTTTCTTTGTTCGTGTGTAGTTCTTACTGATTTATCCTCTTTTTTTTCGTTCGATTTAGGGTTTTGAAGGTGTGATTGTGATATTTTCCGATTTACTTCAAGTTTCGGTAAGTTCTTTCTATTTTCATCTACTTTTTGTTCAATTTTGTCATCATTTGATGTTCGTTTTGTTTCTTACTGTTTTTTGTTTTGTTTAGGGTTTTGTAATTGTGATTTGTGATAATTTCGGTTGTTCTTCATTTTCGACAATATTTTTGAAGTTTTGTTGTCATTTTTTCTTCTTTTTGTTCAATTTTGTTATCATTTGAAGTTCGTTTTTGTTTCTTACTGTTTTGGTTGTGATTTAGGGTTTTGTAATTGTGATTTGTGATACTTTTGGTTGTTCTTCATTTTCGACAATATTTTTGAAGCTTCTTGTCCTTTTTCCTTCTTTTTGTTCAATTTGTTCATAATTTGAAGTTTGTTTTGGTTTTTTTGTTCAATTTGTTCAATTAAAAGTTCGCTGATAAATAATTAGTTTTTTAATCAATTAGTTAATTATTTTTACCAATTAGTTATTCTTTCAAAGCAATTAGTCATATTCTGACATTCATAAATCAAGTATTAAACGAATTAGTTAATTTATTTAATTTCAAACTTTCTTGAGCAATTAGTTCACTTTTTTGACCAATTAGTTAATTGCATAATCCAATTAGTTAACTATTTTAACCTGTTAGTGAAACATTCAAATCAATTAGTTACACAATGAAATTGTTTTGTTTTTATTGCTATTTATACTGCTTATGTTCATTACACATTCTTTTTATTTGCGCATTGCAATATATTGAACTACATTCATTTATAGTTTCAGTTCACATAATGAGGTCAAAAAATGCAAACAAAGCATCTGATTATTACGATGCTGGGAAGTCGAGTCAAGATGTTGAAGGCAGTTCAAGGCCGACTGAAGATATTCCAGCTAGTCCAAAGCTGAGTGCAGATGAGAGGAAAATTGGAAGGGGGCCAAAGAAGTCGAAAGTTAAAGTAGAATATACGGAAGATGGTGGGGAAGTTGTAGAGTTGGATAGGTATAACTCCTATCTTTGTAACTGTTATTTATCACTGTTTAATTAGTTGGATAGGTATGACTATTTAAAAATTGATTTTGCAATTATCATAACTTATTTTACATTTAGTGAACTTTTTGCATAATTTAGTTAACTTTTGACTGCAATTAGTTAAATATTTTTCAGTAATTAGTTAACCTTTTTTAAAAAGAATCTTTCCACTAATTAGTTAACTTTTTCCACTAATTAGTTAACCTTTTCCATTAATTAGTTAACTTTTGACTACAATTAGTTAACTCAATAATTAATTTACTTTTGACTGCAAATAGTTAACTTTTTCCATTAATTAGTTAACCTATTTCATCAATTAGTTAACCTATTGCATGATTAGTGAAGTTTTTTCAGTTAGTTAACCTATTTCATTAAATAGTTAACCTTTTTCTTCAATTAGTTAACCTATCTTTGTAACTATTATTTATCACTGTTTAATTAGTTGGATAGGTATGACTATTTGTTATTTATTTTTAAATTAATTACTTTTGCTTTGAAACAAATTATTTTACCTATATGAAGTAGTTATGTAATTAAAATAATTAGTTAACCTTTAAACACAATTAGTTAAATATTTTTCAGTAATTAGTTAACCTTTTTTTAAAAAGAATCTTTCTACTAATTAGTTAACTTTTTCACTAATTAGTTAACCTTTTACATTAATTAGTTAACTTTTGACTGCAATTAGTTAAGTCAATAATTAGTTAACTTTTGACTGCAATTAGTTAACTTTTTCCATTAATTAGTTAACCTATTTTATCAATTAGTTAACCTATTGCATGAATAGTGAAGTTTTTTGCAGTTAGTTAACCTATTTCATTAAATAGTTAACCTTTTTCTTCAATTAGTTAACTTCTTAAGCAATTAGTTAAATATTTTCATTAATTAAATTCTTTTGTTTTGTGTAGGGGTTACAAACTAAATTGTAGACCAGAGGCGTTGATTAATCTTCTTAATTCTATAAAGAAGAATGAAAACAAAGTGAAAGCCATTAAAGAGATAGGTTTTGGTGGTTTGTTGAGTGTTCGACTTCATGAAGTCAACACACGCCTTGTTCCATGGCTGCTTCAACATTTTAATTGTGTTGGTCATATGCTCCAGTTTGGAGAAACACAAAATGTTCAATTATATGATTATGATGTCTATGACGTCTTTGTCTTGCCATGGAACAAGGATTTTGATGTTCAAGAGACGCCAAGAAAGCGGGTTGAAGGAGATGCCAACCATGAAATGATTCAAAGATGGAATGAGAAGTTCCACAAGAAACCAACTGTTCAGGCACCCACCTTGACGGAGTTGGAATCTTTTTTGAAAACAGATGAATGTGGAGATGATTTTAAACGTGCCTTTGTGGTATATGTTTTAGGTAAAAATTTCTAAATTAATCATGCTCAAGTTATTTACCTTTAACAGCAAGTATATAGTTCACTATTTACATTAATTGGTTTACCTTTTTTTATTAATTATTCTTCTTTTTTCATTAATTAGTTCATTTTAATAATTAGTTTACCTTTTTATCCATTAGTTACTGTTTTCATCAATCATTTAACCTATTTACATTTAGTTAACTATCTTCATCATTTAGTTAACTTTTTACATTAATTAGTGAACTATTTTTATGAATTAGTTAACATATTATCTTATTGATTTCTGTAATTATCTTATTGTTATTATAGGTGTATTTTTGGCTCCTACGTCTAACCGGTTGTTAGACATCAAGGTTTTGAAGGCTGTTGAGGATGTTTCACAGATTGTGAAACAAAATTGGTGTAAATACGTGTTAAACCAGCTTGGATTTGCTGTTGAGAGGTGGAGAGCGAGTGTCAAAAATGACAAGGTTGGTGGCTGTGTTCTATTTTTGGAGATAATTTATCTCCAAAGATCGTTATTTCGGGGTGTAGTCCCCCCTAAGGAAATCCCCCTTGTTCAACATTGGAATGATGAACAAGTGACTGAACGTCTAGTTTCCGAAGAGAAGATGGGTTTTGGGGTAGCTTTGGTTGATATAACCAGCTATCCCGTGTCTAAGACTTTTGCTGATTTGTTAGGGGGTCTTAACCCTATCAAACTCGAGGTTCCTGAAGCTTCTGCTGCTCCTTCTGCTTCTGCTGCTCCTTCTGCTTCTGCTGCTCGTGCTGCTTCTGGTGCTCCTGCTGCTTCTGGTGCTCCTGCTGCTTCTGCTAAAGCTTCGGAAGGTGCACCCGGTAATTCCCAAGCTGATCGAAGCAGGATTATTGAGTTTCAAATTCCGGAAAGTGATCAAACAGATGCTGAAATTCAAGCTACCTGCGATGATGTAAGTCATGATAATGTTCATATTTATTTTTGTTCATATTTAATGAATCTTTTTAATAGTTAACCTATTTTGTCAATTAGTTAACTTTTGTTATGAATTAGTAAACCTTTTTATTCAATTAGTTAACACCGACCATCAATTAGTTAACCTTTTTATGAATTAGTAAACCTTTTTATTCAATTAGTTAACTTGTACCATCAATTAGTTAACCTTTTTTATGAATTAGTAAACCTTTTTATTCAATTAGTTAACCTATTACAATAGTTAACCTTTTGCTTAAATTAGTTAACCTTTTACAGCAATTAGTCAACTTTTTCCATTAATTAGTTAACCAAGTGTTACTTGTTTTATGAATTAGTTAACCTATTTCAGCAATTAGTTATCTTATTTCATCAATTAGTTAAATTATTTTTTAATGAATTTTTCCAATCTTTCATCATTCCATCAATTAGTTAAGTTATTTCATCAAATAGTTAACCCTTTCCTTTAATTAGTTAACGTTATACAGCAATTAGTTAATATATTTCATCAATTAGTTATCTTTTTTTTTTGTGAAGGAGTTCCTATTTTGCATTTAGTTAACTTTTTTTATGAATTAGTAAACCTTTTTATTCAATTAGTTAACCTGTACCATCAATTAGTTAACCTTTTTATGAATTAGTAAACCTTTTTATTCAATTAGTTAACTTGTACCATCCATTAGTTAACCTTTTTTATGAATTAGTAAACCTTTTTATTCAATTAGTTAACCTATCTCACAATAGTTAACCTTTTGCTTAAATTAGTTAAGTTTTTACAGCAATTAGTCAACTTTTTCCATTAAGTAGTTAACCAAGTGTTACTTGTTTTATGAATTAGTTAACCTATTTCAGCAATTAGTTATCTTATTTCATCAATTAGTTAACTATTTTTCACTATAAGTGAACTTATTTTTTAATGAATTTTTCCAATAGTTTCATCATTCCATCAATTAGTTAAGTTATTTCATCGAATAGTTAACCTTTTCCTTTAATTAGTTAACTTTATACAGCAATTAGTTAATGTATTCCATCAAATAGTTATCTTTTTCCATGAATTATATAATTGTTTAGATAATTCAATTAGTTAACTATTTAGCTGTTGTTTTCTTTTCTTAATATTTTTTTTTTTTTTTTTGTGAAGGAGTTGCAATTGGCAATGAGAATATATTGTCGCGATTTATATGTTGTGTCCAGTTTCCATAAGGACCGTATAAATTTGTTAAAGATTCGGCGACAAGAATTATCAGACAGTCCAGGATACAGTGATCCTGTGTTTTTGGAGATAATTGACTCAATTGTTGCCTATGCTGAACACTTGAGAAATGAAAATAATGTTGTTGATGATAATGCTCCTTCTCAAGCTGTTGATGGTGCTGCTGACAAGGGGCCAATTCAGGAGAATGTTGGTGCTGCTAACAAGGGTTCTGGTGATAATGGACCTGGTGATAAGGAGCCAATTGAGAAAAATGTTGAAGGTTCTGGAAATGTTGCTCCCCAAGATGCTGAACCTGAACGAGAAGCTAGGAGTTTCTATAGCAGTCTTCCCATTGGTTCTGCTACAGAAGAAGTCTTCTGCTTATCTGAGTTAATGGAGAGATTTCCGAAGACCCTCGGTCGTCTGAGGAGACTGGAAAAAGAAGTAATTGACTTCTGTTTCTTGGATGATGAGGCACTTGATCAACGGTAAGTTAACAATTAGTTATCTTGTGAGATGAATTTGTTAACTATATATGTCATTTAGTTGAGATTTTTACATAATTTAATATTTTCCTTATTTATTTGTTTTAATTTTTGTGTAACAGGGCTGATGTTTTTATTTTTGGGATGCTCCACAAAATAAATAGGCAGGAAATGCAATGTTTGATTCCTGAGGAATATATCTTATCCAACATTGTTGAGATTTGGTCTATTCTCTTGAACAAAAATCAGTTCATGTTGAATAAAGAACAAAACAATTTCTATTTTGGTGTTGAGTACACGGTTAGTTTCTATTTTACGTAATATTTTTTATTAATGTCCTTTACTTTTTTATGTTGTATCGTTTAAATAATGAGTTACTTATCTTTTTACCACAATTATTATTTTTTTTACATCAATTAGTTAACATTTTCCATCAAGTAGTTAACTTTTAAACTTTTTAAATCATTTAGTTAACTTGTTCTGACAATTAGTTAACCTTTTCAAACAATTAGTTAAGTTTTTCCATCAATTACCTACACTGTAAAGTAACTAGTTTTGTATTCATTTCAATTAGTTTGTGGTATTATTAGTTAATTTTTGCTATCAATTAGTTAACTTTTTCTATCAATTAGTGAACTTTTTCTATCAATTAGTGAACTTTTTCTATCAATTAGTTAACTTTTTCTATCAATTAGTGAACTTTTTCTATCAATTAGTTTCCCATGAATTAGTTATTCTATTAAGGTACCTAGGTTTGTATTCATTTCAGGTAGTTTGTTGTACATTTAGTTAACCTTTTCTATCAATTAGTGAACTTTTTCTATCAATTAGTTAACCTTTTCTATCAATTAGTGAACTTTTTTTTATCAATTAGTGAACTTTTTCAATTAATTAGTTAGCCTTTTCCATGAATTAGTTATACTATTAAGGTACCTAGTTTCGTATTTACTTCAGTTAGTTTGTTGTACAATTAGTTAACTTTTTCTATCAATTAGTTAACTTTTGCTATCAATTAGTTAACTTTTGCAATCAAATAGTTAACTATTTCTATCAACTAGTTAACTTTTTCCATGAATTAGTTATCCTTTTCCATCAATTAGTTACACATGAAAGTACCTAGATTTGTATTCAGTTCAGTTAATTTGTTTATACTGTTTTCTAATTAAATTTGGTTTTTTGCTTATGCCAGAGGAAGCTTGAAGGTGCTCTTAAGACGAAGTCAGCTGAATCTCTAAATCAAATTATTGATGAACTTATCAATAGTTGGAAATATTGGGTGCAAATCAATGACCACAGATTCAATCTGAAAAATGTGGGAATGGTAAGTTGGTATTTTGGTAGTTATGCCTTTATATGTAATAGTTAATTTGTGATATTAAATAGTTAAGTTTTTATATATTTTAGTTTGATTTTTCTTACTTTTTTCCCTTGATTCATTTGCAGTTTTTCTTTCCCATTATTTACCAAGAACACCTCTCTCTGTTGATTGTCAACATAAATCAGAGAAGTCTTGTCTATGTTGACAACATAATTTGGAGTAAGAAGATTCATGATTATATGGCAATGGTGTCATTGCTTATTGAAGGATTTGCACAGTTTCTGCTAGAGATTGGCCATGCGGCTGCTGCTGATTGCTTAAATTTTGAAATGTCAATTCTGGACTTTGCTGGGAGATCAGATAACCCTGATCATGTAGATTGCGGAATTTTTTTGATGACAGCAATGCAGTACTTTAATGGCAAAAATATTCCCATGGACCTTTCCTATGTAAGTCTACTTTAGTTAAGATTTTCAAGCAATTAGTTTATCTTTTCTAGTTTCAATAATTTCAAATTAAGTATTTCATGAATTAGGTAACCTTTTTCTTCAATTAGTTAACTTATTACTTCAAATAGTTAACCTTTTTTCAGTTAGTTTACTTTTTACATTAATTAGTTTACCTTTTGCATCCATTAAGCTTTTAACAATAATTAGTTAACTTTTTCCATCTATTAGTTAACTTGTCCCATCAATTAGTTATCTTTTTCATCAATTAGTTATTGTTTTAACTTTTTAACAACTTTTTCTATCAAGTAGTTAATCAATTTAGGTAACTTTTTACTGCAATTAGTTAACTTTTTACTACAATTAGTTAACTTTTTACAGCAATTAGTTAACTTTTTACAGCAATTAGTTAACTTTTTACAACAATTAGTTAACTTTTTACTGCAATTAGTTAACTTTTTATAGCAATTAGTTAACTTTTAACAGCAATTAGTTAACTTTTTACTGCAATAAGTTAACTTTTTACAGCAATTAGTTAACTTTTTAGGAAAAATTACTTTTAATAATCCAACCTTTTAGCCATTAGCCAAAATTAATCCAACCTTTTGATTATTTTTGATTAATCCAAGCTTTATACCCCTTTAACCTTTGTTGCTCCAAAAAACTGGTAACCTGCTAAAAAGGTCAAAAATATCCGTTGACCTTTGGTTATTGATTTCCCTCCCAAAAACGTCTTCTTCAACGTCTTCTTCAATACTGTCTCTCACCCTCCATATTCAATACTCTCTTCATTAACGTCCTTCTACCCACCAGCCATAACTGCTTTCACCATCTTCAACCTACAATAGTACCAGCAAAGTTGACGCACGACTATACTCGATGACGTCGTCCTCCATTTGAAGAAAAAAGCGAAGAGGCTCTGAAAATCGCATTAAATTACCAAAATTGAGGTAAGTAAAAACCCTAAATTTGATTCTTTGTGATTGATTTGGATTAATTTAGTTGGTTTGCATCTAATTGAACCCTAATTTAGTTCCTGGTAGTCAAAATTTGAAGTTTAGCATTGATTATGTAATTTGCTCTAAATAATTTAAAAATTAGGGTATGTGGATTTGCGAATTCAATTCATCAATTTGCGAATTTGTGGATTATCTTTGCCTCATATTGGGTGAATTGATTGTTTATGTTTGAATTGTTCATGTATGAATTTATCGTGTTTGATTATATTGTGTTTGCATTTTTCGTGTTTTAATTTGTCGTGTTTAAATTGATCGTGTTTGAATGATGCTGTGTTTTTGGTGATTGATTCGATGGGCTCTTGTATTGTGTTTACATCGTGGATTAATTAGGTAACTCGTGTTTAAATTGACTAGGATGGGTGTTGTGACGTTGAAAATTTGGCATGGTGGGATCTTTAAGACTGTGAATAATGGCCAGTTAGTGTATGAGGGTGGAAAGGGGAAGACTTGTCAAATTGATTCTGATGTTTTGTGTTGGTGGGATTTACTCGATTTAGCAAAGAAATGTGGGAATTATTCCACAATTGAGGGGCTGTGTTATTTGATCCCTGGGCAACCTTTGGGTAATGGGATAAGGAAGGTTTATGATGATGCTCAAGTGTTGGAAATGACTGAGTTAGCTCTAAAGATGAGGTGCATTGAGGTTTATGTGAATCATGGGGTTGCACTTCCACAGATGCATAAAAAAGTAGAGAAGTTGCAGCCTAAAAGGGCCCCACATCCACCTCAGCTAGATTCTGTTAGATGTAGTCCCAGGAACTGTGTGTCAAGTGCTGCATCATCCCAACAGAAAAGCACAGAAAAAGCCAAAAAAACACTATCCACCCACAAAGATGCTTCCCTCCCTTTGACCGGTCCCACAGAAACTCAAGACCCTATGTTCAACCATGAATCTGTCCTTGAGAAAAGCAACAATAAGTTGCAAGAAAAACCCATCCAACCACTTCATTCCTCTACCATTCCTGATCCAAAACCAAACCAGAAAAAAACTAGGACTAAACTTTCTAAAACACAACCATTCTCATCTCCTATTGAATCTGAAGAGAACTTCCTGAATGATTATGAATGGGAAGATCCTAGACCTAATAGCCCTGTGGACCTGAATGCTAATTACTACAACAGTGATACTGAGGATGATGATGCAGATCCTATCTATGACCCTTATATTGACAAGGGTAAGGCAGTAACAGTTGATAAGGGTGGTGATTGTGATGGTGATGTTGATGGTGATCAATTCTGTGATGAGTTCAGTGATGAGTTCAGTGAGGATGCAGGGGATTCTAACCCAGATCTAGATGAAGAAGAGCCTGAAGAACAACTTGAAGATGCTGCTTACCAGTCAGACTGCAGTGATGATGAGTACAGGAGTGCTAGAGAAAAAGTGAAGGAGTGAAATCAGAGGTTAGTTGATTTAGCTCTGCAAGTACAGAGAGATATTGAAGGAAAAGGAATTATTGTTCCCACTAATGATGTACCAGAAGTAGATGGTGATGGTGATGGTTGTATTAGTGAGTACGAAGAGAGTGATGATGATGTACACACTCCTCCTGATTCAGGTGATGAGGAGCTGAGTTTTAGGGATAGGAAGAAAAAGAGAGGTGTTTTAGTTGGTGCTGATACAGACTTCAACACATTTAAGTGGTCTGTTGGACAAAGATTTCCTGACAGAAAAGCATTTAAGGATGCAGTGGCCATGTATGGTGTGCTACAAGGTAGAAACATATACTTTGTTGTGAGTGACAGAAATAGGCAGCAGAGGTTAGGTGTAAAGTGTGTGAAAGGGTGTCCATTTTATGTGTATGCATCTTGGGATTCCAGAAGAGCAATTCTTGTGGTTAGAAGAGTTATAGGTGAGCATAGTTGTAATAGGAATATGAAGAAGAATAGGCAATTGAAGGCAAAATGGGTAGCTCAACAGTTCCTTGAAGTGTTCAAGGCGAGACCGCACTGGCCAGCCAGAGAAATAATGGAGTCAGTAAGGAGGGCCTTTAAGGTCTTGATTAGTAGGAATCTTGCTTATAAAATCAAGTATGCAGCCCATAAGATGCTACATGGATCAATGCATGAGCATTACAAGAAGGTTGGTGGTTACATTGAAGCTTTGAAGTCGACAAGCCCGGGAACAGATATTGAATTGGTCACAGATCCAACCAAATAAACTGTTCCACCTGTTTTCCAGAGGCTATTCACATGTTTTGAAGGGCTGCAAAAGGGGTGGAAATTGGGATGCAGAAAGGTGATATGTATCGATGCTTGTTTTTTGAAAACTTTCCTAGGTGGTCAGTTGTTGGTTGCTGTTGGTCGAGATGGGAACGATCAGATGTATCCAATTGCCTGGGCAGTTGCTGAGGGTGAGAACAACAATTCCTGGGAATGGTTCATGATCAAGCTTCAAAAGTGTTTAGACCTAGCTGATGGTGAAGGCATTGCTGTGATTTCAGATGAACATGTTGTAAGTAATCGTGCAGTTAATGTTTTTATGTTCTGTTTTGACTAAATATAACTACTGTGATGACTACATATGTAATAACAATGTCTATTTTGTGTGTGTGTGATGCATGATGACAGGCTATAATCAATGCTGTGGCTTCAGTTCTCCCCAAGGCGGAACACCGACATTGTGCGAGACATATTTTTGCTCACTGGCACAAATCATTCAAAGGGGATCAAATGAAGCTGCTATTTTGGAAAATAGCAAAGGCATACAACCTAGCTGATTTCAATGATGCAGTAGAGGAGATGAATGCCATTAATGAGGAAGTCGTCACTGCATTCAAGTCTTACAACCCTAAGCTATTCTGTAGAGCTTACTTGGACATCTCTATGAAGACTGATGCAATCACAAGCAATATGGCAGAAACATTCAATGGCTATATCATTAATGCTAGGACTAAGCATTTGATATACATGTTGGAGGACATCAGGATTTCCTTGATGCAGAGGCTGGTTGTCAAGCGGCAAGCGATGCAGAAATCAACTTCTACAGTGTGCCAAAGAATTCAGGTGAAGCTTGATCAGGAGAAGACCAAAGCTGCCAATTGTGATGTGATTCCATCAACTGACACTTTGTTCAATGTCAACTACTATTTGGATCAGTTGGTAGTTGACTTGGAAGCAAAGACATGCAGTTGTAGAAAGTGGAACATGCTCGGTTATCCTTGCTGCCATGCCGTTGCGTGCATATACTTCCTCAACAAAGAAGCTGAAGATTTTGTAGAAGATTGCTATAAAAGGGAAACATACTTGAAGGCCTATGCAGGTAACCCTTGTTTATTTTCCAATCATGTAATCATACTCATAGTTAGGCGAGTAATCGTGTTTGCTAGTTGACACTTAGGCACGTAATCGTGTTTGGTATGTGACACTTAGGCAAGTAATCGTGTTTTGCTAGTTGATACTTAGGAAAGTAATCGTGTTTGCAAGTTGATAATTATGCTTTGTTATTTTCAGGTTCAATACCACCCATAGATGGTGAAAGGTATTGGCCGAGGGTAGAGTATGGTTTAGATCCCCCTCCCATCAAAATTGGGCCAGGGAGGCCTAGAGTAAACAGGAGAAAGGATCCAATGGAGGATCCCAAGAAGCCGGGAACCTTGCAAAGAACCGGCATGGAAATGACATGTAGTATATGTCATGTTAAAGGCCACAACAAAAGACGGTGCCCCAACAAAGACACTGCCTCTGCCCCAACTGAACCACCACCAAAGAGGTCTAGAGGTAGACCAAGGAAGGATGGGCAACCTCCTATCTCTCACTCACAAGTGGCACAATCATCAACTGCTCACCACAATGCAACTGCACAACCCACCCAACTTGGACGGGGCGGTAGGATGTGCAGAGGTGGAGCAGGTTCAAGGGGAGGGAGGACAACATCAAGGGGGGGAGGACAACATCAGGTAGAGGATCAAGGGGAGGCAGGGCACCTTCAGGAAGAGGAAGGGGAAGAGACCAAGTGAGTTTTCAGTTTCATTGTTGTACTCGGGTTTTGCATTTACCATTTGTGATGACTTTTGTTCTGAAATGGTTGGTTCTGTTCAGATATTTATCTGAATTTTGCTTTCTGAAATGGTTGGTTCTGTCCAGGTTCCAATTGGTGTTGGGGTGTATTTTGCACCAGATGGTTCAGCACACACCAATGTGAGTGTTTAGTTGTTTATGGTCCTTTTTATGTTTGTTGCAATTCAGGGATACACTGTGATGACCTGGTGTGTTTTTTGTTGCAGCAAGGTGGCAGTTCTAGGCATGTCAATCACCAAGCAAGCCAATCAAGCCAACACTCTACACTGCACCAAGCAACTCAGTAGCAACTTCAACAAAAAAAAAATTTGGTTTCCAGTAGAACTGTTTATGTATGTCATTAGGCAGTAGCAAGATAGTGGTGTTTATGCATTTTCAGTTTACGTATCCACTAAGTCGTATTTTGGATTTTGTCAACATTGTCCCATATAACATTGTCCCGTATATTATGCCGTGTTTTGAATTGTATTGATGATAATGATTCTCAAATATATAAGGGAAATGTGTTTGAAACTGATATTATTGTGTAAACAAGTTGTAGCTTCATTGATGCAATTTCAATACATTACATGTTAAAATCTAGTAAACTTCTACAAAGCTACTAAAACCCCGAGTTTTCCATAACTCCTGCATTCCAACAAAACGCAAACCAATTCACCAACTACCAACTACTTCAAATACATAAGTAGGATGCAAAAAAACACCCAAGAACATAACAAGGCCATGGAGAAATTCTTCTCATTTCTAGAGGTCTTCATAAGCTCAACGCGCGTGTGGCAAAGCTCGATTTTCAGTTCCTGATTCTCCTCCTCCAGATTCTTTTTCTTCCCCTTTAACTTTTTGTTTTTCTCTGCCATCAAGTGTTGTTGTTGCTCCATCTCCAACATCTTTATTTCAAGCTCTTCATTCTGATTATGATCACTTATCCATCTGAAAAAAATACATTTCGTGTTCTACTCCAATCCAATTCGAATGTCAACTAGTTAATATCCCAATTTCATTTCTCCAACATAAACCTAAATTAATTGCAAAAAATTCCCCCTTTTCACGTTCATTTAACAATATTAACAATCAACAAATTAAACATGGGGAGGGGGAGAAATTAAACACTTACTGGCCATAAAGGGCATCCATGGAACTTCATTCCAACATTAGGCCCGTGTTTCACAGTTCGCACAACCGCATCGTTGCCGCATTCGAATTTCAAAACCATTCGTGAATTTTTTGAATATCCAGAAACAGAACGCCCATAATCCATTAACGTGGAAGAAGCTATTTGTAGTGGTGGAAGAAGCTATAAGAAAAAAAATGGTGGAAGAAGGTATTTGCAGTGGTGATCGAAGAGGAGGAAGAGGTTGAAGATGATGAGCAGGGGAAATAAGGGGGATGACCAGAATTGGGGGTTTTAAAAGAAAGAACGGTGTCAAATGGGTCCCACAACAACGGTACAATGCCACGTCATTGGTAATGACCGGCTAATCTTGTTGGTAACCTGTAGGGTGCAACAAAGGTTAAAGGGGTATAAAGCTTGGATTAATAAAAAATAATCAAAAGGTTAGATTAATTTTGGCTAATGGCTAAAAGGTTGGATTATTAAAAGTAATTTTTCCAACTTTTTATAGCAATTAGTTAACTTTTTACAGCAATTAGTTAACTTTTTACAGCAATTAGTTAACTTTTTACAACAATTAGTTAACTTTTTACTGCAATTAGTTAACTTTTTATAGCAATTAGTTAACTTTTAACAGCAATTAGTTAACTTTTAAATTTATTAGTGAACTTTTTACAGCAACTAGTTAACTTTTTTAATCTATTAATAAACCTATTTTTTGTTTCATACAATCAGTATTTAGTACACATACATTATCTTATATATTATGTTTTTATTTCAGCGCGGTACAAGGACAATGTTACGGGCTAAGATTTGTTCAACCTTAGTCCTTTCTGACATGAATGAAATTCGGGCTGATGTGCTGGAGGAAATGGAATCATTCAACATGATTAAAGTTGGTATTTCCCATGCTGTTCGTGATCGCCGAAAGAAGAAAAAAGAAGAAGAAGAAAGACAGAAAAAAGAAGCAGAAGCAAAGAAGAAGCTAGAAGAAGAAGAGGCTGCAAAGTTGAAACAACAGGCTGATTTAAAAAAGGCTGAAACTACAAGGAAAAGGTTAGAAACAATTGCAAAAAGAAAAGCAGCAGCCCAAGAGAAGCCAGAAGGAAATGACAATGCTCCTTTGAGAACATACAAGTCATCAAGGCGAATTGCCAAGAACAACGAACCAGTGGTAGCAGCTGAAGCAGTGCCAACAGTAGAAGCAGTGCCATTCTCTGATATGGATCAAAACAAAGCTACTGTTGCACCGAAACAAAAGAGAGCAAAAGTTGTTCATCTTAAGCCACCTTCCAGTTAATCAGTAAACTTATCTATCAGGTTGTTTTTAGTTGTTATTTAGTAAACCATTTATATGTGAATATTTTTATTAACTGCTTTGTTTGGTTGATATATTTTGAGAATAGGTGCTTTAAAACAGAAATTTAATCTTTGAATATTTTGAGCAAGTAGCTCTTTTGGTATATATATATTTAGTAGGAGCTTATTTTGAATTATTTACTTGATATATTTCATAAATATTAAATTCAATTAGTTAAATATCAAATTCAATTAGTTAACTAATTGATGCAAAAAGTTAACTAATTGATGGAAAAGGTTAACTTATAGATTGTAAAGGTTAACTAATTGATGCAAAAAGTTAACTACTTTTAGGTTAACAATATTAGTTAAACATAATCATCCTGCATATTGTGACATCAAGAATAATTATAGTAACTTAACTTTTGAAAATAAAATCAATTTGTTAACTTATTAAGGGAACAAGTTAACTAATTGATGGTACAAGTTCAATAATTGATGAAAAAAGTTAACTAATTGTACAACAAACTAACTGAAGTGAATACAAAACTAGGTACCTTAATAGAATAACTAATTCATGGAAAAGGCAAACTAATTCATAGAAAAAGTTCACTAATTGATAGAAAAAGTTAACTAATCGTACAACAAACTAACTGAAGTGAATACAAAACTAGGTACCTTAATAGAATAACTAATTCATGGAAAAGGCTAACTAATTGATAGAAAAAGTTCACTAATTGATAGAAAAAGTTAACTAATTGGTAGCAAAAGTTAACTAATAATACTATAAACTAATTGAGGGAACAAGTTAACTAATTGTTGGAAAAATTTAACTAATTGATGAAAAAGTTAACTAATTGAGGGAACAAGTTAATTAATAGATGGTACAAGTTAACTTATTGATGATAAAAGTTAACTAATTTTTAGAAAAAGGTAACTAATTGATGATAAAAGTTAAATAATTTTTACAAAAAGGTAACTATTTGAGGGAAAACGTTAACTAATTGAGGGAGCTTATTTTGAATTATTTACTTGGTATATTTCATAAGTCAGTCAATCTGATTCAATATATTATTAAGCATTAAAGTCAATTAGTGAAATATCAAATTCAATTAGTTAAAACTTATTAATGAAAATAGTTAACTAATTGCTGCAAAAAGTTAACTATTTGGTGGAAAAGGCTAACTAATTGATGGTAAAGGTTAACTAAAGAGTGTTAAGTTCAACTAATTGATGCAAAAAGTTAACTAATTTTAGGTTAACAATATTAGTTAAACATAGTCATCCTGCATATTGTGACGTCAACAATAATTACAGTAACTTGACTTTTGAAAATGAAATCAATTAGTTAACTAATTGAGGGAACAAGTTAACTAATTGATGAAAAAAGTTAACTAATTGAGGGAACAAGTTAAATAATTTTTATAGAAAGGTAACTAATTGATGGAAAAAGTTAACTAATTGATAGAAAAAGTTAACTAATTGCTGAAAAAGTTAACTAATTGATGGAAAAGGTTAACTAATGCATTGTAAGCTAGGTTAACAATATTAAATAATTGAGGGAAGAAGTTAACTAATTGCTATAAAAAGTTAACTAATTGCTGTAAAAGTTAACTAATTGTAGTAAAAAGTTAACTAATTGCAGTAAAAAGTTACCTAAATTGATTAACTACTTGATAGAAAAAGTTGTTAAAAAGTTAAAACAATAACTAATTGATGAAAAAGATAACTAATTGATGGGACAAGTTAACTAATAGATGGAAAAAGTTAACTAATTATTGTTAAAAGCTTAATGGATGCAAAAGGTAAACTAATTAATTGCTGAAAAAAGTTAACTAATTGATGGAAAACGTTAACTAATGTATTGTAAGGTTAACAATATTAAATAATTGAGGGAAGAAGTTAACTAATTGAGGGAACAAGTTAACTAATTGCTGGTACAAGTTAACTAATTTGATAAACACTAAATTGAATCCAATGTCACTAAAAAAGTTGTTCTTTTTGTGTAAAAGTTCCAAATTCTGTAGGTGCTGTTGACGATGTCCTTATCTCAAAGAATCCTTTTTTTCTTTTACTTCTTCCTTTTGTCTTCACTAGTGGTGGATTTTCAACTATTATTTGTGGTGCATTTGATGATGATGATGATGTAGACGGTGCTATGTTGATTGTGGTTTGTTGTGCTTCAACATCGTCTTGTGCCTTTTGTGCTGCCTCCTTTTCTGCTGCTTTTTCTTTTTCTAGAACCTTATTTATGCTTTCGTTAGCATGAGCATAAGCCTCTTTAAGCACCTATTAGTTAAGATTTAAAGCAAACTAGTTAGACTCTTGAAGTATTTAGTATTTATTGTTATGTATTAGTTAAATAATAGTTATTAAAAACTTTTTAGCTGCTTCACTCCCTTGACAGTTAATAACCAAGTTGTACAAATTTCTTGCCATCTCATAACGCCATGGAGTAATTTTTCTCTTTTCTGTTCCATTATCTTCTCTATGTTCCATTCTCTTCCATACTTCACTTTTTGCAAACTTTGTCCACCTTTTTGAAATGTATTGCTCTGGAATGTTGACAATAGAATGTATATGTAGAACTCGTATTGCATGGAAACATAGCCATCCTGCATATTGTGACATCCAAATATTAACTAATTGATGAAAAAGTTAACTAATTGATAGTAAAAGTTCACTAATTGTTAGAAAAAGTTAACTAATTGATGAATAAAGTTAACTAATTGTACAACAAACTAACTGAAGTGAATACAAAACTAGGTACCTTAATAATATAACTAATTCATGGAAAAGGCTAACTAATAGATAGAAAAAGTTCACTAATTGATAGAAAAAGTTAACTAAGCGATGAAAAAATTAATTAGTAGATGGTACAAGTAAACTAATTGATGAATAAAGTTAACTAATTGTACAACAAACTAACTGAAGTGAATACAAAACTAGGTACGTGAATAGTATAACTAATTCATGGAAAAGGCTAACTAATTGATAGTAAAAGTTCACTAATTGTTAGAAAAAGTTAACTAATTGATGAAAAAATTAATTAATAGATGGTACAAGTAAACTAATTGATGAATAAAGTTAACTAATTGTACAACAAACTATTTGAAGTGAATACAAAACTAGGTAACTTAATAGTATAACTAATTCATGGAAAAAGCTAACTAATTGATAGAAAAAGTTCACTAATTGATAGTGTATGTAAAAATGCAATTAGTTAAGAGCATTAACTAACCTGATTCTTCGAAGTTCCTACAAGTGCATTTAATGGAATTTGTTGTTGGATCAAATGCTACATAATGGGCAGTATGTTCAGGCCAAGATTCATGTTGCACTTTGTAACCAAAGAAATTTCCATTGATGTAGTTGACATTTGAGATGCAACCCATTGCATACTTGAATTCTTTTTCAAAATCTCTAAACAATGTAAGTGTGTAAACATTTGCCGCATGTTTTATCATTCCGACCATTGGAAAATCAGATTTAGGCAAAGCATTTCCACAATCATATTCATTTTGATCTTCTTGATATCTCCAACGATCCACTGTTGCTCCAAAAATGTGAAAGAATTCTGTTAGTGAAGTTGATTTGTTCCCTTTAAATCCAATAGCATTGTTAGTGCTCTCACTCCTGTGTAACAAGATTGAATTAGTTAAACATTTTATTTAATTAGTTAAGCAGGTACAGGAATTAGTTAAGCAAACAAAGGAACTAGTTAAGAAGGTGAAACATTTAGTTAAACATTTTGTTTAATTAGTTAATCTTTCTGATTAATTAGTTAAGCAGGCAAAGGAATTAGTTAAGTAGATGAAACAATTAGTTAAACACTGTGAAGTATTCAAAGCAATTAGTGAAGTATTCATAGTAATTAGTGAAGTATTTATAGCAATTAGTGAATTATTCTGAGCAATTAGTTTAGCATTAAAAAATTAGTGGACTTCTTTTATTTAAGCATTTACCTTTGTGAAGACAATATTCCAGCTGAGAAAAAATCTTTGTTCAAAGCTGTACACCATTTTTCTTTTATTGTATAGAGATTTGTAAACCAATCATGATCTTGAAGGTTATACTTAGTAATCATGTCAAACCAAGTGGTTTCAAATTCTTCTTCATTGTAACAACGATATAAGCACTTCTTGAATGTGTCTTTGAATGTATTGTCAGCTTTTAAGTCTCCAAATCTTGACACAACATTCTTTTGTAAGTGCCATAAGCATAATCTATGTCTTGTATTAGGAAATACCTGCAATTTTTTTGATGAATGATGTATTAGTTAAGAATTTAAACTATATAGTTAAGTCAGAACATAATTCTGTATTAGTTATGAATCTGAAAATGATGCAAAAAGTTAACTAATTCATGCAAAAAGTTAACTAATTCATGCAAAAAGGTAACTAATATATTATTAAAACAAAAGTTAACTAGTTCATGCAGAAACTTATCTAATTCATTGCAAAAGTTAACTAATTGATTCAAAAAGTTAACTAATGTATGTAATAAGATAACTAATTGATGGAAAAAGTAACTGATGAATGGATATCAATTTAGTTAAACTTTTCAACTCATTAGTTAAAGACCAGTAGCAAATAGTTAACAATTTTTAGCAATTAGTTAACTATAAAACCCAAATAGTTAATACACTCTTACTTGTTCAATAGCATTTGCCATTGCTTGATCTTGATCTGTAAAGATAGTTATAGGTGCTTTGCCTCCCATAGAGTCCAGAAATGTTTCCAATAGCCACACAAAAGTGTGTGTCTTCTCATCAGCAATAAAAGCACAACCAAACATCACATTACTCCAATGGTTGTTGACACCTACAAATGGCGCACAAACTAAATTGTATTTGTTTGTTCTGAAAGTTGTGTCAAAGACACAGACATCACCATATATGTCATAATCTTCTTGCATCATTCCATCCCTCCAAAACATGCTTATTACTTGGTTTGCCTCGTTCACCTTTACTCGAAAATAAAAGTTTGGATCTTCTTCTCCTCTCTTAATTAACATGTTCACAACTGCTTGTGTATCTTTTCCTTCTAGTCTTTTCATTTTCAATCTACTTGTGAAATTCATGTGGTCAACTAATGTGTGTCCAACGACCCTTGCGTCGCCAGCTTCATTACACATATATCTATAGGAATTTGCTGGTGTTATTCCTGATAGTGTGAGTCCTTCAATTACTTTTCCCTTTTCTTCATCAATTTTTCTTTGTGATCTGGAAATGATGCAAAACGTTAACTAATTGTTGTAAAAAGTTAACTAATATATGCAAAAAGTTAACTAATATATATGCAAAAAGTTAACTATTTGTTGTAAAAGGTAAATAACTAATATATTATTAAAATAAAAGTTACCTAATTCATGCAAAAACGTAACTAATTGATTGAAAAAGTTAACTAATTGATGAAAAAGTTAATTTATGGTTTTAGGAAGTAAGTAATTGAGGTAAAAAGTAAACTAATTGATGCAAAACATTAACTAAATGTTTTAAAAAGTTAACTAATGCATGGAAAAGGTTAACTAATTTATGAAAAAAGTTAAGTAATTGATGGAAAAAGGTAAGTAACTGTTTTATCTAGTTTATTATTAAAACAAAATTATTTAAACGCTTAAGTAATTAATGTCAAAGCCTAACTAAATATATTTAATGGTTAACTAATTACTTGTATTTTGTTTTGTACCTTTCAAAGTTTTGCAGTGACTCTCTTGTTAAGGCATGATTGTGTTCTATAACATGATGAAAGACTATAAACTTTCCATCATTTTGTAACTTCAATCGTATAGATGCGTTGCACCCTGTTCTAGTAAGGTTTTGCTGCCTTGCGTTCTTTGACTGCTCTTTCTGTTTGCTCTCACTTGATACAGTTGCTTCTTCTTTCTTTGTGTTCTTTGTGTTTTCCTTTCTCTTTCCTTCCTTTGAACAACAAAAGTATCTTTCCTTTATCTCTCCCGTTTTTTGATCTCTCCTTAATGTGTTTTTTCTTATTGAAAATCCAAGAAGTATTGAATGTTTGTCATAAAGTTCATGTAGTTCATCTACAGTGCCAGTATATCCAGTCAAAGGTCCTCTAATATCATCCTCTGTTAAATCGTTCCAAATATCTTTTGAACCTGTAAAATGAACAAAAGTAATAATTAACAAAAGAAACTAATTATTTACATAATTCAGGAAATTAGTTAACCAATTGAACTAATTGAGAGAACAAGTTAACTAATTGATGATAAAAGTTAACTAATTAAGGGAACAACTTAACTAATTGATGTTACAAGTTAACTAATTAAGGGAACAACTTAACTAATTGATGGTACAAGTTAACTAATTGATGATAAAAGTTAACTAATTGATGATAAAAGTTAACTAATTGATGATAAAAGTTAACTAATTGATGATAAAAGTTAACTAATTGATGATAAAAGTTAACTATTTGGTGGAAAAGGTTAACTAGTTGCTTCAAAAAGTTAATTGATGATAAAAGTTAACTAATTGCTTCAAAAAGTTAACTATTTGGTGGAAAAGGTTAACTAGTTGCTTCAAAAAGTTAACTATTTGGTGGAAAAGGTTACCTAAATGATGGTAATGGTTAACTTAGTGAAAAATGAAATTTGAAAAGTAGCTTTAAAAAAAATTATTTTAGTATTGATATTAATTAGTTAAGTTCCTTTATATATTATTTAGTTTATTATCCAATTAGTTCACTATTTTTACCAGTTAGTGATTCTTTCAAAGCAATTAGTTAACCAATTTGTTTAGTTTTTTAGCCGCTTAGTTAATTGCACAATCTAATTAGTTACGACAAGTAATCAATTAGTTAACTATATTCATTAAATTAATTTTAAAACCTGAAAAATAAGCTGATGTTGTTTCTCCTGTTGTTGCAGAACTTGTTTCAGATGTGTTTTCCTTTGTTCCAGAACTTGTTTCAGTAGTTACTTGCTGCAATGTTGTAAAAGC
Source organism: Spinacia oleracea (assembly GCF_020520425.1). NCBI lineage: Eukaryota > Viridiplantae > Streptophyta > Magnoliopsida > Caryophyllales > Amaranthaceae > Spinacia > Spinacia oleracea. The sequence continues at coordinate 176,177,537 of NC_079490.1, read as the reverse complement.
CCTTTGATTAGGGTTATCAAATTGCGCAGAAGGTTGAAATCGAGAAGGAGGATGAAGATCGCTTTGATAATGGTTATCAAAACGGGCAGGAGGTTGAAATCGAGGAGGAGGATGAAGGTCGCTTTGGTTAGGGTTATCAAATCGCGCAGGAGGTTGAAAACGAGGAGGAGGATGACGGTCGCGAGGTTGAAAAATCGGTGGTGGTAGAAATCGAGGATGTTGAAGGTGGCGAGGTTGAAAATTCGGTGGTGTTACAAATCGAGGAGAATGTTGAAGGTGGCGAGGTTGAAAACTCGGTGGTTGAAATTGTGGCGGAAACATCTGTGTTGGTTGTTGAAATTGTGGCTGAAATAATGGTGGTGATGGTTGAAAGCCGTCGGCCATGTCTGATCTGAAATTTGTCGGCGGTGATTGTGGCGGAAATATCGGTATTGGTGGTTGAAATTGCTCATAACCGCCGTCGCCCATGTCGGATCTGAAAGTTGTTGGCGGCGATTGCGGCGGAGCAAGCTGAATAATTTCCCGAAATTAGATTAGGGTTTGAGAAAGGATGTCGCTGTTGTGAAGAAGGAAGGAGGAAGGAGGAAGGAGGAAGAGAGAGAAAGAAAACACGTTGTTTCGTATTTATGTGGCGCGTGAAGCCCACGCGCGCGTGGGGGAGTCAGCGGACTGACAGGCGCGTGGCCGTCAGGCCGCCTGACAGAAAACGCGCTGCAGCCTCAATCACCACTGAGCCAAACGGCCAATTGATATGATCTTACCTTCTTCCCACTTGTAAAATTAGAGTCCTTTCCACTGTCGTAGAGCTCATGGAGTTAGGGCTCACAAAGTCACAATATCTTTACGGTGCCATTTCTTAAACCTTGCCTAGGTAGTGCGACCTCAAGAACACTTATTACATGCCGCAAATTTTCATCTAAATTGCTCCATTTTCCGATCATTAAACCCAAAATATCGAAAATGACGGCAATTTTCTGTAGAATCAAAGAGGTAAAACCGAACAATTTCATCCACCATTTCAAAAGATATTACTTCCAGATTCCCGCACCTCGGCTTGCCAATCAAACAGCAGCATCGCAAAGAGTATCAGATTATTTTTTCCTCACAAATTCTTCGAGAATCCGCTCTGTTTCTCAACGTCGGGATGAATTATTCAATTCTAGGGTTCGATTCTTTGCGGCTCCAGTTCAGGTTGTTTTCGTGATTCACTTTCGGTTAGTTTTCTGGAATTTTTTTTCAGTATTCTCTTTGAGAATTAGGGATTTCATAGAAACTAATTACTGGTTGTTGATTTTGTATGTTGTTAGATTAAGAAGAAGGAGGAAATAGTTAATCCCAGCCGACCGCGGATTAACGAAGAGATTAAAACGGATATTTTAAGGGTTGTAACTGATGAAGGTATGAAATTTTGTGTACTTGTTATAATAATACTTTAATAAGATTGTATTGTCTATTGATTATTTGATTAGCCTTTGGAGATTTTGGTTAATTGAATTATGTTGAAGTATGATTTATACATTGTATGAGTATGTTGATGTTCTGTGATGAGGGTTCCATAATAATTGTTGCGTTCAGAGTCATAATGTGTATGCGTTGATATTCAAACTTTACATGCTATTGAGAGAGAACTCTTTATTCATTTATCCCAAAAATGATGTTTAATATAAACTTAATCATCCTTGCTCGCCTATTGCCCTAACCATTTTGTATTTCGTACCCTGTATGCGATGACTGATAAGGATGGAGACTTTTTTTTAGAAGCTTATGCATTGTTGAATTTACCTTACCTGTCATAGAAAAAACATTATTTTACCTTAAAACTTAACTTGTCACTGTTTGGATGAAAGGAGTGAGAATTAGGGTGTCTTATATTCACCTGTTTCTCACTTATAGTCATAGGATCTAATTCTAATTATCCCTGAAGGTCTGAACATAACTTATCAGAACTAATTTGATCTTATTAGCAATTTGTAAATTTTTGAGGTGTAAACTGAACTTGGATAACAACTATTTTTCCTGAAGTTAACTTATTTTCTTGAAATAAGTGAAGTAAGTTAGAATAGAACATAGCCTTAGACGAAATAGAAAGGCAACGCACAGTATATTCCAAGGGGTTTGTGAGGTTGATTTTGTATGTGTTGTTCATACTTGCAGGACATACTATTATGTCAAGACATGATGCTCTGACACGTGCAAAGAATCTCGATCTTGATTTAGTTGAGGTAAATGTTCCTATTATTGTTTTACATTCCATACAAGTTACAAGGGTGAAAGTAGTATTCTTTCTAAAAATGTGGATAACATGTTTAATGGTTAAATTATTGGCATACAGTATTTCCTTTGATTAGGTTGTATGATTTTGTTTTTTGCTTTCAGTTTATGATCTGACAAGAAAATATTTGCTTGTCTGAATGCAATGTCATGCTTTTCTCTGGTTAACTCACAAGTAGAATTTAGAATCTGCATAACCCCCTCGTCGTGGAAGCACGGAAGTTATTTGAGATAATATCCACAAATTGTTCAAATTGTCTCAGCTAATTGAAGTCCTGGGATCCATCAGTTTTCACCAAGTTCATCATCCAAGTTGACCTTTTCTTATTATCATTACCCGTAGTTTCTCTTTCTTCTCCATGATTGACCCTCTTAGATCCAGTGTTGATCAGTCTCCAAGCCCATCGTTTAATTTTCGTTTGAGCTACTTCGTTGATTTATTTATCAATATATTTATTTGTCAATATTTCATATTTTCTGGTATTATAGAGGTCTGGTGTGTTTGTGAGTTCACAGGTTGACCGTCTTGCGAAGCCTCCTGTTTGCAAAATCGTGGACTATCAACGAGAGCGGTACAAGAAACAAGTTAGAGAAAAAGAGCGTGCTAAGATAAAGGTTTGAGATAGGGATGGTGTCCCTCTTCATATTTTTTTTTTGGCATGTATTAATATGTATTATTATAGCTTTGCTTAAGAAGGTTACTTGGTTTCTCGGAAAGTTGAGTAAAATCTTCTTCAAGTGCATTCAATTTTATTTGTTGATTCCTCTTTTTTATAGTATAACTTTTATCCTTTATAAGAAACCCTGGACTGTATAATGCTTTTGACGTTATTCTAATAACATATTTCTAGAAACCAGTCTTGTAATATCTGTATGTGTTTGTTGTTCTTTTGCAGTCTGCTGGGAGTTTAAAGAGAGGAGGTTGCAAAGAAATCCGTGTTTCTGCAAAGAGCGTAAGTTTTTGCAATCTAGAAAATTGCTACTTGCCAAAGCTAACCATCTACATTTGTGTGAATTTAACTACTTGTTTGAATTTTTTTGTTGTAATTTCCAAGAATCAAGTATCAAACATTACTGCAAGTAGCTTTGTTTAGATTCGAGAGATGTGTTTCCTGTGTATAGTAGTTTATCCCTTTTTTTTCTGCATATCATTTGAAGGCCCTATAATAATCATTTACCCTCTTTGAGATACTTTGTCCCATGTTATATACTAGCAAAAATTTGAGCATTGTGCGACGTTAGCATTTATATTTTGAGACTTGTTATATTCGTAATCAGCTTGTTGATTTCCTTGCTCCAGGAATCGAAGGATGTTAAGATCAAAGCAGACACAATTAAGAGACTGATGGAACGTGGATACCGAGTAAAGGTAATTGCACATTTATGATTTTGTTGGTGTGCGTGTGTGTTGGGGGAGGGGGGGGGGGGTGCAGTGACTAATGACTTGACATTGAATTAAAAAAAAAAGTCCTCTAAGATCATGTAAGCTTTAAACTAAGGTCAAATAAAGCTTGTACGGCCAACGTCAAACTTAATAGCTAGGGCATATTATACTTTAGTCTCCTAGCTCGGTAGCACGGAAACGGGGACAAATACAGGGACGGAAAATGGAAAAATCAAAATTTCAAGAAACAGGTACGGAAAAAAAATCAAAACAAAAATAAATTAAATAAACAAATCAATCATAAGAATCAAATTATGGAAATATGGGACACTGTGTTTTTCTTAACAAGTGATTATATATTGATTAGGCCAATGCCTTAAAGAATTTGTTACGAACCATAGGAGAAAATAAATTACAGCCATTTTAATCCGTACAACAACAACATCAAGAAGTAACAATAAGGCACAAAGATGGCACTAGCAGTAGTAAGGCACAAAGACGGCAGTGGCAAGAAACAATAACATAAAGCAACTACTTATAAATAAATCCTCCACAAACAGAGAGGTAGTCGAGAGATGGAGGCTAGAGAATGCCTAGCTTGACCTATTAATTCCCCTTTTTTTAGTGTGTATTTATATTTGTGGCCCGAAACGTCCCTTAAACGTACTCGGCTCAACCGTTGACCGTAAACATATCAATTGACCTTACCCGATTTTTTAGAGATGAATCCTGGACGTTTCCTTGAGGTACCCGTACAGTACTCGTACCCGAAAGGTACCTGGTAGGGATACCAATAATAATGCAAAACTGTTAAATGAAATAGAAATATGGAGAGGAAACAATTGGGATAGTTTGGTACAGGATAAATTAAACAAAAACAAAAAGCATAATTGAACCCAAAACATTGCATAGTAGGAAGGTTTTCTTTCCAATGCAGTGAACGCCAATTTGGATGCTTTTCGAAGACTGGATCCCTGACATTCAAAATATTGTTTGGGGAGCTGGCATGCTGAATAACATCATATATTAAACTACCGTCTGATCATGGACTCATGGAGTAGGTTCTCCATTCCCTTTCCCTCACACCCTCCCTTGCTTGGAATATGTTGAAGATTACCGTAGACTCCTAGAATGTAGAAATACCTCTTGAAGTTGTGAGGGGTTGAATGATTTTCGCTGAATGTTGTTGAAAGTGAAGTGCTGGCATTTGAATTCTTGTTATAGACAATTATATTCCTGAAATTTTAATACGGAGTATGCATCTCTTGCCTTTGTTTTATTGTATGACACTAATTGGTTAATTCTCTTTGATTCGAATCCAGTGTATGGTTACCGGTACCGAAGACCAAGATTTAACTGGAACTCTTTCTCAAATTTCTGCTCTGGTAGAGACCTTGTACTTTGTGTATTTCAGTATTTCACCACTTTCAGAGCTCTGGTTCTCAGTTGTGTTTGTTTCTCCAATCTGAAATGATACAGATTGAAGATGAAGCATTTGTCGAAGAAGAAAGACCGACGTTTCTAATTGTCAGGCATGTGAAATTTGGAATGTCGAAGAAAGGAGGCAAGACTTCCAAGGATAAAACTGCTGCCAGCCCTAAGATCCATAATACTGCCACCGCTGCAGATTTGGGGAAAGAAGCATACAGTGAAGAATTTGACATGGATAACGATGAAGAAGTAGAAGCATCCTTGCAATGTGAAGAAGAATCTGCATGGTCAGATACTTCAGTTTCTAGTGCAGTAGACCAGAACTTTGCTGAAGTGTTTGATCTTAGCCATGATGTGAAGGGGAGCGCCAGCTCTCAGGAGAAGCAAATGCCGTTTGACAGCAAAGGAACCTCTTCTACCTTCGCTAATAGTGCGTCAAGATCCACTCCTCCTGTAGTGCCCAGCTTTGGTGGTCCAAATGTGGCACAGGAAACTGGAAATAGGTATGCCAAAAGTGCAGCAAATAATGCTTCAGCTGTGAAGATTCCTATGAGATTCCCTAACAGTGAAACCCAGCCCCAATCTCACCTTCACCCCAAAGTTCATCCACCCACTAATTTCCGCGGTCCTCCAGATGAGATTCCTCCACGTAAGGGCGAGATTGGATCAGGTCAACCTAACAGTAACTCGTTGAGCTCCACTGTACACCACCAGCCGCCTAGTAATATCGGTAGTCCTGGATCCCAAGCAACAGGTTTTGGTACATTTAGCAGTACAACGGTAGATCTACCCAAAGCCCCCAGACTAGGTGGGTTAGAAGGATCCCCACCTATGAATTCCAGGCTTCCTCCACGCCAGAGTCAAATTCAAAATCAATCAAGTCATCCTAATAGTAACTTATCGGGCTCCATTAGACACCAACAGGCGCCTAGTAATACTGGTTTTGGTACATTTAGCAGTGCAACAGTAGATCTACCTAAACCCTCGAGGATAGGTGGACTGGAAGGATCCCCACCTATTAAGTCCCGTCTTCCTCCAAATGAGATTCCTCAGCCTAGGGATGAGATTCAAAATCGACCGAGTCATCCTAATAGTAACTTATCAGGATCTATTGGACACCGGCAGCCGCCTAGTAATACTGGTAGTCCTAGATCCCAGGCAACAGGTTTTGGTACATTTAGCAGTACCAAAGTAGATGCTGACATTCCCAATAGTGTCAGCCCTTCAGATGTTACAAGAAACTCTGGCCCAGGTAAAGCTCCAGGTACTTTGAACCCGCCTATATCGAGACCTGATGGCCCCCAAAAATCAGTGTCCCCTGATAAGAAATGGGGTATATTTAGTAAATAGAGCTCAAATTTTGTACCAGAGAAGAACACACCTGGTGAAAGAACGATTCAATGATAATTATTCATTCTACTTACTGGTTCAAATCATGGGGATTATTATTTATTTTTTGTTTCAAATTTTCCTGTGCCCTTGTTGAGAGGGGGTAAGAAAGTTGTTCTCCAGGGTTTGTACTAATACTTGTATTGTATAAGCACAATATTACCGCAGTTTTTTTTTTTTTAATTTTGGGTTCTTTCTGCAGAGTTTGGCAAATTATTCATGTTAATTTACTTTTTCCGAAGTGGTGGCACACGCATGGTTCGCCAAGCCCGTTTGTTTTCAGGTTAGGTTCCCGACTTGTAGTTGGGTCTGGCTGTTATAATCGTGATACAGGTTATAGAATTGTAAAAATGAGCGACTGATCCTCGAGAGTGTGTAGAATTGAGTGGGATTTTGCCATCCTGCAACAGTAAACATATGAAGCGCTATCTTAAAATAATAAAGGAAAATTTGTCAATTACTACCTAGCTTTTTGGTGAATTTGTGAATTACTACCTACATCTTTAATAGTTAACAATTTTTACCTACAATTTTAACATTTGACGTTAATTACTACCTACTTGTCAATTCATCTATTTTTTAACCATTTAGTTAACTAGTAACACTATAATCATCCTATTATATATTAATTATCTTAATTACTAATAATAAATTAAAAAAAAATACAAAGTAAAACCATTGATTTTTAATCGATGCAGTTAACAAAGTGGACTTGATTGGCGTGTGGAATTGATTGACGTATTTTCCCTTTACCCTTATCGTCCCTCTTCTTCCTCCTCTACTTCTCTTCCTACGGCAACGCCGGAAACATTCAGTTAACGCGAGCTCCGTCAACAACTGTCTTTGTCGACGGTGATTGCAGCGGCAGAGTTAGTTCGTAAGGCTGAGTTGAATCGGCCGAGGATTGTGGTGTGCTTGGTTAGTGGTGCTAGGAGTTTCGAACTCACTGGACCTTCAATTATCGACCGAGTTATATTGTTTTATGGTCCACTTGAGTCGAATCCTTCAAGTTAAAAAATAACCCACCCAAACTTAAAAATCAATGGTTTTAATTTTTAATTAGTAATTAAAATAACTAATATATTTTTAGGGTGATTATGGTGTTATTAGTTGACTAATTGGTTAGAAAATAAATTAATGACAACTAGGTAGTACTTGACAACGAATGTTAAAAGACGTATGTAGTACTTCACAACTTTCAACAATTCACAAACTCACCAAAGATCTAGGTAATAATTGAAAAAATTTCCAATAATAAATTTAGAATGGTGAAATCATTCATACAAATTACTACCTCTGTTTCAAAATGATAATTACACTTTCCGTTTTAGTCCATTTCATAATGTTCTTTACAATTTTCTTTATTCTATTTTTGAACATGAAAATTTACTAACTTACCTTTCATACCCCCACAATATTTACAAATTTTCACTCACTTTCTTTTACTTTATTTTTGTTGTTCTTACACCACCCACATTTTTATTTCTCTTACTTTGTCTATTATTTTATTATATTCAATCAACTTTTCCATTTTTATCATAATATTTGTGTAAATAGTAACCGTAAAAATCTTCATAAAACTAAGGTAGTATTATTTAACTTTTTTTTATATAGTAAAGCCAATTCAATAAATAATAACAATTTGTCGTAGCAATGAGAGGATGATTTCCATTTGAATGTGTTCGTAAAATGACCGTCGTTGCGATCACATTTATTTTTACCAATGGACTAATTATCAGTAGTCTTTCAGATCACCGATCCTGAATATTAAAAAAAACAAACAAAATCGCAAGGAGAAGACAACTATCCTTATCTTTTGAGGGAGAAATCTTCCTCGTATAAGGAGGAAACAATATTATAAACCTAAAAACAAAACAAATAAACCAAAAAATTAAACATAAAATTAAAATTTAGGTCTTTACATCGGTAAGTTGATGGAGCCCCTTCAAACTCGTTAATGGGGCTAGGGATTTTAGCAAACAATTATTATACTTGATAATAATTAGCACCTTAAAAAGTTCAAACTTTTGTAATTACCACCTGATATGTTTTTTTTTTCCAAATCATTACCTCTTAACGGAAACTGTTAAGTTTGTCGTTAGTAGGGCACACCACAAGTCCTCAACGGTTATGTTAAGTTTTCCTTTTTTCCCCCTCCATTCTTCCTCTTTAATGTTCTTCTTCATTGTACTTTGAAATCTCATCCACCTTAAAAGTTCTCCTTCCTCCATCTCTGTTATAATATATTGCACAAAAAGGTTTAGTCAAGTAAAAAAAGAATATAGTACAAGCATGTTATTGTGGGGGGAAATCAATCGCTTCACCAAGGTCGTCTCCGGCAATGTGGACTTTATGGATGCCCTGTGCTAAATACAGATATTGAGCGCCTACAAATTTTTAAGGGCAATTATTTAATGTAAAACACATAATTATTATATTAATATTGTTTTATTTATACAAACTATATAGTCAAATTAATAATATGGTTTAACATTTTATGTATGATGGTTTGAGAAAATTGATGAAAAAGTTTGATGGACATGAAAAAGCAAATAAAAAGGGGCAGGCGAATAATCGAACTCTGGTCTTAGCTACCACACTTATGACTTATGAGTCTTTATCAATTGGGACAAAGATTACATAATGCATAATAAAGCAGCTGTTAAATATATAATATTTGTTTTTGGGTTTTAACCAACATAATTTCTTTTTGGTCCACAAAATTTTGTGGCCCGGTGTTGTAGGTCCTGTTGGACCCCTTTTAGCCGACCCTGCGCTTCACGTACTTGGGGGAGGGGGGGGGGACTATAAACGATCATTTTATGCTTAATTGGTGTGTAAATTAACAATTAGGTAATAAACTATAACTTCCATAGAAAAAAGGTAATAAACTATAACCTTAATCTCGTTTCGCGGTTTAAAATCAGCCACAAATTAAAGAACCCTAATTTCAGAATTGGGGAAATTAAATGCTTGCATGATCTATCTATGATCCAAATTGGGGGAAATTGAGGGATTTTGTTGCCTTTAATTAAAGTACTTGAAAAAATTGAAAAGAAAATGATTGAATTTCTTGTTTTATTTGTGAGAATTTGAAGCAAGATATGAACAATGAAGGAAGATTTAACGGAGGATAAAAGGAGGGAAAATCAAAAGTTGTTGAAGTGAGCCCCACTAACGACAAATTTGACAGATTCCATTAAGAGGGGTGATTTTGAAAACATTTATTAACTTGAGGTGGTAATTTTAAAAATAAATAAATTATAAGGTAGTAACTATAAAAGTTTGAACTTTTTAAGGTGGTAATTCCAAAAAATCACAATACAATATACGTCTGTTTTTCTGGTTTAGAGAGATCCATATGTTACAAAATATTAAATATAACTACATCATATTATTTATCTACAAATATTTTTAATATAAAATCCAATATCCTGTTGACTTTAAATAAAAAATCACTTTGTGCCCCATATTGATTACGGAGTATCATTTATATCATGAATCACATGCATCTCTTCAGATGTCACTCTATCATAGTTCAACATGCCCTATTTCTTATCCTTGAAGATTTTTTCTAAAGACTACGAGGTTATGTCACTGGGTGCTTCTCATAATGATTTCTAAACATCATTAGGATTTGACCTAACAAACATAAACTATGGAAATGATATTGCATCGCGGCATAAATAAAACTATTGCATCCCACAAAAATCTTCATCTCAATCCGCAAGTGTGTTTCTTTCACAATATATACTTCAATCCTCAATATACACAATAATCAAATTCAAGGAAAACTAATAAGAAAAATAAAGTAAAATAAAAGGTAGAGTAACATACCGAATATGTTTGATCGGTTGATAGGGGAGACATTTTTTTTCCACGAAACAGAGATATATGTTGTTGGTTATTCCATTATTTTTCTATTATCAAATTTTTTTGAAGAAAAAGAAGAAGAAAATTTCAGTTGCTAAAACTCAAGCGTAGATAACGTTTCAGAATTATCATTTTATACTCCGTAATTTAGTTTAGCTCCCTATCTTCTTATCATCCATTTAAAAGCCTTATATTATTAGCACCTAATTATTTAATGTGACTGAAAATGTGTGACAAATAAATCCACCATATTCCCCCGTATTCCCATTCCTAAAATCCAAATATCAAAAAATCATGATGCCCTAAAACGACTTCCTATCCCCCCCAATCTATCTACGGAGTAATTTGGTTTTCCAAGTCTATCAAAAACAAGCCAAAAAGAGCGAGAAGGCGCCCGCCCCCGAAAAAGTAATCTCCGAAAATATTATTCTCAACAAGTAGCAGCTCTCTCGCTATTTCTTCTCCCCTCTTCAAAAACACCATTTTCTCTCTCTTCCTTGCTCGTTATCCCTTGCTCGTCTCCACATACTTTTGAGGTAAAATCCCTCATTAATTCTTTCATTTCTGGATTCAATTTCGTTTTTCGTACATTATATTGGTTTATAATCCAGTGGAAATTAATTTCCCCTTTTGTAAATCAATTTGTTTATGCTTAGGGTTTCAATTTTTATGTTGAATTTACTCTACTTTACTCTGCTACTTCGAACTTCTACTTGTTTTTCAATTACATGTTGCCGAATCTGTCGTCGTTGATGAATTATCCGAATAGATTTGTGTTAAAATTGATGATAATAGTCGTCAATAGATGTAATAGGCATCATAACTGAGATTTTGCTTTTGAGGGAATTGCTTAATCTTTTAATTTTAGCTCAGGAGTGAGCTTTATTAGGTTTTACTGAACTGTGAGTTGCAGCTTTATGGTTATTGACTGTAAGTTGGGTGTTTATTATCTCTTTTCGGAAGTTGTAGTTGTTGTTTACCTGATTTCTCGATTAAAACCCGATTTATGTGCTATATTGTACTTTATGTTAATTGAGGCGTGCCATTAGAACAGTTATTGTTTTGCTTGGGGGATTTTGTTGTTGCTGAGTCCAACTCTTGGTAATATGGAGTGTTTGATTTTTGTTATGTGCTCAAAAATCATTGTTTGAAATCCATATTTATCCTTCTTCGAGGATAAAGCTGAACAGTTTGTTGGTGCAGTGATTTGAAGAGCCATCAGTATGGATTTTGACGAGTATGATTATTTAGAGAAGACGGTAGAAAATCCCGAGCCACAGAAATTGAAGGAAGCTTCCAATGGTGGTGATGAATCCATAAAATCAGGGGAGAAGGATCGCAGCCGGAGTTCTCGGCGTCGGGGTGAAGAGGTTGAGGATGAAGATCGCAAATCTAAGCGGTCTAGGTCTGGGGATGAGGTACGTGATCGTGATCAAGAACGAAATAGAGAGAAGGGTTCATCCAGGCATCGGTCACGATCTAGAGAAAGAGAAAGGAGCGAGAAGGATGGGGAGAGGCGCAAAAGTAGTCGAGGAGATAGGGATAAGGATAGAGACAGAGAAAGAGAAGAGAGAAATGGGAGGGACCGTGAAAGAGGTAGGGAAAGGGAAAAAGAACGTGAAAGAGACCGTGATTCTGGTAAAAAAGAACGCGACCGCGAGAAGGATGGAGAGAGCCGTGAGAAGGACAGAGATGATCGAGATCGACGTAGTAGGAGTCATTCAGTTAGACGTCGGGAGGAAGGAGAGAGGACTCGGGAGGATGTGGAGAAGACCCGGGAGGATGGGGAGAGGATTCGGGATAAGGAACACAGGGAGAGAAGCCGGGACAGAGAACTCGCTGAGAAGAGTCGGGACAAAGAATTTAGAGAAAAGAGTCATGAAAGAGATGGACGTGACAGAGAAAGCAGGTACATTTGTGTTAAAATATCTTTTTACCATTTATTATTTATTTGGCTGCTTTCAGAGGTAAACTTCTTCATCTAATTTGACATCTGCATATGTATTCTCCAGTTTGTGATAAATGGCTGATGAATCTTTTTTGATTCTCGCTAATAGTTCTGCCATCAAACAAACTGTTTCCTTGATTTAATGGATTCCTTGATATCACTTCTACGTGTCTCAGCAGGCTTTTAAACTGAGCTCAAATATAGCTTGGTGTCTTTCATGACTCATGTCAGGCATCAATGCAACATTTTTATTCCCTGTTCAAGTGATGCTGTAATTAATTTTTGGTGATATTTTGTTAAGCAGAACTCCTACGTTTTGTAATGACTTATGTGCTTTCTTGTGCTTTTGATGGTAAAATTTTCCAAGTATTGAAAGCTAGATTCTGGGAACTCGCAGATATGCTAGATCAATCTTCAGATGGTCATTCTGGCAAATGAGCCAGGCTCTGGAAATCAAGCTATGGCTTTTAATGTTCTGCATAAACTCCCGGGGATTTTGTGAGAAGTCTTGCTGTTGGGATTCAGTATTGGAGGCTATTAGGATGATGTTTTGTTAAGAATTTTTCTTATCCTCCACCTCTCGGCACAGTGCTTAATTTCATTTATTCTGTTGCAGACATGCTGTTAAGGGAGTGATGGGCTTTGCTTAGGAGATGCACTTCATCTTCTGATTCCTGTGGGATTAACAGTGTTCACTTGGCTAACAGGGCTTGCAAAATAGCAGGACTATTATGTTCTAACAAATTGTTTAATGACTTAATATCAATCCTTAGGCTATTGAATTCATATGGTATACTATTTGGAGGTTCTCCTTAAATCCTTTTCCCATTTAAGTAGTTCAAAGATTTACTCCATGCTCTATTCACTACTAGACACTTGACAATGGCGTTGCTGCCAGCCTGTCACCAGCGAGATGTTTTCAGGACTTATTCACGATAGTACCTACCTAATTCTTCTTGTTGGTCAGCCCTTTGAAGTCCGTTCTCCCAATGAACCCATTTTGTCTGCTCTTTGAATGTATTGTTTGGGTTTTCTACTTTCACCTGTTTGTATGCTGTAGGCATTGCTCACCAATAAGGTTAACCTGGCAGATTGAATGGTGCTTGTTTGGGTTGCCCGAGGAAATCTTTTGGGCTCTTTCCACGTAGATAGTAAAATTACCTATAGCCTCTCAGCCCTCACCCGCTCCCAAAAATGATTCTTCATAAACAAAAATGCTGCATCCCTAGTTCTTTAGAAATTTATTTGAAAATTCCCTTGCTCTTGATGTCCATGTCCTTGTGTTTGAACAGGTTTGTCAGATTGTCTTCTACTCCCGTATGATATTAAAGTTTGATTATTTGTGAAATCTTGTTCCTTCTAGTAACTTGCTGCAGTTCGCTGCAGGGCTTGGTCGACTTTTATGCGAGTAGTGGAGCAGATTGCTGCTATTTCAAGATCTCTTTATTGCTATAATAATTTTAAACATCCTTGCTGGTCCGATGGTTTATGTTTATTATATCAATTGGATTAGGACTTGACTTTTTCTTCATAGGTTTTAACCCAGTGAAGTGTTTGTCTCAGTTTCTGCCTTCTTTCCCCCCCGATCTTGCTCTTCTTAAGTTAAGTTATTTGAGTGTTTTTATTTTCTGCAGACGTCACAAGGAAAAGAAGGACGAAACAACTGAACCAGAGGCTGACCCTGAAAGAGATCAGAGGACAGTTTTTGCTTATCAGGTACGTTTGTGCACATATTTTATCAGTCTTTACCTTGTATGCTTGTGGCAGTATTTTCCTTTCCAATTTTATTAGCTGAAATTATCTTATGTTGATGGCAGCTCCCTCTAAGGGCGGATGAAAGGGACATTTTTGAATTTTTCTCTAGAGCAGGCAAGGTGAGAAGTCTAATTGTGTGCAATGTTTCACACAGTAGTACTATACATGGGGTGCTGTTGTTCACTGACTTTCGATGGATTTTCCAATTTTCAATTCTGAAATTATTTTCGTTGGTATACTATGTGAAATCTCATCATGTTTTGCTTTTATGTCATTCATTGTATATTGTTTGCTGTTGCGTTAACACTCTTTTATGCCACTCTTCTCAAGTCTAGGGTCAACGTTTGCCTAAAATCAATGCTAATGAATAATTTTAACCTTTGAACTTCTTGATCTGGTTTGGCTCAATCCTTAATATCTTATTATAAATATTGAATTAATACTTCCTTTTCCCCATATTAAGTTGACAGAATATATTTTTCACTGTCCCTTTTTTTAAGCGTTTAACTTCATACCCTTTTTAGTAAGTTTTGGTAATAAGTTGCAAGGGAGTCAGTTTCCATATGTTAGTTGTTACTTTCCATTTCAGTTTTGGTAATCCATCCAAGCTTGATTTTGTCGCCACCAAAATGTGAAAATGGACATGTGACTATGTGAGGGTCCGTTCGGGACTATTTTAGTTTTTGGTTTTTCTGTTTTTTCATCAAAAATAAAATAAAACGCGTACGGATAAAGCGTTGAAAAAATCAAGTATTCGTAGGTTTCCACAAAACTACAACGGAAAATCAAAAACCACTGTTAGTGGTTTCTGTATTTTGGTTTTCTGTGGAAGCGTTATCTCTTCTGCTCATCCAGTTTGAGTGTCTCTCTCCTCTCACTTGTATCCATTTAATTTCTGAGTTTCGTCTTCTTCCACAGATTTCCACTCTCCTCTTGCTCTTCCCTTCGTCGGTTGTCCTTCACAAATATACTCAAATTCTTCCTCCCCAAATTCATAGATTTAAGAATTTTTTTTGATCTATCTCCTCTAAACTGGAGTAGTCTGTATTCAGATCTTTGTTAAACCAATTATATTTCTCGACTTTCATTTTAAAATCATCCTAAAGAATGAAGGATCTTTCGGAAAAAGGGTTGATAAATATGGTGTTTTGAGGTTTTATTTTTATGATATAATTTTAAAGTGAAGAAGATTTGAAGAAATTTGTTGGGCTTTCAATTTTGAGAACTGAAGCGTGAATTAAGTAGTAGCAGCATCATAGACAAATAATTGATTCGGTTGATGAGGTTTGGTATGGTTGTTCTAGTGGAGCTATTGAGGTTTGCGGTTTCAGGTCAAAACAGTGGTGGTAAATTGGTTAGTGTTATTTGGGTGCACAAAATTTATCAATTTTTTTTATAAATTTACAATGGAAAAACTTGCATTTCATGACAGTCTGATGGGGCTAAAGAGAGCTTTCTTGATAAAAAATATGATGATGTGCAATTTATATATAATGAAGCACCATTTAAAGTTTTTGGGAAAGAAGAAAGCAAAAGAGACGGAGGATGAAGATGGAAGGGGTCAATAATATCTCCTGGTACGAAACATACAAAGTACCCCAAAAAAAAAAAGAAGAGGAAATTCTGTTTATGATGTAGTAGTCGGCAACAGTAAAATGCCTCGTTTTGATTGAGTTTCTAAAAAATCCAAAACTAAAACTAAAATCTGTTTTAAGTTTTATAAAAATTTAAAATGATGCCGAACGGACCCTGAGTTCTATAGTTGCCTAGGTGCTGTTCCGAGTTTCTGATGCCATACATGCTTGGATTTATTTATTTATCATGAGCCTCTCTTCCATGCAATCTTCTTGGGGATTGATTTACCCAATAGCTTCCTTATCCATTAGGGTGCTTGGTGATTTTAAGAATGTTTACCTTTGGAGATTGAAAATATTGTTTTTTTTTGGGGTGGGGGTGGGGGCATTATTGCTACCTTATTTTTTATGTAGGTCTCGTTTTTCCACTGATTCCCCAGTACTTCATATACGAGCTAGAGCTGTTTCATTCCTTTTCGTTGTTTTGATACTACTTATTCAATTAGCAGAAGTGCATGAAAAGTATTGTCCACTGTTGATGAATCCATATCAAGATACATTTATCTGCACAGTGGCTAGGATTCGTCCTTCTGACACCCTAAAGATTTTAGTATAATTTGAAAATAATGCTCTGGCTATTGGATGAAGCCCAGCTGCTTAAAAGGTAACGTCTAAGAACACATCAACCCACCATCTCTGGTCTACCACAATGAGCATGATTGGGTTGAGAATCTTGTGGACAAAGATAACATGTTTGCCGGAAATTTCCTTGCTTCACACGGCTGCTTTTTTCTTGTTTTGTATTATCTGTGCATTGTCTACCCATTTTTCCTTTCCTTTGCTTTCTTTTACAAAACTGGCTGGCTACTTTGATCTCTGTGTAACCATTTATATGAGTATATGATTATTCCATGAGATCCGTTCTTAAAACATCAAGTGTTATCCCCCCCCCCCCAATATTTTCTGAGTTCTGTTGATCATCTGCAGGTTCGAGATGTACGGCTCATCATGGATCGTAATTCTAGACGTTCGAAGGGAGTTGGGTAAGCTGTTTCACTGTATATGGCTTCACATTATGGATCTTTGTGGATTACTGATTAGTCTTCCTTTATAGGACATTTCATTACTTGGGTATTTTGAGAAGTTTACTTTTATCAAGCTTTTAATTGGTATTTGAAAGTTAAAGCTGATGTCCCTGACTCCCTGAGTTACCCATGGTGTTGTTTGGTTTACAACTTTACATATTGAAATTCCACAGTTTCTGAAATTGAAGTTAGTCTTTTAGTAGGCTATTTCATTTTGTATTTGTCATTTCAAAAAATATTGTCAGAAAATTAGGCTGACATCTTGGAATTTCTCCAACCCGGGCCGAGGACATCCTTCTGGTTCTGAGGAGTTTGTGAAGATTATTAACAACTAACATGTAAAGAATTGTTATTTTTGAGCAGAAAATTAACAGAAGAAAATATAATAATTTGCTTGATAGATGAATGAACACAAAATGGGATACAAAGGTAGTGATTTGAGGCCACCAATCTCCAGGTTAGTGACTTGAGGTTTCCACTCTCCAAAGCCAAAGCTTACCAAATTCTCAACATGCCTTCTAAACCCTAGTCAGTGTGTCTTTATTTATAGCATCTCTACTCTAACTACCTAATTTGTCTTCTACCTAATATTACTCACCACCTATTATGCCCTTCCCTTACACTTGGTTCTTTGCATAACAACTGGGATGTCAGATGCAGGCTTGTTTGATTGTGAAGAGGTGGATTGTTTGAAGTTGTCAAAAAAAATAAAAAATTGTATTTAGTACAAGTGGGGGAATTTTGATAACCAAAGGAGTTTTGATTAGTTCCAGCTATGCCAATTTAGTAAGCAGCAAAACCCGCTATATTTAACGCCAAACAATCGGTGGAAGAAATCTCCTTATCAAGGGAAAAAAGCTGTAAATTTTCAAAAGCTGTAAAAAAGACGTACCTTTTCTTAGGGGAGAATTACAATGAATCCATACAAATCAAGATTTATCATTGGAAAAGAATGTACATGCACACTTGCATGACGTACATTCGTACACTGAAATTTGTCTGAGGAGGTTAGGGGCTGTTCGGTGATTGCTTTGATACCAGTTGGCATAGGGGGGGGGGGAGGTAATGTTAATCATGTTATGCAGCAACAGATACACGAGGGAATTGATTTCTTAATAAAGGAAACACTACTTTTTAGAAAATAATAAAGATTAGGTCTTATCATCCAACATGCACTCGTGCAGTGGAAATATAAACAGCATTAGCCAGGGACAACCCTTGTTCAAGGTTTTAAAATGTAACGATTGTTTTTTCATTCTAGTTTTTGTTACATCAACCCTAGTTTGTATTGTTTGTATAAGCTTATTGCTGCAAATTATTTCATCTTTGACTCATTTCCTGAGTCTGATCATACTCCATAGTCCAGACTCATTCCTGAGAAGTATGCGTCATAATTCATTATATAGGCAAATCAATAGGGATTTACTTCCAGATTCACTCTTTTGCATTAATTTCCCCCTCTACTTGTCAGCTAATTAGCAGTGCTGAGACAGTTCCAAATTGACTGAGGAACACATTCACGTGTGTGTTCTTTTAAAATGAGAAGGATTTCTACATGTATTCAGCTGCAAGTACATGAATTGTCTACTTCAGGAACACTATCTTTATGTCACAGGTTCATATTTTAAGAACTTAAGCCAGCTACATAATCTTTCATCAGGTCAATTTTTTCTAAAAGTTTGTACTTGCAATGAAAAAATGATGCACCTGCTAAATAAATTGGTAAATGAATCTGATGTTTACTTAAGATGAATTCAAAAGCATCGAATGTACACGCAGCTAAATAATGATGTGACAATCACTTATTTGCACAGGTATAGCTTTAATATACTGTGTTCGTGTGTATTATTCTATTTGTTATGGGCTGGGAAAGTGCATAATGTAATTGGCAGTTTGTTTGATAAAATAGGTTCTTTTATTTATATCATGTCATGTGCTTGTGCAGGTATATTGAGTTCTACGATGTTATGTCAGTTCCAATGGCTATAGCTATGTCTGGGCAACTTATCCGTGGTCAACCAATCATGGTTAAACCCTCTGAAGCAGAGAAGAACCTGGTTCAGTCTACATCTACTACCGCTGCAGGTCTCACTGTTTCAGGGGCTGCAAGGAGGTTATATGTGGGAAATTTAGTTCCTAACATTACGGAAGATCAGCTACGTGTGGTAATAAATCCAGTTTCTATTCTTCCTGGTTGCTCATTGGTTATTGGAAATTTGTAACTAGGGTGTGTGTTCAGATCCAATTTATGTTGGTTTTAAGTTGTTCATTAATGTAGTTTTTGGATACTGCACAATGTGGTATTACAAGCCTTACAGATATACTGGCTTGTCTGTTAAATTTCTGAAGTTTTTGTAGATATTGAGGGATTGAAAGAAGTTGATGTCTTTTGGAAATAAAGAGTAAGAAGTTAAGTAGGTATTTGTATACATTATGCAAGTTTCTCAAAACCTGCTTTATATATTAAAAAAGAGAGTAGAGAAATTGGTTTGGCCCATTGACTGGCAGCTAATCCTACCACCATGTTTGAAGACTGGAATACCCTCTAAGCTAGACCAGTCAGATAGGTCAACCGGGCTGGGTTATTGTCGGTAAAGAGTTACAACGAGTCTAGGGATGTTCTTTTGGAGCACAGACATCTTAGACTCGTCTAATTTTCTTGTTTGATGTGCATTTTTGTACCATTTTTTCCGTGTGTTTTGGAATGTTTTATTTAGATTGTTCTGGTTTATTCGAGGTTGGGTCCGGTTCTTGAGTGAAGTTTAGTTTTGTGCTACTATTAACAGGCTGGGCGGTTGTTCAAGCTTAGTTCTCAACTTAGAAGTGAGTTTTTGAAATAACTTTTCACGGGTATCTAGATTTCAAGTTAGTTTTGATCGAATCGTCTTTGTCGGTTCAGGTTAGTTTAACTTTCTACATCACTATGGCTCTACCTCAAGCACATGTAACTCTCTTTTTAGAAACTCTCTTCTCACTCTCATATCTACCATCAAATTTCACTCTCAGCATCAAATCTCTTTCTCTAAACTTTTATTTCTACCAAATCTTTAAGATATAGGTTAGCGAACAAATTCCTGCCTACTGAATTCGTGGGTAAGTTTTATATATGATTCCACATTGATTTTTCTGTTAGTGAAACCTGAAAATTTGCTGGAACTTCAGTAAAGATGGAACGGTTGCTTCAATCAAGAAAGTTCAGTTGACTTATTAATTGTTGTCGTTGACAATAAACTATGGCTAAATATAGAAACATTGTCAATGTGATCCATTAAGCAAAAGGAATTATATTTGAGTTGCATGGTACTTGTTTGTAAAAATAGAAACAGCATCGCTGCTAGTCTTAATTGTTTTGGTGAAGGCGCTATACATCTAGGCCTCTCTATTTCCTGTGATTGGCGAGACTGATGTTGGATGGTTGGGTCACTGGGATTATCATTGATAGAAAACAAGTGGGGAACAAAAGTTACGTATCTTCTCGTAATATGTCTTCAATCGTGGATTTATACTTGAAGAGGTCCATTTTGACTATCTTCTTGTTGTCAAAAAAGATCAGGTTGACAATCTTCTACCTGCAGTGGTTATTTTTTAGTTGTCAGGACTTTTCAACTTTAATGTATTTTTGGGGTTTGTGCGCGCGTGTGTACTAGTGTAGTGTGTCGTCGCTAGTTTTCTATTCCCGATATATCTTTTGGCTGCCTGTATAGAGTTTCTTTTTAGATTTGGAAATCAGACTTTTTTTTAATTTATTTACTTGCTTTTTCACCATCTATCTATTTTATGAGTCATAACATTTGAAATTCTTGCCAGGTTTTTGAATCATTTGGGATTATAGAGCTGGTGCAGTTACCTCGTGATGAAGCAGGTCTCTGTAAGGGTTTTGCTTTTGTCCAGGTGAGCATGTCATTCAGTTGCCTCCAGCAAAATTAGCTTTTTTTTCCCCGATTCTTTAAACAATTGACACAAGCGTGCAACTAGTATAGACCACTTTGAGGTCAGGGAAAATGTATATAGTATAATGACATGATGAAGATTATAAAAGGTAAATAAAACTATCTCCATTTTTTTTTCAATTGCACCATTTGGGGTTGGCACAAAAACTAAGAGAGTAAATATCGAAAATGATCATGTGATATCAAACAAAAGAAAGAGAAAGGCCATGTAACAATGGTGATATAAAATGTGTATTAAGGGTAACATGGATATTTGGCGTGTAAAGTCTGAACACACCAAAAAACATGTGAAAACAAACCGTAAAAGATTAATATGCAACTTCCTAAAAAGGGAAATGGTGCAAATAAATAAAAACGGAGGACTAGTGATTTTTTCCTTCAATTCCCAGCTCATCGATTTTTTTGTTCCCCCCATTTTCCTGTTCTTACTCAAATGCTGAAAATGATTACAATAGTTGTACCCTCTCCCTAATTTCCTCGTCACCTTCTTACTAGATGACATAGATCATCATGCATCAAACTTCTCCTCTTGTTGCGTACTTGCGTGCAACTTGAAGTGTTAAACTGCTAGTGGCTTACATTACATAGTCTTTGTTGGTTCCTGTTGAGTTTCTTTTATTTTGATGCTGATTTTTGTCATGCTTTGCAGTTTGCACGTCTTGAAGATGCCAAGTCTGCTCAAGTTTTAAATGGACAACTTGATATTGGTGGTCGGGTTATGAAGGTAATCATGACAGCTCTTCTCTAAGTCTTCTGTTTGCAAATGGTTTTTCACATTTTACACCTTTGTTGAATACTTTTATGTATTCCCGATTTATGTGCAGCTACATGTGATCAATGTTTTTTATTACTTGTTAAAAAGCAAATTGTTTTATTAGGGTCTTTTAGAAACGGCCTTTCTAAGTTCTAACAGTGTTTGACTGTTTAGAAGTTAGGTCGCATACATTTGGACCATCTCATACCACTTGGAATTTTTATTTAGTGGTTGTGGTTATTTTGTTGGAAGTTTTATATGTTGAATGGCTAAATCATTACAAAACTGGTGAAACAGCCGTTCTAAATGCCATACTAAACAGGTACTGTTTTCTTGGTGAAGTGACTTATTCTACATTTTGTTGCTTGTAATATCAGGTTTCAGCTGTTACTGATCAACCTGGAATGCAAGATGCAGGGGCAACTACTGGTGATTTAGATGATGATGAAGGCGGTGGCTTGGTGAGTAGGGGACTCTTTTTCTTGGGGTTTCCGCTTTTCTTATTTTTGCTGCTAATATCTTGTATTTGAAGCTTTCTAATGTTTCTTGGAAACAGAGTCTGGGGTAGGGTTAATTTTATCCTGTAGAATGTCCCTTAGAAGTTGCTTCCACTTTGAAAATTTTTCAAAAACACTAAGTAGCTCAAAGCTTTATTGTTTTTGTGAGTTTTATGTGGGTATTTGATGCTGGCATAAAATCAACCTGTCCATTCCTCTGTTTTGTTGGTTACAGTAAACATGTTAATGCTGATCTAGACTTATTTTGCTGTCTGAGCGTTGTGCCGCTTGTGCAAATTGCAGCATGCCTGTTACCTAGGAAAAGTTGGAGAAAGAAAACAAATTATCTTTGAAAGGATACCAGGCATATGGTGTACAATTATATGCAGTCAGTGTTCAACTTGGTTGTTATTTACCCTGGACCATTTAGCAACGTGCTTTTTATTGTGCTCCACACCTTATGCCACCCCCCCCCCCCCCCCCCCCCCCCCCCCCCCCCCCCCACCCCAAAAGAAAAAGAAAAAACCGCCTAACATAATAGCAACACTCTTTTAATCTACTCCGTATATTTGACTGTTTTTGTGTGTTATGAAGAACCCTACCGGTAAACCAACCATACTATAAGGTGAAATTATTTTAGGCTCTTGGGGAGGGGGGGGAGGATAAGGGAGTCCATCCAAGAACAGCACCTGGTAGGGATTTTGAACCCATGACCTCAAGGGTATAAGGTGAAACCCTTTCCAACTACACACAATACAACGTAGTTGTAGTTGACAAATTGACGTTGTAGTCAGAGGCCCCGAGATAGTGAAATCTGTAACTATAAGAAGGCATTGCTTACAACATATTTGTACTGTTTATGACATCATCTTTTCCCCTCTTTTTTTTGTCCTTCCAACCCATTGGCCATTTCCCGAATACGGAGTAATGACTACCCCCCTCCACCAAAGAAACTGTTTATGTTGGGGCAATGCACAGGGCTAACCTAGTCTTTTTATACTATTCAAAGCAACAAGTTGACCATATGTCTTGCAAAGTCGCAATTATCTTTGCTTGTTTTGTATGAAATTGGTCTCTGCAGTCTGAATATTTTCTACTTTTCCAACTTATGTTCTGTTCAAAATAGAACCAATAATTAATTATCTGATTCTGCTTTTTTTAAGGCTTTAAATGCAAGTTCCCGAGCACTCCTCATGCAAAAGTTGGATCGCAGCGGCAATGCTACAGGGTTAGTATCTTTCAATTTAATTTGGAAGGGCCAATGTCTAGTTGGCCATGACTTTTGTTATATTAAGCTTTATCGTCAAGTCTTGGGAATTTGAGTTGGTGGTATGCCTTTTCCTCAACCTTGAGACAAATAGGTGTCTGTCAATTTAATGGCGTTTTGATTGATGTTGTTGGTGTGATTGTAGTGTTGCTGGTTCACTTGCCTCCTCAGCTGTTAATAGCGGAGGTCTTTCTATGGCGTCTATGCCACTTCCAGGGGCTCCTGGAATTTCTCCTTTGGTCGCTCCTCTCATGCAGCCTTCTGTTTCTTCTCTTGGGGGATTACCTGGTTCTGGTCTTTCTGCTGCTCCAGGCACTCTCTCAATGGTTGATACCATGGGCGTCCCCAGCGAATGTCTTTTGTTGAAAAATATGTTTGATCCCAGCCTGGAGGTTTGTAGCATCATTATTAAGGGTTCTATTGAAATGCTTCTGTCTTTTTGTTGATACCGTTGGTTTCTTTGAAATGCTTCTTTTTGTTGCTCATATTTTTTCTTTTCATTCTTTCAGACTGAACCAGATTTCGATCTGGACATAAAGGAGGATGTGCAGGATGAGTGTACGAAGTTTGGGCCACTGAAGCACATCTTTGTAGACAAGTAAGAACTCAAAGCTTTTAGAGCATCATTTTAAAGTCATGAAATAATTAGCGTACTCTTGGTTATATGCATGCTGTATTAGTACTTTGTATAATAAATGGCCTGAAAATAGAGCTGGCGCAATAAAAGGACTTAAATTATGGTGAGATTATTTTGAATAAATTGTCCAAGATTCTCTAAATACATGTATTTATATGTAAATGCGGAAGGCCCAATGTATCGGTGTCTTGTTTAAAAATGTGTCTTGATCGTTCTTCGTTCACACTTTGTTTCTTTATCTTTCTGAGAGCAGGAATACCGAAGGATATGTATACTTGAAGTTTGATAATACCCAATCAGCAATGAACGCACAACGTGCACTACATGGCAGATGGTTTGCGGGGAAAATGATCAGTGCAACATACATGGTAAGTAGATTTTTTAATCCTTGGCCTTGGTGTAATTCACTGGGATAAATCCCTGATACATTGAGTGGTGTTCTATACTTCTATGCAGCTTCCTCTAGAATACGAGGCTAAATTTCCAGAAAGCAGATGAGAAAGTATGTTGTGGAGTTGCAGTATTTGTGACCGAGCTAAAGATATCCGGAAGATGATTGGAGTCGTCTTCCGGTACCTGTAGAGAAAGCCTCAGGCAATTATTAGGATCATTTTCTTTAATTTATTTTTTGTGATCTTTAGTAGGTTGGTCCTTCTGGTTAAGGTCCGGCAGGAGTACTTTTATTATTCCAAATGTAGCGAGAATAGATTGATAGGTTGGATTTGTTAAAGACTATTGTTTTTCACAAAGTTTATTTAGAATTTTTGTTATACCAAGGGTCTGAATACTTGTGACCAAATTTGCCATGTACTCATTTCTCAAATTTTGTATAATTGCTTATATTTCCTGCAATTCTTTTTGTTGTTCAGTTGCAAACATGTTTTTTCTTGTTACAACAACGCAACACCCTTTATATGGTTTGTCTCTTTCAAAGTTACAATCTGGACATCTACACCCTTAAAATCGTCTTACTGGTGTTACAAAAATGACTTTTATTTGGCCACTCAGTTGCATAGAAATCTGCCCTAGTATTTAGTTTTGGATAACAGATATCCAATCAGAATTCCCGATAAATTGTATCGATTTTTGGTGTGATGCAAAGCAGACATTTCACTCATCTGAATCTGAACGTTTCATATCCTCATATTTGCCTGTTTTTGTTTACTCCAATTGTTTTTTGGGCCTCTTTTATTGTTCTTTTTCCTTTGTTACTAAACTTTGGATGCCTCTTGAACGTGGTTGTGGTCCATTATCAACATCCATTTGTGCTCCATCCGATTCCATTCCTCCTTGATCCTTGGGTCCTCTAGTATTTGGGCCTTATCCAACCTGATCTCGTTCGATACATCACACTTTTCAGTTACGTGTCCTACTTTTCCACACTTAAAGCAAAGAGTCGTAATGTTTTAATCTCTATCTGTTGCCAATGACCGCCCACCCAAACTCTCGTAATTAGTGGGTTTCGTAAATCAATCTCTACACAAATTCGTGCAAATCTTGCTCTGGTTACCTTGTCTGTTGCATAATCAACTCGAACCGGCTTACCAATTATTTTTGCAATCTCAAACAGGGCATCTTTGTCGTAGTACTCCACTGGAAATTCCTCAATCCGGACCCAGACCAACATAAAGTCGAAGTTATTAATAGATGGCCTAAAATTTGGTCTCCATGTTGATAACATCAAATAGTGATCCATAATAAACCAATGCCCTCCAAATGATGCCCGCTCATAATCATCTGGTTGTGTAAACTTGAATAAGAACACTTGTTTTCCAATATCAATGACCTCAAGCAACCCTTTAACTCTCCACATCGCTCTGACCCTAGTTTCCACATAACTTGGCTTAATTTGGATCCCCATACATTTTCCCATTAAAGTCATCCTCCATGGCGATCTGAGTTTGTTTAACGTTAGTTTATCAAACTTTACCACCAAACTATCCTCTGGTGATTCATCCTCTTTGTCATCCCATTCGAAAGATGTTGTGATAATCTTACGCGCCTCTTTAAACCATCGCGTGGACGATGCTATTGTCTCCCGAAAGCTCTTTGGTTGTCCAGATTCTTTTGATTCGAATTGAGATGTATGCGAGCAAAGGATAATGAAGATAATCAATTACACAAGGATAATGAAGATAATCAATTACACAAGGGAGCTAATACGACAATTTTACTTTCCCCAAGCCAATCTCCATTAGAAGGAAGCGTGCTACCAGCAGTAAATAAGGATGGAGAGCAGCACGCCGTACACTTGGCGAATTCGTTCATACATTTGGCTGGTGATGATGATTCAGCTCCCACCTTTTTAAACCTTTAGTGTATTTCTAAGGAGAGGGTAACCTTAGATAACACGTCTTCTTCACAACTCACCAATCCCCTTCTTGGTCATTTGTATTCTATTCTTCCCATAGAAGCTTTCCAAACTCACCAGTTCAAGGAGAACCAGAAAAATCCCAAAACAACATGCATGGAGACAAAATCGGGTCAGAAATTCAATCAAAGGAGGAACAATCGCAATTGGATACAAAGAGGACCGAGACACTTTCGCAACAACATGAATCAACATCCATCAGAGGAAATCAAGCTCAGTGTCCAATCACTCAAGCTCAATTGCTGAATTTATTTCCAATCCAATCGACGACGACTACATGCAAGAATCAGATAGAGATGGGTCCAGTGGGAGTGGAGTACAAGAATGCGGAGATGTTGGCAGAGCAGTTGCGAACGAGGGAGGGTATGGAACCGATGGTACCGCGACCGAGGTTGGGGTGGGAAGCAGGCCCTTCCAGGGAAATGATTCACCTTCCTTTGACAAGTGAGAGTCCAGATTTCAATCCGATCAATATGCGGCTACACATGCGGCCTCGTCCACAAAGAGAAATTCAGATTCATCCTTTTCAGTTCGAAACCCATGGACAAGATATGGGGCGAGCAGATCGCCTTATGGTTCTATACGTCACTCAGAGGGAGGTAGTAGGAGTTTAGGTGCAAGTCAACGCGTTTCAAAAGCTGTTGGAACCCAGGAAAATACTTTTGTTGTTTGTTATACGGAGAATTTTTCAGCTCCAACACCTTTTCCACTCCATCTTCCTCATTCAACATCAATTCATCATTTTATTCATATAACCTATTCACCCTCCTTAACACTCAATATTAATCCACCATCTAATTTATATATTTTTAAACTTTCAAAATTTACAATATAAATCATATATTCCCACTATAGTCACAAGATTAGCACTTTAAAAGACTGCTTAGAAAACATATATAAATATAATTGCCTGTTCATTGAACGAGCTCAGAAGCTAGTTATATTTCATTCACAAAATATTACATGGCACATGACATAGCCAAGTGGATAAATCATTAGCATTTGAATTAATTGGTCATGAGTTCGAATCTTGTATTTCGTATAAACTATACATAGGTAACTTCCTCCATTTTATGCGGAGTAGAATTGAAGTTCATAGTGTTTATGCAAACCAAAACTTCCACTCCCTAAAAAGTTACACTTCCCGTGTTTTTTCATGTCAACTAAACAAACCTAAGAGCATCAATAAGGGGAGACTCTTATTTTGGTGACTCTTAGTCTCTCTCCTATATCCACATAAGCTTTAACTCCAAATAAGAGTCCCTCCCAAAAATTGTAGAAATGCACTAACTCTTAACCACTAACTCTTATTCACTCTCACCCTCTTATTTTATTTTATTTTCAAGCAAAAAATATTGACATGGCACTAGCTTTTATTTGTTGGAGCTAGCTCTTATTTCAGAATTTTCTCTTACACACTCTAATTAAGAGTCTCCCATTTCTTACCTAAGAGCTAGCTCTTAATTTTTCTCTCTCCTTAAGAGACACCTAAGAGTCTCCCACTATTGTTGCTCTAAGAGCATGAATAAGGGGAGTCTCTTAGATGACTCTTAAGGAGAGAGAAAAAATAAGAGCTAGCTCTTAGGTGTGTAATGGAAGTCTCATATTTGGAGATTGTAAGAGAAATTTCTGAAATAAGAGCTAGCTCTTATAAATAATAGCTAGTGCCACATCATTGTTTTTGTATAAAAATAAAATAAAAAAAGAGGGCAAGAGAGTATAAGAGCTAGTGTTAAGAGTTGGCCCATTTCCACAATTTTTGGGAGGGACTCTTATTTGGAGTTGAAGCTTTTGTGGACATAGGAGAGAGACTAAGAGTCACCAAAATAAGAGTCTCCCCTTATTGATGCTCTAAGTAGGTTATACTCTGACTTCAACAATGATATCATCCGCTTTTGTCTGCTCGTAAATTTTGTCATACAATACAAGTAGGTTACTGTACTATATTAAACTTGGTAGTGGTATATAATAAGCATCCATGACACAGAGATACGTGTTGACATTAGCTTTCTGAACACAATGGAAAACATTGCTATTGTTGGAGGTGGAATTACAGGCCTCTCTTTGGCATTAGCTCTTCACAGGTAAACAATAAAAAATACACCTAATCTAGTTTACCTTCTTAATTATTTAAAATCAAACTTTATAAATTTGTACTAAAATTTTGGTTCAGGTTGGGATTGAAGAGTTTGGTTTTGGAATCATCAGATGGTTTGAGAGTAGCTGGTGCTGCATTTGTTACATGGACTAATGCTTGGAAAGCACTTGATGCTCTTGCTGTTGGTCACTTGCTCCGCCCACAACACTGCCAACTCTCCGGGTACATATATACACACTATTCTTGTTCCGTCTTTGTTTTTTGTTTTTAGTGTAAGTACGAGAGAGTCAGATGATGCAACCTTATAAAGTTAATTGGACTCGTACAATATTTTTGAGGTTATGCTCCTTTTGTTCAGAAATAATAGTCACGTTCTGTACATGTATACGCTTTTAGGATGTATTTTCTAATTTCTACAATAAATAGATTATGATTGGGTTTCCCATTATAGCCTCATTAATTAACCAATTTATAGCTTACTCCAAAAGATACTTATGTAATTGCCAAATAATATGGTTCAGGATCGTTGTTACATCAACAGTATCAGGGGTTCCAACTGCACAACTTTCATAGTAAGTCCTAAAAAATCTTCCTGTATTTGTCTGACTATTTTCTATCTGTTAAATCATAATTTTGGTGATTATGAATTTTAATGATAGTTTATTTCATTTCTGATGCATCTTGAAATTTACCTGAAAATTGCTTATGTATCATCATATTGGTTTAAGTGCTACAGATAAACTCTGAAACAATCCCTCGCTTTTTGTCCAAACTTGATAGTCACGTATACTATATAGTGATAGAGTATAAAACTAAAATTGATAGAAATTTGAGGACGCACGCGGAAGTTTTGATGGATCTCAATTGTATAACAAAATTGTATTTTTATCATTGATTACATTGATAAGAACTGTACAACAATATTTGCGAGAGCTCATGTCTCTCACTTATCTCTTTGGTAGAACCCTTGTTTCTACCCCTCATATTTGAGGGAGCTCTCTTAATTAGCTCACCCTTCAACTTATGTATACAACATATTTATAGTTAGTATATCCTAGTTTCTAGAATTTTCTACACATGTCTAATATTACATAATTCCATATCACATGCATAAGATACTTCTTGATACATCATCACTTGATTTTTCTTTACCCATCTAGATTTTTCTAGAGTAACCTCTAATAATTTTGGGGTTCAATTATCAGCTTAAGCCGTATTTTAAGATATTCGGAAAGGATTTCGCCTTTCTTTAACACAATATGTTCAGAACTTGAGATATCATATCCCAATATGCTACATAAATCAAGTGATAGCTAGATAAAGATTGCTATTGTATCATCATATTCATATTGGTTTCAGATCTTGTCATATTCTGTTTACGAGAGGTTGAAATGTGGCAATTGATTCCTCACGTATGGAAGTAATATGATTCTCATGTAGATTGTTGTACTGCATGCTTATAACTTATAAGGAAACTGTTTTTTTTTTTTCCAGCGGAAACCGTGAAGTAAGATGTGTGAAAAGAAGAGTGTTATTAGAAACTCTTGCAAACGAGTTACCAAAGGATACAATAAGGTTCTCGTCTAAGGTGGTTAGCATCCAAACATCAGGCCATCTAAAGCTCATCCATCTTGCTGATGGCTCAATTTTAAAGACCAAGGTATAATTAAATTAAAACCATAACTTTCTTATTAATTACATTGATATTTAGTCATAAATTTGAACAAATGTACCTGTTTCTGGAAGGTTTTGGTTGGTTGTGAAGGAATAAACTCCATTGTAGCAAGATGGTTAGGATTCAATCAGCCATCATTCACCAAGAGGTTCGCCATCAGGGGTTATGTTCAGTGTAAGGAAAATCATGGCCTAAACCCGGAATTTTTGCTCTTTACAGGGCATGGTTATCGATGTGGGATCATCCCTTGTGATCCCACTACTATTTACTGGTTTTTCACTTTATCTCCATCCAACCAAGGTAATTTTCATTCCACCATGTTAGGCTGTGTTGTAAAATTATCATGTATGTGTTTCTTACCTGCTGTTATGTGCACCATAATATATAGAACAAGAAGAAGAAATAATAGAAAATCCAATGAAGATGAAGCAATTTGTGGTGAGTAACTTGGGACAAGTTGAAGACAAGATAAAGGCGATCATAGAGAAGACTGAAGTGGAGGATATCATATGCTCTCCTCTAAGATTCAGACCTCCATGGGAGATACTTTGGGGTGATATAAGCAAGGGAAATGTTTGTGTTGCTGGAGATGCATTTCACCCAATGACCCCAGATATTGGTCAAGGTGCATGTTCTTCTTTAGAAGATGCGATTTTCCTTGCCAGATACCTTTCTGAGGCATTTTCAGTGAGTAGATCAGAAGAAGAACAGGAAGAGTTGGAATACAAGATGATTCAGAACAGCTTAAAGAAATATGCAAAGGATAGGAAATGGAGAGCCATTGATCTTGTTACTACAGCTTACTTAGTAGGTTTTTTGCAGCAGAGTGATGGGAAGGTGATGACTTTTTTGAGGGACAAAGTATTAGCCCCCTTTTTGGCTAACTTGTTGATGAAGAAGGCTGATTTTGATTGTGGACCTCTCTGAGAATACATGCATGCTGCTGAAGTTTGTTTTTTTTTTTTTTAAGGAAAGAAAACTCAGGCGGACTACCTGAAATCATCATTTTGGATGAATTACAATGACTCCAAGTAACTTAGATAAGAGAATAAAGAGAACAATGAAACATACGCTCAAACCTCATGTTTTACGACGTGTTTTATGTGCTCCTGTTATTTGTTTATTCCTGTGAATGAATAAAGCTGTATGCCTTTATACATGTCTGGTTCTGAAGAAAATATTTTGAATAAAACTGAGCTATTGAATAACTTCTAGAAAAATAAGCCAGCATTGGAGTACTCAAATTCTGCTTTCAAGAAATTACTGTCAATTGTCACCTGATGTCCATAGAAAAGAAGAAATTACTGCAGAAAATGACCATGAAAGTTGATTTTATGGTTTTCCCATGAACTGTAAGGCCATTTTTAAAATGTTACCGTCCAAGGACCAGGTAAACTGTAAAAAGTAAAAACACTTAGTTTACTCCTATATGCACTATGGGTGCGTTTTCTTCACGTAAAAACCCATGAACTTTTTTTTTTTTTTTTGGCAAGTAATAAGAATTTATTAATTACCAAGAGGGCAAAAAACCCCACCACCAATACAACCAAACCCCAACCACACCAGGCCAAGAAGCAACTAGCTATTACAAGCTACCCTAAACAAAATTCTGTTTACAATACTTAAACTACTATCTAACTGGTTAGAGAACACTTTAGAGTTCCTAGCTAGCCAGATAGAATACACAGTTTCACAAAACAAACTATTACACATTCTAGCATTACTTCTAGTACTCCTGCTTGCTTTCTGCACCCACTGCACTTCATCATTCCAAGCTCCAACAGTTCTATGAATTCCACTTCTCTGCAGAACCTGATTCCAAATATCAGATGCAAAACTGCAGGCAAAGAAAAGGTGATCCCTACTTTCATCTGTGCTGTGACAAAGGCAACACACACTATCAGCTATAACATTCCATCTTCTCAGCCTTTCCTTAGTTGCAAGTCTGTCCTGTAGAGCCAACCACACAATAAAAACACTTTTAGGGCTAGCATGACTGTTGCAAACAATCCTCCTCCACCCCACAGACTCCCCTTGCTGTCTCAAATGATTATACATTCTCTGAATCTTAAACCTTCCTGCAGTTACAAACTGTTGCAAATCACCAGAGTTACTCAGAGTCTCCTTTTGCTGCCAAATCTTCTTCAAAGACCAAGACAGCCCATTAGGGATTGGCATGGTCCAAAAGTCATTATGCTTCACATAGTAGGTGTGAATCCATTTCACCCATAGCTTATCAGCTTTCAAAGATAAAGCCCAACAATGTTTAGCAACAGCTGATTTGTTCCACAAAGGTAAATCTTTAAGATTCCAACCCCCACAGATTTTGGGTAAACACAATTGATCCCAAGCAATAAGAGCTTTCCTGGAATTCCCTTCAGCTCCAGTCCATAGAAAACATCTACAAATTCTTTGAATTTCTTTCAACACCTTCTTAGGCATAATGAATATCTGGCACCAGTACAACTGGATGCCAAATAAAACTGATCTAATCAGTTGTAGCCTTCCAGCATAGCTAAGCAACTTAGCAGACCAACTTTTTACTCTTGCTACAGTCTTCTCAATCAAAGGCTTGCAGTCTGTAAAGCTCAATTTCTTAGTTGAGAGAGGGACACCAAGGTATCTAAAAGGAAAAGAACCCCTAGGTATACCAATCTTAGCTAGAATACTGAGAGCTACAGAATCAGGTACACCAGCCAAATACAGTTCACTCTTCATCATGTTAGCTTCCAACCCAGAAGCAGCAGAAAACTTAGAAAAAGCATAAAAAAGGAGGGAAACAGAAGCATCATCTCCCCTAGAAAACATTAGTAAATCATCTGCAAACATCAAGTGAGTCAGATCAATTCTTTTACATCTTGGATGAAACTTGAACTCTTTGGATTGTCCAAGTAAGGATAAGCATCTAGACAGGTATTCCATTCCTATTGCAAACAGGAATGGTGACATTGGATCACCCTGCCTCAACCCTTTCTTAGCAGGGATTGACTTGGAAGGAAAACCATTCACCAGAATAGAATAAGACACTGAACACAAGCAAGCCATAACCCATTTGACAAACTTATCAGGGAATCCCAGTTCTTGCAACATGCTTCTCAAAAAAGGCCATTCTAGGGAATCATAGGCCTTTTTAAGGTCAACTTTTATCATACATCTGAGGGACACATGTTTCCTTGAATAGCATTTTACCAACTCAGTAGCCATGATGATATTATCAGAAATGACTCTCCCTGGTATGAAACCAGATTGTGCTGCACTTACAATTTCCCCAATGACTGGTTGCATTCTATTTGTCATAATTTTTGAAATCAACTTGTAGATCATAGTACAGCAGGCAATAGGTCTGTAATCTTTAACTTGAGTTGTATTCTGAATCTTAGGGACCAAAGTAACCACTGTATTATTCACTTGCCTTAGCATATGACCTGTCTGAAAGAAATGAATAACAGCAGCATATACATCCTCCTTTACTATAGTCCAAGCTTTCCTGAAGAATAAACAATTTAGGCCATCAATACCAGGAGCCTTGTTCACATCAATGCTTTTAAGAGCTTCATCTATCTCTGTGTGGGTAACAGGTTGAATCAGACTTTCTGCAGCAAGGGAAGAGAGTTGATTGCCCTTTCTAACAAGCTCTATATCAATACCAGTGAGGTTAGGGGCTGCAGTACCAATGAGATTCACATAGAAATCTTTAATTTCTGCTTTAATGTCTTCTGTAGTAACTAATTTGTCACCAGCAGCATTGTAAAGGACATCAATACTGTTCCTTGAAATTCTCTCCTTCATGGCACTAAAGAAGAATTTAGTGTTTGCATCACCCTCTTTAATCCACTGAATTCTAGATTTTTGCCAGTATGCACTCTCCTGAATTTTCAAAAATTTCTTCAGTAATCTATTACAGGATGATTCTTTTTGCTGTAATTCAGTGTCAGTACTGTCAATAGCTAACTTGCTTTGCACCTAATCAAGATCTTGTCTTATCTGCTCAATTTTATCATCTAGTCTGGCAAACTCTTTGTGGTGAAGAGTTTTCAGCCCACCCTTGATCACCTTTAATTTATGCCACACAGAAAACATAGGAGATCCAACACACCTCTGCTCCCAACCATCTTGCACAATTTTCAGAAAGTCCACATGGGTGGCCATATAGTTAAAAAATTTGAAAGGTCTTCCTCCAGTTGTGCCCTCCACTTTACAGTTCAACAACAAAGGAGAGTGATCTGACAACCCAGGGTTCAGAAAATCAACCACTGCATCAACATATTTAGTATGCCAGTCAATATTACCAAAAGCTCTGTCAATTCTAGAAGAAATTCTAGCATTCCCTTGCCCCTTATTACTCCAAGAAAAGAAGTGCCCACAACTCTTGATTTCAGCTAAATTAGCCACATCAATACACCCCTGAAAATCTCTGGTTTCAGCATCATGAACAGGATTGCCATTGATTCTATCCCCTGAATAAAGCACTGCATTGAAATCCCTCATTACTAGCCAAGGAACAACAGTACTACTACTCAACTAACTCAGATCAGCCCACAAAGGTCTTCTGGTGTCAACTGAGTGCAAACCATACACTGCAGTAAAAGCAGATTGGAACTTTCCAGATTTAGCTAAAACATCACCATGTAACAATTGCTCAGTGCATTTTGTGACATGAACTGTCACCACTTGGTGTTTCCACCCCACCCATATCCTTCCCCTTGGAGAAGCAATATAGTTCATTTCCCATCTCCATGTTGGCCCAAATTTCTTCTGAATTTTTAGATGGTTATTACTTTTCACCCTTGTTTCCAGTAAAGCAAAAACAACAATATTATTGGCAGCAGCAAACTTTTTCACCTCCCCCACCTTTGAGGGGTCATTGAGACCCCTAATGTTCCAAGAACAGATATTCATGGAGGAAACTCCTCACCCTCCCCCTCACTTCCACCCTCCTCTTCTGAAATTCCTGCAACAGCTGCATGGACTTGGGCTAGGCCAAGAAAGATGTTTGGGGTTTTAGCTTCCTTTCTCCTCCTTGAAACCACTCTCCAACCATCATCCAGAGCAACTGTGGTGTCTGTTTTTGGAGTGTAAACATCTCCAACAGGAACAACTTTGTCAATTACAGATGGTATAACCAATTCCTGTATTATCTCAGATGTAGGAACTACAATTTCTTTCTCAACAACTTTCTTAGGTCTCCAAACTTTCTGAGTTTTCTGCTGTGTTGGTCCAGTTGTAGCAGTCTGTAATCTAACCCCCACATTCTTTTTTACTCTACAGTCATGGCCAACAGCATTACAATCTTTACAAAAAGGTGGGAGCCAATCATACTCCACCTTCTGCTTGATGGTAACACCTAAGTGATCTTGAATCAGGACTTCCTTAGGAAGCTCCTTAGTTACATCAACCTCAATCAAAAGTCTAGCAAATGATATCCTTAATTGTTTCGAAGTGCAATCATCAGCAAACAATGGAACTCCAATCAAGCTCCCAATTCTACTAAGAGAATCACTCCCCCAACAACATAAAGGGAGGTTAGGCAGCCTCACCCACACAGGAATGACACGAAGTATTTCATCTTGAAAACTAAATCCAGAGGACCATGGTTTTGTTATCATAGGTCTGCCATAAAAGGTATAAGGTCCAGCTTTCAGAACATCATCCCTCTCTTTTTTTGAACTAAATTTTATCACAAAATAGCCTTCATCATGTAAGAAGACACTGGATTTAGCAACATGCTTCCACTCATTGGCAATGAAAAAACCCATGAACTTATTGTACCTGAATCTTATTTTGTTTTAAGGTGAAGTGAAAACACCACACATTATCCTGTTGTGACCATGTATTAGTTAATTTTTAATTATTTCCAGCATTATTGGAGTCATGAAATATTAATCTATACTATATACTAAAAGAGACACCAGGAATGACACGTGTCAATTCCTGGTGCGATTTTTTTTCGCCAAAAACCTTTCCTAAAAAATATATTTAATTTATTCTATTTTTATTTTCTCTCCTTTTGTATAAATGTTTATAAATAGAAAAAATTATAGGATTATTAAATATGACATTATTAGACAATTTTGGTAATATTTAGCCAGATAGTCATATCAATAATAAAAAATATTCTTACTTAATATTTTGTTCATATTAAGCATATCAAATATTTAATTTGATCAAATTATCATATTAAACATATAAAATATATAATACGTAATAGAGCGAAATTATATGATAAAATGAGTATGTTCGAGATTTATTATTACGCAATAGATTTAAGGGATAAATATTTCAGTTAAAAAAATGGTCAATTAATAATTTTCAATATAACCGTGCGTGCACGGGACCTAATCTAGTATCTTTATATTTTCAACTAACGCCACTAGTTGATGATATCTTGTCCCATTTTGCCTTCCTACTGCTTACCTTTATGTTCTTCCAGATGAGACAATTTGAGTAAAATGTTAAATATTAATTATGCTTAATAAGGAATGTGATTAAGAATGAGATTATTTTGCTAAATCATACTGTAATACTGAAACTAAAATAATGTTCTTTTCTGTTGAATAAAAATAAATTATCCTTGTAGCCTGTAGGTGACTGTTCCAGTCATGTGCGGTGTGCGCAGCCGCGCACCGACCCATTCAGTGTGGCTAAACCCAGTATATATAATCATATCTACTTTTTGGTATTCTTCAAAATTTTCAAAGTTGTCTATTTCACTATAATTTGCAAGAAAAAATGGAGATAGACTCAGATATTGTCATTGTTGGAGCTGGAATTTCTGGTCTTGCTACTGCTTTAGCACTTCACAGGTACATATATTGTCATAACCAGTTTAATTATAGGAAAAAGAAAGATATTTGTTTATTTTATCGGATCATATTTTATTTTATGCAGGTTGGGAATTAAAAGCTTAGTGTTGGAATCATCTGATATCCTGAGGGCAGCTGGAATCG
Source organism: Spinacia oleracea (assembly GCF_020520425.1). Lineage (NCBI taxonomy): Eukaryota > Viridiplantae > Streptophyta > Magnoliopsida > Caryophyllales > Amaranthaceae > Spinacia > Spinacia oleracea. Next base: position 176,140,631 of record NC_079490.1, on the reverse strand, counting down.
CTTTCACAACATGGACAAATGCTTGGAGAGCTTTGGATGCACTTGGGATCGGCGATTCACTCAGGCAACAACATGGCCAGCTATTTGGGTAACTGCATAATTCATCTTAATTTCAACCTGCTTGATTATGTTTATTTTCATCAAATTAATATCCATGGGGTTTTTCTGCATTAAAATGGTTACAGGATATATACTTCATCTACAGTTACAGGAGATGTGACTTCTTATGTTCCGTTTACAAACAAGGGAAAACAGTAAGTTGAGTTGGAACTACGTACTTTTGTTTATTTTATAATTCTAGTTTTTTCTTCCCTTTTGAGTTACTGAAAATGATTATGCAGTGGAGATCATGAAGTAAGGTGTGTGAGACGAAAAGCCCTACTCGAAGCACTTGCAAAAGATCTACCAAATGACACAATAAGGTATTCAGCTAAGGTGGTTTCTATTGAAGAATCAGGCTCCTTTAAGCTTGTGCACCTTGCTGATGGTTCCACCCTTAAGGCCAAGGTATTAGGCAGATAATTGTACCAGATTGGCTCAATTGCTGCACTTGAATGTCATGTCATTTTACAGGCTTCTGATGTAATTTTACTGAAAACAGGTATTGTTGGGGTGTGATGGAGTGACTTCAGTGGTGGCAAAGTGGCTCGGATTCAAGAAACCGTCATTGACAGGAAGATCAGCTATAAGGGGTTGTGCATACTACAAGGATGGCCATGGTTTTGAGTCAAAATTTCAGCAGTTTGTTGGGAATGGTGTTAGATATGGTATTGTTCCCTGTGATGACACTGCTGTTTACTGGTTTTTGACTTGGTGTCCATCAGTTCAAGGTACACAAAATACCTTTTATTCTAAATTATCTTTGGATAAATTTGAGTAAGAAAACTGTGAATCTTAAATGTTTAACTAACTTTATGTTAAACAGAAAACAACACACTGCAAGATGCTGATCAACTGAAGCTGAAACAGTTTGTGCTAAGTAAACTAGGGAAGGTACCTGAACAAGTAAAAGCTGTGATAGAAGACACAGAATTGGAAGAAATTGTACGTGCTCCACTAGGATATAGGCCTCCATGGGAGATTGTATTTGGAAGCATAAGCAAAGAAAATGTATGTGTAGCAGGTGATGCATGTCACCCAATGACACCAGATCTTGGACAGGGTGGATGCTCAGCTCTTGAAGATGGGGTCATTCTTGCAAGATGCGTTGCCAATGCCTTATTAAACCATGAAAATGAGGATCAGTATCAGAGGATAAAGAATGGGTTGGAAAAGTATGCAAAGGAAAGAAGATGGAGAGCATTTGATCTGATTAGTACAGGGTATTTGCTGGGTTGGATACAGGAGTTTGACTGGTTTGGTATGAGGTTTATAAGAGAGAAATTTCTTTCTGCATATCTTTCTGGATTGTTTCTTAACAAGGCCGATGTTGATCTTACACAACTTGTGCTCGAATCTTGAATTTTGTGGTGATACTAGTTTCTGCATCACTTTTCTTTACAGTCTCAGATTAGTGGCTTCTTGAGTGTATTATTGAAGCTTCCTGTTGTTGACTTTTAAGTAGCTCGATTTTGTAAACTCTTACATGCACTTGGTTGCACCTAAAGTGAGTTAGATACTTGGATGCACTTAAGGGTATTGTTTTTTGCTCATTTGATAATCTCAATTGCTTATTGGTGCACCTGTAGTACTAGAGCTGTCAAAAACTGACCCGATTCGAAAATCCGACCTGAACCGACCGAACCCGTAACCGACCATGACCCAACTTTTTTGTAAAACAGGTAACCCGAAACACGACCCGAAAAAACCGGTAATCGATTTTAACCCGATGTTCTATGACCCGAACCCGAACTCAACACCCGACCGAAAGACAACCGATAACCGTACTGACCCGACTAAACCCGATTCACTACCCGACAATGATCTTAACCCGATTTTTACCACATAACCTGTTATGACTTGACATGTGTATTAAATATTTTACGCTTGAATATTTTAAGAAGACTAAATCAAATATTGACTCGATCTTAACCCGTGTCCGATAGTGAATCCGGCCTGAATTTTAACCGACCCAAAAAGTATATGATCCGAACTTGACCCCAAATCCGATATTAACCGATTCAAACCCGACTATATAAGACCCAAACTCGAAATCGAACCCGACTCGAACATCACTCGATCCGAACCCGATTTGTACCCGAAATGGGAAAAACCCGACATGATCCGACCGAAAACCAACCCGACCAAACTCGACCTGCACCCGAATGATAAAGCGACCCGACCCAACCCGACCTGATCATATCCCGAGACGCAAAATAACCCGACCCAGACCCAGACCCGACCTGATGATCTATTTTGACAGCTCTAAGTTGTACCTAGATACATTCGGATGCATAATACAGATTTTGGCTCACATTTGTATCAATAATTTTTAAGGTATACTATTATAGTGATGTAGCTGAATCTGTTGAAAAGAAAAATGACTTTGTTGCCTTGAATTAGTTCATGGATGACGTTTGTGTTGTTACCAAGTTTCAATTAGTTCATGGATGACGTTTTGACCTCATGACTTGATGGGATACCTGTTAGTCTGTTACCCTATTTGTCAAAATCGATGCGCCGCTTTAGAATTGATGGGATAAACCGGCTGGTAATTGTTGCAAAAAACTGTGTGCCATATAGGAAATAGGATCACCAAGAAACAGATGAATTCAATAATTGTTTGGCAAATTGGCAGTACTTCACATTGGTCTCATAAACACCAAGATATTTTTTACCTAAATTTTTTATAACTTTTACCTAATTTTTATAACTTTTACGGAGTAATATGTCTTGATTAACTTTTATATTAAAAAAATTAATTGATAAACATTTAAACGATTAAATGATTAATTTTATACGTTATTAGTGATTTTGAATAAATAATTTTTATCCAAAAACTATCACTAAAAAAGTGATAACTTTTACATATACAACACCTTTCCTGTCAGACCGCCTGACAGCTACGCGCCTGTCAGACGGCCCACACCACCACGCGCGCGTGGCCTCATGCGCATTTATAAAGGGAAAAAAAAACCTCTCTCCTCCAAATTTTCATTTAGCGTTCTGCTTTCTTCTTCCTTCCATCTCTTAGGTTTCTTCTATCTTCCTCCTCCCATCTCATTTTCTCTCTCTTCTATTCCTCCTTCCATGACAAGAGATGCCACACCTCAGCCGCCGTCTCCGACAACTCCTCGCCGCCGCTGATTCGCGTTTCTTCTTTTTTTGTAGATCGAATAATGGTGGCCGACGGGATAGGAAAGCGAGGAACAGAGGTTATTAATTGAAATTGATTTATTTTGTTGAAATTGGTAGAGTGTTTTATTTTTGATTTAGGTTTAGGTTTTTTATTTTAGGATTTGGATTTAGGTTTTTTTTATTTATGTTTCTGATTTAGGTTTTTGATCGTGGCTGGTGGCCGGTGGCTGCGACGACGAGTGCGAGGAAGTTCTGGTAATTGATTTAGAAAGTGACGCAGTGAAGCTGGTTTGGAAGCGAAGGGGCCAAATTTGAAGAGCAGTCATCAATTTACTTGGTCTTACATTACAGTTTAATTTGGAAATGGAAGAAGAAGCTTTGCGTGAAATTGATTGAAGTTTTAGTTGATGAATTTCAGATGCATTTTTCAACTCTTTAATTCTATGTAAAAGTTTTGGTTAATTTTGTTTCAGTTAAGATAATTTTCATTTTAGTTATGAATAATTTCGTTTTAGTTATGAATATATTTGTTTTAGTTCGAATTTTTTTTGTTTTAGTTAAATATAAATTTGTTTTATTTAAGATTAAAATTTTGAGGTTTTGTTATGATTTTATGACCTTTAGTTAAGATTTTCTTAACTTTAGTTACGTATTTTTAAATAAATGGGTCAAAGCCCAAAAACATTACACCTAAACCAATATAATATTACTTTAGGTGCACTACTAATTTACATTAATCGATTTAATCTTAAATAAAACACAATAATTCTTAACTAAACCTAAGAAAACCTTAACTAAAACGTATAAAATCTTAACTTAACTTAGAAACACGTAACTAAAATTTCTGAAATCATAACTAAAACTCTGAAAATCTTAACTAAAACTTCTAAAATCATAACTAAAACTCCGAAAAGCTTAACTACTTCTAAAATCATAACTAAAACTCAGAAAATCTTAACTAATTAGTTTCAATGCTTAACTAATTGGTTCAAATGTTTAACTAATTGAATTTCAACGTTTCACTAATTAATTACAATGCTTAACTAATTGATTTCATTGCTTAACTAATTGGTTCCAAAACTTACCTAATTGAATTTTGGGATTAACTAATTGAATTTTAGGCTTAACTAATTAGTTCCATTGCTTTAACTAATTAGTTCGATTGCTTAACTAATTAATTCAAGTACTTAACTAATTGGTTTCATTGCTTAACTAATTGGTTCAAATGATTAACTAATTAGTTCGATTGATTAACTAATTAATTCAAGTGCTTAACTAATTGGTTTCATTGCTTAACTAATTAGTTCGATTGCTTAACTAATTAATTCCAGTGCTTAACTAATTGGTTTCATTGCTTAACTAATTGGTTCAAATGCTTAACTAATTGGTTTCCTTGCTTAACTAATTGGTTCAAATGGTTAACTAATTCATTCGATTGCTTAACTAATTAATTCCAGTGCCTAACTAATTGGTTCAAATGCTTAACTAAATAGTTCGATTGATTAACTAATTAATTCCAGTGCTTAACTAATTGGTTTCATTGCTTAACTAATTGGTTCAAATGCTTAACTAATTAGTTCGTTTGCTTAACTAATTGGTTCAAATGCTTAACTAATTAGTTTCATTGCTTAACTAATTGGTTTCATTGCTTAACTAATTGGTTTCATTGCTTAACTAATTGGTTCAAATGCTTAACTAATTAGTCTGATAGATTAACTAATTAATTCCAGTGCTTAACTATTGGGTTCATTGCTTAACTAATTGGTTCAAATGCTTAACTAATTAGTTCGATTGCTTAACTAATTGGTTCAAATACTTAACTAATTGAATTTCAATGTATCACTAATTAGTTACAATGCTTAACTAATTAATTTCATTGCTTAACTAATTGGTTCCAAAACTTAACTAATTAGTTAAGCATTTGAACCAATTAGTTAAGCAATCGAACCAATTAGTTAAGCATTTGAAATAATAATAACTAAAAGTGAAATAAATCATAACTAATTAGTTAAGCATTTGAGCCAATTAGTTAAGCAATCGAACTATAGTTAAGCATTTGAACCAATTAGTTAAGCCTAATATTCAATTACTTAAGCCTAAAATTCAATTAGATAAGCCCAAAATTCAATTAGTTAAGTTTTGGTACCAATTAGTTAAGCAATTAAATCAATTAGTGAAACGTTGAAATTCAATTAGTTAAGCATTTGAACCAATTAGTTAAGCAATCGAACTAATTAGTTAAGCATTTGAACCAATTAGTTAAGCCTAATATTCAATTAGTTAAGCCTAAAATTCAATTAGTTAAGTTTTGGTACCAATTAGTTAAGTAATTAAATCAATTAGTGAAACGTTGACATTCAATTAGTTAAGCATTTGAACCAATTAGTTAAGCAATCGAACTAATTAGTTAAGCATTTGAACCAATTAGTTAAGCCTAATATTCAATTACTTAAACCTAAAATTCAATTAGATAAGCCCAAAATTCAATTAGTTAAGTTTTGGTACCAATTAGTTAAGCAATTAAATCAATTAGTGAAACGTTGAAATTCAATTAGTTAAGCATTTGAACCAATTAGTTAAGCAATCGAACTAATTAGTTAAGCATTTGAACCAATTAGTTAAGCCTAATATTCAATTAGTTAAGCCTAAAATTCAATTAGTTAAGTTTTGGTACTAATTAGTTAAGTAATTAAATCAATTAGTGAAACGTTGACATTCAATTAGTTAAGCATTTGAACCAATTAGTTAACCAATCAAACTAATTAGTTAAGCATTTGAACCAATTAGTTAAGCCTAATATTCAATTAGTTAAGCCTAAAATTCAATTAGTTAAGCCCAAAATTCAATTAGTTAAGTTTTGATACCAATTAGTTAAGCAATTAAATCAATTAGTGAAACGTTGAAATTCAATTAGTTAAGCATTTAAACCAATTAGTTAAGCAATCGAACTAATTAGTTAAGCATTTGAACTAATTAGTTAGGGAATGAAACCAATTAGTTAAACACTGGGATTAATTAGTTAATCAATCGAACTAATTAGTTAAGCATTTGAACCAATTAGTTAAGCAAGGAAACCAATTAGTTAAGCACTGAAATTAATTAGTTAATCAATCGAACTAATTAGTTAAGCATTTGAACCAATTAGTTAAACAATGAAACCAATTAGTTAATCACTTAAATTAATAAGTTAATCAATCGAACTAATTAGTTAAGCATTTGAACCAATTAGTTAAGTAAAAATATTCTTAACTAAAACAAAATAACTTTTAACTAAAACATCATTATTCTAAACTAAAACAAATTAACCTTAACTAAAACATAATAATGTGTAAGTTAAACATCATTATTCTCAACTAAAGCTAAAAAATGTAACTAAAACAGGATTATTCTGAACTAAAATAAAGTAATTTTTAACTAAAATGAAATTATCAAAACTAAAACAACCATATAAACTAAAATGACGAATAACTAAAATGATTTATAACTAAAATGACGAATAACTAAAATGATTTATTTCTTAACTAAAGACAATAAATATATAACTAAAACAATAATCCAGAAAAAATATAACTAAACCATTTAATTTATTAACTAAATATAACTAAAATATAACTAAAACAATAAAAATCTTAACTAAAACAATGAATAACTAAAATGAAATACTACTAACCTAAAACAATGAATAACTAAAACAATTTTTTTCTTAACTAATTACAACAAATATGTAACTAAATCAATAATCTCCTTGAACCAGAGGTGATGCAATGTTTCTGCACCAACAGCACCACACAACCACCATACTCAGCACCACCATACTCGGCGCCACCTAAAACTAATTAAAATAACAACAACGACTGTGGTGGTGCGAGGCTTATGCAGCTTCCGTTCGTTCGCGTAGCAGCCACCAGCAGGGACTAGCATCAAACTCGTGGCTCGCCTCTACTACCACCGCAATCGACTTTTGTTATTTGACCCAGTCGCACCACCACAGTCGCCCTATCATTCCGTTGAAACTTCGCCACAACCACCCTATCATTTCACAGAAACTCATCGCCTTCCCTAGCCGCACCTCCACTACCGCCACCTCCTGTCAGGAAATCGAAAATAAACAAAATTAATCAAAGATCTAAATTGTAAAATAAAAAATAAAAACAAAAAAACAAATAATCTGAAAAATCAATAACCTAAAAATCGACGGATCTGATGATGTTGTTGTCGGTCTTCTTCGCCGCTCGACGGATCCTTCAATGACGCCTTTCAATCTCCTCTCTCCCCTCCCCCCGAGATCTCCACCACCGCCATTGACGTGATGATACGAAACAATAACATGAGAAGCAATGACGGAGGAGGACGACACTCGCCGCCGACAACCAAAACCTTGATATCTGCCTCTCTTGCCTCCACCTCGAGCAGCGCAACACCACCACCGCGATATTAGGGTTTGATGAGAGAGAAAGAAGCAGGGAATTTAGGAGAGAGAGGGAGGCCGAGAGTTTGAGGGAGAGGGAAATGAATTAGGGCTTTGAAATAGGGCAAAAAATAAATATTTATATGACCCGTAAGTTAAAACCCACGAGTTCTTTTGACCCGCGTCATGACCCGCGTTATGACCCGCGCCCTGACACGTAGGCACGTCTGACGCGTCAGACGGTCTTATTGAAAAATTTGTATTACATATATAAGTTTAACTTTTAAACATTTTGAGTTAATTTTTTCTCCGGTATATAATATTTATTGTACACCACTTTAAGAGGTCACCTTTATTAGATACGGTGTACTCCCTCCTTCTCTCTAAAAGATTGCCTTAAATGATTTTTCACGTTCTTTTGAAAACTAACGTAAATATATCAAATTCTACACGCGTAAAAGTTATAAAAAATAATATTCTAAAACTATATATTGAAAAGAATCTAACAAGACCTAATAGTATAATGAAAATTAAATGCGAAAGTTTTTAAAATTTAAGCTTTCAGGAGAGAAGGGAATAGAAAAATAAGGTAAACACAAATTCTTGTTTATAATGGGTGTACAATAAATATTGTACACCGGAGTAAAAGTTGACTCAAAATGCTTAAAAGTTACATTTATATAGGTAAAAGTTATCTATTTTTTAGTGATAAATTTTTTCATTTGAATAAATATTATTTCTTCAAAATCACCAATAATGTATAAATTAATCATTTAACCCTTTAAAATGTTTATCTATCAACTTTTTTATTTTATAATATAAAAGTTACAGAAAAATAGGTTAAAGTTATGAAAAACTGCATAAAAGTTATCTGGGTGTACAATAAATTTATTGTACACCTTGTGCGCGCAAGACCTTTTGTAAGGTAAAATCTTTGTTTTACGAGTGTCTTGAATCCTCGTCTAGGGATGTTCGGATTTGTAGTCATATAGCGAATTTGTACTTGGCCAAGCAAGTTTTTGTTTTTTTGACGGGCCAAGCAAGTTTTTGTTTTTTTGACGGGCCAGGCAAGTTGAAATTTGAAGGCAAAAGTAGTATGTCAGCTCTCATTTCGTGAGTTTTTTCTATTTTATTGTGGATTGATCTCACCATATATTGGTTTTTATTGGGATCTAGCAGACTAGCACTGTAAATAATCACTTTGTAACATGTGTGACTGTGTGAGCCCCCTTAACCCTATGCCTAAGACTAAGTACACCAATAAAATCCATTTTAGAGCGAGCCACCTTACATACTCATTTTAATACTCCGTATTCGTCATTTAGGCTCTGTTGTTTGATAAGGTATAAAACATTTTCTTAGAAACCACGACTTTTCTCTTTTTAATCATTTTACGTTATTTGGTCTAACGTTATTTGGTCTGACAAAGAATGAAAAACAATCTTCCATGACTCCCACAAATGTAAAAATATGTTTTTCCATTTGAAAGGGAGGACAACCACTTTTTTACCATTCCTCCTTACCTCCCTCTCCCTTCTTCCCCTCAAACTTTACCATCTTCTCCCATTTTCTTTTAAGGAATCTTACAAAAGAAAACTAGTTTGGAATTGTGTTTTTCTTGGAAATTTTTTTCCATGGAAAAACGTTTTACCAAACCAAAAGGAGTCTTATTACCGCTTCAATTGTTCATGCAAATCAAAATCAAAGTTCAAACTCCAATATGTACTTCATTTATAACAATCTTAATAAGGGATATTTTGTACATAGGAACAAAAAAAATTGAATTTGTCATACCACTATGTTGCTTTTGATACACCTATATGTGAGTAGAGTACTGGAACTTGTGCTCTCACACTGATGTGCCGAAATCAATGTCTTATGTGCCAAAATCACTTCCCGTATGAAAGATATTAACATACTACTACAATTAGTCAAATATTATTGAGAATATCATGTGAATATCATCCACATCAGCAACAGTCACATGCATTTTTGTGCATTGTAGTATAGCCTTTATTAGCTTTGTTTTTTTTTTCTGATTTTGTATTGATCCTAGGAAGATATCCTAGCCGTTATTTTGTTGCTTTGTACAGCTATTCCTAGGTTAGAATAGTGAGCTCATGTATATAAGGGAAGGAGGAGAAGGGGCGCAGTTTTTGCAACACACAATACACAGAATTACAGAAAGAAAGGAAACTGGTTCTGATTGAACCAAGAAAACCAAAACCAGAGTCTTTGTTTTTCTACATGGTATCAGAGCAAGGTTGAAAGATCTTGCGTAAAGGAAGAAATACAAAGGCTCACACAACAAAAAACCTAACAAAGCTTCAAGTTTTTTCGAATTCAAAACTGAAAACATGTCTGAAACAAACTCAAACACAAACACAAACCTTAACCCTTACAAAGATCCCCTTTTTATTGTTGTAAATGAAAGTGCAGCAACACCTCTGGGAAGCATTCTCCTTGATGGAAACAATTTTGTTAACTGGAACAGGAGCATTAAGATTGCTCTTGGTGCAAAGAACAAGCTTGCCTTTCTGGAAGGAAAGCACCCTAAGCCTTCTGAAGGACCAGATGAAGTGCAGAAGTGGACTAGGTGTGACTATATGGTGAGGTCATGGCTGTTGGCTACCATGAAACCTGGTATTGCAGGGAGCCTAGTGGGTATGCCATCAACCAAAAGGCTATGGGAGGAAATAGTTGAGAGATATGGACAGACAAATGCCCCTCAACTGTATCAGCTGAAGAAGGATTTGTGGTTCCTATTGCAGAACAATCTGAGTGTAAGTGAGTATTACTGCAAGTTGAAAGATCTGTGGGATCAAATTGCAGAACTTGAGGACATACCTGAATGTTCATGTGGAGCATTAGCTAGATGCAGTTGCAGCATTGTGAAGAAACTACTGGAAATGGAATCCACAGACAAGTTGATGAAATTTCTCATGGGACTAAACCCTGGTTATGACCAAATGAAAACCAATTTTATGGGTATGGATCCTCTCCTACCTGTGAACAAGGTTTACAACTTGGTGATGCAGGTTGAAAAACAGAAGCAAATCTCTGGTGAGCTTAGCCTTGGCCCTGAGATGAGTGCATTGGCTGTGAACAGACAGGGCCAAAGCTTAGGACCATTGCTGAGTTTTGACAAAAGGGAATACAAGAGGAAGCAGAGGGAGAAATGGGAGAAGGAAACAAAGACATGTGACCATTGTGGGATGAAAGACCACTTGAAGGAAGAATGTTTAAAGTTGGTGGGATATCCAGACTGGTTCAAGAACAACCCTAAGGGAAAAGGAACTGGGAGACAAGCTGCAAATGTTTCAAGGGAAGAAGAAATGCTGACTGGAGACAATCCCTTGGATGTGCTATCTCACCAAGCAGAAGGTACTGGTACTAAGCATGATAACAATTTCATTTCTTCTGTTGTACAGAAAGTTATGAGAGCTCTGGGGGAGAAACATAACACAGGAAGTACCAGCCAGAGCAACTTTGCAGGTAAAGAAGTTTTGGTTTTGTCCAGTGATGCAAGTGCTCATAACAATTATTGCTCAAATACATGGCTCATAGATTCTGGTGCTAGTGATCACATGACTGGAAATCTAAAAATTTTGAAAAATTTAAAGAGTTTAGATAAACATATAAGAGTGGGGTTACCTGATGGGAGTGTAAAAACTGTGAAAGAAATGGGTAGTGTGGTGCTGAATGAGAAGGTGACACTTGATGATGTTCTGTATGTGAATGATTTCGAACACAACTTGCTTTCTGTCAGCAAGCTTCTAAAGAAAAGTAACTTATCTCTGTTGTTTGATAAATATGGATGCTCTCTTCAGGGCCTTTCCACTAATGAGAGGATGATACTTGGGAAGAATGAGCATGACTTGTACAAGCTCATCCTAGAAGAGAGGAAATGTAAAGGAGAAGAAGTTGGGAAGAAAAAGGGATGCATGACAGCAGAAGGAAGGGAACATAGAGACACAAAAAGTTGTAATAAAGTAGAAAATCTTGACTTAATTCATGCTAGACTTGGTCATGTATCCATTTCCAAGATGAAACACTTATCCTTTTGCAAATGTGATGAACTTAAGAGTTATTTCTGTGACACTTGTTCTCTTGCTAAACACCACAGGCTACCTTTTGTGCCAAGTAAATCTATTGCTAGTGATATTTTTGATCTGGTTCATGTTGATCTTTGGGGTCCATACAGGACAAAGAATATTACAGGGGCAACTTATTTTCTAACTATAGTAGATGACTATGGTAGAGTTACTTGGACTCATCTCTTGTCTAATAAAGAACAAGTGAAGGGAATTCTGAGCAATTTTCTAGCTCATGTGGAAAATCAGTTTAGCACTAAAGTTAAAATGTTAAGGAGTGATAATGGAACTGAAATCTTTCAAAGTGAATGTGGAAAGATTCTTGCAGATAGAGGCATCATACACCAGAGGAGTGTGCAAGGTGTTCCTCAACAGAATGCTAGAGTGGAAAGGAAGCACAGGTTCTTGCTTGAAACAACAAGAGCTTTGAAATTACATGCAGGTCTCCCAAGTTACTTGTGGGGAGAATGTATCCTTGTTGCTACACACTTGATAAACCTACTACCCAGTGCAGTGATTAACTGGGATACTCCATATAAGAGAATGATGAAGAAGGAGGCCAGCTATGATCATTTGAGGGTGATAGGAAGTCTGTGTTATGCAAGCCCACACAAGAAACCAGGAGACAAGTTTGCTGCAAGAGGGATAAGGTGTGTGATGATTGGATATCCATATTGTCAAAAGGGATATAAAGTGTTGGACCTGGAGAATAGGAAAATATTTGTCAGCAGAGATGTTGTTTTTAAACAAAACATATTTCCCTTTCTTTTAAAGAAGGGGGAGCACAATTTCATAACTTCTCTTAGGGAGAATATTGCAGAAACTGAAAATGAGAATGATGAGTTTGGTGATGTGTTGTTAGAAGTGATTGAGCAAGAAACAGAACAGATCCACACTCAAGAAGAAGAAAATAGAGATACAGATGCAGAGACAAATGAAGAAGAAAATGGCCAGCCTATTCTGATAAACAATGAGCAAAACACAGAGGGAAACTTGAGAAAATCCTCAAGAGAAGGAACATTACCAGGTAAGTTCAAGGATTTCATACTTGACTTACCTGGTAGGAGAAGGGAGTTGCATTCAGCCAACATGATTGTTGCAAGACTGGTGGATTCAGAATACTATTCTGAAGAGTACTTGGCTTCTTTGAACAATGTATTGAGCATAAAAGAGCCAGCTCACTATGGAGAAGCCTGTAAAGATGAAGGATGGGTTGATGCAATGCAAGAGGAATTGAAAGCTCTTGAGGAGAATGATACATGGGAGATGACTGACTTACTAGAGGGAAAGAAGGCCATTGATTCAAAATGGGTGTACAAGATCAAATTTCTCCAAGAAGGAGACATTGATAGACTGAAAGCCAGATTAGTAGCAAGAGGAGACAAACAGATTGAAGGGAAGGATTACAAACACACTTTTTCACCAGTGGCAAAGTTCACCACTGTAAGAACTTTGATTGCCCTTGCCACTGCTCTGAACTGGAAGATTCACCAACTGGATATCAACAATGCTTTTCTGCATGGTTACCTGGATGAAGAAGTGTATATGAAGCCACCCAAGGGGTACAAAGAAGGAAAGGAGGGACAGGTGTGTAGACTGAAAATGAGTCTATATGGTTTGAAACAAGCCTCAAGACAATGGAACTTAGAGCTGACTAAGTTCTTTCTTGAGCATGGGTACACACAGTCCAAAAGAGATTATTCCATGTTTTCTAAGGTTGTGAATGATAAAGAAACTATTGTTCTTATATATGTAGATGATCTTTTGATCACTGGAAATGATAAGGTTGAAGTTAGAAGTTTGAAAGAATGGTTGGACAAAGCTTTCACTGTGAAAGATCTTGGAGAAATAAGATACTTTCTTGGAATTGAAGTTGCAAGAAATTCAAAGGGTACAATGCTGAATCAAAGAAAGTTCATCCTTGATATCCTGAGATCAACTGGGACAGAAGATTGTAAGCCCACAAAGTTCCCATTCCCTAAAGGAATCAAATTGTCCACTGAACATGGTGAGTTACTGGAGGATGCTGAAGTATATAGAAGGATAATTGGAAAATTGTTATATCTGAACCTGACTAGGCCAGACATCTCTTATAGTGTCCAACAGCTTAGTCAGTTCATGCATGAGCCAAGAAAACCACATTTACAAGCTGCAATTCATGTGATCAAGTACTTGGCAGGTACCATGGATTGGGGATTATATTATCCTGCAAACTCTGAGATCAAACTAACAGCTTACTGTGACTCAGACTGGGGGAGTTGTGCATTTAGTGCCAAGTCACTAACTGGATATTGTGTATTCTTGGGAGACTCCTTGGTGTCTTGGAAAACAAAGAAGCAAAAAACTACTTCAAAATCCTCTACAGAAGCAGAGTACAGGTGTATGTCTCATACCACCAGTGAAATTGTCTGGTTAAGTGGAGTGTTGGAGGATCTTGGGTTCAATGTTCCTAAACCCATTGATCTTTTCTGTGATAATAAGTCAGCCATTCACTTGGCTCATAATCCAGTTTTCCACGAGAGAACCAAACACTTGCATGTGGACTGTCATTATGTGAGAGACCATTTACAGGATGGAACTCTTAATGTTCTTCATATCAAATCCTTCTTACAACTGGCAGACTTGATGACCAAGTCTCTCAGTGAACAACAACACAATCATCTATCTTTCAAGTTGGGCATTGTCTCCTCAGCTCCAACTTGAGGGAGGGGTATTGAGAATATCATGTGAATATCATCCACATCAGCAACAGTCACATGCATTTTTGTGCATTGTAGTATAGCCTTTATTAGCTTTGTTTTTTTCTGATTTTGTATTGATCCTAGGAAGATATCCTAGCCGTTATTTTGTTGCTTTGTACAGCTATTCCTAGGTTAGAATAGTGAGCTCATGTATATAAGGGAAGGAGGAGAAGGGGCGCAGTTTTTGCAACACACAATACACAGAATTACAGAAAGAAAGGAAACTGGTTCTGATTGAACCAAGAAAACCAAAACCAGAGTCTTTGTTTTTCTACAAATATTGATTTTCTCAAGCTGTCAATCAAGGAAGTTAATTACAGCAATCAACAAATGATATAATTATCTTCCACATGACGTACAGAAAATTCTTCCAACAACAGAAGCCAGTAATGACTAATTAATCCAGTATGAAGTTCAGTCACCCTGATTGACTGTTTATACATACCTTTATACTTGTATGTATAGTCTACATTATGGATTAATCTTTCATCATGTTATGTTTTTATGTTTTTCCAGTAAAAATATATCGTCTTTGAATTGCTAGGAAGATGGAGGCAAACACAGACATTATCATTGTTGGAGCTGGAATATCTGGTCTTGCTACTGCTTTGGCTCTTCACAGGTATATGGACTATATATTATTTCGCATGTTCAACCTCTGTCCGCATTTAGTTGTCACGATACTAGTACCAATTATAATATCAACGTCACATGCATAATAGACATGATACGTAAATATGTTGTTAATAGTTGAATATTCAAGTATTGAAAGATTGATGAGTTGTTTGGAAAAAAAACATGAAGATTGTTCATGTGTTCTGTTGTTGCTTTTGCAGGTTAGGAATAAGAAGTCTGGTGTTGGAATCATCAGATACATTAAGAGCTGCCAGTGTCGCATTAACGACTTGGACCAATGCTTGGAGGGCTTTGGATGCTCTTGGGATCGGCGACACTGAGGCAGCAGCATGAACAGATAACTGGGTGCAGTAATTAAGCTTTTATAACTCCATATATATTGTTTGAAAGGGATAAGACTGTTTAAGCATTATTATTTCATTCTATGTTACTCGGACTCTTCATTTCCCCATTATGGGAATGGAGTTATGAACCCGATCAACCTTCACACTTCACTTTGGACCAAGATCATGGGATACTTTCATTTAATAATCGAGACTGACTCTTGGACACGTACCTAAGTCTGACAACAACAAAAAGGTGTCCGAGTAACATAGCTAGGTTTCCTTGAACTTCAACAATTCAACCTTAAAAGTCATCAAAGATGATGTTTTTGATCAAGTTCTAAACCAACTCTTGAATAAAATGGGTGCAGGATATCTTCTTTTTCCACAGTTACAGGTGATTTGACTTCATATGTTTCATTAACAACCAAAGGAAAACAGTGAGTTGATTGATTACTTTCTAGTTTTGTTTCATCTTTGTTGTATGTGTGTATGTATGTGTACGGGATCATATCCAGAGAGGGCAGAACATCAATGACAGAGCAAACCCTGAAACCCAGGGCACACCCAAGTCAAAGAAAGACTCTAAACCCCAAGCCAAGTATATGCAGCCCAGGCAGATCAAACCTCCCCAGATCACGTGTAAAGACACAGAGCAGAGCTAGGCAAAGCTGCATCAGTCCAAGAAGGGACCTGCAGGCTAAACGACAACGACAAGGAATAAAGTACATCGCCGTCATACACGTGGCGGCATCTGAGTAGGCCAAAGTACAGAATAGTACGCCTATAAATAGCACCCACATCATTCATGATGGGACATATTCTTACACACGGTACTTGCTCCACCTTCTCTCTATATTCCCTCTCTAAAGACTTCTTATCTATTTGCTGACTTA
The DNA here is from genome assembly GCF_020520425.1 of Spinacia oleracea. Lineage (NCBI taxonomy): Eukaryota > Viridiplantae > Streptophyta > Magnoliopsida > Caryophyllales > Amaranthaceae > Spinacia > Spinacia oleracea. The sequence goes on along the minus strand of NC_079490.1, from coordinate 176,124,296 downwards.
GGCATCGGAGGGGGTTTCCTCGGTTAAACCCCCGAGGTTAGCTCACGTTTGCTCTGCTTGACAGGGCCAAGGCACTCCGGAACGTCCTCCCAGTTCCACACTCGGAACAAGTGGCGCTAGAAGGAGGGGACTTCCCAGACCTTGCCTCTAAAAGACCTACCCTCCCACAAAATGACTGAGTCAAGCGAACCGATAATCCAGCAAATAGAACCACCCACCTCTAGAAACAACCAGAGAATCACAAACGTACCTTTGTTCGGCATGCCTCAGAGTCTTGGTCCGCCAAGAGAGACACCACAACCCAGAGCTATGGCAACCCCCAGCCAGGGCCAGGGCATCCCAGTTCCAACCAGTGCCTCACTAGCACGGTTGGGGGCACAGTTCTCACCCGACCAGATGCGCACAGCCATAGAAGTCCTGACCTTCCTTACCCAGACAACACCGCAAGCCCAGGTCATGAGGACAGCCCCAGAGGTTGAGGTTGAGCAGAGGAGGAAACGTCCCAGACCCCAAAACAGTCCGAACGTCTGGAGGAGGAATCTGCAGCAGGAGATGGAAGGGGCTGACAGCCAAGAATATGAGGCAGAAAGTATCACGCCTAGCAGAGCTCAACCCAGAGCGAGAACCGAACAAGCACCCAGCCAGAGGCACCACTCCGGGTCAGGTATGCCAAATCCCACCCGAGCAATAGTTAAACCTGATAATTCCCCTTTCTGTGATGAGATACTCTCGGAAAAAATGGAAAAGATAAAAATGCCCACCTGCAAATATTCCGGAAAGTCAGACCCAACGAATCACCTCTCTGCCTTTGGAGGACACATGATGCTATATACCAACACAGACTCTATGTGGTGTAAGGTTTTCCCTTCCACTCTGGAGGGGATGGCACAGAGCTGGTTCGGTAAAATACCCAAGGGCACCATAACCTCTTTCCGGCAGTTAGCCATCTTGTTTCGCACCCAATATGTGGCAAACATTGCCAGAGAAAGGATGACAGGGGAGCTGATGTCAGTCATCCAAGGACCTCAGGAATCTCTGAGGGAGTACATATCCAGATTCAATATGGAGGCATCGAATATACCCAAGTTACAGCAAGAGGTAGCAGTCCTGGCTATGATGACTGGTATGCGGGATGGAGAATTCAAGAGTTATCTGGGCAGAAAGTCATTCACAACCCTGGCAGAGGTACTGGGGAAGGCAAATGAATTCATAAAAAGTGAAGAGATTGGCAGAGCAACCTCACGACGATATGTAGCAAGTGAGAACAATTACGGTAGTCAGAGCAGAAAAGAGCCGTACAAAAAAGAATACCCAGACAAAAGGGAAAATCAGCAGCCCAGAAAAGATTGGCACGGGCAGGTCAGAGGAAGGGGTAGTGAGTTCAAAACTGAAAAGCGAGGCAAATTCAACGAATACACTCCTCTGGTTGCATCCAGAACCCAGATTTTTGCTATCAGCAAGGAGGATGAGAAATGGCAGAGACCACCGAAAATGTACAACAAATACAGGGACACGAAGAAGTACTGTGATTTTCACAAGGATCATGGTCATCTCACAGAGGAATGCACTCACCTGAAAGATAACATTGAGGACCTGATCCGAAGGGGGTACCTAACACAATTTAAGGCAAAGAGCTCATACAGCAGGACCTACGAAAACAGGGATGATGAGGGTCGATTTGATAACAGGAAGACAGAGCAAAAACAGAACCACCCAGCAGAGCAGAAGAGGTCGAATGATATACTGGTCATAACAGGAGGACCAGTCTACGCTGGTACTACAGCCAGCGGTGCTAAGGCCAGTGTGAACGAATTTAAACACCAGGTTAATTACCACAACTCAGGAAAATGGCCTGCCCCTCCAAAAATCCCACAGTGCACTTTTACAGAAGATGATTGCAAGGGCATAATTTATCCCCATGATGACCCAATGGTGTTAGCTCTGGATGTGGCTAACAGAAAAATCCATCGAATCCTGATAGACGGAGGAAGCTCTGCAAACATTCTATTCTGGCCAGCTTTCCAAGAGCTGCAGATTGAAGAGAAGCACGTAAAGCCAGTTAGCTACCCAGTAATTGGTTTCACAGGAGCAACGGTGATACCAGAAGGAATAGTTAGCTTACCTGTCCAAATTGGGCAGGGGAAAGATATCAAGGATGTCATGGTTGATTTCATGATAGTCAAGGTACCCGCAGCATACAATGCCATTCTGGGCAGACCATTTATTCATGATGCAGGAGCAGTGGTGTCTACTTATCACCTCACCATGATGTACACAACGAATGATAACAGATCAGCTAAGGTCAGGGGAAACCAAGAGCAGGCTAAGAGATGCTACCACACAGCCCTGAAACAGCCACCCAGACCCCCGCCCCTGGCAGAGGCAGACATTCCCTTGTCCAGAAAGAGAAAGAGAGCAGAGCGTAAAAAAGACGCACTACTGGACATGGAGAATTTTGAGCATCGTGAAGAAGGACTGTTAAAACCAGCCCCAGCAGAAGAAACAGAAGAGATAGAGCTGGAGGAAGGAGTAGAGGACAGAACAGTCCGAATTGGCACAGATATAGACCTTTCCCTGAGGGTAAATATCATCGATCTGTTGCGAGAGCACGCGGACATATTTGCCTTCTCTGCCGACGAAATGCCAGGGATTGATCCCAACGTCATGGTCCACAGGTTGAATGTTAATAGAGAAGTCAGACCGGTGAAACAGAAGAAGAGAGCTTTTTCGACAGAGAAGAATGTAGCCATCCAGGAAGAGATCAGCAAACTATTAGCAGCCAAATTCATAGAAGAGTGTGACTACCCGGAATGGTTGGCTAATGTTGTGATGGTAAAGAAAGCAAATGGTCAATGGAGGATGTGCGTAGACTTTACAGACCTAAACAGGGCTTGTCCGAAGGATTGCTACCCGCTACCCAGAATAGATCAACTGGTGGATTCCACCAGCGGGCATGCCCTGCTGAGTTTCATGGATGCCTTTTCGGGCTATCACCAGATCAGTTTGTTAGAATCAGACCGGAAAAAAGCCGCCTTCATCACAGACGCTGGAGTTTACAACTACAGGGCTATGCCATTTGGTCTAAAGAACGCAGGGGCCACATACCAGAAACTGGTAGACAAAATATTTGCAGGACAAAAAGGCCGAAACGTGGAGGTGTATGTAGATGATTCCATAGTCAAGAGCAAAAAGGAGGGTGATCACATTAAGGATCTGAAGGAAACTTTTGCAACATTGAGGCAATTTGGTATGAAATTAAACCCAAAAAAATGCGTGTTCGGTGTTAAGTCTGGAAAGTTTTTGGGATTCCTGGTCAGTCAAAGAGGAATTGATGCCAACCCAGAAAAAGTAGAGGCCATACTCAACCTACCAGAACCAAGAAACATACGAGACATCCAGAGGTTGACTGGGAAAATGGCAGCACTCACCAGGTTCATCAGCAAGTCCGCAGACAAGTCTCTCCCCTTTTTCCAGGTGCTAAAGGGAAACAAAACATTTAAGTGGGGAGAGGAGCAAGAGAAAGCATTCAAGGAGGTGAAGAACCATTTGAAAAGCCTCCCAACCATAGCCAGACCAGAAGTGGGGGACATATTACAGCTATACATCTCTGCCTCCAAGAAAACTGTAGCAGCAGCTCTGGTAGTCGAGAAGGATAAAATCCAGCAGCCAGTCTACTTTGTCAGCCACATCCTCAACCCAGCAGAACAGAGGTACCCCCTGATTGAAAAAATGGCCTTCGCCATCATGATAGCTGCCAGGAAATTGAAACCATACTTTGACGCGCATAAAGTGCAAGTGTTGACTAATCAGCCTTTAGAGAAGTCATTGCAGAGGCTAGATACCTCTGGTAGACTCCTGAAATGGGCAGTGGAACTCTCAGAATATGACATCGAGTACAAACCCAGAACCGCCATAAAAGCACAGGCACTGGCAGATTTCATTGCAGAGGCATCATACGAGGAGGAGGAAGAACCATTGGGGACTTGGCAGATCTCAGTAGACGGCTCCGCCGCAGTCACAGGGTCGGGCGCAGGTATCATAATGGTGTCACCAGAAGGCAACATTTTCGAATATGCTATAAAATTTAAATTCAAAGCTTCAAATAACGAAGCAGAGTATGAGGCGGCAATCGCAGGAATCCAGATGTGCAAAGCAGCAGATGCTAAGAAAATAGTGCTCAAAACCGATTCACAGCTGGTGGCCAGCCAATATAGAGGCGAATATGAAGCCAGAGAACCGTCTATGCAGAGGTACTTGGCCTTGATGAAAGAAGCAGTAGCCCAGCTAGAAAGCTTTGAGATTCAACTGGTTCCCAGGGCAGAGAACAGTCAAGCAGACGCCCTATCCAAGTTAGCAAGTTCGACGCTACAGGACTTGGAAAGAACAGTGATGGTAGAGGTCCAGGAAGAAAAGAGCATTGACAAAAAGCCTTTAGTCAACTTCATTGACACTGAGCCACAGTGGTATGACAGTATAGTCTCATACAAGCTGGGAAGGGGCCTTCCCACAGCAGAGCAAGAGCAGAAAAAAGTAAAACGAAACGAGCATTGGTTCGTCATTTACCAGGGTAAACTGTACAAGAAATCATTTTCGTTGCCTCTGCTGAGATGCATATCAGCAGAGGAGTCACAACGAGTCATTGAAGAAATACACGAGGGAATATGTGGAAACCACATAGGCGGCAGGACATTAGCCTTGAAAGCTCTCAGAGCAGGATATTATTGGCCAACCATGGTAAGTGATTCTCAAGCATATGTTAAAAAGTGCGACAAGTGCCAGAAATTCGCCCCAGTGATCAACCAACCCTCTAATGACTTACAGCCAATCATCAACCCCATACCATTCGCCCAGTGGGGAATGGACATTCTGGGACCATTCACAGCAGCAAGCGGGGGAAGAAAATTTCTGATCGTGGCAGTTGACTATTTTACTAAGTGGATCGAGGCAGAGCCCACTAAAAGCATAACAGCCAAGCGGATGAAGGATTTCATCTGGAAGAACATTGTGACAAGGTTCGGCATCCCAGAAAGTTTGGTCTTCGATCATGGAACACAGTTCGACTGCACTCCTATAAAGGATTATTGCGCTGAACTAAGAATAAAATTCGCATACGCATCTGTGTGCCATCCCCAGAGCAATGGTCAGGCAGAGGCAGCAAATAAACAAATCCTGGGAGCACTGCGAAAGAAGGTAGAAGATTTTAAGGGTGCATGGGCCGACCTTATTCCAGAGATCTTATGGTCCAACAGGACCACTGAAAAAGAAGCAACAGGAGAAAGTCCTTACAAACTAGCTTTTGGGGCTGAGGCGGTCCTGCCTGTCGAAGTGGGTCTACCTAGCTTTAGAGTGCAGTACTATGAGGAAGGCACTAATGAGCAGCGTATGAGGGAAGCATTAGATCTCTTACCAGAAGTCAGGCTGCAAGCAGAACTCAAGTTGGCAGCAAACAAAGAAAAAATGAGCAGGGCATACAACAAGAGGGTAAAGCACAGACCTATGCAAGTGGGGGATCTGGTCCTCAGAAGAACAGCTGCCACTGGAAAGGGAAAGGCAGAAGGAAAATTCTCTGCCAATTGGGAAGGACCTTACCAGATCACAAAAGAGGTAGCCCCAGGCTCATACCATCTAATGACGATGGAAGGAAGAGAATTGAAGAATAGCTGGAATGCCAACATGCTAAAGAAATACTATGTATAGACACAAGAAGTTAATACTATAACAAGGCAATAGAAGCCAGAGTAGTTCTTCACTTTTGTAATTTTCCACGCTTACAAGCATAATAAAAATTGGCCCAGCTACCTTCGATAAGAAGAAAGTGCGTCAGGTCTCTTGGAAAAGTAAAAGGTGAACGGCTAAAACTCGTAAAAAAAAAGGGGGGAAACGCTACCCACGAATAACTTGGTATGATCAACCAAGTTATTGGGTAAGTTTTTTCTCAACGAGATTTAAGCAAAAACGTTTCTCGAGCTTTGTCCTGGCCAAAGCCAGGACAATTCAATAATACGCAGCCAAAGTAGGCTGGAATAAATATGAAGATACTTTTTGAGCTTTGTCCTGGCCAAAGCCAGGACAATTCAATAATACGCAGCCAAAGTAGGCTGGAATAAATATGAAGATACCTTTTGAGCTTTGTCCTGGCCAAAGCCAGGACAATTCAATCATACTCAGCCCAAAGTAGGCTGAAGTAAATACAAAAACACTTCTCGAGTTTTGTCCTGGCCAAAGCCAGGACAATTCAATAAGGCACAGCCAAAATAGGCTGAAGCAAATGCGAAAACACTTCTCGGTTTTTGTCCCGGCCAAAGCCAGGACAACTCAACAATACACAGTCCAAAACAGGTCGAGGCGAATATAGAAATACTTTTTGAATTTTGCCCTGGCCAAAGCCAGGACAATCAAGCATGCAAAGTGGGTCAAATGGAAATATGGGGGAAACAAAACAATAAAAAAAAATAGCAAGCAAAAAGCAACAAGGTAAAAGGCAGCATAAGCACGACGAGTTAACAAACAACGGGACCGGCGGCTATACCTCAAAAACTTATGCAATGTACAGCCCTACAAAAATGGCCACTGTTGATCAAAACTAAAAACGATAAATATTATCCCCAGAAACAAATTCTTACTCTCCACGCAGGGAGGACAAAAACAACCAGAAAAAATAAACTACGCATTGGCTGAGGTAGTGCAAGATGAACATGGGGACAGCCGCCTGTGCCATTATTGCCCAACATCATCTTCAGCATCAGACAGAGGCAATTCCCCAGGGTGAACATTTTCAACACAATGATCAGGCACCCCATCATCTTCTGGCACCGCACCGCCCGCAGCTAGAGACGCTTGCTCGGCCTCCCTCTTCTTTCTCAAAAGCTCAACATGGAGCCCAGCCAACCAAGCAGCTTCGATTGGAGACCAGTCAAGATCAGGATGCTTCTCTTGCACTATTAGCGAAGCAGCCTTCCACCCGCCATCATAGCTCTGAGTGCGCAGAGCATACTGCTCATCTGACCGACGGAAGTCGCGAACGGCAGCCGCAAGCTGATCTTCGATGGAGTTCTGCAGTTGGGCCATCTCATTGTCATGAGACTGCTCAACAGAGAGAAAGTCTTGCTGGAGAGCCTCAATTTTCTGCTGTCCGGTGACCAGATCAATTTGGGCCTGAGAAAAGCTAGCCTGCAGCTGATCACGCTCTTCAGTAACAAGCTTCAATTGATCATTAGCCGAAGTAAGACAGGTCGAAGATAACTCCAGATCAGCAGTGAGCTCCTCAATTCTCTTCTTTTGGGCCTCTATGTGAGCAACGTTGGCAGCAAGTCGTTTCTGGTAAACTATGAAGACTTCTGTCAACTCACGAACAGCGTTGCCACACTAAGAACACAGAAAAAGAGACAAGCATTATAAGTTGGTGCATAACAAAAGAAACGAACCAATGTACCAAAGGAGAAGAGAAGTAAACCAAGTATACCTCCATGACCTTCTGGCAGGCATTCGCCCCAGGAGTATACAAACGCTCTTTGGGCAGGTCGCTGGGCAACTGCAGACCTCTTAACATCCTCAGGGCAAGCGTCCCGCCTTTCTCAGGGTAGTTCCCATATAAGCTTTCTGACTCGGACACATCCCAGCGCGGGACAAAAGTACGATCCAAAGCAGCAGGACCAGAGAAGATAGCAGCCAGCTCGGGGTCGGCCTGGGGACGAATGTCGAGAAATTCTTTCTCAACAAACTCCTTATGCCGACCCGTGATATGCAGGTCAAGATCATCAGCAGCCAGATCACTTCCTTGAAGCTCGTGCTCCAAAAACTGTCGAAGAGAGCTACCAGAAGTGTTGCTACGATGGGGATCAGCCGCAGAAGGGGAGGCTCGAAGTTGCTCAGCTCCGCTATCAAACCTAGGTTGTTTCCCAGGACGCTGAACAAAAGGCGGCTCCTCAGCTTCGATATCCACAGGCTCCGACGCAGAGCCCGAACAACCTGGCTGGTCACATACCTCACCAGCCACTTCCCCAAAATCATGGCCTGCATCCTCTGTCGGAGCTTCGAGCCCAGCCTCGAAATCGGCTCGGTCACGACGAGAGCCTGACAGAGCACCACGATGGGAAGCTCCGCGAGAGGTCTGCCCTCGACGAATAGGAGTGCTCGCAGAACCAGTGTTTGTAGAGGAAACCACTCGAGACACTCTGGGAACGATCCCAGAACCGCCACCCCGACCAGAACGGCGTGTAGAACTTCTCCTGCTGCCCTCTATTTGGTCAGCCAAAATTTGATACCCATTCGCAGCAGGATCGGGGGGAGCAGCGCAGATGAAAGAACCATCAGCCCGAACACCCAATTCCTCAAGATTCAAGAATTGACGACCTGAAACAAAAAAAAAAAAAGTAAGTAAAAAAAAAAAAAAAAAAAAAAAAAAAAAAAAAAAAAAAAAAAACTCGCACAAAGAGAAAAGAAAACGTGAAGTGAAAAAGTAACACAGAACTAACCTTGAGGGTGAGTAGAACAAAGAAACATAGCGGACAGCACGTCATTCCGCAGAACATAACTTGAATGCGGAAGCCAAACACGAGGCAACCGCCCAACCTCTTTACCAGCAGCATTAAACTTGGGCTCAGATGAAAAATGCTCAAAAGCCCTCTCCTCCAAGACAGCACCATCCAAAATCTCGACTCCCTCTAGCCGAGTCCGAGGTCTAACAAAGCCCCGAGCAACAGGAAAGTCAGCAGGGACGGCGAGCCAGTAAAACCTATCCTTCCACTCCTTTTGGCCGGTAGGCATCCCATGGCAGGTCAATCTTCCACGATTGCAATAGATGGAAAACCAGCCAATCTTGTTCCCAGTACCGCTGTTGCGCAGATGATGGACTCGCTTACAGAGAGAAAGGGTCTCAGGAAACTCCAAAAACCGACAGACCCAAATATAGCTGATCAAAGTACGAACAGCGAAGGGATGGAGCTGAGCTAAGCAAACGTTGAAGGCACGAAGAATCTTCACCAGGGTAGGATCCAGAGGAAAGCGCAGACCAAAATCCAGACTATAGGCATAAACGCCTATGCACCCCTCTGGTGGATGAGTAATCCGAGCATCATCGTCTGGCACGATGAGTCGATAACCATCAGGCAGACCATAAAACTCCTTACCAACAACAGCGTGATTCTCTTTTCGCGCATCATCAGTCCACTTAGTGTTCAGCTTCGCGTGTAAGGGACCAAAAGCAGAGGCCTCAGAAAGGAAGGGCGTCGAATCCCCAGGAACGACATTCTCTTCCACGTAGTTCGGAAAAGGCCTCATCTCATTCACCTGGGCCAAAATATCCTCCCCACCAGCTTGCCCACCCACGGAAATAGTGACATGGTTGGCCATCATAGAACGAAAAATAGATTCCCGGCGTCTGTAAACACGCAAAGACAGTTCAGACTCATTAGCTCCAGCAAGCTGCTCAAAATCATCTAACCAGGCCTGTTCAGACAGAGGCTGAACATCAAGCCCTGGGGGGACATTGGACGGCGGATTTATCCTAACTATCCGCGACAGATAATCATGGCGCATCTCCCTAAGAGTTTGACGTAAAGATGGGGACAGGTCGGCCGTAGAGTCAGGACACCCAGAATCACCCGCATCTGGGGGGGGCGGCTCCTCCCCAGAGGATTCATCGTCAGAGGACAAAGGAATCACAACAGGCACAGAGCGAGACAAAACATCATGCATTGATTTGGTTCTGTGCTCAGCAGAAGCCCGAGTCTCCTCATCAGAAGATAAAGAGACAGAGGAGGGAGAAGAGGTAACATAGGAAGCAGAGGAAACGCTTTTAGCGCCCGAGCTACTAAGGTTTTGGCTATCAGATGCATCAGACATTATGAACTGAAAGTCACAGGACAAGGGAAAAGGGCACAAAAGTAAATAACAAAAAAAAAAAAAAAAAAAAAAAGGGGAAAAGCTACTCAACAATGGCGGAAGTTCAAAAACGACTTAACAATGGCGAAAAATACCAGAAATTGAAACCCCAAAGACACTAAAATCAAGCGAACAACAAACAAAGGTCGTGCAAAAGAATCGAAAAAACAGCAAAAAATAGAAACTTACCGGAAAAAGAAGATAGAGTTAGAATCAAAAGAAACACAGCAACGAAAACCTCCCTTCGCGAAATGGCAAACGAAAACACGAGGGGCAAATGACCACCACAAGCAACAAGAACACTAGCAATCGACCGGAAAAGTGACGGCAAACACAAAAATGTGCAAAAGATCGAATTTTGAGAAGACTTTTGCAAATAACAAGCAACGGAAAATGAGAGCACTCGAGTGTTTTTCTCAGAAACACCAAGGAGAGAGAAGGTAAGAAATGAAGATGAAGAAGGAAGGAAGTTACCTTTTCTCTTTAAAAGCCAAAGAAGAACGGCTAGGATGCGAGCAACGATACAGTTGCACAAGCAGGATGAAGGACACGTGTAGACCTCAATACAACCAAACTTAATCATGATGAAGGACGGTCCAGATTGAGCGACGATTCCAATTGACTCTTCGGATGGGCAACGCGTGGCACGAGGAAAAGCCGGTTAAAATCCCCAAAGATTTCTTACCATTCACCTCAAAGAAAGCCCGCCCAAAAAAAAAATAAAAAAAAAATAAATAAATAAATAAATAAATAAAAAAATAAAAAAAAAATAAAAAAAAAAAAAAAAAAAAAAAAAAAAAAATAGATCTACTCTGGAGGGACTGGTAGGAAGAAAATACACAGCCAGGACAAAAGCAAAAAACCAACAAAACAAGCATTGCAGCCCCAAAGAGTCCAGATCAAGGACAGAAGAGCAGACCTGACTTAAAAGGTCAGCTCTACTCTTGAGGGACTAGTGGTACGGGGTCATATCCAGATCAAGGACAGAAGAGCAGACCTGACTTAAAAGGTCAGCTCTACTCTTGAGGGACTAGTTGTACGGGATCATATCCAGAGAGGGCAGAACATCAATGACAGAGCAAACCCTGACACCCAGGGCACACCCAAGTCAAAGAAAGACTCTAAACCCCAAGCCAAGTATATGCAGCCCAGGCAGATCAAACCTCCCCAGATCACGTGTAAAGACACAGAGCAGAGCTAGGCAAAGTTGCATCAGTCCAAGAAGGGACCTGCAGGCTAAACGACAACGACAAGGAATAAAGTACATCGCCGTCATACACGTGGCGGCATCTGAGTAGGCCAAAGTACAGAATAGTACGCCTATAAATAGCACCCACATCATTCATGATGGGACATATTCTTACACACGGTACTTGCTCCACCTTCTCTCTATATTCCCTCTCTAAAGACTTCTTATCTATTTGCTGACTTAGGCATCGGAGGGGGTTTCCTCGGTTAAACCCCCGAGGTTAGCTCACGTTTGCTCTGCTTGACAGGGCCAAGGCACTCCGGAACGTCCTCCCAGTTCCACACTCGGAACAGTATGTATGTATGGGCTTACTGAAAAATTTGAGAAAATTCAGTGGAGATCTTGAAGTTCGTTGTGTGAGACGGAAGGTCCTTCTAGAAGCGCTTGCAAAGGATTTACCGATTGGTACAATAAGGTACTCTTCCAAGGTGGTGTCTATTGAAGAATCGGGTTTCTCAAAGCTTGTGCACCTCACCGATGGTTCCATCCTTAAGACCAAGGTATAAAACTGATCCAGCTTTTACAGGCTCACTGATCTTGTCGTATGTCTTAATTTCTTCGATTACATATATATTTATAGGGAAGCTTCTTAATTATGAGGCTAACAGACTTGTGATATCATGCATTTTTCACAAACAGGTACTGATTGGGAGTGATGGGGTGAATTCAGTGGTGGCAAAATGGCTAGGATTCAAGAAACCCTCATTAACAGGAAGATCAGCTATAAGGGGTTGTGCATATTACAAGGATGGTCATGGATTTGGGCCCGAATTTCAGGTCTTAGTCGGAAACAATGCTAGATATGGTATCGTTCCCTGTGATAACACTACTGTTTATTGGTTTTTCACCTGGACGCCATCTGCTCAAGGTATGGTTACTGGCAGGCAGTTATTGTGGTATTGTTTTGTGTCTTTATGCACGAGGGGAAGTTCCGTTCACCTTTAAAAAATAAGTTCGTATCAGTTCCAATCAGGTTTGATCAGTTCCAATAAGTTCAGTTCAGATAAGTTGAATAGAACGCACCCTAAGTGATCATAGCACAGAAGAATAGCATGATTTCATTTGAATAATCATTTTGTGATATACATTTATATATCTAAGTTCCAAGTCTGACTGAGAGATCATTTGGTTATAACAGAAAACAGAACACTGCAAGAAGCTGATCAACCAAAGCTGAAGCAATTTATGCTGGGTAAACTTGGGAAGGTACCTGACAAAATAAGGGCTGTGATAGAAGACACGGAATTAAAAGAAATAGTACGTTCTCCACTAGGATATAGAACTCCATGGCAGATGTTATTTGGTAACATAAGCAAAGACAATGTATGCGTAATAGGTGACGCATGTCATCCAATGACACCAGACCTTGCACAAGGAGGGTGCTTGGCCCTAGAAGACGGGGTCATTCTAGCAAGACGCCTTGCTGATTTCCTGCTAGACAGTTCAATTAAGGACGAGTTTGAGAGGATAAAGAGGGGATTGAACAGCTATGCAAAGAAGACGAGGTGGAGAGCGTTTGATCTGATTAGTACAGGTTATCTTCTGGGTTGGATACAGGAGTTTGATGGGTTTGGGATGAGGTTATTAAAAGAAAAACTGCTTTCTGCATATCTTTCTGGGTTGTATGTTAAGAAGGCTGATGTAGACCCTAAACATCTTGTTCTTCAACATTCAACTTCTTGAAGAGTATTTCTGCAAAAACGCGTGATTTGCTTTCTTCATCTTCTTTCCTCTGTAATAATCAACATGCATGTTCTATGCTGTATTATCATACTGCCTGGTTCAATTTGTTGAAGACTGATTCTGTTGACCTCAAGTCCTCAATTTGCCAAATAATGTCAATAAACTTACATGTGAGTGACGAGACCAGCCACACATCGTCGCCATAACAGTTCATCATGACCATCTTCAGTGACCTGTTAGCCACGGCGTATATTGTTCAGTGAGACTTGTACAGTTGAAACTTCAAACTGTGGCTTCTTACATGTTATGCTGACTTTTTGTTGACCGAAGTTTGTACAATTTAGCAATTGCAAGTTTATACGGACTAATACTTGGCATAATTGCTGATAGGAAACTCATTAAAATATCTGTAATTTCGTGATCGTTTCTTAAGAAATTGCATCTATTTAAACTTTGTCATCAGGAAATGGTGAAATGAACTGGTCCAACTAAAGCTTTGTTCTATATACAGGTCTAGTCTGATTTTTCTGGTTTCTGATTTGGTCTGATCTGATCTGAATGTTTTCTGTGAGTCATTTTTGCTTTTTTTTTGTCTGATCTGATAAGCAATAAGAATATGGTGAAGAGTAGAGCCTAAGAGTTGCATGACACATATAATGTGAAGCTACAAATCACAAGCAGGACAAGTCTCAATTCATCTGCCAAGGAGGCAACATAGAAAACAAAACTAGTGGAGTAACAAATTATAAATTAAGAATGAAGATGATGCAAAAAGCCATATATGCCTCTCCACTATTGAATAGTAACTGTAAAAGATCTGGTGACAACATAATACAAGCTCCAAACGTATACCCACTGTACGAGATACAAGCTCACTAATTCAAACCATCAGCACAAGTGTTCATCATGCCAAAGCATTTTGTACCTAATTGCTACAGTCCCCATAACGAAAAAAATTAAATCACCTCACATTTTGGCTGCTGTCAATTTCATTCAGCAAGAAAAACCAGGTCTTTCCAATTCTGGCAGAAATGCTTCACAATTCCATGTAAAGAGCAGATGTTCACCCAGATGAACCCAATCCAAACGACTTGACAATATTGCTAACCCTTTCAGCAAATGTCCGAGAGGTTATCTTTTTACCAGGTACATGGAAAGGATTTGAAACCGCATCCACATAAGCTGCATGGAACTTTCTGAAGAACTGCTTTCAGTCAAAATACATATGATCAGCTTTAAAACCTAACCAGCATTCAGTTAAAATACACATACACCCAAAACAACAACAAATTCTAACAAAGCACCAAAATATATTTTAAAGCTCCTGAAACAATGTCATTACGTATCTTATTGGACAGCTACTGAGATGATAACAACGAAATAGAGAATAAACAAGCTGAAAATGCAGGCACCACCTTGAACGATTCCTAAACCAATCATTTGGCATCGTTCCATAATTCACCTCATACCTAGAGCTTGACATATAAAAGCAGATCAAGAGTACAGCTTCTTTGAATAGACAGATGAGAGAACGAGTGCACCACAAGTCATCCACCATTACCTCAGCAAAGCATACTAGAAAGATAAAATCATTTTTTCCCCTATGGACTATGGTGATTAAGCACCATATTTTTCAGTTTTCACATCCTTAAGGTAGTCTATAAGACCAGCAATATCACAGCTACATATTGTTTATGTTATACCCATAATTCCTGTACCAACTCCAAAATTTGCGAAAAGAGTTTAAAACAGAAACAATACCACATCATGCACAAAAGGGACAACTTTTTTGTATACAGGTATATAAGTTTCCAAAGATATCTTAGCTATACTTACATTTCTCACGTCAGCATCTCTTACATCTAAATCGGTGGTCACCAAGATGAATTTCACCTTAGTATTGGTCAAATAGCCATACCTACAAGCAATAGAAAGCTAATTTCATCAGTATCATTATTTTTAGACTGACGATATCACATTCAAGCAAAACTACAGATTCCACCTCGACATAATTTAGGGAGGAAGATACCTACACTTTGTAGTTCTCCGTTGGGTAAAGAAGACCTAAAAAAGTTTCATTCAGCATCGGCCCAGATTTCTTGGGATTGTTCACTGAGATGTAAGACAGATAACATGAGTTTCCAAACAATCTGTCAAGCATACATTGCACCATTACCCGTAGAGACATTATTAAACTTACCTCCATACACTGCAGACATATGGGAATGTTACCCATCGTAAAAAATGTAAAAAACAAACTGAAGAACCCCACCCTACTATTCAGTATTCACACACTAAGACATTAGAACATCTGGATAATTAATTGTGTGCCCAATGCTAATTTATCTTCTCTATCTAAAAATTCAATCATCTTCATCAAGGAATAAACAAGGTCAAGGTTTAATTTAAATACAAAAAGAGACACAAGAAAATTTGAAACCTATGCTAAAACTTTCTCCATGAAAAAATTAGATGAGCAAAAGAAAAGCAATAGGCCGTTCTTGGATAAGACAAGCTCATACTATGCGACCACGAGACTGATGTTGCACAGCCTATCTGGATTAAATGCCTAACATGCTGCATAGAAGCATAAACTCTCATATAGCTTCATTGATAGTGTTAGAACTGGGGACTCGATTAATCGAGGAAAAGTTCAAAGCAAAGGGTTAACATGATCTACTCATTAGTTTGAGGTGCAGGCCCGGCCCTAGGGGGTAGGCGAGGGTGCGACCGCCTAGGGCCCAAGGCAAAAAGGGGCCCAAAATAATAGTATGTCTAGTAAATTAGTACTAGTAATCTAGGATGCTCGGACTCGGCTCACCACCCCTCCGTACCGGTGTCGACACGACGCGACCCGGGTGCGGACACGGAATCCGGATCGGACCCGCCGGAGAGAAACTGGACTCGGCACTCACTAACCCTAGATCTAAAATTGAGGGGAGAAAACAACAAATCAAGAGCCGAAACCTTAGGGCTTTTGTTCGGCCAGAAAATCCGAGTAGATCGGAACCACCGAGTTGTTGGTTTTCTTCTCCGGCGAAGGGTGGCAGTCTTTCTTCTTATCTTCGACCTTTTTAAAAACAGAACTATCTTCGACATTGTGGGGGTTTCTGGTTTTCTGTTTTTATTTTTTTTATTTTTTTATGTGGGGTTGGGTAGGTGGAAGAAAGTCACGTGATCCCATCTTTCTTTTTATTCTTAGTGGTTATTTTACCTCTTTTTCTGTATTTTTACTTTATTGGTGGGGTAGTATTGAGTCTCTTGACTTTTGAGTCCTTTTATTCTGCCTTCTGTTTTTTACTTTATTATGAGCAATAAAAAATATGGTATCTTTATCTAAGGAGTTTGACTTTTCACCTAATACTTAAATTATGTATATTTAAAAAAGCTAATAACCAGTAATTTTTTAAAAAAAAAAAATTTGCAAATAAAAAAAAATCTTTATTTTGTTTTTGCATTGCCGTGTCCCCGAGTCCAAATACAAGTTTCGGACCCTTCCTAAACGTGTCCCCGAGTCCTTGATTTTTGAGTTTCTCATGTCCGACACTCGGACCCCTTACCCGGGTCCGACACCCGTACCCGAGTCCAAGCATCCTTGCTAGTAATAAACAACACATTAAATACACATGTTATTTCCTTGGCTCATTGGTAGAAAGTAGGTGTTAAAGGTTTGATACCTACCACAGGTCTAGTGTTCGACTCCCCTCACTGTCTTTATTATTTTGTTTAATCGTTCCCTCATTGTTTTTCTTGTTGACTTCCATCTTCCTTTATTCGTTCAACTCTTTTCTTTTTCTTTTTTAACTTTGTCAATATTTTTATTTTTGTGTTTGTTAGGTTGTACTGTAATTTTTTTATTTAAATTTATTTTTTAGCAACTAATTTTCTCATTTATAATACTTTGTACATATACTGTCTCAATTATGTAAACCCTTTATTTGTATTAGCCCTGTCCTTTAATCCTTTACAAGATAATTAAGTTTTACGTTAAATTTATGTACGTAGTATTTGACTTTCAGCACTTAGTTCTATTTTATGTAACTATATGTGGGCAAAAAAAATGCTTATTTGATGGACTATGGGTCTATAAATTTTAAACTAGATATCAAATTTTAATGAAGACAAAATTAATTGATACTTTTATATGCTCAAAATGAACCTTTATTTTAAAAAAATATATATCTCTTTATGTATATTAATTATCTTGTAATTAAGTAAGTATTTATTTTATTGAAATATTTCAAGAGATCGACTAGAGTGTAGGATTTTGAAATTTTAGAATCCTGCAAAGGAGATATAATAATTTTTTATTGGATTGAATTCAACAATATAATGGATTTAACAAAAAAAATTATGATATTATTTCAGTCAAAGACGTATCACTTCGGAAGGGGCCCAGATCCTATTTCGCCTAGGGCCCTCAAAATGTCAGGACCGGGCTGTTGAGGACCTTGAGGTGATTCTAGTTGAAGGTGAAAACTTGTCTCAATAGCACGCCTAGTGTTAGAATTCAACATTCCTTTACTTGTATGTTGTTTATCTCTTTTTTCTAGGACCTCTCTAACAGTTTTCTAGGGTTTACATAGAATTATTATGTTACTGTCAATCCAGTGTGTCGTTGGTAGTTTGTAGCTAATTCAAAATAAACCTCTATGAGTGGTTGAATGAATTCCTTCTTCTCAACAATTGTTGCCATCGCTTTATTGCATGTGTTTTGTTGTAGGCCGTTATAGAAATTGTGCCGCCACTCGCTCTAAAGCACCCCAAATCCCGCAATCAGATAAATTCTCCAAGACGGTCCCACTTGTGCTTGTTGTGCGCACACAAGCGCCCCGATCGACATTCTCCTCTCGTTCTTGCCGCCAATAGGCAAGAGCACCCAACCAGAACCAAACGCACGCTTGCTCGTACGAGCTAAAAGATACTCATTCCGCACAAGGCTTACATCCTTGCCGCCCAAAGGCAAGAGTGCGCCGCACGGATGCGGTGTCAAAACATTTGGACCTTGACAGTTGGTATTCGAGCCAAGGTTCAAACCTAGGCCTCGAGAGATCCTAGTAAACAGATCAAGATGGAGGAGATCAAAGAAAGACTAGCCTAGCTAGAGGGCAAGTCAGAAACCTGGACCCAGCTCGAGGAAATTGTGGTTGGCAAAGCCAAAGAAATAGAAAGACTCTAGACCGCGGTCGATGAGCTCATGCAAGAAAGAGATGCGCTCCGTGAGCAACTTAGCTTTGTTTAGGGGCAAACCGATAAAGCACTAGATAAGTGTGCGACGATGATGCGCGCGGTAGGAAGAGATTGCGGTGGAGGAGGTGCGATGAAGATCAAACCCCCAAAGCCTCGAGACTACAACACCGCGAGAGACTCAAAGGAAGTCGACAACTTCCTCTTCGACATGGGACACTATTTCAAAATTTATCAACAGTGACGATCTAAAGGTGGATACTGCGACAATGCACTTGTCGGATGATGCAAAGCTATGGTAGAGCACAAAACACGCCGACATCTAAGATGGGAAGGTCAAGATAGACACTTGGGGAGAGTTCAAAAAGGAATTCAAAGATCAGTTCTATCCCGAGAACATCGAGTGTGTTGCTAAGAATGAAGCTACATGAGATCCATAACAAGTGCTCCATACGCGAATATGTGAAAGAATACTCGGCTTGCATGTTGGATACCGAGACATTAATGAAAATGATCGATTGTTCAACTTTGTTCATGGGCTACAAGAATGGGCGCCCGTAAAGTGTTGAGGGCGAAGGTTGACACCCTTTCGACCCCTATGACTGCTGCAGAACGACTAATGGACTACTCCGCTGGGAAGGGACATCGCTCAAAAGAAGGAACTAGGGGAACGCCTACAAGTTTGGAGAGCCCGCCCCCACTTGGTTGCTACGGAAATGGGATCACCAAGCTCACCTAAGAGCGCAACAAGTGGCTTGAAGGTGTCATCCACCTCTGTCGGGGGATTCAAGCCAGGAAGTGGGGGGGGGGGGGCTCTCAGAAGTCCTGGTCGTCGCCATCCCAATCAACAAGAGAATCAAAAGTCAACATGCCCTCGGGAAACATCAGTAGGCTTAATTGCTTGCTATGCCGAGGCCCACACAAATGGTGGGAGTGCAAACACAAAGGGGAGAAGTTCTCGGCCATGACCGTCGAAGAAACCCAAAATAAAACAGGTGAGTCCGAAGAAGAAGAAGAAGAAGAAGAAGATATGCAGCCTCAGAGAATAGGTGTCATCTACAAGATGGGCGCCAAGAGGATGGTAGCCCCAGAAGCAAAAGAAAACCAACACCTATCGGCAATGCGAGTAATGAACCCCCATAAGCAGACAACATTGAAGAAACACCTTCGTAATAGAGACACCATAATGCGAGTGATGGAGCCCCAGGAGAAGGCAACATCCCAGAAGCAACTCGCATCAGATACCCACCCACGCAAGTGATGGAGCCACACACAAAGCCAACATCTCAAATACCTACGGATACAAGAATCAAGATGCAAGCTCGAGCCGAACTGCACCAAGCAAAAACCAGAACCTAAGGAAGATGTGGATTCACGAGAAGCATCAATAGCAAAAAGAAACATTTCTCAAGATTCCAACAGAAGCAAACCCGACTACTAAGAGTGTGCAAAATTTAGGATATCAGATTTTCTTTTATTTATTGTAATTCTTGTAAGTCGACAACTTAAGTGGGGGAGGATGTTAGAAACGAACCTTACGTAACTTGTATTTTTCTTAGCTATTGCTTTCTAGGACCTTTCTAATGTCTTCTACGCTTTAAATAGAATTATTATATTACTGTCAATCCAGTGTTCGCCGGGAGTTTGTAGCTAATTCAAAATAAACCTCTATGAGGGGTATGAATGAATGAATTTCTACTTCTCACCGATTGTTGTCATGGCTTTATTGCTTGTGTTTTGTTGTAGGATTGTATAAATATTGTGCCGCCACTCGCTGTAAAGCACCCCAAAACCCACAAAATCTCGCAGTTAGATAAATTGTTCGCGATGGTCCGGCTTGTGCCTGATGTGCGCACACAAGCGCCCCGATCGACCCTCGCCTCTCGTTCTTGTAGTCAATAGGCAAGAGTGCCCATCCAGAATCAAACGCTTGCTTATGCCCCTACGAGACACTCATTCCGTACAAGGCTTGCATCCTTGCCGCCAAAAAGGCAAGAGTGCGTCGCACGAATCCGATTTCGAAACATTTGGACCGTGACACCCAGACATGAGCTCGTTTTGGATGAGAAACGAGAGAGTTAGGTCAATTTTACGACGAGTTGTCCACGAGCAGAGAACCAAACCTGTTATAAGTTTGTTCGAACCTATTGGTGATTCGACCGAACTCGAAGAAAGGAAAAAGAGTCAGTAGCGGAAGGAAGTGGTTCGACCGAACCTGGTTTATGTTTGCCCGAAATGTAGGGCGAGTTGCTACTAATTTTTCCGTGAGCTTCAACGACGTGTTCAATCCTTGGCCATTGGATTGTATTTATGCTGTGGACTCTTAGTTTTAAAAAGCGCGCTTTTTTGCGCTTAAAGCTCGGAAGCTCAGAAGCTCACAGCAAAACGCTTCTGCCAGCCGAAACCTAGCGACATACAAGAAGCGCGCGCTCCCTAGCGCTTCGGTGCTTCTGCTCTTCCTAGCGCTTTCGCGCTTCTTGTAGTCTGGGCACATCTCACCCTTCTTTTTTATAAAAAATAAAGCCACGTGACTCTAATCTTCTTTTTTTAAGTATCACGTGATTTCTTTTTTATTGAAAAGCGAATATTTGGGAAGTTTTTGAAAATCCTAGTGCAATTTTCTCCCGTAGCCCGATTTCTCTAGCCTTCTCGTCGGATTTCTCCCGTCGGATTCTGAATTTTTCTTTCATCGTTTTGATTTCTCTTTTTTTCATCTTTTCTTTCCATATTTTCTCCATATTTTCTGAACTTTTGAAATTTTATTATTCCTTTCCGGGTGCGCTTCGCCTACGAAAAGTTTGCGCTTAAGCTCCAGGGCCCTTTTGCGCTTCAGTGCGCTTCGCGCTTTTTAAAACTAAGTGTGGACTATATATACTCTATTGGTAGCATTTATTGATGTATCCATAAATTAGAGAGAGAAAGCCAGGGTTTATGAAGAAGTTCTTCATTGTTCACCCATGTGCTTGTGAGTGAGAGTTGGAGAGATGGTTTGCTCAATACTCTTGTAAACTCTAATTCTAAACCAATACAATATAGTCTTCTAGTTTAGGGTGGATTTTATAGGCTTCAAGCACATTGCTTGAAGGATTTCCCACCTCCCAAATTTTGTGTCATCTTGCATTCAATTTTCTCAATTTTTCCAATTTGTTCTTCCCTCATTACTCCAATGATCACCAATTGCTCTAACAGATAGTGTCTATGCTCTTATTCTCTTATCATGTGTTCAAACCCTATATAATACATACCATTGAATATGTTAAGTTTCTCTTTTATATTTCTACGAATTCCAACTAACCCTTTGGTACAAAGGGCAACTTTTCAAACTTAAAAGGATGAGTTTGCCTTTCCGATTATTGATTCACTACTACTAAGAGGCATGACATTTCAGTTTATGTTTTAACTTACGGGCTGATGTTTTGCTAGTCTTTAAAATTGAGTAGGGTGACACTTCATACTTCAAGACGTTCCTTTGAAGATTAGAAAAGTGTGAATGTTATATCAGTTTGGGTGTCTGTCATATCATTTCAGAAGCGTAGACCAAAAATCAGGCAAATAAACGGATCAACCACCAACAAAAACATCACTTTTGGCAAATTGCAAAACATTCTCAAAAAGCTGCAGCAAGCCAGCAACACACATTTTCAACAACTTCAAAGCAATAAATCTTGAAAATACTCAAATCCTGCTAGATCAGAGCAATAAACGGAAGCTTGAGGATAGTGAAAGAGAGGTAAATTGGAATATGCCAAAGAAATATTGATTGTCTCACAATCACTCAGTCACTCATAATCAAATTTTGCACACAATAAAATTGCAGAAACAGGCTTCATTTCGAAATGCTCTCTATCAAATAGGGTTAGGGATTTGCCGATTACATTGAATAATTTACCACCAAACAATATCTCGGATCAAACTTCCCACTATTTTGGGTAAATTTATCCGGGAATCAAACCCAGCACCCAAAATGAAAAAGTTGCTTTCAAATCAATCTAGGTAAACAATGAAGCAGTAAATGAGCTGAAATCGATGAAAATTCGCAAAACAAATTTATAAAGATCGTAGAAAGAGAAAAAAGACCTCGTTCGTCAATAACATCGAGGGAGCAGTGAACGATGTGATGAAGCTTGAGGGCATCATCTGCCTCTGTGAAGCTTTGAATGTATAATGGATTGTTCTGCCAAAATCATACATTTTCAGTTTTGTTTTCCATTATTGCCCAGAATTTTATTGATGGAGAAAAATATTACACAAAGATTGATGCAAGTTAATTATTTAGGTGATTAAATTGATGATGATGAGAGAGAGGACGGGACCTGGTGACCGACAACTGCAACACAGACGATCATCTCCTCGGAGGCTGAGACCTTTGGAAGACGGTGATCTAGTTCAGCCGTTCTTGTTCTAAATTAGAACAAAACACCATTAATTATACTCCGTATTTTTTACAGTAGGGGTTAAGTTAGACAAGAAATAAGGAAAAGGGCTGACAAAAAGGAGCAATTTTCATAGATATTGCTTAAAGATAACAAAATTCTCAAAATACACCAATTTTTAAAGTAATTTCCACCACATCGTCTAAGCTATCAAGGTTTTATAATTTTAATATTTTTTTCCGGTTTACTTATAAACCGCCAATTCAATCGGTGGTTTCATTTATTACGAAACCGTCGATTGAATCAGCGGTTTCATTACCAACAACAAAAAAGCAAAAAAAAAATAATTAATAAGCAAATAAGATGTCTTCCCTGCAACATCGCAATTTCTCATTACCAACAACAAAAATGGTTGAGGAATTAACAACAACAAGAATAATTCATACTTCTAGTAATATGGATTTATACAACCATCAAACAAACTTAAACTAGTATGAATTTTTATTTATTTAGCAATTTCACACGACAATTATACCATACTTTTAAGCAAATTAATTACTTTGTTGGGTTGTTGTAGCCACCGAAATTGTTGGTAGTGGATTTGTGGCAACGCTGGAGTAAGAAACGAAGACGAAGATGGCGGACTTCGGTGGTTGGTTGCAGCGACGACGAAAGTAGATCGGGAGATTTTGTTTATCTTTTCAAAAATAAATTGGGTTTTGTTCCGGTATTGGACTTGGAACAGGAAAGGGTTGACTTGATTCTGATACTTGAAGCTGAATGTACCCTGCACAAAGTAACCGTTAACTAGCCTCGGGGGTGATCCGATAATTACCCCTCCGATGCTTAAGTCAGATTATGCTGATAGCTCTGTAATAAATGCTTATAAGAATGATTGGGTGGAATTGCGTACCTTTGGCATTGATGGGGGTCCATATTTATAGACGGGTCGCTTGTACGGAGGACCCGGGTTATTACCCTTTGGTCCCAGATCCTCCCTTTAATATCCGAGAGCTAGGTGCTGACAATGAAAGGCTAACTGCGTGTGGTATACCTCAGATACCGACTGCAGTCTTGGTCTCTCTTTGCATGCTTATTATGCATCCTTAAGAACTGTTATGGGATGTCCTACCGGCATGTCGGTAGGGCTTCCCGTACAACTAGCCCCCTCAGAGTGATTACAGCTGTTTTGGCGGTTGTAATTGCTCTGAAAAAAAGGGTGCCCCGTACAACTAGCCCCCTCAGTGACGACCAAACCCCGGAGGTGTGGTTGTCATGATAATGATGTTTGCAACCGTTTTTTTTTTTTTTTGACAATTCTTGTGTTGATGTCACGACTGGCCCCCATTAGGACAAGGATTGCTCGTGCCTTTCGATTGTGGCTTTGCAGGCTGGTTGACCTTCGCGAGACTTAGTTTGATTAGCCTCCCTAAGATTTTAGGATGACTAGTCCCCTTGAGATTTTAGGCTGACTAGCCACCTTGAGATTTTAGGCTGACTAGCCCCCTTGAGATTTTAGGCTGACTAGCCCCCTTGAGATTTTAGGCCGACTATCCGCCCCCCTTGAGATTTTAGGCTGACTAGCCCCCTTGAGATTTTAGGCTGACTAGCCCCCTTGAGATTTTAGGCTGACTAGCCCCCTTGAGATTTTAGGCCGACTAGTCCCCTTGAGATATTAGGCCGACTAGTCCCCTTGAGATATTAGGCTGACTAGCCCCCTTGAGATTTTAGGCCGACTAGCCCCCTTGAGATTGTAGGCCGACTAGCCCCCTTGAGATTTTAGGCTGACTAGCCCCCTTGAGGAAACGTGGCGACGGTTCGTATTACTTGCGACGCGTGGCGGGAAATTCAAATTTATGGTTCTGACACGTGTTGGCCATCCGCGGTTCGTTGGAAGTTACGCCAGTTTCAACCGTCGAGATCTTCCTCCTGTCTTTTCAACTAACCGTCGTTTTTGCTTCTCTTCCCTTTAAGTACCCCCTTTTCTCTTCCCTCTTCTCACTTTATTCCTTCTCTCTCCTGTTTTCCTTCCGGATTATTTTGCACTCGTTTCTCCCTGTTACCTGTGCTATTTCTTTTGTGCCTCCTCCTCAACAAGTTTATTCCTCTCATTCGCCATTCTTCCTTTCTGGTAAGCCTCAATTTTCTCTTGGTTGCTGGGTTGTCTTGCGTTTCTTAAGGGTTGGTTGCCTGACTTTCCCATTTTCCTTTTTCAGTTGAGTTTTGTTAAGCTTCGCGGTCGTTGAGGGTAGAGTTCTTCGAGGATTTTCAGAATTAGGTACGGTCTCTGGCTTTATTTCTCTTTTGTCGGGTATTTCTTCTTTTGTTTGCATGCCTGTGAGTGGGGATAGTCAAAACATGAATAGTGGGGCTGGGTATGATGATGCTATAGATCTTTCTGATACCAGTAGTCCGTCTCGTGAACCTGGAATTGAATTGAACATGGATGGGGATACGGCTGCGAGCAACGCTAGGAGTACCGGGTGGGGGGTTAAGTCCGACAAGCCTCTTCCTTTTTCTCAGTTCATGGGTGGGAATCCTGTTAGCGGTCCACACGTTCCTATGACTTCAGCTGAGTTTTCCCAATCACAACAACTACATGCCTTCGAGCCCGAATGGAGAGGGAGCTTAGGCCGAATGAGCATAATGTGCCGACTGGGGAACCTATTTTAGACGTAGATCCGATTTCAATTAGGTATCATTTGCGATCTTATCGGGAATTTACTCAGCCTGACGGCTCGGGTGTTGGGGAGTATGGTACTAACTTCGGCAATATATATGTTTCTAGGGAAATGCCGGCTGACGAAGGGTCGTCAACAAGTAATCGTCGGGCCGGCAAGGAGCCCGTGTTTCATGATGTACAGGGTGCGTTCTATTCACCTGATTTTCACTTATTTTTTCTGAACTTATCTTATCTGAACTTATCTGAACTTAACTGAACTTAACTGAACTTATCTAAACTTATCGGAACTTATTAAAACTTATCAAAAATTATTTTAGTTATAAGTTGTACTTGGTCAACCCTTATTTTTCCTGAACTTATCTTATTTGAACTTATCTGAACTTAACTGAACTTATCTGAACTTATTTTTCCTGAAATAAGTGGAAATAAGGTGAACAGAACAGGGCCTATGTGGGTGAGGCTGGTTCTGGGGGTGACGATTGTCGGCCTTCCACCCCAGGTGATTCCATATTAGAGTCTTCTGAGTCTGGATCTCCTAGGCTTAGGGCACCACCTATTGCCGACTCCGATGAAGAGGAGGATGATGCTACAATTTACTGCAAGTGTTCGAAGAGGAGGCTTTAGATGCCGACGTTGATTTCGAGGGTGAAGTTGCCCCTTTTTTGGTTCCGGCTCCTCCTCCGAACGATTCTCTTTCTTTGACAACTGAAATTGACGGCGACTTCGTTGATGAGGCTAATGCCAATCGGCATAACGAAGTTGGCGGTTGATTCTTGGGTTTACCTGACGGGTAACGGCTGGTTGTACCGAGGAAGAAGCAGACGGTGGTG
Organism: Spinacia oleracea; assembly: GCF_020520425.1. NCBI lineage: Eukaryota > Viridiplantae > Streptophyta > Magnoliopsida > Caryophyllales > Amaranthaceae > Spinacia > Spinacia oleracea. The sequence continues at coordinate 176,098,409 of NC_079490.1, read as the reverse complement.
GATGTGCATGAAGGGCATGTCGTCGTCTATACAAAGATGTTTGATTATGGTTTGCGTTTTCCTCTTCATCCCTTTGTCGAGAAGGTTCTTCGGGCTTGGAATGTTGGCCTTGTACAGTTATCTCCTATATTCATCCGCAATTTGATAGCTTACACTTGGCTATTTTCTTTCAAGCAATGGCCTTTGACTTTGAATTTGTTCAAGAAGCTGCATTGGCTGAAACACGATGGTAGGAGGACTGGCTGGTGGACTATTTTTACCAAGTCGCAAAGGCAGACTGTGAATCCTCGACTTTCTAGTTGTAAGGATTGGAAAGATCATTTCTATTTCATGGCTATTCCTGATGATTACCCTCTTCGGCAAACTTTCTTCCAACCTAAAACCAGAATGGAGCAGTTTGACCAAGTCGACCTTGGTGTTCGTGAGCAGCGTGCTTACGATAGGTTGTTGGTTGAGTATGTAGATGTGGGTCTTTCTAAGCCAAAAACTCTACCGGCGTTTTGGCTTCCCCCTGCCGGTTATATTCTTAGCCCTGCTTTGCTGGGTGCTGTTGGTCTTGCACCCACGCATCCAATCGGTAAATCTAGTCATTTGTTGGTGTTGTTCTTATATTGTTGCATGTTTATCACTTTTATGCCTATTTATGTAGCTTTGTGGTCTAAAGCTTCTTCCTTTCTCTTTCTTGACTTCGTGTTTTATGCCTCTTAGGGCATCATCGGTTGAACAAGACTTCACTCGGCCTTGACAAGAACTGGAAAGTGGTCGAGAGGTGCCGTGACGCTCCTTCGGAAAAATATTACACAGTTGCCACTTTCTGCGCGAAGGCTTGTCGTGGTCGGCCTCCTTCTTTTGTTACTCCTTCCGTTGTGGTGGAAAGAGGTGAAGTTCCTCGGGTTACCCGAACAAAAGTTCCTGCTGCAGCTGAAGCCGTTTCCTCTGCTCAACCTGAGATCTCAACAGGTCACAGGTTCGTTGCTCTTCCTATCGGCCGCGGGGGGCATGCCACCGGGAAGAGGTCTTCCCTTCAGACAAGTGCCAGCTCCCCCAAACGGTCTAAGAATGACTCGGGGAACCGATTCAGGAGAAGGTCAAGGATGTCTATGCTAGTGTTGACAAACCTTTGCAAACCGCGGGTTTTGGTGCGAAGTCTGGTGAACAACCCGCTAAGTTGGTTGAGATTTTGGACGATGATCTGATGTCTAAGTTGAACCGGAAGCAGGTGATGAGTGATCTAATTCCTGATCAGCCGTGTCCCACTGTGCCCATTTCGAGGCACAGTCCGAGTATCAACAGGTCTTCCAACTCGGCGTCTAAGTATGGGGTTATAGTTCATTCTGGAGACTATATTGAGGATAAGTTGGTGAAACTGTCTCCGGATACACTTGTTGGTCTTTCTTTCCCTCCCGGCCACAGTAACGAGCATTGGCAGTCGTCCACCGATGTGTTGAGGGGCGAGTCTATTCTGTTTGACCGTCCAAAGGATGGAGGTACATTGGGCTATCGATCTTTGCGTCATGTTGCCACGCCCGTTGACGGTGTGCCGCAGGAGATTGAGACACCGGCTGCACAGTTGATGCATGATTTGCATTCGGTACTTTTTTTTCTATCTTTGATTAGGTTATACCACTTGTTACTATTTTTTCTTCCTTGTTCTAGGTCTAAAAACTTTTTTCTTTAGGTGACGCAATCTGCGACCGAGCTTGTGGAGTGCTATCGGAGTTATCAACGTCGTTTAAAACGATCACAAGCTGAGAAAGAGAAGCTTCAGAATGATCTTGTTGAATCTGTTAAGACTGAAGCCGAGTGCCGGAAGAATATTGCGCAACTTGAGCTGGATGTTATTGCTGCAGGCAATAGGAAGACCGAATTGGAGCTTCTTCCAGCCAAGTTGGAAGAAGAGGAGAAGAAATCAGCTAAGCTGCAGGTTAAGCTGGATGCGGCCCTGAATTCTGTGCAAGAGATTGAGAAGATTGCGAAAGATGGTCGTAAAGCGGTGGCGCTAAAGGCTGTGCAAAAGTTTTTGAAGTTTGACTTTTACTATCAGGACATGCAGGCACGCTATAATGGTGGGTGGACTGCTGCCCACCGCTGCGCCGTGAAGTCTTTGAAGCTGAAGGACGTTGAGTGGAACAAGGTTGAGGTATCTTATGAGAAGGGAGACCATGTAAAGCCGACTGGCTTGGAGACTCAGACTTTCCCTGACATGGTTATTCAAAATGATGATCCTCACCTTCAACCGGATAGGGAGATTCCTGAGTCTGCTTACTGGAGTGATGCAGACGGTTCAGCTTGTCAATCATCACCAGGCTCTTCCTGTGGTTCTTCCAACAGTTTTTTCCGTGTATTCGTGTTTTAAGAACATTATATTCGTCTTGATAGCACTGTTTGTAGCGTTTGTCCGTGCCTTTTAGCAGCTACTCACTCCGCGTTTGCTATTTTTGGGTGGTGGCTGTCGTCTCCGTGTTTCTTAATATTTTTTAGGATGTGTTAATGAATTTGTCATTTCTTGGTTTACTTGCGTTTCTCTTGATTTGATATGTTTGATTATTGTACCGTTGTTTACCTTGGGATTATTGTTGTGTATTGTGTCGTTTGCTGCGTCATCGCTGAATGGGATAATATCTTTCAACTTTAAGATTATCGTTTGTTGCGTTATCGCTGACTGGGCTGATGTGCTCAACCTTTTGCTTATATTATATCGTTTCTTGCATCATCGCCGATTGGGCTGGTGTGCTCAACCTTGTGCTTGTATTATGCCGTTTCTTGCATCACTGCCGACTGGGAAAATGTGCTCAACCTTTTGTTTTTAGTATGTCGTTTCTTGCATCATTGCCGACTGGGCCAATGTGCTCAACCTTTTATCTTTGTTATGTCGTTTCTTGCATCATTGCCGACTGGGCCAATGTGCTCAACCTTTTGTTTTTATTATGTCGTTTCTTGCATCATTGCCGACTGGGCCAATGTGCTCAACCTTTTGTTTTTATTATGTCGTTTCTTGCATCATTGCCGACTGGGCCAATTGCTCAACCTTTTGTTTTTAGTATGTCGTTTCTTGCATCATTGCCGACTGGGCCAATGTGCTCAACCTTTTGTTTTTAGTATGTCGTTTCTTGCATCATTGCCGACTGGGCCAATGTGCTCAACCTTTTGTTTTTATTATGTCGTTTCTTGCATCATTGCCGACTGGGCCAATGTGCTCAACCTTTTGTTTTTATTATGTCGTTTCTTGCATTCTTGCGTTCCGAACATACCTGGTAGTTACGTTATATATTAAAATAGAAATATGGTTCTGTCGGCCTTGTTACATTGGTCATTCATACAAGTTTTTCATACATAAAATTTCCTCAGCGTGTCTGCATTCCATGAATTTTTCAGCGGTGTTCCATCCATTTGCATTAGCCTGTACGATCCGGCTACTACCTCTTCCCATATTTGGTATGGTACAGTCCTTCCCAGTTTGCTGTCAGCTTACCCTGTTTCTGTGCTTTTCCGGTTGCAGCTGTGCGGCGAAGTACCAGATCCCCTACTTCCAGTTTCCTGTGCTTTACCCGTTTTTGTAAGCTTTGCTCATTTTATTTAAGTAAGCTGCTGACTTGATTTCAGCTTGTAGTCTAACTTCTGGCAGGAAGTCTAGCTGGTGTCGGAGTAAGTTGTCGTTTTCATGTTCTTCGTAGTGCTGGATGCGGAAGGTAGGCAGTGCCACTTCTGCCGGTATGACTGCTTCTGATCCGAAGCATAACTTGAAGGGACTTTCTCCCGTTGCTTCCTTAACCGTCGTTCTGTTTCCCCACAATACTTATGGGACTGTGTCTGCCCATTTCCCTTTGAACTCGTCCAGTTTTTTCTTTAGGGCCGTGTGTATCTGTTTGTTTGCGACCTCTGCCTGGCCGTTGCTTTGGGGATGGCAGACTGAAGCGTAGGCGAATTGGACCCGGTAATCTGCCAGGAAAGCTCGGATAGGTGTGCAGTCAAACTGGCCTCCGTGGTCGAGTACTATTGTTGTCGTTATTCCGAATCTTGTTATTATATTTTTTCCAGATGAATTTTCTCACCTGGTTGGATGTTATCTTTGCTACTGGTTCAGCCTCTATCCTTTTCGTGAAGTAATCTACGACGACGATTAGGAACTTCCTGCCTCCGGAGGCTGTTGTGAAGGGTCCCACGATGTCCATCCCCCAGGAAAATGGAATTGGATTTAAAATGGGCATTAGATCGTTTGCGGGCATACGGATCACTAGAGCAAATAACTGACACTTTTCACATCTTTTGACGTAATTTTGTGCATTTTATATCATGGTTGGCCAATAGTACCCTTGTCTCCGACAGATTAGGGAGAGTGTCTTTCCCCTATATGGTTCCCACATATTCCCTCATGCATTTCTTCGATCAGCCTTGCTGACTCGTATGCCGTCAGGCATCGCAATTGGGGGAGGCTGAATGCTCTTTTGTAAAGTTATCCCTGATATATGACGTACCAGCAGTCGTCTTTTTTCACTTTTTTCGCTTCGTTGGCGTCAGTTGGTAACAACCCTGTTGTTTTGTATGCCTAGATGTTGTTGTACCATTCTTTATCTGTCGTAATGACCATCACCTCTTTCCCCTTCTCCTCCGTACTCCTTCTGTGCATGATTTCTATCATTACTGACCTGTCGAGTTCGATTGCTTTCGAGCTGGCCAGTTTGGCGAGGTTGTCTGCAGCAGTGTTCAATGCTCTAGGGTCCAAAACGATTTCGAAAGCTTCCAGTCTTACTGTAAGTGTTTTCAATTTTTCTTGATACCGTCTCATTGACGGCTCCTTGGTTTCATACTCTCCCGAGAATTGGTTTGCCACCAGTTGAGAATCGGTTGTCATTGTTACTTTCTTGGCGTCTGCCAACAGACACAGTTTCACTCCTGCGATGGCTGCCTCATACTCTGCCTCATTGTTCGAGGCTGCAAAGGTGAACCAGATTTCATACTCAAACTTGTCGCCTGCCAACGATGTCATGACTATGCCGGCTCCAACGCCTGACTGCGCGGCCGATCCATCCACCGCGATTTCGCAATATTCCGTTGTGGTCTCATCCTCCTGGTAGGATGCTTCGACCACAAAGTCGGCCAAGGCTTGGGCTTTTATTGCATTGCGGGGGTGGAACTCTATATCGTATTCTAACAACTCTATTTCCCATCGCAATAGCCTGCCGCCTGCCGGCTGTATCCATTTTCTGTAGAGCCTTTTCTAATGGGAAATTCGTCAGGACCTCTATGGTGTGTGCATCAAAGTATGGTCTGAGTTTTCTGGTTGCTATCAAGACTGCGTAGGCTAACTTTTCTATCAATGAGTATCTTGCTTCCGCCGGGTTTAGGACGTGGCTAACAAAGTATACTGGTTGCTAGAGTCTGTCCTTTTCGATGATTAGGACGGCTGCGACGGTGTGAGGTGAGGCAGATACATATAATTGCAGCTTGTCGCCTTCTTCCGGCATGGCTATGGTCGGTAGTGTCGGAAGGTGGTCTTTAATTTTTCTCAAAATCTTTTTCTTTGATCTCTCCCCATTGAAAATTTCCGTTATGCGTCAAAGTATTGAAGAATGGGATCGACCTGTCTGCCGACTTACTAACAAACGTTGTTAACGCTGTCATTCTTCCTGTCAGCCTTTGTACGTCTTTGATGCTTTTTGGTTGAGGAAGGTTGAGTATTGCCTCTACCTTGTCCGGATTCGCGTCGATGCCCCTCTCGCTGACTAGGAAGCCTAAGAATTTCCCCGATTTAACTCCGAACACACACTTCTTGGGGTTCAGCTTCATTTGGTACCGGCGCAGAGTTTCAAATGTTTCCCTGAGGTCATCCACATGGTCTCTCTTGACCTTACTCTTCACTATAGAGTCATCGACGTACACCTCGATATTACGGCCTTTCTGTTCTGCGAACACTCTGTCTACTAACTTTTGGTAAGTCGCTCCAGCATTTTTCAGCCCAAACGGCATGGCTTTGTAACTTAATACTCCCCCCTCAGTAATGAATGCCGCTTTTTACCTGTCGGCCTTAACTAGGCTGATTTGATGGTATCCGGAAAATGCATCCAGGAAGCTTAGCAGCGCGTGCCCGCTTGTTGAATCGACTAACCTGTCGATATATTCTTGGTAGTGGGTAGCAATCTTTTGGGCATGCTCGATTTAGGTTTGTGAAATCTACACACATTCTCCAGGAGCCATTAGACTTTTTTACCATTACAACGTTGGCTAACCATTCCGGATAATCACATGGTTCGATGAATCCTGCCCCCAGTAACTTTTCTACCTCTTCCTGTATTGCTTGAATTTTTTTCAGTCGAGAAATTTCCTTTCTTTTGTTTTACCGGCCTCACTGATCTGTCGACGTTCAGCCGGTGTTCGATGACATCTGGGCTGATACCATGCATTTCTTCGGCGGAGAATGCGAACACGTCGGCGTTTTCTCGCAGCAGGCCGATCATGTTCACCCGCAGTACGGGTCAATATTGGTTCCTATCTTAACTGTTCTATCTGGTTCTCCTTCTACCAGCTCTATTTATTCAATCTCTCCTCCCGCTTCTAAACTAGGCCCGACAACCCTTTCTTCAAGGTTTTCAATTTTCGGTGTTTCCTGTTTCTGTCTTTTTTCTTTCTTTGGTAGCAAAGATTGTTCACCCTCTGATTTCGAGCTTTGATTTCTTGCGGGTCTCTTCACTGCCGCCTCTCTTGTTATGTTCATGGATGGGGTCAAGCGGCCCGGTGTTTTTAACGCCGTCAGGTAGCATGATCTTGCCGACTCCTGACTGCCTCGGATTCTTTCGGCCCTTTCGAAGTTAGACATATATATCATCGTCAGGTGGTATGTTGACACTACTGCTTGTGCGTCGTGGATGAATGGTCGGCCTACGATGATGTTGTATGCAGCCGACACTTTTATTACTAGGAAATCCACCATTAAGTCTCTTACCGAATTGCCCTCTTCGATCTGTACCGGTAGTCTAATGCTTCCCTCCGGAAAGACGGTGGCTCCGGAAAATCCTATTACCGGGTAATTGACTCTCGTGAGTTCCTTCTCATCTATCTGAAGCTGGGTGAAAGCTTCCCAGAATATTATGTTGGCTGAGCTTCCCCCGTCTACTAGTATTCGTTTCACCGGGAAGTTTGCCACTTTCAGACCTAAAGCCGTGGGTCGTCCTGAGGATATATGATTCTGCGGCAGTCTTTCGAGGAAAATGAAATTTCTGGCATCGTAGGGGGTAATGGCCATTTTCTGGTGTTGTGGTAGTTTACGAGATGGCGATGCTCTTCTAGGCTTTTGTCGGCCCCACTTATAGTTCCTCCATGGCATGGGCCGCCGGATATTACCCACACTGTTGACCTCTTTTGTCCGGTGTTTCTTGCCTTTGCATTACGAATGGTTTCTGGTGCTTTTTGTTCAATTCTGAGTGGTGCCTGGGTTGCCAGCAATCTATTATTTGGGTTATTGTTCTGCTGGTTGTGGTTGTGATAACTATTGCTGTCTTGTCGGGCTTTATACTGTGTCAGGTAGCCTCTTCTGATCATATCCTCAATGTTATCCTTCAAGTCTCTACACTCTTCTGTGTAGTGCCTACAGTCCTCGTGGAAAGCCAGTATTTCGACTGTGGTCTGGGTTTGTTACTCATTGGGGGTGGTCTCCTCCAGCTTTCATTTTTGTTGATGTTGTATATGGCAGCTCTTGGGGAGTTCAGTGGGGTGTATTCGGAAAATGCCGGGTAGGCATGGCTTGTTTGTTATTGGTACTCTTTCCCCTGGTATTCTCTTCTCTGACTGTCTCTCCTGTATCCCCTGTGTTGGGGTTGTTGGGCTTGCTGGATGGGCCTGGGTGTGTTATTTTTTGTCCCTGCTGACTGAAAATGGTTTGGGATTGTCATCAGCTCATCGCTTTTGATGTATTCATGGGCCTTTACCAGCGCACTCCCTAAATCCGTGAATGATTTCCTTCCTAGGTACTTCTTGAATTCGCAGTTGTTCATTCCTCTCATCGCCACCACGGCTATTTCTTGCTGCAAATTGGGTATGCTTGTAGATTCGTTGTTGAACCTGATGAGGTAGTGTAATACCCCGAAATTTTAAACTTGATTTATTAAAACTAAAAATATTTATTAACTTGATTTCGTTTTAAATAATTACGAAAAACCGAATTTCGTTAATTCAAACGTTTTTACGATTTATTTCAAACGATAAATTTATAAACGAAAATTTATTTAATTATGTCTCGTTAACGATATTTTTAAGAATTATTTTAACTATACATTTCTATTTTTAGTAGTTTCCAAAAATAGCAACAAATTTCAGAATTTGGCATAATCTTGTGAAATGACCAAAATACCCTCAAGAACAAAATTTCATTTTTCACTTCTTTCTCCTGCTTTTCACGTGAACCAGAGGAAGAAACCATTCTCTTCCTTCCTTCTTCTTTTCCCTCAATCTGGTCTACATTCAATTGGAAAGTTCAAATTGAACTCTTCCTTTTCTTCCTTTACAAACCCAACCACCAGAAACCCAATTTCGCAAGCCAAAAATCAGAATCGAAAATCAAACAAAATCTCACTTCCTCTTGTTTCTGTGATTTCGAACCACCACCGCAACCACCGGCTACCACCACTGCCACCTCCGTCCAACACCACACAGCCACCCCAACCATCATCGCCCCACAGTACCACCGCACGCACCACCTCCTTCCCTCCCCTCCTCTCGACACACTCCCCTGTCTCTCCCTTTTCCCCGCCTCGCTGCACCACTCACACCACGCACCACCACTCCCAACTGTCACCACCACCTTGCCAACCATTCTCCGACTCCCTATTTCCGGCGAGCCGCCGCCCAAAACCACCCAGAAACACCCCCGAATTTCCCCTGTTTCGCGCACTTCGTGCTTCATTTTCTCGCTCCCTCGCCGTTCCGCCGACCACCACCATCATCGTCGCCCTTCATCGTCGAGCCACCCCAGCCAACCTCCTTTCCTCCCTCCTCTTCTCTCCTCCTCGTCCATCTCCTCTTCCCTTCCCCTATTTCGTCTCGTGCCTGTTCCCAGAAAACCAAAACTAATTTTTGGTTTTGATTTTATTCCCCCTTAAAACCCACAAAATCAAATTGGGTCAAATTAATTTGGGCCTTTGGGTAAGAAACCAACTTATGATTCCAGATTTTCCTAATTTATTAGTTTTCATGTTTTAATTTATTTCTATGATATAAATATTTACTAATAAAATTATTTAATATTTTTCAGGATTATCGATTTTAATAAAATAAATTACTAGATTTATTTTTAAACAAAACAGAATTTATATACTATTTTCATGTAAATCGATTTATATAAGTATAATTTGATTAAAATTTCGTTTAATTCTATTTTCATTAAATTATGAAATTATATTTATTAATAAAACCATTATTTATAAAAATTATTATTTATAAGATGTTGATTTTAAAATTATTTACCGATTTAGTACTAATTTAATGATTTACTATTTTGAAAGAAATTGGACTCGGAGCTCAGGACGAACGAACCAAGAAAATCCTTAGCAAATCGCGGATCCGAGGTAACGGCTATTGCTAGTACCCGCAATTCCCTTCTAAATGTGTTTATGAAATCATGACAATATGATTGAATTTATGATCTGAATGCTTTGACATGTTTTATTGAATTGCGGGAAATGAATTATGTTTTGATTGAATAATTTATTATAATTTGATGAAATTATTCCTTATTTTATGATTGATTGAATTTCTTATAAAATGATATTATGATTGATTGAATTTCTTATAAAATGTTGTTTATAAGAAACCATGAAAGAAAAGATGTTTGATCGTATGATCCAAAGGAAACATGTTACTTCAACTGAAGTAAAAAGGTTAAAATGTAAAATTAAACGAAACATGATAAATGAAAGTGAAAGACCTAGTCCGTTTGGCAGTGTATGTTCACAGGTTACGATTCTCGGTCATGCATGTACCCATGGGGCATCCGCCCATTGAGCCAAGGCTCTCATGTTTTCGGGCCAAGGCCCCATGTTTATGGACAGGGGTCCATCGTGGAAGACGTTCCACCATGTCATACTTGCCACGGCTAGCATGTGCACCCTAAAGTTATGAATGAATTAAATAAAGGACTTTATAAAATGTTTTACATTATTCTATTCTCCCTGTGTTATTAAATAAAATGAATTGAAATGAATTTACGTTGCTAGGATAGTCGTTACTGAGTCTTCGGCTCACCGTTTTGTTTTCTGTTTTAGGTACCGCGGGGAACGATGGAAACGATTAGTGGCGAGGAAATTCACAATAATAATGTTCACTTAGTTTATGCTTGATGTTTTAATAGTTTAATTAAAGACTTTTAGTAAGTTATGTACTTTTATTTTGGTGTATAAAAAGGACTATTATATTATTTTGGGAGTTCTAATGGAATGTGATTGATGGTTGCCTTGTAATTCCCAAGAGGGAGTTACGGCGGGTAATGTCCCGACCGAATTAGGTTAATTCCGCTGCTAATTATGCTTTAGTAATTGAATTAGAGGTCGGGGCGTTACAGGTAGTCCCTCAGGGTTTCTCCATTCTTTTGCGTGATCGCCATTAGTTCCCCTGATGTTTTCTTTCTTTGTTGTCGACTGATGGACCGGAGCATGAACTCTGCCTCCAACTGCCGGTAATTGTATATTGATCCCTTTGGTAAGCCTTTGTACCAGCCGGACGCTACTCCCAGGAGCGTAGATGCGAACACTTTGCACCATATGGCGTCGGAGTCTGTATACAGCATCATATGCTGCCCGAACATTGTGCAGTGAACCTCTGGGTCGGTTGATCCGTCGTTCTTGCAGAGCGGGAATTTTACTTTTTCCATCGGTTCTTCCAGGATTTCCAAGCACAGGGGTGAGTTTGTTGGTTGAATGGTATATCGGCGTGGCGCGTACCTCTGGGGTGCCTCTCTTGCTTCCTCCATGACCATGCTTTCAGGCTGGCTGCGCAGGGCGACCATCTGGTGCCTACTGGGGTGGGGCTCGGGTTGTTCTGTTTCATGTCCTCCGAATAGGTTTCTTACGGGCAATATCTTCCTCTTTTCGCCGACTGGGATTTCCGTTGCCTGACTAACTACCACTAGAGGAAAAAACCTCAAGTGCGGGCTCACTTTAAGGGGTTTAGTGCGGGCTTTTACATGTGCAGCACATGGCCTGCCCGCACTTGATGTTTTTCAAGTGCTGCCAAAATATTGGCAGCACTTGATGTTTCAAGTGCTGCCAATTTAGAAAATGAGCCCGCACTTGACATATTTTGTGCTGCCAATTTAGAAAATGAGCCCGCACTTGACATATTTGGTGCTGCCAATTTTGAAAATGAGCCCGCACTTGACATATTTGGTGCTGCCAATATTGAAAATGAGCCCGCACTTGACATATTTGGTGCTGCCAAATTTGAAAATGAGCCCGCACTTGACATAAAAAGGGGCAGCACATGCATAAAAATGAGCCGTACTTGGCCTATAAATAAGCCGCACGTGATCTAGATTTGTTGTATAACCGATTTCCCTGCTACATATTACAATTGGACCACGCTACTGATTAACCTCCATACGTCATATAACAACTATCCAATTATATAGATAATTAAAATAAATAGTATATAATTGTAAATATAAAAGTCGTTCACATTACAATTATATGAAAAACTAGCATCCATAATTTAAGATTCAGTACAAGAAAATATCAAAGACAATCACTACTAATGAAGTTTGCCAACATTTCTCGAACTTCATCTATCTCCTCAAATGTGAAAAGCCGCTCCCTCGTATTATTGAATACCTTTAAAATATCAACAATCAAAAAATATATATACACTTTAGTTGTATTATAAATATTGAATCGCACAAAAAATTAAGACTTAATTTGTTCATAACAAAGAAATAATGAACCATATAATAATAAAAATGGCTAATTTCGGTCCCAACTTTCAACTAATGAAATTAAATGAGTATTTTAAAGTCTTTCCATGTTTAATACACTTAGTTTTATGTTTCAAAGACGCATTCTCACCCATTTTGGTGAAGTTATGCACATTTAAGCCTCGTTAGTTCATTATCAATAACATTTTGACTAAAATGGCTAATTTCGGTCTCAACTTTCAACTAATGAACTTAATTGAGAATTATAAAGTCTTTCCATGTTTAATACACTTAGTTTTATGTTTCAAAGACTCATTCTCACCCATTTTGGTGATGTTATGCACATTTAAGCCTCGTTAGTTCATTATCGGTCACATTTTGACTAAAATGGCTAATTTCGGTCCCAACTTTCAACTAATGAACTTAAATGAGTATTTTAAAGTCTTTCCATGTTTAATACACTTAGTTTTATGTTTAAAAGAATCATTCTCACCATTTTGGTTAAGTTATGCACATTTAAGCTTCGTTAGTTCATTATCGGTCACGTTTTGACTAAAATGACTAATTTCGGTTCTAACTTTCAACTAATGAACTTAAATGAGTATTTTAAAGTCTTTAAATGTTTAATACACTTATTTTTATGTTTCAAAGACTCATTCTCACCATTTTGGTGAAGTTATGCACATTTAAGCTTCGTTAGTTCATTATCGGTCACGTTTTGACTAAAATGGCTGATTTCGGTCCTAACTTTCAACTAATGAACTTAAATGAGTATTTTAAAGTATTTCCATGTTTAATACACTTAGTGTTATGTTTCAAAGACTCATTCTCACCCATTTTGGTAAAGTTACGCACATTTAAGCCTCGTTAGTACATTATCGGTCACATTTTGACTAAAATGGCTTATTTCGGTCCCAACTTTCAACTAATGAACTTCAATAAATATTTTAAACCCTTTACAAGTTTAATACACTTAAGTTTATGTTTTAAAGACTCTTTATCACCTATTTTGGTAGAGTTATGCACATTTAAGACTCGTTTGATGATTATAGGTCACATTTTGACTAAATTGCTTTTTTTATGTCACAACTTTTAACTAGTGAACCTAAATAATTATTTTAAACCCTTTACATGTTTAATATAGGGGTGTTTTTTTCTATTACCTTCCTTTTTCACCTTTTCTTAATATGTGTGCCAAAATAAAGTGCGTCAACTAAAAAAATAAAATATTAGTTGCTAAACAAGGTTATATCTTTATAAAATAAATATACAGTTAAAGTATTCCTTTCTAATATCCTACTCAAAGTTCTTGTCATTGTCATTTCCATCTCCTTATGTAAGTTTCATTAATAAGCTGATTAAGTTTGCATTTATAAGCTGATTCAAAGCATAAATGATGGGAAGGTAACAAACCTCAGCAGCCGCAACAGCAGCAGCACGAGCAGCATCTGCAACTGCAAGAGCAGCTTGTTCTTTCTTCTTCAGACAACGGAACGTTCCCATCTTCCTCTAACTTGTTACCTGGTCCACCGTTTGAAACTTGTGATGCTGATGATCGAGCATCTATTTTTGAGCCAAACCCAGTTTCCAGTTTCACTTGCTTTACAGCTAGCTTCTTTGAGCTCGGATTGACCTTATTTCCAGCTGCAGAATGCTGCACATGTATATGCTGAATTTGTCATGTGTCTCAATAACTTCAAGCCACCATTAGTAGTATACTGGCATCATAGTGGTCGTAGGTTTTGTATTTGTTTTTCTTCCTAATTTCAAGCTCGATAGTGCGGTCATCACCGCTTGCGCTGTGGCCAACTGTTCTTCTGAGAACTGACTAGTGAGCTCCGACGACATTTGGGTAAGGTTCCTTGTTGGGCTTTCAGGTTCTGCGCGCCTCGAAGTCGTCATCCTCCATCGTGTATCCCAGGAATTGAAGGGGTGTTTCGTTATCTTTGTTGCTTACTGCCGTCTGGGTTTTGCTGACAACCGACTGGCTTCCTGGGTGGGGGTTGGGTTGGTTTTCGACGGGTGTTATAACCGGTTCTCCTGCTAACTGTATGGGCTTTATGGGTGGTGTTGTTATTTTTGCCGCTTGTATGCTTTGTGGGGTTGCTTTCGAGGTGTGTTTTTTACTTTTCTTATACGAATCCGGCTGTGTACTTTCCATTTCTCTTGCTGATGTTTACTGGATTGGGGTTTTTTTTTTTGTAGCTGTAGGTTTGATTTGTAGGTAGGGGTTCCCCTCTTTCTAGCGCCAATTATTCCGGTATCGGACTTGGAACAGGAAAGGGTTGACTTGATTCTGATACTTGAAGCTGACTGTACCCCCTGAACAAAGTAACGGTTAACTAGCTTCGGGGGTGATCCGAGAATTACCCCTTCGATGCTTAAGCCAGATTATGCTGATAGCTCTGTAATAAATGCTTATAAGAATGATTGGGTGGAATTGCGTACCTTTGGAATTGATGGGGGTCCATATTTATAGACGGGTTGCTTGTACGGAGGACCCGGGTTATTACCCTTTGGTCCCAGATCCTCCCTTTAATATCCGAGAGCTATGTGTTGACAATGAAAGGCTGACTGCGTGTGGTATACCTCAGATACCGACTGCAGTCTTGGTCTCTCTTTGCATGCTTATTATGCATCCTTAAGAACTGTTATAGGATGTCCTACCGGCATGCCGGTAGGGCTTCCCGTACAGGTTTTCGGGCACTTACTAGTGTTTGTTGTTGTTGATCTAATGATGATGATGATTGTGATGATATGGGAAGATGATACGAGGAAGATGAGGAAACAACTTCTTCTTTGATAATCTTCAGTTTTGATTTTTGGGTTACTGATTTGTGGGGAATTGGGATTCAATAATTTACTCCATAATAGTGAGTTGGTGATTGTTGGCTCGTTAAAAAAAATTAGACAGAACTATGTTGCTGATTTGTACGGTATGGTGGGAATTACTTTAAAATTTGGTGTATATTAGGAATTTTGTTATCTTTAAGTAATATCTACGGAAATCGCTAGAGAAAAACACAATTTTATATTTTAAGGGTGCGTTCTATTCACCTGATTTTCACTTATTTTTTCTGAACTTATCTTATCTGAACTTATCTGAACTTAACTGAACTAATCTGAACTTATTAAAACTTATCAAAATTATTTTAGTTATAAGTTTTACTTGGTCAACCCTTATTTTTCCTGAATTGAACTTATCTGAACTTATTTTTCCAGAAATAAGTGGAAATAAGATGAACAGAACAGGGCCTAAGTCTTCTTCTATTAAAAGGCCGAAAGAATGAAGCTTTCGCGTAAATTTTTTTGGACAATTTTGTCCTTCCCTTGTTCTAGAAAAAATAAATAAAAAAAATAAAAGCTTTATTAGTTTGAAGCCAAATGTTACTTTTGTCACACGTGTCTTGGCTGTTGGGTTTCTTAGAAGACGCTTAGTTTTCTTCATTTGCTCAAACAATCGCTCTAAATTTTCTCCAAGTAAAACCCCATGGCCTCGATCATTTTTAGTCTTTCCTGCTCCATTTGTCTGGAACCTTTCACCGACAATGGCGTAGATCTTGGGCTAAGCTTCAATGCGGTCATGAACTCCAGCTGGTTATGTGTTTTCTAAATTAGGGTTGGTGTTGATGCATGATTGATGATTGGAGAACAAAATTGGGTTGTTGGGAAATGATGATCGCGTTTTCGAAATTATTGTAGGAGGAGAGTTATGAGTTTGGGTTTGAAGTAAAACCAAATAGATTAGTATTCTGCATTGCGAAGATTACCCGCCAAATATTTTTTTCTCATGAAAAAATCGTACATGCATGAGTTGATTTGTTGTACTTTTCCCCAATTTTGTGTTTGATACTTTGATTGATTGGCATCCAAATCGCTTGATTTTAACAGTTTTATGATTTCCCCCCAATACCAACAACTTCTCTGAAGATTTCAACACCGACGAAGAAGCTGATTCGATCCCAATATCGTTCAGGATAACACGATGCTATTTAGGAGGAGGTAAAACCGTAGAAGGAGACAATCTTTACAATGACAACTTTCTTAGTAATCTCTTTTATTTATTATTCCTATTTTATTTAGTTTACATTTTGAGGGGAACAAAATGTAAGAGAAAGAAAGAAGACAAAAAACTTACCAAAAAAGGAAGGAAAATAGTAAAAGAAAGTATTAATTCATATTTCAATACTAAAAACATGAAACACAACTCAGATTAATGAACTAATCAATTTTATAAATAAAACTCAAATTGATCATATAATTCAAAATGATTAAACTGGTAATCGATTTTGATGTGATTATAAAAGTTAAACTTAAAAATCACAATTGATAAAAAAAAAATTCAAAATTGTATAAGAAAGTAATAAAGAAATTTAGATGAGAAATGGAAATATACCCTGAACATAAAGACGGTGATGAAGCCACAAAAATTAACAGAGAGTCTTGGGGGAACATCACGAGGAGCTGTTGAATGGCTTTGCCACCTATGGCGCCGACAAAGCAGAGGACAACATCAAACGTGTTGCCACCACCTTCGCCTTCCTTCCCCCATTGCGATTCATGGATCCAGAAATACGAATCGAACAATATAAACATAATCCAGAAACATTAAAACAATAAAATCATGTTTAAATGAATAAAATCAGGAAACCATCACAAGCAACAAAATAAGAACAGAAAAGAAAAATATGAATTAACCAACAAACCTTTAAAAAATACAATCAAACCAAAGAAGAACAAAAGATCAAAATCAAAAATAATGGAAGAACAACATACTACCTCCAAAGTAAAAATCCAAAATAACATACGACCACCAAAAAGCGGGATAGAGCACGAAAACAGAAAAAAGCGCTTCCATTAGAAAGTAAACCCATCATTTCTAGAAATATGGGAAAGAAACCTAAATTTTTGGGCTGAATAAGTTCCACAATTTACAGAGATCTACAAACAAAAACCATGAAATTAAAGAGAATATACAATAATTAAACTATTATGTGCTAAAAGGATTATAATTAGAGAAAGAAAGATGACGGATTACCCATTTTTGTTGCGGGGACGACGACGAATTAGAAACCCTAAAACCCTAGATATAAATGGATCAATGAGGACTTCTCATTTTTGTTTGGTGATTTCTTCATCGCCGAGTTGCTGCTCCAGCTCTACAATAATTGCAGTGGACTTTTGGAAGGTAGGGGGATGACCGGTGAGAGTTCAAGAAAAAAAGAAGTAGTTTAGGAAAGAGAATAGGAAAGCAGGCAAAAGGAGGAGGATCGAAGAAAGGAGGAATGCGGCTGGCATTTTGTTTAGACACGCGTTAGCTTCATAAGGGATGGGTAAATTGGTATTTACACTGTACGTAAGGAAGAAGACAAAAGAAAACTAAGAAGGAAAATGGGAGCTAAATGGTATTTTCACTGTTGTATCAATAGTGCTCCATAGAGCTAGTCCTTGCATTTTAAAGGGTATAGGAATAGATTAACATAGATTAACATAGATATCTGATTGGATATAATTTACCCGAAAGGACAACTTTGTCCCTGATGTAGTGATTCACGGCAGTACGTTGGTTTTGGGTTGGTCGGTAAATTCCAAAACAAAAAGGGTGAGAAACTGAAAAAAGTTACTCCTAAAACACAAAGACTGGGAAGAGGGTTAACTCCGTACTTGCGGAACAACAAGAACCCTAGTTCGTTTATTTTCCCCCTTTCTTGTTCCCGCAATCCTCAGCATATTGTGTTCGCTACATCCTTCACTGCAATCTTCTTCGTACTTAACTAGGTAATATCTCTTTCTCTCTCCTTTCAATCCGACCTTCAATTTGCTCCTAATTTTATACTCCCTTTTTTTGGACTTTCGGGTTCTTTGTTCTATCAGTTTATTAAAAGGTGTTATGGTTTGAAATAGTTTAATATTTTAATGTGATTAATTTTCATTAATCAATTTGATTGAGGTGTGGCATTATCTTTTTGTTTTGGAATTGAGCTCAGCATTGTTTTCAATATTTTGAAAGAGGTTTAATTTTTATTACCGTGTCCTTCTTTTTGGTGTTTATAAAATTATTTTATGGATTATGAATTCTCATATGCTATCAATTGATGTTTTTTGTTCGACTGCAGGGTGTATCAGGAAAATGTCGGAATACCAGGACGATCCTGAGACAAATGGTTCGTCGCCTCAGCCTCAAGAAAATGATCATGGTGGCCTAGATGAAAACAACTCCAAATCTCGGGTATATAAGTTTGAACACATTATGAATTATCTCTACCGGATTTCTGTTTCTTGTCCATTTAATGAGTAAAGTGTTAGATGAAGCTGGTAAGTATCTGTTAGGGGGTTTGGTTCGCGGGTTTTAGGTATGGGTTAGAATGGTCTAAACTCTAAACCCATACCATGTGTTTCAAACCCATACCTCAAACCCCCCAAGGTATAGGGTTTGGAAACCTAGGGGGAGGTGGGTTTGGCTCATACCTTACTCCAGGTGTCAAATAAAAGGAAAAAATCCATCCCCAAACTGAACCAAACACATGGTATTAAGAATCAAGTTCTAAACCCATACCACCTAGATATCATTCCTTATTTCAACCCATACCGGTGTGCGAACCAAACGCCCCCTTACAAACACTGGTTAATTATTGAAAGCTTGGTCACACTAGTCTGAAATTAATCAGAATATTAGGTCACAATGCTTTCTTAGACCGTGTCCTTTGAATGTTGCACCTTTTAGCAATATTCCCTCTAAGTGTGACCGTGATAATTAAATTCTGATGGTGGTAGTATATGTTGCGTCACTTGTGTCGCAGGGGTACTGTTTATTTATGTGCTAATAGTGATGTTCTTGGACAGCATGGTTCTCGTGATTATGAGAGGGGCTCTTCAAAAAGTAGAGAAAGGGACCGTGAGAAGGTACGAGATCGAGACAGGGATAGAGACAAGGATAGGGACAAGGAAAGGGATAGGGACAGGGAACGGGAAAGAGACAAAGACAGGACTCGTGATCGCGATCGTGATCGTGATAGAGATCGTCATAGAGATCGGCATAGGGATAGGAGTGATAGAGGTGATCGCCACAAAGATAGAGAGGCTGATGATGATTATCATAAAAGTCGAGATCGTGACAGGTAACTAAAATCTTCCTTTATTTTCTGCTGCTCATCTTCCCCCCTTTCGTGTAATATCTTTCAGCAATCTTGGGTACTTATTGAATGACATTATGCAGCAATTTAATTGTTTTTCTAATGGCTATGGATAACTGGATAAGGCACCTATCTTTTCTTATCTTACATGAGAATGAATATGGATTTGTTAAATGTGCAAATTTATGTTTAATTTAAATTTGTGTTTGGGTAGATATCCTTCTCCATTGTTGGGTTGTTGGCTGTGATTTGCTGACTTGATTTCGTTCCTTAAATAGCTCATGATACTTACTTAATACTCCCTCCGTTTCTTTTTGTTCTTTTTCGTTTTCCTTTTTGGGTGTTTCAAAATGTTCTTTACTTTTCCTTTTATATTATCACATAAATCCTTTAATATTCTATGAAAATTTGTGTCAATTGATTATTTTAACCAATTAAATTTGATAAAAATAATCCAACCTTTGGCCGCTCTTCTATTAACAGTACGACAAATCGATTAATCCTAAATAATCCAACGTTTAAGACAAGTCTTCTAATAACAGGTCAAGTGACTGGTAACCTGCTGCGACTGGTCAACTAGTCCATGTTGACTTTTTTCCTCCTAAACTATTTCAATTACAGGTTAAGCATGACATGTGTCGTTTTCTAATTGGTCTATCTTATTTAATTATTTTAATTATATAAAAAAAATCTCCACCCCTCCACCGGAGTTTTCTACACCCCGCCACCAGAGTTTTCTCCACCCCTCCACCAGAGTTTTCTCTCTCCTCGATCTCCACCACCAACCACTCCACCAGAGTTTTCCCTCTTCTCTTCTCCGCCTCTACATAACTGATAACTGTCCCCCACCAGAGTACATGACTGCTACGAACATCACACTGCTGAGCATAAGAAACTCGTGGGTATTCATCGACCCTGAAGAATCGAACATCATAATTTGCTTGAAAAACTTCCTTCTGAATCCAACATGTGCCCACCAGTAGTATATCCTCAAGTCAACTAACATTCGAGCAGGCCTAGTCCTTGAGTATGTTCCTTTCTGTGACTTCCATGTCGCAAGCTTCTTCTGGGATGGAAAAACAGTAATCTTTCCAGTTGCGCACTTGCAGATACCTTACATCCACTCAAAACATCAATATACAACTCATGAGGATCCCAATTTTCAAGAGCTTCCTGATCTAATGATTCAGATTCAGGACAATGATATAAACCACTCATGTTGTTTGGATCTCTACTCCAATTTCCCTCATAGTAGCATCCGTTATCTCACTTACAAATACCCTCTCCTTTAGGTAAAGAATCAAACCAATATCCTTCAAAGCAATTTCCATTTGCCCAAACCATCACTCCAGGACCTGAAATCACCCCATGTCTTCATTCATTGACTTTACCCAAAAATTCTAGAGCTCCAAAATCTGACAATTTAATCAAAATCGGCAGCAAAATTATAGTGCAAATTTGTCATGAACTACACAATTAGAAATCCCCACCAACAATGATATCAAATCCCATTCCAATTAGAACAATGTTCGATCAAATTAAAATCAAAATTTATGCTTAAATAAATTAAGCATTTGAAAATTCTAACAATTTGATGTCCAATTCGAATCACAAATCAACACCAAGAAAAAGTACCTAAAGCAATTAGCACAGGGAGGAAGGGGGAGAAAGAACGAGACATTGGGGTTTTAATTGCAGGGGAGAGAGAAATAAATTGCAGGGGAGAGGGAGAAATAAACCGCAGGGAAGGGGAGTCAAAGGCAGGGAAGGGGGTTTTAATTGCAGGTAAAAATCCGCCACGTCACCAAGTTAACCTGATTTAGCAGGTAAAAATTTCACTTGACCTGTTATTAGAAGACTCGTCTTAAACGTTGAATTATTTAGGATTAATCAATTTGTCGTACTGTTAATAGAAGAGCGGACAAAAGTTGGATTATTTTTATCAAACTTTCCTTTAATTTTTCCCACTTTTCCATTGGGACATTAAATTTTTCTCATTTTCCCAATATCAGAATTTTGATGAAAGTAAAAACGTTATAAATAAATGTAATTTTCTTTGTTTAAATAAAAAAATAGAGGAATCTCAATGTATATTAATTAGTTGTCAATAAAAGTGTAAAAAGCCAAACGTAAAGAACAAAAAGAAACCGAGGGAGCATCATTTTTGATGAGTTGGTCGAAGGATATCACTGGGATTTGGTTTGTTTTGTGTTGTTGACTTTTGTTGATTAATGGGAATCCTGAACTTGTAGTTGAGGGTTTTTTAAGGGCCCTATCGTGGTATGGCTGCTTTGTCGGTACATGGTGGCTACTAAATTGTGATACAGAAGGTTGGCCACATGCTTATCATTTCAAACACTTTGCTATGTGTTATATGGCAGTGTTACATTGTGGATTATTGATATTGAGGGACATGTTTCACCAAAGGCCCATTAATCTGATGTAACAGAAAAAAATCCTCCTGAGCTTATGCTCCTTGTTGTTGGTGCAAAATGATGTTGATTCCTGTTATTTGGCATATTATTTTTTTACTTCTGTTGATTGAAAGCAATTCTAAGTTGTTTTTGGTTATCATCAGAACCACATATGCCTAGGAAATCACACCTACATGAGTTCCGCTGCTTTAAAAAATAAATAAATTATGTATGATTATTTTTGGCTAGATGTATTGAATTATGGTCGTACTGTGATAGTCTCTGAAGGCTAAATTTCTTGGAAAAAGGAAATATAGTATGAATTTACGTCATCCTTCCTTTGCGCAGCATATAAATGATAATTTTTTTTAAAATTGTTTTCCTGCTTTTATCAGGACATCTCCTTGTTTAAGATGCTATACCTAGCTTCTTCTTTTTTCCTGTCAAACTATCTTCTCTTGCTTGTTTGATACCTCAATGATTGATCATTGCATGTTTAGGCGGAGAGATTCTGATCGTGATAGGGATGAAAAACACAGATCTCGTTCAAGGGCAAGATCTGAGCACAGATCAAGGTCTCGATCTCGTTCTCGCTCCAAAAGGTTGGTTAAGCTATAATTTCCCTGAGTTTCATTTCTCAATTTTTCTGTGCATGCTAATATGTCTGAACATGTTTGTTCTGATGCAAAGGTGTCATTATCAATTTTGGATGTTAAAAAAAAGTTAGTGATTGGATGGCATATTTTTTTGCAAATGCCTGATGCCTATTGTTAACATGCATGACATTTTTATGTACTCAGATTGTCAATAGATGCATTGGCTAATAAGTAAGGATAAAAATCCAGTCAAACCATTGGAAGTTAGGACTCTTAGGCATTGGCAACTGAATAACTGATGTAAAATTAATATGCCATTAAAATATCTTGATTTTAGTAGCCAACTCGTTTCATTCATGGATTGGAAATTTTAGAGGAATATGTTACGAATAGAAACAATTGTGTTATGTCTATACTGATGCCCAAAAGAGCATGTGTTTGGTGTCCCTTGTCTCGTAGACCATATGCTCATCAAGAGCCGGAACTAGAAGTCAGCATACCTAGTTCAGTCTTGTGTGAGAAATTAATTTTCTATGGAGATGAAAGATTCACTATTCTTTGACCTTGGTCTATAAGGGACTAGAATGGGCCTCTTGTTAGTGTGAAGTAGTAAATACTCCAATCTTCAAATTAAGGATCAATTGGAGTTTGGAAATTTATGTTTTACTGAAACGGATACAAATATGAATACAAAATGTGGGGTCTCAAAAGTGAACTCAAGCACGAATAAATATACTATGCGTTTTGTAATGTCAAAATATGAGACCAGATTTCCGATGAGGATTTAACCACGACGATCACTTTTTTATATTGTGTTTGATGATTTCCCCTTTTCCCTTGAATCTCCTTTATCCTCCTAAGCTATTGAGGGAAAAACGATGTCGTGATGTGCTTGAGACATTTCAATGAGTACTAAACATTTTGTTGTGTTTTATATTTGTCTGGTATGGGACATAATATGCCACTTACATGGAGGGTCTGTGCAACCGATGACTTGTTGCATGCAAATCTAGTGTGAGTCGGAAAAACTTTTGCAATACATCACTCTTGTTCATTGCTGTTTTATGGTTTTCTTAATGTGGTGGTTCTGGTCAACAATAATTAGGATGGGGTATGAGGCTGTCCTACTTATAATATTAATACCTTTGAGGCTTTTTTTTGTATGTCTCTTTTTACCTTGAGGTGCCTTAAGTTTTGTAATTTGTGAAGGTAGGAGCAGTTGCGCTTGTCTGTTTGAGCCGTTCAGATCATGTTGATATTTGAATTATCTGCTCTCCATATCATTGTCAGATGTAACTTAGTCGAACAAAAATTCTTCCTGCCTACCACTTGTCACAATGTGTTTATATATTTCATTAGTTTGCAAATTTACTTTTTACCATTTTTTTTTAGATGTTCAGATTCTCCCCTGCTGAGGCTGATTACATTGTGCACCCCTTTCCCACACTCTTACATTAGGTGGAATTTTGTGAATTAGGTTCCTTTTACCTTTCTGAAGATATTGCTCTACCACTATGATAGATGGTTTCTGCATATCAAACGATCAGACTAAATGTATAACCAAAAGTCCCCTCTTTCAGTATTTCAAACTAGTATTTCTTATGTTGTCAATCTTCATGGTCGTTTGTTTTATGTTTTGACAAGTGTTCATGACAGTTCCTTTGATTCTATGTACTCTAACTAATATTGGTACAGCAAAAGGATAAGCGGGTTTGACATGGCACCTCCTGCTTCTGCAATGTTAACTTCAGCTGCAGGTACATTTTCTGCCCCGGCTGATGATATCTTTTAGCTATCTCTTTTAACGTTGTTCCTCCGTGTCTATTTATTTTCCCTTCTCCCCCACGCCCCCCCTGCTCTTTTCTTGTCCCCAAAGGTTGGTCTTCCTGTACCGCATTATATTTTGTTAATCAAGCACCCGGTCTCAATTCAGCAAAGCATGTGTTACTTATACTATAGTTTTCTCCAGGTTGAATTTCTTAATTATTTTTTTTGGTTATTTACATGGTGAAATAATTCTGAAACTGAGAGATGTTTTTGGTTTGTTCTTGTGTTTGGTGTTTGTTTTTTCTGTGTCTTATTTTTTTTGCATAAGAAGGCAATGTTGGGTCTTTTGCCCCACTCTGCTGATTGGGCGTGAGCCGACTACTGTAGCTTATATATACAAGGAGGAATCAATGCACCAGTTCGTCTTCAATCGGCAACTATTGCCTGTTTTGGTAGTCTTGCAATTTCCTCCAGCGCTTGCATCTGTTTTATTTTACTCTCATCTCTTATAGTTAATGTGATGGCAATTACGAAGGAAACACCAGTAATTAGTGAGAGATACATTTCAGTTTCCATTTACAAGTGTACCCAATAAACTATACACTGAGAGTATTAAAAAAAAATTCTTTTTCTGTATTTGTTTTCTTATCATTGAACTAGGTTGTGCACTTGCTAATTGGTCATTTATGTGATTAGCCTTTACAAGTCAGATTCCTGGAGCAGCTCCAACAATCCCTGGAATGTTCCCAAATATGTTACAGCTGACTCCTGGACAGGTATTTCTTTGCCCCTGCATCCTCAATTGTGTTATGGGGCCAGATAAATCAAATTTAATTATGCAGTATTTGATGTTACTAACTTATTATTCTTATTGCATTCAGCCACTAGGACCTCTTCCTATTATGCCTATGCAAGCCATGACTCAGCAGGTTGCTGAGTTGATCTTTCTTTTATCTACATTCTCCTTTCCTTACCTCTTGATTTTTTATGAAGTAGATTTATTTTTGTTTGTTACTGCAGGCTACTCGACATGCTCGACGAGTATACGTTGGTGGACTTCCTCCTTCAGCTAATGAACAGGTTTTTCTAGTGACCTCATTGATGATTTCTGTGGGTTTGTTTTTAGTAGTCTTCTTGGGTAATGTTTACCCTAATCCTCGATCGTAATTGTGACATGTTCACTTCACATGTTAAAATAAATGAGGAAGTTAACTGCCTGCTGAGTAGTTAACTTTTTGGGATAAGGATTTATCGCAGAATAGTTGACTTTATTGGTTCTATTACTGTGAAGTTAATCTGGACTTTGTTTGAGCTTACCTGTCCTTAAGATTGAGAGATCTGTGCATCTACTTTCTTAATTTGGGTTTTACACAATGTCTTCCTCCTTTCTCTATTAGCATAATAATTTTCTTTTTTCACAATGACAGTTCTTTTTTTTTTGTTGTTGCTGTTGCTATGCTGCAGTGAATTTAAAATCTTCTTTTGTCTTTTTCGCAGTCTGTGGCGACCTTTTTTAGCCATGTTATGGCCGCAATTGGGGGAAATACTGCTGGACCAGGTATGTCAAGAAATTGCACTTCCATGAAAAAATAATTTTACCACATCCCATGTTATCTAAGTGCAAATATTTCTTTTCCCATGCTTAGGTGACGCTGTTGTGAATGTTTATATAAATCACGAAAAGAAGTTTGCTTTTGTTGAGATGAGGTCTGTGGAGGAAGCAAGCAATGCTATGGCCTTAGATGGTATCATATTTGAGGTATGTTACATTTTTCTTGTGTAGATGACATGACATTTAAATTACTGTCTTTTTTTGTTGTTTTCCTTTTGGGTTGAGTTGACTTAATATGGTTTTACTAATGTGCACTTGTGTAGGGTACACCTGTTAAGGTGAGAAGACCTAGTGACTACAATCCAAGCCTTGCTGCAACCCTTGGTCCCAGTCAGCCCAATCCAAATCTGAACTTGGCTGCTGTTGGACTAACACCTGGGTCAGCTGGTGGGCTCGAGGGCCCAGATCGTATTTTTGTTGGTGGGCTACCTTACTACTTAACTGAACCACAGATTCGGGAATTATTAGAATCTTTTGGGCCCCTTCGTGGTTTTGATCTCGTGAAGGACAGAGAAACTGGGAACTCAAAGGGCTATGCCTTTTGTGTTTACAATGATCCTTCGGTCACTGATGTAGCTTGTGCAGCTTTGAATGGAATTAAAATGGGTGATAAAACACTCACAGTAAGACGTGCTAATCAGGGAGCAGTCCAACCTAAGCCCGAGCAAGAGATTGTATTGCAGCATGCACAACAGCAGATTCTGTTGCAGGTATGCATTTATTTTTGTTCATTTCTTTCACTTGCATCAACCAGTGTATCATAGATTACTGACATTATTTGCAATTTTTCTTGAATGGCAGAAGCTCATGTTTCAACCTGGAGCACTCCCTACCAAGGTTGTTTGTTTAACCGAAGTGGTTACTGCGGACGATCTTAAAGACGATGACGAGTATCAAGATATAATGGTAGACATGAAAGAGGAGGGTGAAAAGTTTGGTGAGTTGCGTTTTCTCTATTGTTTTCACTACATTTTACGTTTGCTTTCTCTATTATTTTACTTATTAACAAAAGTAATCTCTTCTTGTTAGGCTCTCTGGTGAAGGTTGTCATCCCACGACCAGGACCAAATGGAGAACTTTTACCTGGAGTTGGAAAGGTTTTTTTCTTAACAAACTACCATCATTTGAAAAATAAAAACTTAATTGGATTTATAATTCTAATTTTATCCTTTTCAATGTATATATCAGGTGTTTCTAGAATATGCTGACACGGAGAGTTCCTCCAGAGCAAGGGCGGGAATGAATGGAAGGAAATTTGGCGGAAGCCAAGTGGTTGCGGTGTTTTATCCCGAACATAAATTTGAGGAGGGTGTCTATGATGGATAGAGGGGTTTATTGTAGGCAACGTAACGTAGGTGGATTTATTTACATTTGACCTTTGTAGTAGTATCGGAATGTCGATATCCAAATGCGAAATGTTTGTTACAAATAATACAATTTAACTGACTGTATTAGATTTATATTAGTGCTTGATTGTTTGAAATCTTGTTTGAGTTCCAGTAATTAAATCTTGTTTCCTAGAATTTTAATCGGCAGCCGTTGCAGTTTTGCACAATTAATTTTGTGGTGAGAGAATTGCATTACTTGTCCTAGCAAACAAGAGTTCCTTTCGTCATCCTAAAAATATTCCATCTCCCCCTCATATTCTGAAGTAGGCACATCCCATTTCTTTGCTTCAACAACAGAATATGTCAATTATATACTTGCACATCAAGCCATATCAAAACATTTGTTACACAATATTAAATACCGATTCAAACAAGTCACCAATTTTTATAAGAATTCTTTTAACACATGACATCTTACCCATATGGCCATATGTTGGTATGTTCCCAATTATAGATTACAAAGAACATTCCTATTGTATATTTGTTATGATCTAATCATTCTAACCAACGAATGAACGGTTGCGATTTGTTTGCAAGTCAACCATGTAGGATGTATGCCCTTTGTAGAAATGTAGATACTAACATACAACTTAACCAAAGAGTATAACTTTGACAAAAGTTTACTAGTTGACTATATATACCAATTATCCGTATTTGAAAACTAACTTGATAAATTTGTTTGAAAATTGGATTCAATGGAGTTTTGTAGAAATTTTAGTTGAGCTATGACAAAAACACTCTAAGAGAGGATCATTTTTTTATTCGGGAATTAAATTGAAATGAGAATACAAGTTATAAGTTATAACCTTAAAGTTGGGGTTCAATTCCTAATATAAACAAAATAAATCTCTTTAGGGTAGTTACATTTCCGCCTCCTATCATCTCAAATGTCTAGCCATTAATCCAAGTTGGGTGACCAAAAGAGAGGTTTCGGCCATGTAGGTCCCTTTAACATTTCTTACTTAATAACAAGACAAATTTGCCAAAAAAGACCTTTTATAACTCAAATTTTACGAAAAAGAACCTTATATAGTTTTTTTTGTGGAATCACACCTTAATGTAAAAAAAAATTTGCGAGAAAGAACCCAAGAGAAGTTTCATGCATTGACTGAGCTTTTCCGGCCATTGACTTGCGCGTGAGCAACACGTGTGGCTGAACTTGGCTAAAGACACTTCAAATTTGATTTTATTTCGATTTTTGTTTTCAACTTTATATTTTAAAGCTTAGAATTTTGGAGGAAAATTGGGTGTGGTTAGCAAAATAAAGTCACACGTGTTTCTTACGTGCAGGTCAATGGCGGGAAAAGACGGAAACTTACTTTTGGTTGTCTCTTGCAAAAAAATAATTACATTAAGGTGTGATTTCAAAAAAAAATTATATAAGATCATTTCTCGCAAAAAAAATTTACATTAAGGTGTGATTTCACAAAAAATATATATAAGATCATTTCTCGCCAAAAAAATTTACATTAAGGTGTGATTTCACAAAAAAAATGATATAAAGTCCTTTCTCGCAAAATTTGGATTATAAAAGTTCATTTTTAACAAATTTGCCTAATAACAAATAAAAATATTCTCAAATATACATCTTAGGTAAATGGCGGTGAAAGTACAATTAGAACCCTAAGGAGAACAATGTCGAGCTCCTCCTCAAGTCATTCCAATTTCCCGACTTCCATATAAAAAGCTCCCCCTCTCATCCTACCATGTCTCTCTCTCTCCTCTTCTCTCAATATGTACCAGCGATCAAATTTTTGAACCTTTTGAACAGCCGTTCATTTCAACGTTTTTTATTTTATTTTTATTGCAACCCTTTTTACCTTCTCTTTTGATTATCGTAATAATCTTCCGATTATAAGGTAAACTTTTTCTTGTTTAATTCATTCTTCTGTTCATTTCAGATTGATTGCCTTGTTTATGTGATAAGCTCTTTTACGTTCTTTAATCTTTATTGCATTTCTGCTATGAATTTGATTGTTTTTCCGATCTTTAGCATTATATCTCTAATGGCGGCTTGATTATGTTCGATGTTCGATGTTTGAGCTGATTATTGATTCTTTTTAGCTGGTTTAGGGTTTTATTGATGATAATTTGTATATAATTTTTTACGATAAATCGTTGGATTTTTATTTTTTGATGTTGGGTATTGGTATGTCTTAGAGAAGCTTATACCGTGGGTTAGTTTGTCATTTCAAATGTTTGAGTTTTTAATTTTGGAGCCATTGACTCAACTATTTGTTCTAATAATATGAGGATTACTTCGCCATCAACTCAATGAAGTTTCTGTGTCGGGTTTGCTAAGTACGAACTAATGTTCGGAATCGGACATTGCTAACTTATAGAGTCATGATTGTTGTGTTATTTTTAGTTTTATCATAGTAGTCTTATTATGTTATTTGGTTGTTTCTTAGATGGCAACCGATCAACATGATGCTTCAATTTCTATTGAAGGCAGCACAAGTGTAGGTGGAGATTCTTTTTCAACTGGGGGTGATAATATGGAAGGTAGTTCTAATCTTGAAGCAAAGAGTGATGGTAATCTGCTTATAGATAAACTACCGAGTGAGAAACATATTTATAGACAAGATATTGTGAGGCGTATTGATGGGAGTATGATTGGGGTTGTGACTGAAGTAGCGGGTGATTCAGACTCAGAAAGTGATATCAGTGATGATGAGGATGACTCGGATGAAGAGGGAGGCGAGGAGGAGGGGCAAGAAGGGGAGGGAAAGGAGGAGGATGGTAATGTTGAGAATGGTGGAGATAGTGAGGATGGTAATGAGAGCAGTGATGATGATAGAAGTGCTGGTAATAATAAAAGAGACCCACTTACTGCAGACCAGGTCCGTGTGCTGTGGATGGATGACTCAGAGAATATGCATCATCGGAATGAACTGACAGTTGTAGATAGGGGTTTCTTACATGGGGATTATGTAGCCTCTGCCTTAGACCCCACTGGGCAAGTAGGCCTAGTGGTGGATGTAAATATAATTGTTGATTTACTATCTGCTGATGGAACTGTTGTGAAAGATGTGTCTGCCAGGGATTTGAAGCGTGTGAGGGATATTGTTGTTGGTGACTACGTAGTTTCTGGTCCATGGCTTGGTAGAGTTGACGATGTTCTTGATAATGTGACTGTTTTATTTAACGATGGTGCTATCTGTAAAATATCAGGGGCTGAGCCATTGCAGCTTAGACCAATTGCAAAGAACTTGCTTGAGGATGGGCACTGTCCATATCATCCTGGCCAGCGAGTTAGGGCAAGCTCCTCCTCAGTTTTCAAGAATGCTCGGTGGTTATCTGGAGCATGGAAAGCAAGCCGGCTTGAGGGAACTGTCATAAAGATCACAGTTGGATCAGTATATGTTCATTGGATAGCTTCTGCTGGTTATGGACCTGATTCTTCCACTTCTCCAGCAGAAGAGCAGTATCCGAAGAACTTAAAATTGCTATCTTGTTTTACTCATGCTAATTGGCAGCTGGGTGACTGGTGTTTTCATCCAACCTTTACATTGTCTTCCTCTATTCCTTTGGATAAAGGTTTATCCAAGTTGCGACTTCATGAATCTGAATCTGGTCACATAGAGTGTGATGTAGATGACGTTATACCAGAGGAATCAAATGTGCATGTTGAATTGATGGATCTTGATGGGGCAGGCACGTCAGAGAGTGTTGATGGAAATGCTCAAAACAACGTTTCTCCAAAATCAAGTTCGTGTGGTAGTTCGTTGTCCACATCAAAGGACACTGCCCATGAAAGTTGGCAAATTCAACGAAAGAAACTTCGTAAAGTTGTGGTTAAGAGGGATAAGAAAGCACGGAAAAAGGAAGAGAACTTTGAAAGAGCTCTTTTGATTGTTAATACTAGGACAAGAGCAGATGTTGCGTGGCAAGATGGATCTGTACAACAGGGAATAGACTCCGCATTGTTGATTCCAATTGAAAGCCCAGGTGATCACGACTTTGTTGCTGAACAATATGTGGTAGAGAAAGCTGCTGATGATGGTGAAGAGACCTCTGAAGTAAGACGCATGGGGGTTGTCAAAAGTGTTGATGCTAAGGAGAAAACAGCTTGTGTGAAATGGTTAAAACAGGTTGCTCGACCAGAAGAACCTCGGGAATTTGAGAACGAAGAAGTTGTCAGTGTTTATGAACTTGAAGGCCATCCTGATTTTGATTATTGTTATGGGGATGTAGTTGTTCGCTTATCCCCAGTTTTCATGGGAGTGGAGGCGGTGTCTTCTGACCCTAGAGAGTCCGAAACACTTGCTAACGATAAAGAAGGCAATGCACCTGATGAGACAGCTAGTAATGAACTCACAAATCTATCCTGGGTTGGAAATATCACTGGCCTAAAAAATGGTGATATTGAAGTAACGTGGGCTGATGGAATGATTTCTACGGTACTTTACTACACTGAACATTGATCATATATTTATTTTCAATGTTTGGAAGTTTTTTGATGTGCAACTATTCTGTCTATTGGTCTGTCTTATAATAGTGAATGATTTGACTTATCAAATTGGATCAATGATCCTTGATTAACATTGTCTTTTAGCTTGGTATCAGGTTGGCCCTCAAGCGGTGTATGTTGTTGGTCGAGACGACGATGAATCTATTGGTGCTGGGAGTGAAATTGGGGATGATGCTGCTAGCTGGGAAACAGTGGAGGATGATGATAGGGATGCCCTTGATGATTCACAGAAGGTTCTGCTTCCCTTTTGCATTGCAGTATTTAGTTCATTCCCTATCTGCAAAATTAGTGAGACTTCGATTGAATCCCCCTTGTTTCGAATATGAAAATAAGAAGCTAGTATATTCTAATTGCGTACTGTGAGTCTGTGATGCAGACCATGCAGTATCATGATGTCCATTTCTATGCATGGATCTCACAAGAAAGGACAATATCTTTCAATAGAATTTTAAGGAAGAAAAGCATTAATTATATGCATTTCATTATGCAAGTAATAGTTGTATGCTAAAATTTTGAGTAATTTCATAAACTAAAAGATAAATTCATATATCACTATGATCTATATTTTGGAATTTATTATATTTTCACTTTTACCATGCTATCTGCAACAGTTCTCCTGATTCTCAGAAAGTTAAGAAGTAAAAGGAACTGTTTCTAAGTATTTCAAAAGATTGGGAGTGAAAGATGGAGATGGGAAGTGGGAAGGGGAAAGGAGAAGTAGGAAGATAGACAAGAGACAAGGTAGGTTAGTGGTAAAATGTACTGTAATACATTGCTTTTAGAAAGAAAGTAGGAAGGCAGAAAATTAAAGGACTATGCCCATTGCTGTAAGTCGCATGAATAGTGATTGGATTAGAGCACTCATGCATTCCTCTGTGAGAAAATATAGTTGTGCGTCTATTTGGAAAAGTTTTCACCTTTTCTACAAAAAATGGTGTATTGTGGTAGAATTTCCCGACATACCCTCACCTAAACTGGGTATTGGAGATAACATTGGAATGCTACTTTTACAAACTTAGTAGGGTACTTTGGTTACATCATGTTAACTATAGACTAGAATATGTCAGGACAGCGGGTGACATTGATTTCGGATGAAAGGAGTAACAATTTAGGTAAAACATTTAAACTCGTCTTGCTAATTTGAAAAGGCCGTGGCATGGTTTTCAGAGTAGATGCATTAGCAGTGTAATGGCTATATTTGATGGAAGATGGAACTTACTATTACGAGTTTGTTGAAAATTGAACTTAATCATTTTGAATTTATTGATATTGCATTGTTCTGTGAATTCATTGCCCCATCCACCATGTAGTCAAATCCATCACCTCATGCACCTTGATGAAACTTCATTATATTTTGCACAAACTATTTATTTTTTTCTAAAAAACTCTGCTCGACAAGGTGATGTTTAAGGCTTGGTCTGAGTATTTTTACACTAGGCATGTTCTGATTTGGCAAATGGAGGTCACAAGAACTGCTGCTATTGCGCATTCTTGATTTTGTTATTTGTTGGGATATGGCTAAATCCCCAATTCGAGCTGTATCACTTTTCTGGCTCCCTTTTGAAATAGCATATGTATTGGTTTGCTAATTGTGTTGCTTAGCTAATTAATGTCAGCATATATGGTTTTAGGAACCATCTCCCGAAGGCAATCCTGATGCAGGACACGATATTGTAGTTGCAGAACAAGGTTCGGGAATTAATGGACCATTGGCTTTTCCTCTTGCCGCTATTGGGTTTGTTACCAGATTTGCATCTGGTATATTCTCTAGGGGACGCAGTGATGTGGATTCATTTAGCTCAGACGGCTCTGTGGATACCAGCGTGCAACCAGAGGACAAAATACATGTATCTGATGAAAGAGCATCTAGCAATGTTTCTGACTCTCAAGATCCTTGTGTTATTGACGTTGGCAGTGGACAAACTAGTCCGAATAAAGGCGAGGAATCTGCTGAAGTTGAGTCTGCAGAATTGTCAGATATGGCTGAAGCCTCGGGAAATCTAACGCACGATGAACAATATGCTGCACTTGGCACGGATGGAAATGCCTGCGGTTTTAAGCGCTTTGATACTGCCAAAGATCCGTTGGATCATTTTTTCCTTGGTGCCAACGTACAGGTAAACTAATGCTTCACTTTTCTTACGGAGTAATAGAGTCGAGTATCTTTCAGAATTCAGATTTACCTTTTAGCTCCCAAAGAACTTATTTGGTCTGAATATATTATTGGCTTAGGTGAGAGAACTAACTTCTCATATTATGATTGCCTCGGGGGATGGGTGGGGGGTTGCACTGGAGGCTTGGGTTGGGAAATGATTGAGCCATCGGAATGATACATTTAACTTAAAAATGATTATACTAATGTTTAGCTTGTTGACATATCATCTATGGTTGTATAAGAAATAAGCATTTATTCATTACGCCACTAAGGTATTTTGTTGATAATGGTTCCAGAGCAACAGTGAAAGAAAGTGGCTCAAGAAGGTGCAGCGAGATTGGAATATTCTTCAGAACAACCTTCCAGGTTTTTGGCCTCCCATCTATAAGCTCTCTCACTCATATACATTAACTGATCTTTTAATGGATTGCCTTGTTTCTCTTCGCAGAGGGTATTTATGTACGAGTATACGAGGACCGAATGGATCTGCTAAGAGCAGTGATTGTTGGGGCATATGGAACACCCTACCAAGATGGTCTCTTCTTCTTTGATTTTCACCTTCCTCCAGAGTATCCGGATGTTCCACCGGTGGGTATATTGCTTTTCTATTGCACAATTTAAATTGTGAAAATGAATTTCTTATGACATATTTTAAATTGTTTTCTTACTATAGTGAGAAATGTACAAACTCGGTGGTGTAAAATCTTTTCTTTTGCAGTCTGCTCATTATCATTCTGGTGGCTGGCGCTTAAACCCCAATCTATACGAAGAAGGCAAGGTGTGCCTTAGTCTGCTGAATACCTGGACAGGAAGAGGAAACGAAGTCTGGGATCCCCAATCCTCAAGCATCCTTCAAGTTTTGGTTTCACTCCAAGGATTAGTTTTGAACTCGAAGCCATATTTTAATGAAGCTGGATATGATAAGCAAATTGGGACAGCTGAAGGGGAGAAGAACTCATTATCCTACAATGAGAATACCTTTTTGCTTAATTGCAAAACAATAATGTATCTTATACGGAAGCCTCCGAAGGTAACAAGTAAATCCTTTTTAAAAATTATTCATTGTCTTGTCATTTAACATTCTTTCATACTTGGATATTCATCAAGGTTGTGGCTGCCGAGAGTGGGATAGGTATTTAGGAACTAGGAAGGTTAGTCTGCTGCAGCCTTGCGGGGATTATGAGTTTTGGTATATTAATATTACAAAAAAGGTCTACGTGGTTGTTGGGGGAAAAGGAAGGTTGGAAGGATGAGGGAGATTCTGAAGATAGTTACAAAGGTGGAAGGGGAAATGAAAGTAGTTACACTTGAGTAGTTGGTGTAGGAAGTACAACTGCAGTTACTTGCTTTCAAGTAAGGCTCAAAGGATTAAGTCCGGTGGCTCAAAGGGAGAGATCGGGTTCTGTGTGACCTAGCATAACTGTAAAGTTAAAGGGAAAATACTACGGTTGTTATAGCCATATAGGTTTGAATGTTGGGCATTTAGGAAGGACTGTATTAGTATTCTAAAGTTCTTTGCTTGAAGAAGTAATTCTGCTGAGTGTGGATTTTTGTGTTTGTTTTCTGTGGAAACAACGTTTGTTAATGACTTGACATTTACTGTTACCTTTTTGGAACATTTAGGATTTTGAAGAACTCGTAGAAGAACATTTCGGGCAGCGTGGGTATTATATCCTGAAAGCCTGTGACACATACATGAAAGGTTATTTGATTGGTTCTCTAGCAAAAGATGGTTCAATGACGGAAAAGACTGAAGCTAATGCCACATCTGTTGGTTTCAAGCTGATGCTGGCTAAGATTGTGCCCAAGCTTATCTCAAGTTTGAATGAAATAGGAGCTGATTGTGATGAGTTCAAACACCTACTACAGTCGTCATAGTTGCATTTAAAGATTCCATACTGTCAAATGTTAAATCCTGCTAACAGGTTAGGGTTCTTTTCCCAAAGATTGTATTTGGTGCTGCTTGTAGATGTCTTGCAAGCCACTTTTTGACGTATTCTGACCACATTATCTTACATGCTGCTTCTTTTGGGTATCAGCTCGAGTTTTTTTGGAGCAAATCTACGAGTCAATTCGTGTGAGTTCTTCAAAATGTGCAGGATTAAATTCTGAAGGTCTCGTGCTAACTTTTGCCTAACGACATACCTTGATTCTTTTGTTTTGGAAAAACAGGGAGATGGGTAGAATCACTTGTCTCTTTTGCTTATTGGTTAGAATTCACAAATGCCCAGCGCTTCGTTGAATTAAAAAAGCATCCTAAAACCCTATTTCTTTTTGTTTTGTTAAGGGGTGGATCATACCTTTTATTTTATTTTAATTTTAATACTGTTAATAAACTTGGAAAGCAGTTTGCCAAAGAAGTGTTCTGTTTCTGTGTGTTGAACTTGCTCGATGTTGTACTGGAAAACCAAAAACAGTGACAAGAAGCAGAAGAGCTAAAATTTGTGTATACCACTGAAAGCTTGCCGGTGCAGACTTTATGCGGGATCTTACAAATTTTATCATGTATTCGGACGCTCAATGTTGTAAAACCAGCTCATTTTATCTTAATTGAAAAACTTAGCTACTTCAAATTTTTCCTTTTGCATTGGTTCTCTTTGCTTCCCTGTTTGTAGGAGGATGACTTGTAAAAATAGTTTCAGCTGTAATTACTTGGCTATTTAAGTGTTGAATATGATTCTGTTCGTAAAAAATGTTGGGTAAAAATAATATCCATTCCTAAACGTCATTGTTAATCAGATTATCTTGTTCTTATAAATTTCAATTTACACGGTTTAGAGACCAAATATGACAATCAAGCGATTTATACCATAAGAATGTGAAGAACCTTGATGACCAAACATAACCAAAGGGCATAAGATTTAGGCATGTAAATCTTTTATTTTCAATTGTATTTTATGTTATACGTCGATTGGGTAACATACTAATGAGACTATATTTATCATTGGAAATTAATCGTAGTTCCAAAGCTGAAGGGTGATAAACCCATCTCTAGCGAAGGCTAACAATAAGACATCTTTTAATATTGAATTGTAAAAACTATTGCATTTTACCACATTAGCTCTGATTATTTACTTATTAGATGCATGTTCAGGGTGGCAGCAAGTTAACCACTATACCATTCTTCGCACACTATATGCTTCTTAAACAATTGAAGCCCAACTTTTCCATATACACCATGTGTACGATAGGTCTCAGGTTCGAATCCCCCCGCCCCCATTTGTAATTTATATTGCCCTTGTGGCTCATTCGCATCAAAAAAAAAAAAAAAAGATACTTGTATGATTACCAATGAGGTAACCAGCAGATGCTAATCTGCTGCAGTGCAAGTTCAATCACTACAAGAAAGTGGCCTTTGTAGTATAAATTACCACACAATTATCATTGGAATGCAGTATCTTCCAAGTACAGTGTTACTATAAGCATGAAGCATCTTGCAGTGCATTGCATTGCATAGTGGGAAAAAAATATACTTGTAATTGATAAGCTAAAAAAAAAAGGCAAATAAGCAAGAAGCTCTTCTATACATATTTCCTTGTATCCCTCTACACAGGGAGCAATACAAGGGCGTTTAGAGTATTAATTTCCAAGTACATGCACAGAAGCAAGCTGCCAACTTACAACACAATCTAAAGAGCAGATTATCAAGTTATTTTGGCAGATGACAAAAACGTGAAACTTGTAACAAAATAGTCAATAAGCAAGAAGCTCTTCTATCCCCTGGGTGTTTCATCAATATGGCATGTTCATCAATGTAAATAACTCAGTTTGACTGACATAATTACACACACTGATAACAGCCGGTAGAAACTCATTTACCCAAGCAGAGGAAAAAGGGGGGAAACAGGGGAAGATAACAGCTACCAGTCACCACTACTCACCAGGACTTCCAGATCCATGCATTTGCAAGGAAACAAAAGAGAGTTGAAAACTCAATCATAGTCTAAAGCACCCCAACCAACCATATTTTCGATGTGTATATCATTAGCCAATTTTAAGCAGGGTATATCAGGCAATTGGCCAAACACCAAGGTACCAAAGCATTATCAAAACAACATATCTCATGTTCAATGCCATGTACCCTTTTCTCCGATACAAAAATTACTCAACCAGGAAACACTAGAAGAACAAATATACAGATGAAATGACTGCCCGTCAACCCAAATTTAGCCAAAATCATGAACAATTACCCTCTCTTTTCACAATGGTCTACCCCAACAACAAAATATCAACACCCACATAATTGATCCGGTCTACAACGAAACTCATCTCCTAAACCATTGCCCCTACTCTACCCTCCCCCAATACGCCGACAAAATTAAGCCACTTTCAATCTTTTCTTAATGGTGAATCCATGTTCCACGGTATGTAACATCTACATTACCGCCTGGAATCCTAAATGGATAAGAGGGTTTAGTGTACACAGCCTACCTCGCACTGACCAATCAAACCTTGATTTCATAACAATGACAGTATACTACTACACCATTAACAAAAATTCCAGACAATATCAAGTTCCACAATATAACAATCCAGAAATCAATCGAGTTAAGCTACCATAAAACTACACCAGTGACAACAAAATTGTTCTATTATTGATCAAACTACGTTTGAGCGTATGTAGCAGAAGTGACATTAAACAACCACAATCCACAGCAATCCGGAAACAAAAGAGATCAAAATCAGATTCCTTCCGATATATAAAATCCAATTTATCAGACCTAAACCAAAATTTCCAAAAAAGATTAAGCAAAATAGTACGAGCTGATGAGAAAAGATCACACACTTCTAATGAGATTCCGACGAGCCAAAAACCTAGCAATTGGAGGAGTAAGAGCAATGGTGATTGGAACCCTAATTGGAAACAACGCTTTGTTACAGAGAAGAGCAAGAGCAAAAGCGCCGCCACTAGAAGCCGCGAGCTCAGCCGTACGATTCCTCGTCTTCTCTGGCGGTGGAGATGGAGATGGTGATGGAAGGTCGGTGATCAACTCGGGGTCATTTTGCGGGGACTCCGATGGTTCACTTGTTTTGACGTCGCCCATGCCAACTTTGTGGAGGAGAGATTCGACGTCGACATTGTTTTTGATGGCGACGTAGAGGCCGGAAATGGAGGCAGCTGAGACAGAGAAGTGGACTCCTAAACCGACTTTTCCGTATTTCTTTAAGAGTTGACGGAATCTGCCGCCGGTGGAAAACATTGTTGAAGGTTGAAGGTTGAAGGTTGAAGGTTGAAGGAGAAGGAGAAGGAGAAGGAGAGAGAATGTCTGAATGTGGAAGGTTTTTCTAGGGTTTTTGATTTGGGGGAGAATTGAAAAAGCGTCTGTTAGTCGTTACTCCGTGTTACGGACTCACGATGATTTGTTGTACAAGACAAAGTGAAGGTGGAAGGATGGTGCCATGGTGGAGTGACCGAGTGAGTAACGGGTTCCGTTTGGCATGTGTCGTGTCGTGTCGTGTCGTGTCATTGAGCTTTAGAAGTAGAAAAGTTATAAATTAATTAACTAAGTAGAATATTTCCTTTTTTAATTAAAAAAAATGTAGAATACTTCCAAAATTAATGCTTGAATAAAAATATTTTTGACGAGAAAATAATATGATAATATACATTTGGGATCATTAGCAAAGAGTGACATGGATATTTTATCGTACAATCGGTTGTACCTTGTAAGATTGTTTTATGAGTAAAAAATAACATCGGTCGTGTTATACACAAAGTATAACCGGTTGTACACATTGGTACATATTTGTGTTGATATAATTTACAAATATAATTCATTTCTTTACATCATGTAGGACGATATATATTATTTTGACGAATTTAGCACGCACCAACAACATCGATCGAGACAGAGTTCACCACCGCATAACCTAGCAAGAGCGACTTCAACTTTACTTGTTTGTTTCACTAACTTTCTTATGTTTTGTTTCTACAACCTTATGTAAAAAAAAAAACTATTGTAGCACGATATATATATTTAATGTATACTAAAGCTTTATTATGGTTTAATAATCCTTACAAGTTTCTACATATTTTGATGTTTGTCAATGCACATCTTTGACCATTAACATCTCAGATTACATATAAGCGAAATTAAAAAAAGTTCATATTGTGAAAAAAATGAATCTAACAAGATCTCACATATATAATTATGTTTTAGTTTATGTATAAATCATCAAAGCCGATCAAGAGTATAAAAATCAAAACGTTGCAACTAAAAGAGAAGGAAGGAAAATACTTAGTATTAAATACACTAGTTGTAAACTTTGAATACGTGACGACTGACGAGGCTTTAAAAACCATTTCCTCTTCCAACTACCCATTCATTCATTCATTATTTTCCATTTAAAGCATCCAATCGATCAAAAGAAAGGCAAACAAAACAAGATATGGGTATAACTCAGACATCCAAATCTTTGTACAACATCTTGAATCTCATGAAACTCATATTACTCATTAGTATTTCTCTGGTTTTCACCATTGCCAAATCCGACGTTATCGCGGTAGGCGGCGAAAACCGGTGGTCCGATGGCTTTAACTATGTTTCCTGGGCACAAACTCTCAATTTCACTGTTGGTGACGTTCTTGGTAGGATCTCCTTTTTTTACTTTTTGTTAAGATATGTTAAGATATTAGATATTATTCTGTGAATATTCTGTAGAGTCCTAACTATGGTAAGTTACTTAATGTGTACCTAGGGTTTAGGTAACTGGGTTGTACTATATATACGTGTGTTATTAATGAGAATGATACGAGATTACACAATATTTGACATGGTATCAAGAGCCTAGGTTAAAAACCCTAGATATTTTTTTTTCCGCACGAGTTTGAGAGAGTTTGAGAACAGCGAATTCCTTCGCTTGTTGAGTACTGCGTTCTGAGGAGTTACAAATCCCTAGGGCATAACAATGGGTAATGACGAGGAGCCACCACAAAAGACAATCGCCGCCGCCGTCGATCTGGACTACTATCTTGGGTCAGGTGACGGCCCCGGTATTGTCATCACCCCTGTAAAACTTCGAGGAGCGTCGAACTACGATGAGTGGGCCAAAGCGGTTCGTCGCTCGATGATTTCAAAATTCAAATTTGGTTTTCTTGATGGGTCTGTGAAGGAGCCCATTACGGACGAGACGAAGATGAAACATTGGATTGCGGTCAATTCGATGGTGGTGTCTTGGATCACAAACACCATTGACGAGAGTTTGCGTTCGAATCTGGAGGACTTTGATATTGCTCACGAGTTGTGGAGTCATTTGAGGACGCGGTACTGCGTCGTGTCGGGCACCAGGGTCTGCCATATTAAGATGGCTCTGAGTGGTTGCAAGCAGGGCACGTCTGAGGGCGTCATGGAGTACTATGGCCGCTTGTCGAAGGTATGGAAGGAGTACGTACAGTATGCACGAGTTCCCAGGTGTGTATGTGCGGGTTGTACGTGTAATATAGCGAAGCAGGTGGGGGACATTCACGATGAAGATCGTCTGCACTATTTCCTAATTGGCCTGGATGATCACTATGAAGCCATTCGTGCACAACTGTTAGCACGATCGCCGTTGCCAGGACTCGACGAGGCGTACCAGACGGTTATGAATACCGAGACCATGCGCGCCAAGGCTGCGAGAGGTCCGGAGAGTGTCATGGCGTTCAAGGTCGAGACTAAGGCTCGGTCGAGGTCGGGTGATGTCAGTGGCAGATTTTGTGGTCATTGCAACCGTGAGGGTCATGAGGAAGAAACTTGTTATCAGCTGATTGGATTTCCTGAATGGTGGGATGAGAAGAAACGAGGTGGACGAGGGCCTGGTCGAGGAGGCAGGACGTCGATTAGAGGAGGCAGAGTAGCTCGTGGGGCAGCGTCGTCGACCAGTGGTGTCGCTCGTGCCAATGCCGTGAGCAATGCCACAGGAGGGGCGACAACCACTGTGACGAGTGGAGAAGGATCGCAGGGTGCAGTGACGACAACCAATCATGAGCTTGTTGGGGTGACGAAGGAGCAAGTCCAGCAAATAGTTGACATCTTGTCACGACCTTCAAACAAGTTGCAAGGTAATCTTGATTTACGATGGATTGTTGACAGTGGGGCATCACGTCATGTGACGGGTGATATTTCAATCCTGAGAAATATCAAGACATCAAGAAATCAACAGGTTGTGTTGCCGGACGGTCAACCTGCAAATTCAAACCAATATGGTTCGGTGGTCTTGGAGGATGGTTTCGTCCTCGATAATGTTCTATTTGTGCCTAAATTGAACTGCAATTTAATTTCTGTAACTCAATTAAGTGACGAATTACATTGTGCTGCTCAATTTACTAACAAAATGTGTGTTCTTCAGGACCGCTCGACGAGGATGGTGATTGGCGTAGGTGATCGACAGGAAGGACTATATTTTTTCCGTGGGGCTCCAAAGGTTCGTGTGCTAGCAGTGGAGTGTGTGGTCGACTTGTGGCATCAACGGATGGGGCATCCGTCGGAAAAAGTGTTGCAGTTACTTCCTCATGTGAGTCATAAGATTAGGAAGAATAAAACAATTTGTGATGTATGTCCGCGGGCGAGACAATGTAGGGAGAGTTTTCCAGTTAGTGTTAGTCGTGCTAGTCGCACATTTGAATTGGTTCATCTTGATTTATGGGGACCCTACAAGACTCCCTCGTCTTGTGGGGCAAAGTATTTTTTTACCATTGTTGACGATTATTCTAGAGGTGTGTGGATTTATTTACTGAGTAATAAAATGGAAGTTGCATCGACATTTCTTAATTTTGTTGCCATGATTAAGTGTCAGTTTAATAGATCCCTTCGAGTAGTACGCAGTGATAATGGTACTGAATTCAATTGCTTACAAAATTATTTTCGTCAACATGGGATTCTGTTTGAGTCGTCGTGTGTTGGGACGCCTCAACAAAATGGGAGAGTCGAGAGAAAACACCAACATATTTTGAATGTTGGGAGGGCGTTACGTTTTCAAGGAAATCTTCCAATAAAATTTTGGGGGGAATGTATTTTGGCCGCCTGTTACTTGATAAACCGTACACCTACCCTGATCCTTGACAATAAAACACCTTATGAGATGTTGTTTGGTAAACCACCATCGTATGTGCCTATCCGTGTGTTTGGGTGTCTGTGTTATGCATATAATCTCCGGTGTAAAGGGGATAAGTTTGAGTCTCGGAGTCGCCGATGTGTGTTTTTGGGTTATCCGTTTGGCAGGAAGGGATGGCAACTTTATGATCTAGAGACACATGAGTTCTTCGTCTCACGGGATGTCAAGTTTCATGAAGGGACGTTTCCTTTTGTAGATGAATCGGATGTGTTGCCACTGGTGCATGATGGTCATGGGGGGCTTGACCATTGGAGTTTGGATGAGAGTGGGACTACGGGTCCTGAGACCGTGTCGTCGCCTGCAGGTGATACTGCTGGGGTGTCGTCGCCTACAGGTGATACTGAGGGAGTGTTGTCGCATCCGGGAGCTGATGAGGGGGTGTCATTGACCAGTGGCGACGACAGGGGAGTGTCGTCGCCTGTGAGGGAGGAACAACAACATGAAACACCTAGTCGAGTGGATTCAGACGTCGTCTCCTCACAGACAGGTGTAGAGGAGACGACGGGTAGTGACGAGAGTGAGACAAGGCAGTGTGTGGAGGATACGGAGTTAGGAAGGGGGAAGTGTGCGAAGTTTCCGTCGTCAAAGCTGAAAGACTGTGTGATACATACAATACGGGAAAAATATAGTACTTCCGACAAAACACCTACGGCGTCATCACTCTCAGGTACTCCTTATCCTATCACATATTTTGTTAATTATGAGCGTTTTTCGTCAAAGCACAGGCATTATATAGCAGCATTGCAAGAAGGGCAAGTTCCTAAGAGTTTTAAACAAGCGATGCAGCATGAGGGGTGGCGTCAGGCAATGGCTGCTGAAATCGACGCGTTGGAGGAACAGGGGACATGGACGTTGGAAGATTTACCGGAAGGGAAGAAAGCACTGGGGAGTAAATGGGTGTATACTGAGAAGCGTGATGAGGATGGGAATTTGTTGAGACTGAAGGCTCGATTGGTATGTTTAGGGAATCATCAGGAGGAAGGGTTGGATTATAATGAGACATTTGCTCCCGTCGCGAAGATGGCGACAGTTCGAACTTTCCTAGCTGTCGCAGCTGTCAAACAGTGGGACGTGCATCAGATGGACGTCCACAATGCGTTCTTGCACGGTGACTTGGAGGAAGAGATCTATATGAAGATTCCTCCTGGATTCCAGAAGAATCACTTTGACAAAGTGTGTCGAATGAGAAAGTCGTTGTATGGGTTGAAACAAGCACCTAGATGTTGGTTCCAGAAGTTGTCGACGGCATTGACGCACTATGGATTTCGACAGTCGCTGTCCGATTATTCGCTCTTTACTCTGTCTAAAGGTACGTTGCAGCTGAGTGTGCTCATTTATGTGGACGACATGATTATCGCAGGAAATAACAAGTGTGCGCTTGAGAGTTTTAAGGCATACTTGAAGGAGTGTTTTAAAATGAAAGACCTCGGGGCTCTGAAGTACTTCCTTGGGTTAGAGGTGGCACGAAGTAGTCAAGGGTTCTATGTATGTCAGAGAAAATATGCCCTCGACATCATCTCAGAGGCCGGATTGTTGGGAGCAAAGCCTGTGGACTTTCCCATGGAACAGAATCATAGGTTGGCATTGGCAGACGGGCCAGACCTGTTGGACGGTGAGCAGTATAGGCGTCTGATCGGACGTCTGGTTTATTTGGCTGTCACGCGACCAGACGTTGCCTACTCTGTACATGTCCTATCTCAATTTATGCAAGCACCAAAGGAGGCACATTGGGAAGCAGCTTTGCGAGTAGTGAGATATTTGAAGAAGTGTCCGGGTCAAGGTATACTACTTCGGTCGGACAGTCGTTGCAGTTGGAGGGGTGGTGCGACTCGGATTGGGCAGGGTGTCCAATGACGCGTCGGTCGGTGACTGGATGGTTTGTGTCACTTGGTATGTCGCCAGTTTCTTGGAAGACCAAGAAACAGCATACTGTTTCTCGGTCGTCTGCTGAGGCAGAATATCGATCGATGGCAGCTCTGACGTGTGAGTTGAAGTGGTTGAAACAACTACTACGCGACTTGGGGGTGACACACGACCAAGGCATGAGGATGTATTGCGACAGTCAGTCTGCGTTGCATATTGCACAGAATCCGGTGTTCCATGAAAGGACAAAACACATCGAGTCAGATTGTCATTTCATTCGAGATGCAATCAAGGAAGGGATCATTAGTCCGTCGTACGTGTCGACGAAGGTTCAGTTAGCAGA
This sequence comes from Spinacia oleracea, assembly GCF_020520425.1. Taxonomy (NCBI): domain Eukaryota; kingdom Viridiplantae; phylum Streptophyta; class Magnoliopsida; order Caryophyllales; family Amaranthaceae; genus Spinacia; species Spinacia oleracea. Next base: position 176,053,678 of record NC_079490.1, on the reverse strand, counting down.
TATCTTCACCAAAGCGTTGGGGAAGGCGCAATTCGAGTTTTTTTTGAACAAGATGGGCATTCGAGATCTACATGCTCCACCTTGAGGGGGGATGTTAAGATATGTTAAGATATTAGATATTATTCTGTGAATATTCTGTAGAGTCCTAACTATGGTAAGTTACTTAATGTGTACCTAGGGTTTAGGTAACTGGGTTGTACTATATATACGTGTGTTATTAATGAGAATGATACGAGATTACACAATATTTGACACTTTTCATCTTAATTTTCCATGCTAATCATTTTTATTAGAAAATTTATTGCTTTTGCTAATCTCATTCATCACAAAAAGTCAACCACTAAAGATGCTAGTGTGACTATTCCAATGATGAAATACAACTAGTATCTGTATATGTATATACTTGTATGTGACTATTAATTCTAGATAGACGCGGGAGTAAGTAAAAGGTGTGGTTGGTTTTGCAGAGTTTAGTTACACAAGAGGATCACATAATGTATTAGACGTAACAAGTGCAACATTTCGATCATGTGATAATAGTACTGGAGTGAATGCAATGTATAGTAGTGGTGATGATCATGTACAACTCAATGAGGCCAAGCAATATTGGTTTATATGCACCGTGCGCGAACATTGTCGATTGGGGATGAAATTTGGCATTAATGTTACAACAACTTCTCTTAACCGAACATCCAATTCGACTCTAAATGATCCTTCCAGTGGTAACAAGCACATCAATTCAGGGTTTTACCTTCTTGCTGTTTGGATTTTTTCCATGTTTCTTTGATTCATTTTTATAATTTTATTGTTCCAGAAAATTTTAAGGGTGAAATACAATAATTTGTAGATTGATTTGACTTGGATTTATTTTAATTTTTTGGTTGGGGAAACTCTTGTAATGGTGTTTGATAGTTAAGTAGGAACACTTGACAAGAGGGGGGTGAATTGTTTCTTGGGAACTTGGGTAAGTTTCTTGCGGAATTTAAACAATAAAGAGACTGAGAATAATGAGTGAAGAAAGATATAAAATGGAGGAACCTTCTTGACCCTAATCAAGAAGAACCTCACTACTCTTTTGTATTAATGCAATAACTCTATTACAAATACACTCTTTAACTCGAGTTCCCCACAGCAATCCCCTTTGATTACTGTGCTCCTCTTTCTCTCTCTGACTTAACTCTAAGTCGCTCCTTTTCTATTTGACTTAACTCTAAGTCGCTCTGTTTCTCTTTGACTTAACTCTAAGTCAATTAAGGATCACTCAACCCTTAAACCCAAAATACAATTTGATAGATAGATTCTAGTACGTAATAAAGCTCAAAGTAATAAGGAACTCAAGGGACACTCTTTTGAAAACTGATTCTCTTTTAAAACGTTTAAGCTCTTAAAATATATTTTGCAAAGATCAGTTGTGTGTTTTGAAAAGCTAAAACTCTTCTCCTTTTATAGGAGAATTTTACTTAGGGTTTGGTACCCATGTTTCCCTCAACCACCCACTAACAGTTACTGCTCAGTAACATGGGCATAGTTGGAGAGAAACAAGGGAGACCAAATCAAAACACTAAATGTACGTTGAACAGAAATACGTGGGGAGAGTTTCAAGGAACGTGGAAAAACTTTTACTTGAGAAACAAGGAGAGTAAATCAGAATCCTATGTTTCATTTATTAATTAAATACATTTTATTTATTAAAAAGATTTTCCAAGTTAAAACTCTTTTATAATTACAGTTAACATATTTCATTTAAAACGTACCAAAATACTATGTCCCTTTCATACCAAATTACTTATAAACTTTATTAAATACTTACATAAATCCTAAAACATAAACTCATATGTTGTAGTCTTCATGTTACACCTTTAGAAGCTTCACTCGAAGACTTCCCAATTTGTTCCTTCTCTGGAACGCCGAGGATCCACATAATATATGAGGATCTCGCCTTAGGAACTCGCCTAAGGATCTCGCCTTGCTTAATGATTATTTCTTCAATGTAGTGTCTGACATGGATCAATTACTTGTTTATATTCCACGTTGCTTAGTTTATCCAACTCAGGATCTCCTTAACTTAGCATTATCCCTCTAAGGATCTCGGAACCTATTATGCAACATAACTTAACCAATTGTTAGGAGTTTGTTTTGTCATCATCAAAACTTTAGGGTCAACAGTGTTTGACTTTTTGCTCAAAATTAATGATTGACTTAGTTTTTTTGGCTAATGTTGAACTGTTCTTTCCACTTGATTTACTTTATTCAGCTGTTCCTTGACCCTGAAAATTACTGCGTAGTACGGAATATGACTTAGTCTTCTCGAACTCACTAGTCAAAACATATGAATTATTTTATGCTTAAATTATTCTCGACAGGGTTATAAGTGAATTTCAACTATATTTACTGTGTATAGGTGATTTTTCCATATTCATCGCAAAGGCAAGTATTGAGTAGCCAAATTAATTATCCTACCAACTAATTAAGATTGTGATTGTCTTGGCAACTACGAACGTTAGCCTTTGTATGATCCAGTGTTACTTAATTCTTTAATCACCCCACGAATCGCGAACCAAATAAACGAATTATAACATGAAAATGGTACAATTTTGGTCTAATTTAGCAAATTAGGTAGCGAATTGTGTACCCGTATTCAGTCTCATACTAGCGAATCAGGTAAAAGTGGTATGATCGTTGCCCAAATAGGACGAATTTTTTTGTAATATACGGAGTACTTCCTAAAAACAGAGGGAACAAAAAAAAAATTAAAGGCAGGCTATGGCTGATCATTGTAAGCCCTAGCTGTTGTTTTACATCTTTAATTTATTCAACAGTAAAAAAAAAAAAAAAAAAAAAAGGGAAAAACTAAAATCAGGACTTGATAGTTGATAGTATACCAGGAGAAGTTCATTAAAGGAAGGGAAATAAGCTGCTTGAGTATTTATTAATTTTGCTTATGAGAAAAGCACTCTTTTATTTTAGTTGCTGATGTGGTGAAAGTGGTTGTGGAAAGGACCTATATGATGGTTGTGAATGTGTTGCTGCAGCCCGTAATGGTGGTTCTGATTCTGATTCTGATTCTGATTCTGATTCTGCTGTCGATGATCGACTCCACTTCCATTTTCTGATGATGCTTTTGCCATCTCAGACCAAAATCCTGCTTGATTACGTGTTGCCTCTAGCAACGAGTCCCTTAAGTATTCTGCTTGTACATTTTCACTGTCCCTCATCTATCAGGGACAAAATTATATACTAGTCAGGAAATTATCCTTATAATTAAGAAAGTGGGAAGATGTTAATTACCTTTACGATGAAAACATAGGAAACAAGGCTGATGCAACTGGTCATATTCACATTGATTATCTCCAACCCAAGACAGTTTAAAGCCTCCATTAGTCTCACAAACCCACCTCTCTTCTGCTCCCCAAACACCTTCACAAAGAAATCATTTCCCTCTAGCTGAGCAACCTCAACTTGAACCTGCATTTTTCAACAATAAATTATATTCTAACAAGATTCATAACTATTACAAACGTACTTTATGTAAAAAGTTACCTCCATTTGTTGTGCTTTGTCATTAGCACTTTCGATATCATGGCTTCTTTTAAGGCTCTCAGGTGTTCCTCCTCCCAACTGAAACCCGTTTCTAGTCTTTTCGTGATCAAACTCTGGCCCGAACCTTGTCCCCTGTGCATTCTGAATTTCTGGTGAGATATTCATTTGGTGATGTTGGTGATAATCAATATTCAAGTCGTTGTTGTGCTCTTCATCGTCAGAATTCCTAGCAAGCTCGTATTGGAGGTCTTTTTCTTCCTTCTGCAACTCTTGCACATACTTGATTGCATCCCCAAGTATAGAAGCTCTGTCCAACTGTAAGTTTTACATGGATTCAGTTCAAAGAAATGATATATATCTTGAAACATGCATAAAGATGCATGGAGTTATACCTTAGAAATGTTAGGGACTAAAGAGCGAAGATGGTAAAGCCTCTCATTAAGCTTCTTCCTTCGCTTCCTTTCAGCCATGAGGTTCTTAGATTGGGGGCCTTTTGTAGGCTTTCTTCGATGATACTTTGGATCATCATCATCATCAAGAGGATCACTATCTGAGATAGAGTCAGCTCGGCTCATCTCATGCTTTGGCGGCATTGGTCCCTTGTCATCTACCTGCTGCTGCTGTTGTTGTTGTTGTTGTTGTTGATGATGATGATCATCATTTGCTGAATGGTCCAAAACATGTAAATTATGCATACTGTTAGCAGCATTGTTTATTATATCTTCAAACCCATTCTCAGCTTGAAATGAGTCATTTCCTCCCTCGATATAATCATTATTCCTAGACATCTTGTTCGTCTCAGAAACGTAGTTAAATTGTTGTAAGAAATTCATTGAAGACTGAGATGATTCATTGTTGATGTTGATACACTCATCTCTAATCTGATTAGCATTGTTTTGATCACTTAATGTGGGATTCGATTGGAGCTCGTTGATCATGTTAATGTTCATTGCGAAGCTGGATCCCGCGTTGCTTGTGCTGTTTTGGTCCATCAAGGTAGTGCATTGAGTCATAACATAGTCTATCACATTCTGATCTTCATTTATCTTCAAAATTCACAATAATCGAGTTACAGACATATTGTTGTTTAAAGAAGATAATAAAAGAAGGTAATCAGTAACTACTTGTTTAGCAGCAAATAGTTCAGCCAGTCCTCCAGGAATTGGGATTAGAAGTTTTGTACCAATAGTTACCTGTTGGTACCAGATAAAGTACAGTAGATGTTCAGTTTTGTTAATTGATGTAGTAATGATTGACATTAAGCAGCATTCTAGGGTGTATATATGAAGTAATTAAGTAGCTAGAGCACGACATACTTGGTTTATGTTTAAATCAGAGACATTAGAGAAGTTTAGCCATTTGGGCTGATTCGATATAAGAATCTCCATATTAATCCTGTGTAGCAAACCAAGTTATCAGATGATGAATAAGTACAGTAATACGGCGAAAACACAAATGAAAAAGAAAGGTGCATTATGTACCCATCCAAGGGATGAGATGAAGGCAATTGAGCAAGTAATTGACAACTCGTAGTTCTTGGGTGCTGAAACATCATATCTCTGCAAGGAAACAGAAACTCCTCACCGACAGTATTACCATTTTCCATGCTGCTCTCACTTCCACCACAACAACAGTCCATACACTCTAGGAACCTGTAAACATTCAAACATATACACACATTTGATCATAAAGTTGGAGAAATTAACTATTCTATAAATATAAAAGAAATACAGTAGTATGTTTTCAAAAGATTAATCAATTAAGTACCTTTGATCTTCACTCAATTTCCAGAGGACACAGTAGTCCCAAGTTTTGGAGTTCACCAGTTGCCTTAGACTCTCCATAGGGCTGCTTGACATACTGCACATGTTCTCTTCATCATGTTACATACAATATGTCAATATTAGCTTTCGAAACAGATACAATCTATCATCAGAAATCGCGTTAAAATGTAAGTTTTACACCCTAACAAAATTCTCCTAGGAAAGTGACTTCATATAGCTTCCTAGCTTATGTCACCTTATAATTGATGTGTAAGGAAAAATAAAACAGAGGAAATAGTTTTAGAAAATTACCTGAAAAAAGAAACTAGTACACTCCTTTTCTCCTTAGGTGATGACTTATCTTGTTCAACAAATTAAACCAACAAATTATATGGATGCAAAGATCCATGCAATAAGCTTACTAAGCTTGACTCGAGTTTTCTGACATTTTCCCACATCATCCTTCATCCTTCATCTCCCAAGAATTAAAAGAAATGAAAGAAATTCATCATTTTTAGAAGAGAGTATTTATACAGGTAAGGATTAGCAATGAAGCTAGTTAGGGTGTTTTCTGTTAACTTGGTAGGTGAAGTGTAGTACAGGCGTGAAACTAGGAAGCAGCATATATTTATAAGTTGAAATTAAAGGAGGTTAATTAGAGGGAATTGTAGGACTTAATTTTGTTGTAATTAAATTGGGATGAAATGTAACTATTATATTATTTAATTAATAATTAATAATTTAAAGAAAGATAAGTAATGCTGTAATGATGGGAGTACGATTTGCATGACCTAAGATGGCGTAACTGCCTAAGTTTTTTCATTCATTTAATTAAATGTTTGTTTTTATCCCTTCCAAATTACCTCAACTACTTAGCATCAAATGAATTAAAGAGAAAAGAGCGCGTTATTATATGACATGTATATAATAGAGACTATCTTTTTGGAAACTGTCTCACACTAAATTATTTTAATACTTGACAAAATAAGTAAAAAATAATCCATTGAGGTTGACATGAGTGGTTAAGTTTTTTTTTGTTGAGATAAGTTCAGATAACTTTGGTTCAGACAAAATAAGTTGAATAGAATGGAGCCTAAGAGTTAATTAATGAATACGACATTGAAGATGATGTACTCAAACAATGATCTTAAGAAACTAAAATTGTGTGGATGTCAATTAGATTGGTACCCAAGACCTAATATCGAATCTCATCTACACCTTTAATTATCGCCTTGCACTTTGAGCTTCCCTCTACACCAAGAAAAAAAAATGTATCTTCAATGCAAGCATTTGTTAATTAGTGTCTTAGAATAAGTGTTTTGAATAAATATATAACCAGTTATGTTTTAATCAAATCATTATTTTGAAAAATCGAATAAATTTTTTAAATATCATAAAGTTCCGCAAAATCACTCAAATAGTATTAATTCTATTAAGTAGCTTTTTGAATTGTAGCTTAAGGAATTACCACTTTGCACTATTATTTAATGCAAAGCAGCTAGAGCTCTGCAAATACCATTTCGTAACACCCTAATAATTCCTTGCTTTTATAAAAATATTTTCCTACTTAAAATAAGGAATTATCAAAGTATTACCGCCACCATGATAACGACTAAGGCTAGTACCAGAATTACGCAGTGGAAATAACTAACTTTAAAACATTAAATAATAGTTAATGACCTCCATACAAGTTGGAACCACAACGGCCCAAACCAAAATACTTTAAATCAAAATCCATTAACTAATTTGAAAACATTATAGTCTAGGCTGAATAAAATAAATAGAGTATAAACATTGCAAGTAAAATAAACTCTCTCAACCAACCCTTGAAAGATTACTTATCCTGCAACTCACCTCTAAAACCTGTTTATTAATATTCTACTCCCCAACAATGCAAGTGCAAATGATAGATCATCATAGGGTCATTAAGGCAAAGTCCATAACCAAAACACAAAGCATGTAATCAGCGAAAGCTGAGTACAACAAGCTAGAATGAAATCCTAAAACTAACATGTTTCATTCCAACAATAATAATAAATTAAACCATATGCAAAAGCCAACTGATATACATTTAATCATAAAGACAAGACTCGACTCAATACACGACTCTTGACTCATAGATTAATTAGAATAAGCATCGAACGAGCCTTGAAAAGAAATGTCCATTGGACAGGTGTTGGGAGTCCACCAACCACCAAAATAAATATCCATTACGGAATAAAGTAACCATGTTGGGCCATACCGGAATTCTAGCGTATAAAAGAAATGAAACAATGTCTTGCATCATTCATAGGAGTGCAAGCCCCTTGGTAAAGTACTCCTCCACTCCTCCCATAGTTAATACTTAAGGTATATACGTTCCAAGAGTTTTAAAGCTTATTCATATTGCACTTTACGTTTATTAATATTTTATTCACAAAGGAGTTAAGACACAACCAAGTAAGGCATTTAACGAATGTACAATCAACAATGCTTCTTTCAAAATCATAAGGACTTGTGATCAATACAACACTCAAATGAAATTACTCCAGGGTTCCCACTCAACAAAGTGTTGAGTCCCCGACATGCCAGTTAACATGCGGGTTGTGCGCAAGGCACGAAAATTCCTAATTCAATTCACCTTGACTCAAAAATGTATACCCTACATATGTGGTTACTAACATGAGCATACCCTCCATATGTGGTTACTGAAATTGTATACCCTCCACGTACGAGGTACGTGCGGTTACTAAATAGTTCAACGAGGCACGAATAGACTTGGCTCATAAAATGCTAGACCTTAACAATAGCATAAATCATTTCTAGCATGCAAATAAAACCATACATGCATAAACATACTTGGACAACATGCTTGTTATTTAAATCCAACAACATAACCAATCTAACATGCTTGTTCACTTCAATTCAACAAACATAACCAATATAACATGCTTTCTCACATACTCAAACATGAATCCAATAATCCAAGTAAACATGAATCACAACATATAATCATAACATGTATTCACATGGATTTAAGTTGGTCACCCTAGACTTGTACATACCTTGAATCTAAGTAAAGGGGTCACTTTGTGATTCAATCCTCTAAGTCAGAAATCTCATCCTATCATTAAAATAATGAAACTTAATTATTATATATGTTCATTAAATTTCCAGCAACTTTATTTAGTTTTAAAACGTTTGAATTAATTAAAAATTAATCGGTAATCATTAAAATAATAATTCCAATTAATCGTTTAAAATCCTAGCTTAAAACCATTAAAAATCAACACTTTAAGAATTTAAACAAATCTGAAAATTAACTGTTATTTATATGATAAACGGAGACATCACCCAGACCCAGATACTAATTTAAATTTGTGTCATTATTTAAATCATTTAAAGAATAAAGAAACGAGAACATTTAATAAATGCAATTTAATTAGTAATTTAAGTAGGATACTTCTGCGCTTTTTACTCCGTACATGGACACTATGTCCTCCCTTTTTCCTTTGCCAAATAGAGATAACCCTGTCTACTATATTTGACCCAAACACGGATTTGGCAAACTGAAAGCTTTAGCCTAACGGGACAGGTTCAGCCGTGTCGGATAGGAATCAAAAAAGGGTTTGATCCGAAACCAATTCATACTCTACCACTCCCCCGTTAGCCAGAAGAACATCCACCACTCGCCAGCATTCATTACAATTCTAGGGCTAATTTCCCCCCGTTTTCCCTGTTAGCTCAGCTCCAAATTCCGAAAGGGTGAACGAGAGCTCCTTTGATTCTCTTGATTTACGGATCACAGAAACTTCAATCATCAATAATCTGGTACTATTCTCGCTTCCTTTGTCCAGTGATTTGTAGATTTCTACTTCAATTATCTTTTTGTATGATCAATTAGTTTGATAAAATCTAGCATTTTTTTCTCAATTTGTGTTTTTTACGACCTCAAAATTGAAATTAGGTGCTAATTACGGGGTAGTAGTTATTCTTTTTATTCATAGACTGTATAAACCCTAAATTATTTGGGATTTGTGATTTTTAGTTAGAAAGGGAGATAAAGTTATGGATGCGGATAGAGGAGTTCACCCAGATTGCATAAATGCATCAAATCCCTACCATGAATGCGTTGAGTACTGCTTCAGGAAGATTGCTGAAGCCAAAGCTCGGTTTGCCGAAACCAACAAAGGTGTTATTTCTTTTCGTTGCTTATCAATTTGCATTTTCCCTCAAATCAATGTTTTAGGTTATAGCTTTCCATTAATCTATGGTTCTTGGATAGAATACATTGCCAAATTTTATATAGAAGGATCATATGGAGAAAGGATGAGAGTAAAAGAGAACATAGTTGCTAAACGAATTCCACATATGTGATTCCTGCTGTCATATTGTATATGTTGCAATTCCAAGCAACCCATAAGATTACTGGCCAAATTTTAGTTTGGTTAATTAGTACATAAAGCTTTTATCTTCTGAATAATCCATAGATTGGTACTCTTTGAGAAGAAAAGCCTGGATGCATTGCCTTGAACATTTGAGTTTCTATAATATAACATTTGACTTATATGATTTTGTTACTGTTAATCTACTGCCTCGTATGGAGGAGGATAGCAACAACTGTGAGATCATGTTCTGTTTAGGTTGAAAATAAAGCTACAATCTTGTGAAAAAACACTCACGTAAACGAAAAGTGTTAATGGTGGAATTATGCAGAGCATGAAAAGTGTTCTCGAGTAGTTAGCTACTAGGTTGCACCGATACGGGTACGGGGACGGATACGGGGACGGGTACGGGGACGGATACGGGGACGGGTACGGGGACGGAAAACGGCAAAATCAAAAATACAAAAAACGGGTACGGCATGGATTCGGCAAAAAAAAAAAAAAATCAAGAATTTAGCTAAATTAAACATCCATACATAAATAGTTCAAAATTCCAAAAACACAATAAATAGTTCAAAGTTCAAAATAACAAAAACACAATAACTAAATTTAATGTCTTATAGTAGATAAAACTTAGACAAAGCACATCAATCTTCAACGAGCAACACATTTTCTAAATCCGGCTCATCTAGTGAGAGTTCCGCAAACTCTAGAAACCCAACATCCTCCAAGGAATCAAATGCATCTCCACCAACATCCCACATCTTTGTATAAAGCTCCGCATATTCTTCGGAATTCCTTGATAAAAGGCGAAGATTGTTGTGAATGAAAACCAAATCTTGGGCACGACTTGGATTTAGCTTGTTCCTCCTAAGTGAGTGAATGAAGGCATATGTACTCCAATTTCGTTCACTACAAGATGATGAAGTAGGTTGCCCAAGCACTTTAAATGCCAAAGATTGGAGGAGAGGAGTTTGAGCTCCAAAGTTTGCCCACCAACTCTTAGGATCCATAGAATGCATCCTTGAGATACAAGTTAAATCCTCAAAAGGTCCACTCTTCATAGAGAATTGAGCATATTCTTCCATCACTTTACCAACATCATCATTAAGTGCAAATAATCTACGAAAGCACTTCATTCTCTCTCGAGATACTTCACCATCTCTATGAGGAGCAATTCTAGATTGATCACCAAGTAGCCATTCATCACTATAGAACCTTCAATATTTTTTTTAAAAAAAAGAGTTATAGATTTGTGTATAAGTATAATAAGATAAAGAAAATGTCAAATAATAATAGAATATATACCTCGGGTTCAAGGAGTGAGCTAGACAATGGAGAGGAGTGTTGCTTTTTGCCCAACGAGCTACCAAGATTTCATAAACCACATGATAAAAGGGACTAAACTCCGAAGTGGGACGACCTTCTTTCTTGTAAATCTCAAGCTTCACTTGTTCAATCATAGAATCCCACATCTCATACACTAAGTGAAGGCATGGTTTATCGGTGTCACAAAGCCTAATCATGTCATAGATAGGCTTTGTGAAATCAACAATGTAAGCTAGTTTGTCCCACCAATCATCATTCACAATCTTGTCTTTCACAAAGTTTGCCTTCCCCATGTCTTCTTCTCTATAAGAAGTCCACTCATCACTTATAACCATGGCTTGAAGACCTCGTTTAATAAGCTTAAATCTCTTAAGCATCACAATAATGGAGGCAAAGCGAGTATCGGCCACGGAAAGCAACTTAAGAGGAGAAAACTTTTGGAAGATAGCCAATCTCATATTGTGGTTCATGATGAAATTTTTAATTACCATTGCATCCCCATGGATATCAGTGATCCAACTACATTCTTCATAAGTTTCAGAATTGTTACTCACATTCCTTGCCGCACAAATATTCTTCAAAGCAAGATTAAGGGTATGAACAACACATGGTGTCCAATAAATGTGAGGAAACTCACTCTCAATTAGCTCCCCAGCCCCTTTGCAATTTGCTGCATTATCAGTTATGACTTGCACTACATTTTGATGACCCACTTCTTGAATAACTTCTTTCATGAGATTAGCAATGAAATATTTATCTTTTATTTCACCAAAACAATTCACAGCTTTAAGAAATATTGGACCATTACCAGAAGTAGCCATGAAATTAATGAGAGGTTTTCTTGTTGGATCACTCCATCCATCAGTCACAATTGTCACCCCTTTTTCTCTCCAAGTTGACTTTAGTGGAATCATTAGGTTCTCTACATTAGCTTTTTCTTGCACAAGTAATGTAGTTCTAAGCTTATTGTAACCAGGAGGTTTGTAACCTGCTATATTATGAGTGGCAGCAAAAGTATAGGACCTCATATAGTGTGGATTCCTAGCAAGATTAAATGGCAACCCTCCTGTGTAAAACATCCTTGCAATCTCTTGATCCAATTGATCCCTAGTTTCAATACCAAAACATCTAGTAATTGGTGATTTTTCAGACTTCCTTTTCTTGAACATAGCATCGGAGTCCAAATGAGAAAGAGATTCACTAGGCAAAGGAACTTCTCTAGGGCCCGAATCAAGTTTCTTATTCTCAAATTCATCATCAAGTTTTTGCATTTCAAGTTTATCAGCACGAGACACTTTCTTACAACATGTAATGCCTTGACCCTTAATTTGAAGCAAATGGGCCCTAACTCTTGAATAACTAGATGTTCGGTTTTCATTACAAAAATTACATCGATATTTCCATGTTCCACCAACCGCCCCTTGTTTTTCAATTCTTGTTACAAACCTCCACAATGGAGGAGAACCCTCACTAGACAATGATTCCCCACCAATTGACCCACTACCCGTGCTACTACCAATATTAGTACTTTGTTGTTGAGATTGAGATGAATCCATATTGGTCCTAATCAAATGAAAAATAAACAAATTCATTCAACACAACTATTCCACCATTCAACAATTCAACACTCAACTAATTAATTAAGATTTTAAACATTAAGTTACCTAATTAATTCATTCAACTAATTAACATCAATTTATCACAAAATCAAATGACATTTAATTATTTTAAAAACGAAAATAATAATTACAAAAAAAAAGTCCATAAAAAAATGAATTGAAGAATAAAAATAAACAAACTAAATAAACAAACTAAAAAAAGAACAAAAACATAAATGATAAATCAGTATTCTCAAATCTCAATTCCCATTCCAAGTTTCAAACACAAACTCAAAAAGTCACGCAAAATAAACAGAGAAATAAAAAAAAGAAAAAAAAAAGAAAAAGAGAAGGGACTCACCTAGACACCTAGTCACCTGGCGGCGGCGAGAGTCGAGAGAGACGGCGGTCACGGCGGCGGCGATGGATCGCGCTTCCTCCCTCGTCGTCGTCGTGTTCACAAGGCTAGCCGAAATCGCAAGAAGAAGAGTAGAAGACTTGGAGTTCGAGGCTTCGAGCTTCCGGCTTCGCACCAGCAGTGGCCGGCGCACCGCCTGGACTGGTGGAGAGGAAGAACAACGGCGGCGAGTCGCAAGAAGTGAAGAAGAAGAGTCGAAGACTCGACTCTAACAGAGTAACAGGTGAGAGAAAGTTGAAATAAACCCTAAATTTCGAATTTGGGTATTAAGGGCTGCTGGGTACGTAGGTTTTGTCCAAATACGTACCCACCCGCGTACCCACCCCGTACCCACCCGTACCCATATTCAGCCCACGTACCCAGATCCAGGATTCGTTTTGGGGACGTATCCATGGCGTACCCGTCCCGTACCCGACCCGTACCCGTCCCCGGTACGGGAAACGGCAGTGTACAGCCGTCCCCGTGCTTCTTAGCTCGTTGTCTTTCTAAATGTTAAGTTTCACTCAAATGGAGCCCTTTTTAGTTGCGGTAGGTTATGAATTGTTACTACAAAATCTCTAGAGACTTCCTTCAGTGTAGTTTTCAGTTTCTCTCCAACAATAATTCCTGTATAATAGATACCTTGTGGATGTACTATGGAATTGAAGTTTGAGCCGTGATGTCACGGTCCGAATGTTTTGACACCGGAACCGTGCGGCGCGCTCTTGCCTATAGGGCGGCAAGGGCGCAAGCCTTGTGCGGAAAGTGAATCTCAAGGCTCAGGGCACGAGCGGGTGTCTGCTTTAGAATGGGCACTCTTGCCTATTGGCGACAAGAGCAAGGGTCGAGGGTCGAACGGGGCGCTTGTGTGCGCACAGCAGGCACAAGCGGGACCGTCGACGAGAGTGTATCTGTTTTGGAGGGAGACTTTGTTGGGTCTTAGAAAGCTTAAAAGCATGCGACAGCACAATATCTATAAAGGCTAGCAACAACACATGAATTAAGCAAAGACAACTTCTGATGAGAGGTATTGGTTCATACCCCTCATAGAGGTTTATTTTGAATTAGCTAAAACTTGCCAGTGAACACTGGAATTACAGTAATATAATAATTCTCCCTAAAGCCTAGAAAACTATTAGAAAAATCCTAGAAAGCAATAGAAAGGAGAAATACAAGTAAAGGAATGTTGGATTCTAACACGTGACATGTGATATCAAATATTTCTGCAGTGCTACATAAAGCCAGGTCAAAAATTGAGCCGTTGTTTTTTCTTTTCTTGAGTAGTATTTTGCAATTTAATGGAGAGGTTGCAGAAGTGCTCTAGAAGTTGTGGAAATGGTGTCATGCATTTTAAATTTTATGAATGTAACTGTTGTAGATATGTTGGTGCGAAGTCTCAACTTTAGGAGACTAAAATTGAATGAAAAGTAGTCTTATCCCCCACTCTTAAGGGGCCGTTGGTTGGGGGTCTTTAGGAAAGGGAAAGGGAGTGAGCAGGATTCTTCCCTTTGTTGTTGTTTGTAACACCATTTCAATCATTCCCTTTACCCTCCCCATTCCCCCAAACTCCTCTACATTGATCCCCCCAAAAGGGTTTTGTATACCCTTTCCCCGGGTTACCAAATACATCACCTGTTGTCCAACCCAACCAACCCGTGGTCGCTGCCCTCCCAACCACTCGACCACCACCACCTCCGAGACCACCACCACCACCTCCGAGACCACCACCACCACCTTTGAGATCACCACCACCACCTCCGAAAACCAACTCCAACAACCCGTCGTCGCCCCCTCCCTCCCAACCACCTGACCCACCACCCCTCACCCCCAAAAAAATACCACCATCCCTTAATCATGATTTTATATGGTCAAATTCGACCATGGAAACTCTAGATAGTCGAATTTGACCTTTAAAACCTCAAATTTGACTTTCATAGTGGTGGTGAACATCTAGAAGAAAGAGAATAAGAAACAATGGCGACGAAATGGTGAGTTGTTGGCAGCGGCGAAATGGGCGGGATAGTAAATACTGGGCGGCGGTGAGAGATGCGAAATTGGGTGGGGTAGCAATTGGGCGTTGGGCAGCGGTAGCAATTGGGCGGCGGCGGCGAAAGAGAGAGAAGGGGAGGAATGAGGGAGAAGGAGAGAGACGTGAAGGGATTCAAGGGAATAAAAATCCCACCAAAACAACCTACCAAGTCAAAGGGATTATCTTTCCTTTCCCCCTCTTTCCCTTTGTTGATTTCATTCCCTTTACCCCGTTCGAACCAAACGCCCCCTAACTGATGCATAATCCAAGATCAACAGCTCTCTATTAGGACTGCAATGAGCATGCCAACTTTAGCATTGAAACTGTAGCACTTATTTGAGCTCTTATTTACTAAAAACTAAAATGATCACGTGCTGGTGCTTTACGTTGCATTCCATTTGTTGGTTGACTATAAATAAGACATTGCAAGAAGTTTCACAACAAGTCCAAGCACTTGGAAATACTTGTAAAATAAATTGTAGAGAATGGTTAAGGACGATGGTTTCCATGTTACTCTATCAACCACTGAGATGCCAGTTTGAGCCTTATGTTCTAGCATATTAATGTGGTGAATCTGGAATCTTGATGTAGTTGCTGAAAGTGAATTAACAAACATTTGAATTGTATATTTTCACTTCTGAATTATTTAGGTATCTTGACGGCTTGAGGCGTACTGACGTAGGTATATCACACATCGCTGCCTAAATTATCATGCTCTGTATTAAGTATTACCTACTAAGTAAAATCAATAGCATTTGTAACACGCCATTCCTGCCCATTTTCTCTCCGTTACTCCCCTCTCCATTAAATGCATGTGTTGTTGCTAATTTAAATATAGGTACTTTTGAAATTATACATTTACTGTTCCTGTCGATCCTTTTTAAAGAAAGTGGGTGGTGAGGATTGCATCTTGTGGTGATGACTGATGTTTCTGGTGTGCTACTGAATGTTCTCAGAAGTTACAGGAGTTGGTAAGAGCCAACCCAAGGTTGATACAGCTGCTCCTGATGAAATCAAAGAATCATACAAGGAAGAAGTAGGATTACACAAAGATGAAGAAAGTGCTGATGACCATCCTGAAGAAGCTACTACGGAAGTCGATTTGTCTAATCTTACAGGGAGACAGAAGAAGTTGTTTGAATTAAGACTTAAGATGGTGAGTGTGTTGAAGGCCTGAAGTTTGAGTGCCTGTTCAAAGTCTTTACATACGTTGATCATACTTATCTTCCATGAGTGTTGATTATTATCTCTTTCTTTCAGAATGAAGCCAGAAAAGCCAATCAAACAGCTATGGTGGCAGAGAAGAAAAGGATGGAAGCTCCTACTGAGTCTAGGGGAGTGTCCAAAGAAAAATGGCTTGAAGAAAGGAAGAAAAAAGTTGGCAGACTTCTGGAAGCTAATGGTTTGGATATGACAAAAGCATACATGCTGGATACACAGGATGCAGCTGAGCTTAAATATAAGAAATGGGAGAAAGATCCAGCTCCATTTGGGTGGGATGGTAAGTCCTATTCCAGTATTTTTAGCTTATGTCCAATGTGTAGGGATTAAGTTCCTTAGAACTGATGGCATCCAGGGAAAAAAGTAGTTTCCATGCATCATCTTTTGTATGTTTCACCTTATATTTCTCATCTTTATTTTTCTTTGAATATCCAGCTAAATCTCATAGGAATTCAAAGTACTTGGTTTCCAAGTGATTGTAATTCAGAGAATGAAGATACATTAATAGTACGTAGTATATATTTTTTTTTCTTTTTTTTGAGGGGATAGTATGTAGTAGTAGATAGAAAAATGACTGCCTTTCATGGTGTTATTTCAACAAAATTGATATTTGAGCATGCTTTTGAGAGTTGGATGCTTTCTCAAATAGTAGGTTATATTGTGAACTTTGGATCTGAATATTTGTTTGCATCTTTCTAAGGGTTTTCTGAAGTTACCTTTGCTTGTTAATATAAGGTGCAATAGTGAATTGGCTATTCCTCTGCTGTTGTTATATTTTAAAAAACGGAGCTTGGGGATAGTCCAGATGCATTGACTTCTTGGTAGAGTGCTTGGATTGTTGAATAAATGCTAGTGATAGGAGCCTATTTGACATTTTCATCTGATACATGGCTACTGGTGCAGTTTTTAATCAAAAATCATTGTACAATGGATACAAGAAGCGCACGAAAAATATAGAAGTTAACCTTGAAGAATACAACAAGTTGAAGGCAGAGGACCCTGAGTTTTATCGAGAGGCTTCAAGCCTCCAATATGGGAAGGTATGTATAGCCGTGTTACAATTATGGTGGTCCTCAATGATTAAAGAAAGTTTTTATTCTCTTTTATGACATTTGCTTCTTTGCTTGGTTATACAGGATCCAAAGACGTCTCAAGACAAGATTGATAGAATGGTCAAGGAGCTAAAGGATAGAGATGAGAAGCGTAGCTCATTTAGTAGGAGGAGGAAATTCCGCGAAGAGAAGGATGTTGACTCCATCAATGACCGTAATGAGCACTTCAACAAGAAAATTGAACGGGCATTTGGGAAATATACATTGGAGATCAAAAACAATCTGGAAAGGGGAACTGCATTACCTGACTAAGGTAAACTAGCAATTGATGCTCAAACCATCTTTCAGCTGCTGTTTACTCTTTTCATATCAATGTTTGAACTGCTGATCCACTTGTGGTTATCTTGCTCTTCGAAATTGAGTTGTGTTATCTCTATAATTTATGTTCTGTGTATCTTGATTGACGGACTATCTTTTATTCTATTGAAATTTTCGTTATTGTGTAAATGTTGGATAATATTCCTTGTCCTGAAATTGTCCAGATGAATATAAAGATTATCCTATGAGTCCACATGCACGCACACAGAACACCAACATCAAAATAAGAAGGGGAAAAGAAGAACGGGAGAGAAAAGTTAAGAAAACCAGTTTTCAGTTATTATCCTTGATAGGATTTATCAACTGGTTGAGCTTAACTGTCAAGAGTTCAAGACTGTACATTGTCATTGCTCAAATATCATGACACAGATTTTGCCCAAAAAATAAATTTTCTTTACGAGTCAATTTTCATTAGAGATTGAATATTCAGGAGTACCCTGATTCCCTGAACTTATGGCTGGGGGAAGAGACTAGAGAGGATGAAACTGATGGGTTGAGGAGAGGGGTGTAAGATTGGTTCGGTAAGTTGAGCAGGTGTAAGGTTGACGTTGTTACAATTATCTCCATGTTTTTTTGCTGCTTGCCTCTTTTTTTCTATGTAAAGTGAAATTCTTTCTGCCTTTCTGGTATAAGCCTGAGTACAAACATGTCATTGGTTTGGAAGAGGTAAGTTAATGGCAAATGATATTTTTTGCTATTAAGACTGAAGGTCTTAGTTAATCAGCATATGGACGATATGGTTCAATCCTAATCTGAAATTAGCATCCTTAATGCAAAACTGTGAAGTAGATGATCTATCACCAGTCAAGTATGATCCACCCTGTATGCAAAATATCTGATGAACATTAGGCGGAAAAGCAAATTTCATTTTTTGTTATAGTGCCTGTTTCTTATTTCTTTAATATCTTGCAAATAGCTTGGAGTTAAAACTTGGGTCAAATTCAATGTTGGTGGGAGAGACCCAAAATCCCAGTACCCATCCAACAAAAAAAATTAGGTCATAGTGTGAGTTAATGAAAAGTTGTGGCCTCAACAATGGAGATAGTTATCTCTTTTGGTCTGATGCTTATGGGTTATATGGCTATGGCTATGGCTATGGCTATGGCTTTTCAGCAGGTTTTTCTTTTGGTGGCCAGCATATTGGACAAATTTGATTGTGGACAAGGCGATGGACTTCTCTTTGGAAGAGCCTCAGTAGGAAGAATCTTCACAAGGGGACCAGCATTCTGTGACTTTGGCTTTTCTGCTGGTACTAGCCTATATGAAAGAATATTTCTAATCTGTTTGCATGTATATCAGAATCAAGATCCCCATTTTCCCCTTGAGGTTGTCATCCACTTTAGGTATATCGTTGTTACGATGGAAGTACTATTATACAAAGAAAAAAGAATCCTTCCAGTCCTAAGGAGCCGATCATATCTCACTTGTTTTATGAAAGATTATGAGTATGGATTACGATTATCTGTGCCATTAGTATCCTTCAAACTTTGTTAGATTGTAGTTGGATGTTTTACACTTTTAGGCAAAACCTTGGGCATATCATTTCATAGGCACAAAATTGCTTTAGGGGGTGGTAGACGGACAGGCCTTAAATAATGTGGTAGGATCTGTGGACTGTGATGTGGTGCTTCAAGGCAAAGATAACTGAGACCAAAGCCGGGTTTGACTGCCTTGAACTATTCTCCTTATTTACTCTTGAGAGCCTTTGTGGAGTGATTAGTAATTAATCTCTCAAGATAACCATCATTTTCACCCTTTTATTAACCTTTTTGTTCAACTCTCTTTACCCTTTAGCTACGTATGGAGTATATGATTTTCTCTATTCTAAGTACGTCTTTGATGTCACCTATCGATGTAGGGATTATATAGGGATTATTTTCTGAGTTAAAGAGGTTTTTCTTTTAATATTACTCCCTAATTAAGAAGTGTTGTCTACTCTACATTTGTGACGAGTTGAGTTACACATACTTAAAATGAATTTCTATGAATAATGGAGAGAATGATTATGCCCATTAGTCCCTCGCACTCAGTCTTGGTATAATTGACTATCATTAAATTAAAGGTCATAATTCCAATATCCAAATGATCTGTCAAGGTGAATTGAGTATGAAGGAATGGGGTCAGGATCCTCTCTATTTTCTGGAAAAGGAATGGATGATCCCATTTCTTAGATCAATTGTTTATTAATGTATGAAGCGGGGAAATGGGGTGGTTTATTTGGAAATAATTTACTAATTCATGTGTGATATCTTAAGATATGAAATTAATTAAAAGAAATAGAGATTAATCTCATCTATTTTCAATTCAAAAATATTCTACGCGGTATTACAAAATGAAACAAGAAGAAGTATTAACCATTCATCAAGAGTAGAGCCCTCATCATCCGTAAGGATGCTTTAGGTTGGCCCTTTCAAAGGATTTAACTTGGTTTTTCTCTCCTTATTAAACAAAAAAAAAAAAAAAATCAAGAGTAGAGGTCTCGAATATAATTCTAGGACCAAGGAATAAATGACTCTGTCGTCCGTGGTAACATTTGTACTAGTCAAACTTATCCTCTATTCATCTTTTTAAGAAATGAAAGTACGAAGTGGGAGGGATTGATTTCTTGTAAAGGCAAAATTTAAAAATTACTTCGTACTAGTGTATGTTAATTTGGGACGGCCTGAAATAAGGTTAAGGTCAATTATCTTTTTTTGGATAAAAAAATAGGGGATTTTTAATCGATATCTACATTAGCTAAAAACACCTGCGTATTTAGTATGAAATGATGTTTTTGCCCTTTATAAAAAATCAACTCGTCCCACTTCACCTGCCTCTCTGATTTTTCGGCCAATCTCCAACCATCACCCTCGACCCACCGGCCAAAAAAAACCCTCCTAAAAAACGCACCCCTCCCAAAAAAAACCGGCGAGGTCTGTTAGGTCTTCATTAGGTAGTTCCGGCGAGGGTGTGTTGTGCTCTGTATTTCCGGCGTCTCTGGTCTGGTCTCTTTTGTAAGCAAGGGAGAAGGCACATAGCATAGGAGCAGCGACATTGAAGCAACGACACAAAAGGAGAAGAATACGCGAAGCATAACACATCAGCACATGGCAGCCAATATCTGAACAGCACACACAGAGCGACGAAGCAAAGCAGCGGCAGAGCTTAAGTTTTTCAAAAAAAATAATTGAAACTGTATCGCACGGTTTTTGCGTGTGGCCACGTCAAAGTAGCACAAGATCTGCGGCAGTTCTGTGGCCGCAGCGAAAAATTTGTGCGGCAATTCTGTGGCCGCAGCAAAAAATCTGTGAGGCAGTTCCGTGGCTGAGGAGCGAAATTTGTGCCGCAGTTTTGTGGTCGTGGCGCAAAATCTATGTGGGACTGTGTGTTTGATTATTTTTTTCTCATTAAGTCGTCGAAGATGGTAGGACGCTTAAGGTTGAGGGGAAGGTGAAGGTGAAGGTTGAAGGGAGATGGTAACGGTGATGGTGATGACAGGAAGATAGTGGTGAAGGAGAAGGGAAGATGGCAAGAGGCTCGCAGGAAAAATATGGTGATGGAAGAAGATGCCTCCTGCTGGAGGCTTGCCGGAAAAATAGGGGGCTGCCGGAGAAGCGCAGGCGATTTTAATGTCGCCGCCGTCATATAGCGATACACAAAGAGTATGATCAATATCTAGTCCTTATTTTGAAAAGTTTAGAATGCTCCGTTGGACATAAGTTGTCTCTCAATTACATGTTTAATACAGGTATAAGTAGGTCTCCTATGAGACCTCTATACGCGTAAGACTGTTTATGTCAGCATTAAAGAAGATAACTAATTGATCACAATGTTTAATTATTCGATTAAAAAGTAATGATAGGTAAAAAGTTAATCTTATACGGAGTACGAAGTATATAAAACCGTTTTATACTACCCCGTTTCACAATGCATGCAACATTTCTTTGTTCACGTATTCCAACACGTTTCTTTTTACATTAATATCTCTAATTGTGTGTAAATAAAAACTATAAAAATTTGATATTTGAAATCTTCAAATTGATACGAACTTAACAATATCTAGCTTGACTATGTTTTTTCCTTACAAAATGGAAAAATAAATATTGTCAAAATTGATGATAGATAGTGCTCAAATGAGAAATGTTGCATGTATTGTGACACAGAGTAGTATAAGCTTTTGTATACGGGGTGGTATACACTTTAAGGAAATAGGAATTGATTTTAGTACTCCTTAATCGTTATGAGTAGAACACGTAAATTTGTGCTTTCATGATAAAAGTTCCAAAATCAACTTTTGAAATATGAAAATCAATATCCCTCACCATCATACGTTCAATTACAAAGAACAAATAGGTAAATCCAACTCATAACTACCAAATCTTAATATATTTCTTTTATGACTTGATCTTGTTCCAGTCCATCTTTTCACCACAACCCTTTTGGTTAGAATATTTGGCCGTTAGAGAGAGCACAGAGAAAGTCACAAACTAACTTTGTTGACTACCTCTACCTCAGTTTTGCTTCTTCTCTTCTCGAGGCCTCATTAAAGTTTACCATTGGCCTATGCTCTTCACTGTTGACCTAACTCTTTGAAAGCTGAAAAGAGCACCCTATGCACGTGGGTCCCACCTTGATGACTCATGTACAGCACGTGATATATGTCACTCTGTAACTGTAAAAAATAAATCTGGTTGGGTAAAAAAAGGTAAAGGACACTTTACTAAAGATTGCAATAACTTTCTCTATACTGGAGGGTTAGAGATAAGGACCTAATTTCATTTTGGACCACTCTAAAAGAATATGGGTGGGGCCCAAGTTTTTTGTGGACCTAAAGAAAGACGGGTGGGTCCCACTTCTTTCAAGTTTCAATCTTCACATTGGTCCTTTTTACTATCTCTGCCCATTTCTTGCTATGAACAAAGATGGTGTTTTGCAAGTTGGAATTTGCAGTTTTCCACCTTTGTTTTTCTTAAAGCACGATATTGATATACCCTTATGATATGGACAAGGACAAGGACAAGGGTTAAGGGCTCATTTAGTCATTTCTAATGGAAGTCACTAGAATTTGTTTGTAGTTGTAGGTCACTTTTAACATGAGTTGTACACTTTTAGGGTTGATGCCCTTGAATGATGGTAACATTATTTTTAAGGAAAAATTACTTTTAATAATCCAACCTTTTGACGATTTTCCGTTAATAATCCAACCTTTTGATTAATGTCTAATAATCCAACCTTTACACCCCATTAACTTTTATTGATCCTAACTGACGGGAGACCGGCTAAAAAGGTCACGTTTTTATTTTATTTTTATTTTTATTTTTTTTAAAATCCATGAAAAGGAAGTAAATGTTGATATTTTAATTTATGTCTACAGTAAATCGGTAATGAGTTTCAACTTTCAAAACCCGTACTTGGTGAGGCACGAAACAAAGGAGGAGTAGAAAATTAAATGGCATGGGCTTGCGCGAGATGAGATGGGTTGGACCAAAAGGGGCGGGGTTTAATTGGGTGGTTGGAGGCACGCTGATAGGGTGGTGCAAAGGTGGTGGAGTCAAGGTGGTGTACTGGTGTTGCGGTGGATCATAGGAGAGTGAAAATAGGTAATGTGCGTGAGTTTGTGTTACGGTTATTGGCTACTGAGTGTTTTAATTAGCTTTGTGTTTATGGGTAAAGGTCGTATGGATTCAGATGGTGGAATTCGAAAGGTTTTGAGGGAAACAATAGGTTAGGCGACAGTGGAGTCGCGGTGGTAAGGATGGGTGCTCCCCTCAATCTCCTCTTTCTCTCCCTCCTCTCGATCTCCTTTTTATGGATGCTTCACTGAATTTAGTTTATGGACGAAGCAGCCAATGATGTAGGGCAAATGGCGAGGAATTGCGGGGTGCGTAAGTGATAGTGAGAGGAGAAAGTGAACGGTGAGTTACGGGGTGGAGGAAAGGAGAAAGGAGATGAGCGTGGCGGTAGTGGAGGGAGGTGGTGGAACTGTGGAAGAGCAGAGGAAGGCGGTGGTTTTATATGGTGGTGGTGTAGAGAGAGAGAGAGTGAGTGGGGAGGAGGGCTAACTCTGACTCTCACTATAACAAAAATTACAGGCATGAGTGAAGGAGGAAGGAAGAAGAAAGAAAGAAAAGTCAGAAAAAATGAAGGAAAAAAAGTAATTAATTTTTTAATAAATTATAGCGAATGTATGCATGACACGTGTTCATATTACCTGCTATAGTGGGTTGATGACCGGTTAGGAGCAATAAAAGTTAATGGGGTGCAAATGTTGGATTATTAGATATTAATCGAAAGGTTGGATTATTAACGGAAAATCGTCAAAAGGTTGGATTATTAAATGTAATTTTTCCTATTTTTAACAGTAAATTTACTTGATGTGGTTCATATTGAGTGGAGTAACAACAATGAATTCCACTTGAAATTATCTTTACTCAAATTTTACTTAATATGGAAGTACAAGACCACTAGGTTTGAGATATTCTAGTTCTAGCAACTTTGATGTTTCATCTAACCATAAAGTATCTTGTTTTTTTTTTTATAAGCTTTGGTTGTATTATTATTTCAATGCTCAAGGCCCACGTTTACATTCAACCATAAAGTATCTAACGCTACATTCATCTTTAACTGTGTGATTTGTACATCAAAAAAATATAAAAAGTAAATCAAAGTTAATAGTGTCAAAAGTCAAAGTAATTAAATAATAATGTCAATAGCCAAAGTAAATTAAAATTAAAGAAAGGACGGAGTAAGTGTTTTGTATGCCGGATAGTTCTCTTAGTGCGCATTTGGTAGCCGATAATTAATGGTGGGAATGAGAATAAATTTAATTGTTACGAAGTACTTCGTATTTGACAAGTAAAATAAAATCATAATGTCCATGGTAATGAAACTTATCTCAAATATAGTTCACTCAAAATTCTATTTTTCTTAATAAATTTGCACTCCCACCCAATACCACTCCCCAATGGTAAGGATGGTAATTAAAATTTATGAAAAAAGAGAATTTTAAGTGAACTATAATTACCATGAAAATAAATATTTATTTTCCTTAAAAGTTTACATACAAATTCAATCTCATTGACACAATTTATGCCCAGCAAGCAAACAAGCTTTTAATCTATAAATACAAATTTGCACCGATTTTCCATAGAACTGCAGAAGAGAAGAGCAGAAATTGTGTACTTAGAAAACCCTACCTTGCTCAAATGATGATGATACGAACATTTGATATACAGTAGTAAACGAATCATTGAATTTGGTCCCAACTTGGCACATCCCATGTGAACTCTCCTCTAAATGTTTTACCCAATACTTTCATTAAAATTGAGATCCTGTATACAGTATACTAAATTAAATCCAAATTCAATTTTCGTGGGTAATCTCATGACAGGTTATAGTATTTGTATGGAGTAATTTATGCGGAGTATTTCGTACTTCCTCTGTTCTCATTTATACTCCGTATGACATAATGGGATTTTAGACACTATTCACACAAACACCTTTGACTTCCTTTTGTGGTTTATACCTAAGAAAAAACATAGTCGTGTGGGGTATTATTAGATTTGTATCAGTAAATATTATTTAAATATCAACTTTTTATAATTTTTTCCGATCCACAATTAGAGATATTAATGTTTAAAATCGTACATTGACAAACGTGCATAAATAATTGTGTCATTTAAAAAAAAACGTAGGAAGTATTTCCTTTGGACTTTTTAACCCCCAAAAATAAAACAACAATAATTGAATTTTAGGTTAACATTTTAGCATTGCATTTCATATCCGTTTTTTAAGTGACTCCCTTGGTTTTGTTTGGCTTTTAGTCAAAAGTGGCCAAATTTCATCAGCTTTTTCCCTCTTCAAACCACCACTGATTGTCTGGTTTAAACAGTTGTTGATAAGCCCTGTACTAGACCGACACGTGTCCGCTATTTGAGATAACGGGTAAATTCTGGCATTACCCAATGATTATCTGACAGGTGGCCTTAAGTTGCGTGGCCACTTACTCAATGAGTAAATTCTACGTACAGAAGGAAATGGGTTAGCTGGGTGTGGTTTTCCATGTGATTTGACAACACACCCCATTTTGGACCTATCACTATTTTGCTTCATTTGGTGCTCCTTGTGTTTTGTCGAAATAAATGTTTGAATTGGAGTACTCGTAATGAATTTGGCACACTTTTATAATGAATTTCTTTTTATTAAAATGAAAACATTTATTAAAAAAAAAAAAAACTTTTACATCTATCGGGTTAATTTTTAAGCTTTTTAAATTAACTTTTACTCTATGCTACAATATTTATTGGACACCATTTGTAAATAAGAATTAACATTACGAAAATATATGTAACTAAATATTACTAAAAGTAAGTAGTTTGTCTGTGTCATGTGTGCAAAACATATCAATTTTCATATTTTTTTGTTTTGTTTTAAAATAAGTTGAATGATAATGGGCCTTACATGTACGGAGTAAAACCTTTGCAGAGATTTTACCGATTATTGGAAAAAAAATCATTACAATCAAGGTTTGTAATAGGATGATATGGCATGGAAATAAACCCGTGGTAGGTGCTGTTATTGCGTGATACTTCCTCCATTTTTTAATAATTGCACCATCTTGGTTTTAGCACTATTCACATATTCTTATATACTTCCTCCATTTTTTTTAATTGCACCATCTGGTATTTCACGCTTGCCAATGCACTATTTTAACCACTAATATCTCTCATTATACATTTTAAAAAATTATAAAAAATTGATAATTTGAAAGTATATTTCGAGACGAATCTAACAAGATCCCACATAAATATATATTTCCTTACATATAAATCACAAAAAATAACTATATAAGAATATGGGAATAGTGCTAAAACCAAGATGGTGCAATTATTAAAAAATGGAGGAAGTAGTTATTTTTTGTGATTTATATTGAAAGAAAAATATATTCATGTGGGATCTTGTTAGATTCGTCTCGAAATATACTTTCAAATCATCAAATTTTTATAATTTTTTAAAATGTATAATGAGAGATATTAGTGGTTAAAATAGTGCATTGGCAAGCGTGAAATCAAAGATGGTGCAATTAAAAAAAATGGAGGAAGTATATTATTTTATTTTTTGGGTGCAAAAGTGCTACAAGGACAATACAAATTACGGAGTATAAATGGTGGTGAGAGGTCGAACTAAAGACATAGCGTGCACATCGATCATAATCATTGCGACACTAGGTCAAGGCCTCATTGGTTTAAGTCATGTATTGTGTCAGAAACTATTTTTTGATGTGTTTTGAAGTTGCGACTTATATTAAAACCAAATCAAAACCCACTATTAAGATTCTAATTGCTTTTTATGTTGCCTGAACTAATTTAGGCGAGAATTGAAATAAAAACTACTCTATACACATTATCTTAGCACAATTTGTACTTAGTAATACTAAGTTACCCATGCAAGAACCAACTAAGCCTTGGTGTGGCTCATGAAGATTGAGAACCATTAGCCAAACCTAGTGTTACTAGTACGGAGTACAACACAAGACCCTTGCAATATCCCAATTCCCAAATAGTAAATGTATAGTTGATAATACCCGAAATCTGAGATCGACTTTCATCTTCTATCAGTATCAACATTAACATATGACTCTCCCTCCCTATAACAAAAAAAAAAAAAATATCCACCGGAGTAACTCGTGACAACTTTAATAACTTGACATCATTAACATTAATCTTAAATTAATCAACCATATAACGACAATTATTCCTCAACAGATGCATTATTGTTATCATTACTGTTATTATTAGACGGCCCTTTCAATAATGAGGGTATCCCGTGATTTTAGCTTGATGGAAATAAATATCGGGCCCACCAGCATTCTGCATTCAAATGAAATGGTCACTAATCATAATACTCGATGAACCAACAATAATACACCATTGTCCATTGATGCTAACTTAACTCAATAATTTACTTCACATACCCAAGAATTACAAAAGAACAAGAGATGAGAAACACTGAATAATCTCTTCATAGTTGGTAATACTGCACACAAAAAAACAAATCAATTTTTTTCCCTTCTTCCATTAATTTCTGATTAAACAGTAGAGTCTTCCTTAATTAATTGGTAGGGTTGCTTCTGAAGGATCCCAACGCCTTAATTGCTGCTGCCCTCAATACATATTGGTGGTATGCTGCTGCTACTGCTGCTCCAATGAATGGTCCGACCCAGAATATCCACTGCACATTCCACAAATTTAAACATCCTGATTTAGTAACTCGTATTATAGATAGTCCATCGGTTCCTAAATTAATCAAATATAAGAAAAGAAAACTTACTTGGTCATCCCAAACCTTGTTGCTGTTGAAGATAACAGCAGCGCCAAAGCTTCTAGCAGGGTTGATACCAGTGCCAGTGATGGGAATAGTGGCCAAGTGAACCATGAACACAGCAAAACCAATGGGAAGTGGGGCCAAGATAGGCACGTGAGAGTCACGTGCGCTCCTCTTAGGGTCAGTAGCAGAGAAGACGGTGTACACAAGAACAAAGGTGCCGATAATCTCAGCTCCTAAGGCAGTACCTTTGTTGTATCCAAGAGCAACAGAGTTAGCCCCACCACCAAATTGGTTGTAAGGACCCTTCATGAAGGCCTTCACTAGTCCTACACCACATATGGCTCCTAAACATTGGGCTATCATGTAGACTAGTGCCCTTAGTAAGGACACCTTCCTTGCTAGGAATAGTCCGAAAGTCACTGCTGGGTTGATGTGCCCTCCTGTTTTTGCAACATATTCAATATTCAGTACAATTTCTTTTTTAAGATCAGATGTTTATGGTGAAATGAACTCTTACCCACAACAAAACCCTTTTGGATTTTATAGTAGACAACACATAAATTAAGTTCATAATCTAAAAGAAGCACATAAGAAGGGGGGTAAGATGGAAAAAAGACTGACCAGAGATACCGGCGGTGCAGTAAACAAGGACAAAGATCATGCCACCAAAAGCCCAAGCAATACCAAGAAGGCCAACAGAACCACAAACAACAGTTTCCTTGGAGTGACCAATGACAGTGGCGACGGTTATGTATAGAAACAAAAGCGTCGCAATAAACTCAGCAATAGCAGCTCTCCAGAAAGACCACAATTTGAGCTCCCCTAAGTCAAAGAATGGTGCTGGTGGTGGATCTACGTAGTCCTTTCCATGTTGGTGAGCTTGTGCTTCTTCACTTACTTCCTTAGACATTTTTCCTCTGGTTTTTTCTCTCTCCTCTGTTTTGTTTCTCTCTCTAGTTTTTGAGATGGTGGTGATAGTAGTAGTGGAGAAGTGAGTGGTGGGGAGGGTTTATAAAGAGGATGGGGATAGAAAAATAAAGATGGTACTAGAATAATTATGGATAAGCCTTGGTATTACTCCGTATTATTTAATTAATGCAAGGAATGTAAGTATTTGTATTTTTTTTTATTTCTTTTGTATGTGGGTATTGTTACATTGTAGGATGATTAAGGTTATGAGATTACTCTTCACTTTATGTTTTATGAAAATGGTAAGTGATGCTGGTTTTTTAATACTCATTATAACGTGAAAAAAAAAAAACAGTTGAGGCACAGAATATACTCCTGTATAATAAAATCTTATTTATACTCCGCAATTATACTCCCTCCGTCCCTTAATACTTGACCTGTTTTTTTTTATCGGGTCGTCCCTTAATACTTGACCTGTTTCTAAAAATGAAAATACTTAACAATATTATATTATTTCTCACTTCCCCTTATTAACCCACATACCCCCTACTACATACAAAAAATAATAAAAAATTCAACCCTTACTCTACCCGTTTACATTTCCCACTAACTACATTAAAATAATACTCTACTATCTATTAAACTAATAAGTCAATTCAAGTCCTTTAAACTCTGTGCCGGTCAAACCGAGTCGAGTATTAAGAGACGGAGGGAGTATAAGATACAGAATAAACCTCTTGTGAGGGGTAGCTTAGACTATCAATTAACAATACAATGTTAAATACTTGATGTTAGGTATGTCAAATACTATACAACTAATTAAATGGGACGTTATATTTTTGTCTTCATATATAAAGTAATTAATTCATCCATCAAGTAATTGATTGATACAACATAATTAAATGGAGTGCTATATTTTAGTCTTTGCGTTTAGAGTAATTGATTCAATCATGAAGTAATTGATTAAAACTCTGTGGTACAAAATTAGCATTTGAAAATACTAATCACTTAATCAGTGATATCCAAAAAAAACAGCTAAGTAGGTAACGACTACACATACATACGGAGTAGTGTAAAGTTAGAGAGCAATCCCCACAAAATAAATAAAAATGTAAGAATAGAATAAAATAAAAAGAGAGATGAGGTGGGACCAAGAAGACAACGCGACCATGTGCGGGCTAATCATCAATTCTCAATTCTCAATTCTCAATTCTCAATTCTCAATTCTCAATTCTGATCACAAGTTCGGTAAGTGGTGGGGTTTAAGCTTAGCCTGGCATCCAGCAAATACGACTCCCACACCGTCCTCGCCTTCCAACGGCTAATCGGCAATGTCATTTCCCTCTATATTGTCACTTTCCTTGTTTTCCTGTTTTCTACTTAAGCTTAAGCTTAAGCTTCATTTATTTATACTAATTCAATTATTAATGGTAATGCTGTAGGTTTTTGTTGTTACATTACACATGTACTGTTGTTATTTGTTAGGATATGGACCTTGCCTTCTTGTGTTCGGCTGATAACTCTGAGATACTTCTGGTAAATGGAGCCCTTCTTGTAAATGTTACGCCTACTATTTACATAAATATTTAAATAAAAGTAAAAAAATTGATTAAATATAATAAAATATGGATAAAGTAAGAAAAGTATGTAAAAATATGGGTGGTGTAAGAAAAAATGAATAAAATAGTCACTTCGTTTCTAAATAAGGGTTATTTTCATAAATAGCGTTCCCTAATAAGTGTCATATTTCTGTTTTTGGACATACACTTCTTTTAATTTTCCATAAACCATGATTGATTTTTCTTACATATTCACACGTTTTCCACTTTTTCATTTTCACATCCACTTTTAGTTGTACTTTATCAATAAACAATCATCTAATTTATCCTTTCAAAAACAAAAACAAAACTCTTGATCATTGTTTTTCTTACACACTTCTAATTTTTCTTAATCCTCGCGCATTCATCCAAATATGACACTTATTTGGTAAGAGAAAGTGAGTAAGAAATTGTAAATGTTATAGGATAAGAAGAGAAAGATAGTAAATTTTTATGTCCAAAAATAAAATAAAATAAAGTGTAAAAAACATTATGAAACAGACTAAAACGAAAAGTGTAAAAATCATTTTGAATGGAGGTAGTACTATGTTTTTTCCGTTATTGAAAACTTGTAACAGTTTCACTTTCGAATTATTCATACATTAACTTTGAGCATATTAATATATTTAATATGTTGTTAGATTAGTTTCCTGTATATTTTACAAATGTAATTTTTTAATACGAAATATTTTTTTGTAATGTATAATTACATGTATTTACGGTCAAAAAATATATCACTCGAATTATTACAAGTATTTTGAAACAGAAGAAGCATTAAACTACAAGTACGTGAAAAATAAAAACTCTTACTGGGTTTCCTAACCACTCCTTGTACGTAATTATAAATGTAGACGTTGTAGTCTTGTAGACAAGACTCACAAGAGCACGTACAAGACAATGTTACTAATCAATCCATTGACATTCGACATTGTTTGAATGTACGTGTGTTATGAAAAGGAAAAGCCTTCAACGGTGGCTAAATTACTCCCACCGTCCGCGGGGTTTAACCACATAAAGACAGATTTTGTTTCGTTTGAATTATTTTGATTTATTTCAGACTAAATAAATAAGTTTAGTTAAACTCAAATAAGTTTAGATAATACCAGTTTCAGATATTTAACATACAAATTTGTTTATTTCAGTTCAAAATAAGTGTGTGGCCGTATGGGATGTGATCCGTTTTTCTCTTAGTTATTCTACTAAAAAAATAAAGGTTATCCTAGTTTGATTTACAATTAAAGTAAATTACTCTATGATAAGGGGAAATCCAATTTTTATACTCCGTATAACGTACCAAAGAGTTTGGAATTTGAATAGTTTAACATAATCTAAATTAGTGATCTTAACTAGTCTTAATCAAAATCACACACTTTATGGGCATGTATGGTTGGTCATGTAGGGTTAGTTACTTTCAATTCGTGTAATTGTGTAAACGGTACTTTTTTGGGTTTGGAGTAAAAAATTCCAAAGAAGTTCATATTTTCTACTCCGTAATACTTAGTACGGAGTACAAGTTAGGAAAAAGGAAAATGACTTCCTCTACAATTTTACACTATTCACATGTATATTTACCTTTAATTTTTTTTTTTAATTTATACTAAGTACTTAGTATTAAGGAAAGTGAATTATTTAGATTTGTTTCAATATATTATTCTAATACACGTTGTATAAATTAATTTTCTTTTTTTTAAAAGTACTTGACATAGTGGTGTCTTATTTATATACTTTTGAATGCATCTCTATTATATAAGCCAAGAGCTGAGGTTAAATAGGTAAATTAACTTTTCGTGTCCCCAAACTAAATGACGAAAATACCCTGATTTGTTGTTTATCGGGCCTCGCCGAGCCTTTGTTTTTAGGGTTAGATTTCGTTTATTGGACATCTCTCTCCTCTCATCCGCCTCTCTCTCCTCTCACTTTTCTCTCTCCTCTCACTTTCGTTTCTCGGTGCTTTTGCTGAGGAGAGTTGAGCCTCTTTCCCCCCCTCTCACTTTTCTCTCTCCTCTCACCTTCGTTTTTCTAGGGCTACACTTCCTCGCCGTCGTCCCTCATCAATGGCGACTCTGAGGTCAATCGGAGGGAAATGCAGAGCTCTATTGGCGGCAGCAATTCCTTCACCACCGCGTCAACGACCGCTACTGGTGCTGCAAAAAGAACGAAGCCTCCTTTTTCCGCTGCTTCTGGTAACAATAATAGAGGTATTTTGGTCTCTCCCACCCTCAGCGACTTGGAACTACATCAAGATTCACAATCTTCAGGTATTTCCCCCCCTCTTTGGTTAAACTTATTTTTAGGGTTTTAGGTCCTTTGCATTTGACGCATTTTGGTTAAATTTTCCTCTGATATGCACTGCAACATATGATGGTCAAGATAAGCTAAGAACAAGTAAAGATATAAACTTTTAATTTCAAAATGTTGAAGAATGGGTTGGCAACTTTGCAATGTGACCTTCGTTTCTTTATTCACTTTACTTTTGTAAGCGAGTTTCAATTATTATTAATTTTAGAAATTTTAAATTTTATTTGGAGTTTTCAAATTATCAAGTGTAGTTTTGAAGATATACATAGTTTTTTTTTTGGTGTTTTTTATGGTGAGCATGAGTATGTCTTTGTCACACAATTTTGGTCCTATCAATAATTCAAGGAAATGGAATTCTTGATTAAATGCACTTGATTACTAAGGGTAATTTCTCTCTCCAAAAATCCCGATTTCAAAACCCTAATTTGACGTTTCCCGTCACTAAATTTTCTCATTCTTGATGTTTCAGGTGTTTCATTCGACCTATCAGATAAAGAGCTTTTCTACATCGAAGATTGTAGGTCTTTGATCGAGTTTTCCGGAGATGTGTTATACGGCGGAGGTGGTGCAGGGACCGGCGGAGGGATGACGGGGAAGGCGAGTTTCCGACAAAAACAGCAACAATAACAGCAGCAACAATCGCGGTGAGTTACATTTGATTTAATTTTACCAATTTGTTTTTACTAATTTAATTTTACCAATTTGGGAATTTTTTTGTTATGGGATTTGACAGTTGGTTGGTATTTTGGTTGAAATAGTACTTTCTTTGATCAAAAACAAAAAATTGAATAGTACTCCAATATAAGGCTAGATATTGGTATTGATTTTGGTTTAAATAGCACTCCAATACATGGCTGTAAAAATTATCGATCGAGCTGTAAAAATTACACAATGTTGTTTGCAATAGTTATTATCTAGATCGATTGATTTCTGGGAATATTTGTTGTTTTGATGCTTTATATGATTCTTTGTTTATTTTCCTGTGAGTCAGATTCTATGTTCTGTCTGCATTTTTCGTTGATCTTTTTAGCATTTTACGTTGAAATTGAATCTGGGCATGTTTGTTTTGGTGTTTTTGATCAGTAATCATAATCTGGTGTAAGTTTATGACAAATGCGTTCGTCTGAATTTTGTAGAAATATTTGAAGGTCGAAATGGTGAACCACGTCTGTTTGTTTTAGTTACTGTTTGTTGTAGTTACTGTTTAATTGTTTTATGTTGGTAATTAGATTATTTCGAATGTTTAGAGCTAGGTTAATTGATATAGCAGCTTTCTGATAACTTCTCTCTGGTTCTCAGCTCACACCAGGTTAAACTCAAGAGAGCATTGGAAAAGAGCTCAGCAAATGGAGCATTAAGATACAATCAGATCAGATCCAAGTGCTCAGCAAATGCAAAAAAGTGAAAATGAGATAATCAATCCAAGTGCTCAGCAAATTTATGTCAACAGTGATTCAGTGAATAACTATTACGATTCCTTTGTTGCTGAGTTCGTCGGATTAGTGTTGATTCATTAGTTAATAGACTCCATGTTCGGCGACTGGCCTTCACACGACCCTCACAACTTCAGCCAACTCCGCCCTTCTGATCCTGCAAATCCGTCCGTAAGTTACCCGCTTCATCTTTCAATGTCGTCGTTTTTTATTGATTGTTCTTATTTTCGTTAAAAATGGAGTTAATCTGATCTGGGTTCTGCAATAATTTGATTATTGAGTGATGGGAATTTGCCTAATGTGGGATAATTGAAGTTATCGTGAATTTATTTGTTTAAATTCGTGTGGAATTTTACTGGATTTTAGTCAAGTGAAGGTTTCGTACAAACGGGTGACTCAATTTTTTGTTCAAATTTAGGAAATTCATGGGTAATTGTAATTATGTGTCCTCGAATTCAATTAGAATTAGTTCGTTTTAGTTAAGCGAAGGTTTTGCACCATTGGGTGACTCAATGCAAATTTTGGAATTTAATGAATAACTATGAGCTCTTATTTTCGCCAAACATGGAGTAATTATGCAGTTTTGATTTTAATTTTAATTTTAATTTTAGTTCTATTTCAAATTGCAGTTTTTATTTATCTCAAATTGCAGTTTTGAAACTGAATAGCTTTACAAATAATAAGTACGAGTACAGATGCTATTTGAGAAGTCTGATCGCGAGGAAGTCTACCCCTCATATCTTACTATAGAGGCCATCTTAAAGTAGTTGTCTCAATTCTCCAGTAATATTCGGACGGTGAGCTAAGATAATGATAGGCATAATATGGAGTTACAAACACGCGTTCACTCTTCACCTCAATTGTGCATGTATATGGTGACCAGAAAAAGGAATGTGAAACTTGCAGTATGCTAGAAGGACAAAGCTAAGGGATTTAACACAGTTCTCCTACTACTAACTATTAGCACAGCTGCTGAATTTGGAGTTTTTTTAATTAATTAAATTAGTTTGATTTTAATTTTGCCAAGAATTAATTAAATTAATCAAAGGTGGTTGAGTGAGTAAGCTGGTTTGTGTTGGTTAACTTTATTTCTTATGGTATGACTGTATGAAAATTTAGATTTTAGATGTTTCTTTTTGTTTTTACGGGTTTAGATACTTGGATTCATAGGTACATCATGGGTTGTAAAGGTTTTGTGAGTGATTGCCGCTTGGACTAAAAGGAGTATGGAATTTAGCGGGTCGTTTGGACCGGGTATAAGCTGTTAATGTAACATGGTCAATGGATGTTGCTGCGCTAGAGAATTCTGATATAGATCTAGGAAGAAAAACTAAATTGCTTTTTATGTCATGTTATTGCAGATACTGAGAAGTTCTATGGAGAAGTTCGGGAAGATATACGGGCTAGATACAATAAAACCTTTGGCTGGTCTCTCAAAACAAGAATGATGGGAATGAAGCTGCTAGGATCTTTGTTGAAGAGACTGGAATAAGTGACTCTCGAAATCACAGAAAGGGAGGCAATGCTGGAGAGTGGAGACCATGTTTCCAACAAGTGAGCTAATGTCAGGTATGCTTATCTCATGTATTAATTTGTCTTTGTTTTTATTTTTCTTCTCTTTCAAAGATCGAACATTCTCCTGTTTTGTGAGTGATTGCCGCTTGGACTAAAAGGAGTAGGGAATTTAGCGGGGTCGTTTGGACCGGGTTTGTGTCAGGTCAACTTCTGAAAAATTGTTTGAGTATATTTTGGAGTCACATTGGCCTGATTTGGATCATTTCACATGCGAATCTGTTGTCAATGAGTTTTTTTATGATAAAATAATTGTTATTAGACACGTTGATTGTGGTCAGTTTGGGTCAATTCGGATCAAGGGAAAGAGTTTGGGTTTCAGATCAGGTATTTGATACGAGTCTATCGTCAGGTCCATTGCTGGTGGCTCTTGAGTTTGGGTTTAAGCTCAACACATACCCTGCTATCAAGGAGGGAGCGTGTGGACTGAGTATGGTGGTTAGGGATGGTGTGGGTGACGTACAAATATCTCCTGCGCTCCGCAAGCTCGCTAATAGGCTGGCTGATATGGCAGAAGCACAAACTCTGAAATTTGGCATGCAGTATGCATTCGATGATATTAGCTTTAAAATGTAACCTTGATGTACTATTTATCATATAATAGAGTTTTACTGTAAAAAAAAAAGACCAACTTTGATGTACTTCTTTTGTAACATTTTTTATAAGTTGTTTGAATTGGTTTTTGATAAACTTCCAGGTAACATTACATTATGTTTGCTTTAGGGGATCAAATTTCCTTTTTTTGTTCGCACGCATCGCGTGCATATAAGACTAGTAATATATATTAAAAGTTAATATAATGATACTTGCTAAATATGTGACGTGACATGGTTCTAGTGCTAAAAAAGGATGACAAGTGGCACATATACTTTGTTATAAACGCTATACATATATATACTAGATTAGATCCCGTGCATGCACGGATTTTGATAATTTTTTTCACAAATTATTTAACGGATTATCTCCCAAACTACTCCATAGTTATAACATTTTTAACATACTCGTTTAAATTTATTCATCTAATGTGCATATTTAAAATGCTAATATAGTAATTTGACCAAAATATTGAGTGATATATTTTCCATTATTAATATAGCGATTTGACTAAAATATTACCAATTTAGAATAATTACTATTACGTCGTATCTATTATTGCCATAGTTTATAAACTAAATTTTGTTTCCATACAAAATAGTTTATTAAAAAAAAAAACAGATAATTTTTTTTGGGAAACTGGTTTTTGGCGGGAAAAAATCGCACTAACAACAAAAATAGGTTAATACAAAGATTCGAACATGTGACCAACAAGTATATAAATACTACTCCCTCCATTCCTAAATGATCTTCCTATTTGGAGTTTGGGGTGGAAAATAAGAAAATGAAATCTTGTAATGATTGGGTGTAAGAGAAAGTAATAAATAAATAAATGAAAGTAATAAAGAAATGAAGGAGAGAGAAGATATTTTGTTTAAAGTAATAAAAAATCATAAAAGTGGGATTGGGTGGGTGAATGGGGAAATGTGAATTAATTAAATAAGGAATGATGGAGAAATTTATGTAAAAATAGAAACATGAAGATCATTTAGGAACGACATTAATAGAAACAGGAAAATAAAAAATGAATGGAGGGAGTAAGTCTTACCAACTTAGTCAAGTATTTGTTGTATTTTATTACTTATAAATATACTTAACTTAAAAGATGAGTGATTAATTTTATTACTCTTATCAAGATGCAATATTTATATAAAACACTTTAAATTTTGTTAAAGAAATAACTAGCAACTTTAATTTTGTGATTTTTGAATATATTTTTCACATTTGCGAATTGCAATACATAAAAATAATTTTCTTACGTAAGTTATTTTTTTTTTTAAAAAAAATCGAATAAACATTTTTTTTTTTTTTTTTGGTGTACCATCCGGTTCACCCTTAGGGCTAATCCGGATTCGGGGCGAGTTCTGAGTGGATAGGTTCCATTCCCCTCCCAATTGTTGTTGCGGGGGATCGAACACAGGTCCTCCCTACCAAGTTCAGCCTCAATCACCACTGAACCAACAGTCAATTGGTAATAAACATTTATTATGCAAGATAGCAACCTAAGACATCGCTCGAGCACCACGCTAGTTACACGTAACAAACCGTTGAAGTTGTATGGAACAATTAATTATTTTTCTCACTCACTATTGAGAATAGTGGCTTCTTATTTAGATAATTGTGAATGCAGAAAATTGCAGAGAATTTCATCGATCTTGGAATAATTAAGAAAATGTGTCTAGATAACCAAATCAACAAGGCCAGACAAATAAAGAATCTTATAACTTTATTTTATGTTGATTTTTTTTTTTGCTTAGGGAACAATAATTGCAGCCTAAACAGTATGATCGATGCTTATGTAGCTTCTAGTGATTTGTTTTTTAATAAAGTTTGCTAATAGGAGTGTTAATTATGGGCTATTTTGTCATTTACCCACTTTTATAATTCTTCTTTTATCTCCCTTTTGGCTTTTGTAACTTTGTTGCATGTCTATTTTTACAATTAATTTTCTAAAAATATGAACAAGCTTTACAAAGAAAAACATGCGATCTCCAGAAAAGAATCGTTAGGAAAAGCTCTTCCCAAGGCGAAGTAGCTCAAATACAACCCGCAATTTGGAACATACGACAAAAATATAGCATGCACCAGCAATAAACTTGCTAAAACTGTCAGTCTAATGACATAAGATATCGTGAAAATTATTAAACAGTACAGAGTAGTTACTAAGCAATGATACGGAGTAGTATTGATCTAGTGTTAATCCATAACCATCTATATCAAGTCACAAGTTCGAATCTCTCGTCTCTTATTTATAATTGGGGCTGCCTTTGCAGTTTATTCAAATGCAACAAAGAAATTTATCTCAAATACTCCATATCGTTATTCGACGTCCGCGTATGCTAAAATCGCCCGGGTTTTTTACATGAAAAGACGGTTTTATCCTTATAAAACTTTATGCCATAATAATAATAATAATAATAATAATAATAATAATAATTGAAATTATAAACATTTTTTTAAAGAGGTCGCCATCCAAAAATGGAGGCACCGAGCATGGTGGGCCGCCCGGTAATGGCGGCAGCCACATGGCTCAGCCACAGATCTTGGGCGGCTGACCCATGGTGGCTGCCGCCATTACCGGGCGGCCCACCATGGCTTAGTGCCGCCATTTTTGGGCGGCCCATTTCAGTAAAAAAAGATGCTCTTCTTTGTTGCCATTGT
This sequence comes from Spinacia oleracea, assembly GCF_020520425.1. Lineage (NCBI taxonomy): Eukaryota > Viridiplantae > Streptophyta > Magnoliopsida > Caryophyllales > Amaranthaceae > Spinacia > Spinacia oleracea. The sequence goes on along the minus strand of NC_079490.1, from coordinate 176,014,637 downwards.
CCGTTGGAGAGATAAACAGTCGGATTCATCATCATCATTAGCAAATTTTGGTGGTATTTAAAAAAAAATTAGGAGAGAGAATTTGTTGTGTTGATTTGATTTCAGGGGGAAATTCAGAAAGAAAAATAAAAACATGGGAGATTTTGGTGGTATAAACTGGACTTAACCAGTTGATGTAATCGGACCGGCGGGTTCATACGACGTCGCAAAATTGGATGAGGTTTGTACTCCCTCCGTCCCATATTAGTTGTTACACTTACCTTTGCACAAAGTTTTAGATGATAAGTGGTTGTTTGGTTATCAATTGTTATTTTATTGAAAAAGTAGATGTGATAGGAGTTAATGGGGTATTTTTTCTAATTGAATGAGAGAGTGTGTGGGACAAAAAAAATTAGTGGGAAGAGAGAGACAATATAATAATTGTGGGGTCATTCCTAATTTAGAAGTGTAACAACTAATCTGGGACAGACGAAAAAGGAAAGTGTAACAACTAATCTGGGACGGAGGGAGTATTTTCTAATTTTAAATTTAATCTTTGTTTTTTGCATAAGGTCCTTGTACGAAAGGTCAGATGCAAAAAAATGTACTTGTATGAAAGATCAGTTGAAAGCTTCATTAAGGTCCTTGTATGAAAGGTCGAATGCAGCAAAAAGTTCTCTTCTTCAGATGCAAAGAAATGAGGGGTGAACCCACCTCTTCGTCCATAAGGTCCTTGTACTCAGTGAAAGCATTGCAACAAACCGTGTAGGAACTCATCCGTGTGTATTTCATTGCTTGTGAAAATATTTACAATCAAGGCTACGCTAGGGTTAGCAAGGCTAAACTAGTAATTAACAAATTAATTACACAATAACTAAATATACATATATAGTCTATCATTATTAACTAAATTTATATTGAAATCACTCAAATTTTGTCTCGTTTAATAGGTAGTAGATTGTGAATAGTGTCAAAATTATAAACTGAAATATCTATGAAACAGAGGGAATACAACTGTACAAGTTTTTTTTTTTTTTTAATAGGTAAGAAGAAGGGACCCTAACTGAACCAGCACCTAGCACAGGTTAACCAGCTCAGTTCCGCAGGTCATCGCTTGAGCCACTCCCAAGGATTTCGCAGTTGATGGAGCTCGAACTTGAGACCTACAAGTCACAAGGTGAGTTCCCCACCAACTCCACCAACTTATGTTGGTTAATACAACTGTACAAGTATTACATAGTCTCCCAAGGATTTCGCAGTTGATGGGGCTCAAACTTGAGACCTACAAGTCACAAGGTGAGTTCCCCACCAACTCCACCAACTTATGTTGGTTAATACAACTGTACAAGTATTACATAGTACTCCCTCCGTCCCGGAATACTTGACCTGTTTTCCTTATCGGGCCGTCCCTTAATACTTGACCTGTTTCTAAAAATGGAAATATTCTAACAATATTATATTATTTCTCACTCCACACCTCTTAACCCATCTCCCACTAACTATATTAAAATAATACCCCATTATCAACTACTACCTATTAAATTAAATAAGTCAATTCAAGTTCCTTAAACTCTGTGCCGGTCAAACCGGATCGAGTATTCCGGGACGGAGGGAGTATATACTACGTATTATAAACTCAACAACAAAGACAAATCATCTTGCTTTGTTTTTGCGTTATACACTTAGAATTGGGGGTGTAAATTGGATGGACTGGATTGGACTTTGCCAAGTCCAAATCCAATCCAAATTTTTTTGGACTTGGATATTTGAGTCCGAGTCCGATCCAAGCTTTTTTTGAGTCCGATCCAATCCGATCCATAAAAAAATTCTTGAGTCCGAATCCAATCCAATCTGATCCGATATTTTTTATTTATTTAAAATTAAATTTGAAAAGAAGTTAACTCAAATGGTTCGAGCTTAAGACAAATAATAATGTTAGCGGGTAACTTTTTTGACACATAAAATAAAGTATACGAGTATTAAATATTGGGTATGAAATGTTTTAACACCTATAACTACAAGTCAGTCTTCCATAAAGGGAAAATAAATAGCCATTAAGCAATAAATATAATTGCAAATCACATATGTCTTACACATCTAAATAATTAGCCAAAAAGGTCCTAGTTATTTAAAAAAACAAAATTGTAAAATGTATTAAAGCTTAATAATCGACCATTACAGTTCACGGCCGACAAGAGAAAGCGAAAGAGAGAGAGGATAATAGAATATTATTGGGTTATGGGGTTTATATGGAGTGTAATTTTTGGTTGTTTTTTGTTGCACATACTCCCTCCGTCCCAAAATTATAGTCATGTTTTTCAAATCGGGCGTCCCAAAATAATAGTCCTTTTTCTAATTTTGGCTATTAAGGTCTCCACTTTCTCATGTACTATATTAATTAAAAATGCATTGAAAACCCTACCCATGTACTATATTCCTCTTTTCCATGTACTATATTCCATTTTTCTTAAAATCGTATTTTTGGTCAAATGGAACTATAAATATTGGACGGAGGGAGTAGTAAATAAAGGCCCAAAAATCACATATTTCACAATAGTTTTTAAATTACATGTTTATCTATAAATAAGATTTTAAAACATTGGACTTAATTGGATTTTTGGACTCCAAAAAGCTGAGTCCAAATCCAGTCCAAAAATAATTGGACTTGATAATTTGAGTCCGAGTCCGATCCAAAAATTTTCAAGTTCGATCCAGTCCGATAAATTTGGACTGGACTGGATTGGACTTTAGACTTTTCTCAATCCACTTACACCCCTAGTTAGAATATCAATTACTCCATAGCGTGCGGTTGGTACTCATATGCATGGGTGACTAACCAAAATATAACTGAATTCAGTTTTGTTTACTACGGAGTACATACTGCATACGTAGTATGGAGTAAGATTTACGACGTATCATTTTGTAATATGATTTCAAATACTTATCCAACAATGCCTTGACCTAATAAAAAAAAATTGACCTTTCAACGAAGAAGGTCAGGGGTTCAATCCCCACTCGTGGCACTTTGATGGAGGGTTACATTTACCATCCCCCCACTCTCAAAAAGTCTAGCCTGCTAACTCAAACGGGTTAACCCGTGTGGAGTTCCGACCCAGCAATTAATAATACGGAGTATGTGCACAAGAGTAATATGACAACTAAAACTCTAGAAATACATAGCTTATTTATATAAGCATATTCATTTACAAACTCAACTGGAAGGGATGCTGTCCATCGAGGTACCCATGCAAACTCCCACGGGAGATTACCTCGCCTAAGGCGGTGGGAACTCCTCGTAGTAGAACCAAAAAAAAATTCATTTACATAGAAATCAGTTAGCTCAATTAGTTGTATTTAAGACTCGAGATTACCCTTCTCGGCTCTTAAATATAATTTCTTTGAGTTAATTGTTACGAGTAAAATGACATAAGTCAATTCTTTAAGTTACCATAGTTCCTTATTTGTATCGTGTCCGTATTACTCCGTAACTTTATCCATTGATTAAAGTACTATGAAACAGTCAGAGTTACACAAATTCTTAATTACAAAGGTTGTACAATAAATATTGTACACCGGAGTAAAAGTTAACTCAAAATGCTTAAAAGTTAAGCTTATATATGTAAAAGTTATCTATTTATTAGTGATAAACTTTTTCATTTTAATAAAACTTAATTTTTCAAAATCACTAATAACGTATAAAATTTATCATTAAACTCTTTAAAATGTTTATCTATCAACTTTTTTTTATTAATATAAAAGTTAATCAAAACTAAGTTAAAGTTACAAAAAATTGGGTAAAAGTTATCTTGGTGTACAATAAATTTACACCTCATACGCGCAAGACCTTTTAAAGTTATATCGACAGCTTTTCCAACCGTTGTAGAGAACATGATATGGCCTTTCTTGGCCGGTAACGGTCATATATTTGTGAGGATCTGAAGAAAAGGTGGGCATAGAGCGAGCTAGAAGCCTAATCAAAGTTGAAAATGTTAATGGCTAACCAGTAGGGCTTACCTGCCCTACTTTACCCACAATTTTGGCCCACCATAATTTTCATTTAACTTTATGGGTTTGGGCTAGAGAATAATTTGTTTGAATATGCCGCCAAATCTTTTGATATCTTTATACACATGATTTCTATTTTATTGGGGTTGTATTTTTAATTTCGTCTTTAATATAAACATATATTTGTGCATGTGATTAGATTTGCTTATATTGTATTCATGCATTCAACAATATCATTTTGGAGAATATAATTATTTGGCATTTACTGAAATTTCAAATCTGATTTTATACGAATTTCTAAATAAAAGGTTTACCCACTTTTTAAACTTACGATGTTCTTAAAAAAAATTATCCTTTCACCATAAAATCTATATATTATACTAAAAGAGAGGAAATCAATGTGGTGATGACAAATGTCACTCATTGATTAGCCTCTCTTTTAATATATTAAAAAAATAATTAAAAATATTAGTCAAAATTTATTTGTTTTATTTAAGGAAAAATATGCCCAAAGAAAATATTATTGATTGCCATTATAAATCTTTAGATTCTGTTGATAAAATAAACATCCTAAAAATATACCGTAAAAATATAACTTATCAAGATTTACATTTTTAAACATTCTTATATGTTATTTTTTCCTCAAACTATGTACAAATCTGATTACATAGTGATGACAAGTGTCGTTATTTTATTTGATTATCTTATAATCTATATATTATACAAAAAGATAAGAAAATCAATGTGGTGATGACAAATGTCATTCATTGATTGTCATCTCCTTTAATATAAATAATTTAACTTAAAAAAATAAAAAACATCAAATACTTTACGTGTTCGATTCTCTATCCCACTCTTTTATCCCACTGTGTACAACTTAATACCATTAGTCCACATCATAAAATTACTCAATTTATTTATTCACTTTTTTGTTTAACTGGGTAAATCTTTACCGTCTCTTTTCTCTTCTCCCTCATCCCTTATTGAGTTATTGCAATTCTGCAAACTCCCACTACTCACTACCATGAAATCTATGTAAATTTCCATACAAAAATAAAAATATTGTTAATCGTTTATAATCATTATCAAGCACAATAATAAATTGTATCTCTACTCTCTCCCAAGCTCCTATGCCTTAACGGTTGAAGATCCTAACACTACGTTTAACGATAATTATTATTCGTGCTTTGTACTGTGTAGTATAGTATCCGTGCAATTCACGGCTTATAATATAAATATAAATTTATATGAAAATCTGGTAGATAATTATCATTAAAATAGTGCTTATAGATATTCTCCTAATTAAAATAATGACGGATAAATTATTATTGCCCCTATTAGTGTCTTATTTATTAAAAAATATTAAAACAAATAATGGTACATGGACAAATTATTTTCACCCCTGTCAAGCATTAAGTTATCTCATTCACCATTCCTCCGGTAGTCATACCACTTAGTACTTATTTACCTCATTATTTGATCACTTAACGCCTACCCACCCCTCCCAATCCGCGTCTCGAGAGGTCGGGTACAAAATAAAAAATCATCCATACTTCATCACCCACCTTTGCGATGCAAGATTTACAATAGCGTCCACGGCCACCGGCATTCTAAAAATTACTTTTTTATGACGAATAATAATTATTCACTCATATTATTGAAGTCTTATGGGTATTTTGATTGAAATTTTGACTAATATATTGTAATCTATCTATATATTCTACGTACTAACATAGAGGAAATCAATGTTGTGATGAAAAATATCACTCACTGATTCGTCAATGAGTGACATTTGTTATCATATCAACACATTGATTTACTCTCTTTTAGTATAATACGAGTATAGTACCCGTGCGATGCACGGTTTAATATAATTAAACTTAAAAAAGAAATTACAACAATACAGTCCTATAATCGACCTGACGCAAATAGTATGCAAATTCCTAAATATAGGGTTGAGAAACGTAATATCAAATGGTTTATTACTTTCTACCAAATATAATATGTATAACTGACACTTACTAAAAGTGCTACCACGTTGATTATGAATATTAAAAAAATGTTACTAATAACTAAAATATTATAATGTTTTGTCCATTTACTTAATTATTCTAATCATACAAACGAATTGCCAAACACTCTAGAATTAATAGAGTTTTAAATTTCAAAATTGTCTTACCAACAAAAGAATTGAGTCTAGATGTGCGTTTGAGGCGGGTGTGGAAACATGGGGAGGGGCTATGAAGAGGGGATACATTTTTTTTGTACCTCTCGAAACGGGGATTGGGAGGAGTGAGTATCATTACTGTCGTGGATGGAGGGGATAGGGATGAGAATTGTAAGGGGGGTATAGATGTGCTGTCCAAAAGTGGATTATTTATCAAATATAGGGGTGTCAGATTGCCTGTGGATCAAGTTTTTTTGTGGATCCCCATGTGCATCCTTCCTAAGGGACGGGGATAGAGGAAAGTTTGGTGGGTGACGGGGTTTAAAAATGTATGTGTTATGGGGTGACAGGGCGATGATGGATTTTAGATTGGACTCGCCTGCGCCGCTAATCATACATATAATTGATTATGAATAATATAGAAAAAAATACTACTCCGTACTAACTTAAGAGTGCATATTATAATGTTTTGTTTACTTAATTATTCTAATTAAACAAACGAATTGTCAAAAGACTCTAGATTAAAGTTTTAAAATTCAAAGCTCCTTTGCCAAAAAAGAAATGTTGAGTCTAGGGTTGAGTTTGAGGGGGATGTGGATACATGGAGGGTGATGAAGTGAATGCATTTTATTTTGTATCTATCAAAACGAGGATTGAGAGGGGTGGGTATCATACCTATCGTGAACGGCGTGGATGAGGATGAGAATTGAAGGCGGGTACGGGTGTGCAGGTCTCACCCTGCCTTAAAGTCATCTCTAAATGAATAAAGTAAATGATGTAGGTACGTGTTAAATGATCTGGTAATAAGGTTGATGGGGGAACGTGTGTGTATTAAGTGGGTTTTACTATCGAAGTGAAGGGTGGAAGCGATACCTTTATTCTTGACACAAGTGGTGAATGAGAATGTAAATAATTTTATCTATGTACCCAGCTTATTTGTTTCAATTAAACCAATAAATAAGACGACGTCGCATGAGCAATAACAAATTATCCATCATATTTTTAACTTGGAGAACATCTATAATCTACTAGGTTTCATATAAATTTATTTTTAGATTATAAACCGTGCATCGCACGGGTACTATACTAGTTGTCAACCTAAACAGGACATCGGAATTCCTTTTAATTTAGCGATCACCCATCTTACAACAATACAAGACATTTATTATATTACTAAAATACTACACTTCTAAATTTTAATTGTACAATGTGCATGTTGGTCAATGAGGGAAACATATGTGATATGTCGGCATTCAAAACCATTTATGGTTTCTACTTAGTACTTGGTCTGGTGCAAAGATCCGACGACTAAGGGCAAATGTCACATGTTTGAGGCCCCTTTCCACCCTTTTCCATTCCTAATTTGTGATGCTTATATGTGACTTATTAGATTAAGTCCCGTGCACGCACGGTTATTTGAAAATTATAATTGATCATCTTTTTTAACTGGAATATTTATCCCTTAAATCTATTCCATAACTAATAAATCTCGAACGTACTCATTTTATCATACAATTCACAATTTCCGCTCTATTACGTATAATATATTTTATATGTTTAATTTGATGATATGACCAAATTAAATATTTGATATGCTTAATATGAACAAAATATTGAGTAAGAATATTTTCTATTATTGATATGACGATCTGACTAAATATTACCAAAATTGTCTAATAATGTCATATTTAATAATCTTATAATTTTTTCTATTAACAAACATTTATACAAAAGGAGATAAAATAACAATAGAATAAAGTAGGTATATTTTTTTTAGGAAATGATTTTTGGCGGGAAAAAATCGTACCAGGAATTGACACGTGTCATTCCTGGTGTATCTTTTAGTATATAGTAATAGATTCTTACGAAAAGACCGAAATAAATAATTATGTACAAAGTCAAACTCATTTTCTAAACTCTACATTTTATGACGTTTTTTTTTTAAAAAAACACATGAATTCGACTTATTTACATAGGTAAAAAACTTTGAACATAGCGTTAATACGAGTCCGGATAAAAAAAAAAATTGAGCACATATAAGTGTGATGAAGTTTCATCCTAAAACTAATTGGTGATAGATGGAGTAGCCCACCAATCTTATATGTTAGTCAATGACTCTCTATTTCTTCCATTTGTTAATCTGTTAAAGATGAAGAATATAGAGAAGAAAAGGGAAATTGAATTGCTCACTCAATACGTCTAAAACAGTACACTAGCATGCTCCTTATATAGAACTTGCTGACAACTAACTACCACAAAACTAGGAACAAACCCAAACTAAAACTCCAAAACAAACTCCTAATATTCTGCCATTATTCTCAGCAACTAATCCTACTATGTAGGATTCAACTAACAGCTAGTTGACTATGACTAACTGAACTTAACATACCCTCCCTTAAACTGAACTTTGCAAAGGATCAGTTTAATTACATAAATAAAGCCTTTTATCAAACAGGATTCTTCATGGTGCAGACTCCAAGTAGCCTTCTAAACTTCACAAAGCTGTCCAGTTTGAGAGACTTTGTGAACACATCAGCAACTTGATCAACACTCCTGCAGAAAACTAGATCAATGATTCCATCTTTAGAGAGATCACGTAAGAAGTGATATCTAACATCGATGTGCTTGCATTTTCCATGAAACACTGGATTCCTTGAGAGCTTAATAGCTGAACTGTTGTCACAAAATAATTGAGTAGAATACTCCTGCTTGAACTGAAGCTCTTCAAGAAGATTTCTTAACCAAAGTGCCTGACTTGCACAGGTTGCTGCTGCTACAAATTCCGCTTCAGTGGTTGATAAAGTGACTATAGGCTGCTTCTTTGAACACCACGAAACAGCTGCAGAACCCAACATGAAAGCATATCCAGTAGTACTTCTTTTGTCATCCAAGTCTCCAGCATAATCACTATCACAAAATCCAACCAACTCTGATTTTCCACCTTTGCTGTAGAAAAGCCCAAAGTCTGTAGTCCCCCGTAGGTAACGAAGAATTCTCTTTGCAGCTAAGAGATGAATCTCTTTTGGGCTTTCCATGTACCTGCTAATCATACTCACAGCATGCATTATATCAGGACGTGTTGCTGTCAAGTACATCAAGCTAGCTTCCTACTATCTGCTTGTACAAAGTACTATTAACCTCGTCTCCTGAAGGATCCTTCACAAGCTTTATACTCCGTTCTGTTGGAGTTGTGACAGGGTTACTATTGGTCATACCAAACCTGTCCAGCACCTCCAGCAGATACTTCTTCTGACACAAAAAGATTTCAGTGGCAGATTGAACCACTTCTATCCCAAGAAAATAATGCATCATCCCAAGATCAGTCATATCAAATTCATTCATCATCGATATCTTAAAATTTTCAAACATGGCTCTATCATTTCCAGTATAAATCAAATCATCCACATATAAGCATACCATAATCATCTTTCCACCATTGTCAATTTTGGTGTAAAGTGTATGCTCATATGGGCATCTTTTAAATCCCTCCCTTAAAAAATAAGCATCTATACGGCTGTACCAAGCTCTTGGTGCTTGTTTCAGTCCGTATAGGGCCTTTTTTAATTTGTAAACCTTGTGTTCACTACCAGGATTCACATAACCAGGAGGTTGATCAATAAATACCTCTTCTTGTAGTTCTCCATGCAAAAATGCTGACTTCACATCTAACTGGAAGATGGGCCATGAGTTACAAGCTGCCAATGCAACAACCAATCGAATTGTATCATGTCTAGCAACTGGAGCAAACACTTCTGTGTAATCAATCCCGAACTCTTGCTTGTATCCTTTAGCTACAAGACGGGCCTTGTATTTTTGCACATCTCCATTCTCTTTCAGCTTTGTCTTGTACACCCATTTCACACCAATGGACTTCTGTCCTTCCGGAAGATCAACCAGCTCCCATGTATTATTTCTCTCAATGGATGTTATTTCCTCATTCATAGCATTTTGCCACTTTTGTTCTCTGGCAGCATCTTCATAGCTTGTGGGATCACAATCTGAGAACAAAGCAAAATGCGTGAGGATATCATCTGAATCATCATGACCAGGTAGTTGTACCTCAAAGTCTGACATCCATCTTGGCCGCCTTCTTAATCGAGCGCTTCCAGGTGCTCCTTGTTGCTGATCATCGTTGCTGGGAGTTGCAACTGTAATAATGGGACTTGCAGGCTGATTTTCAGTAGGAGTAACTACTTCTTGTTGGGGTTGAATTGTTGCAGCATCCTTTTCACTGTCAAGATGCACTGGAATTTGCTTAACATTACCTGTGTTCTTCCACGACCAAAAGTTTTCTTCATCAAAGACAACATCTCGACTGGTGAGCATCTTCTTAGTGATAGGATTATATAACTTGTAGGCTTTCGATTGACCACTAACACCAAGAAAGATGCATTTTTCTCCTTTGTCGTCTAACTTTTTTCTTCTTTGATCTGGAACATGAGCATATGCTATGCTTCCGAAAACTCTGAAGTGATCAACATCAGGCCTTCGTCCGCTCCAAGCTTCTTCAGGAGTCATGTTCTGAACAGAAAAAGTGGGGCTTCTATTCAGAACATGAATGCTCCAATTCACTGCCTCGGGCCAGAAACTCTTAGGTACTCCACTCATCACCAAGAGACTACGCACCATATTCATTATCGTGCGATTCTTCCTTTCACATACACCATTTTGTTGAGGTGTGTAGGCTGCTGTGAGCTGTCGTTTGACACCATGCTCCTCACAAAAATTCTTAAATTCCTGTGAGTTATATTCACCTCCCCGATCAGTGCGAAGCACAGAGATATAACTCCCTGTTTCTTTCTCAACCAATGCTTTGTAATTTTTGAAAGCTGTAAAGGCTTCAGATTTATCCTGCAAGAAATATACCCATGCCTTCCTACTTAAGTCATCAATAAAGGTAATAAAGTATCGTTTACCTCCATTGGATGTGGGATTTATTGGCCCACAAAGATCAGAATGCACCACTTCAAGCACTCTCGTTGCCCTGCGAACTTTTCCTTTCGGAAATGGGGCTCTATGTTGTTTGCCAACTACACAGTCTTCACACACTTCAGATGGGATTGTTATTGAAGGGAGGCCACTCACCATATCTTTCTGCACCAATGTCTTCAAACCACCAAAGCTTAAGTGCCCATACCGGAGGTGCCAGAGCCACACTTTATCCTTCAATTTTGCTGAGAGACACAAGTGACTCACATTCTGAAGGTAGAGTGGAAACATTCTGTTTGCAGTCATCTTCACGTTGGCTATCAAGGCCAACTTTTCATCTCGTATCGTACATGCTCCATTCTTTATGCAAATCTCATACCCCTTTTCTTGGAGTTGACCCACACTCAGCAAATTCTTCTTCAAAACAGGCACATAAAGAACATTAGAAATAGTGTGGGTTGAGTTTCTTTCGGTTTGGACTGTTACCTTTCCTTTCCCCATGACATTCACGCTTGTGTTGTCACCAAACTTGACAGCATCACGGTAAGATTCATCTAACTCGGAGAATGCCTTCCTTTCTCCACACATGTGGTTGCTGCAACCAGTATCTAGATACCACATGCTCTTTGGAGTATCTTCCTTTTCTTGAGACACCATCAGTAAAGAGATCTCTTCTGATTTCTCTTCAGTTTCAACATAATTGGAGTTTTCGCCTCCTCGACCATTCAAGTTAGTTCGACACTCATTCTTATAATGTCCAAAGTAATGACATATATGGCATTGAATTTTGGACTTGTCTACTGACCTTGATTTATTTCTCCATGACTGATGTCCTCCTCGACCTCTCCATTTCCCTTGATTATTGCGTCCCTTGTAGCTTCTGCCTGTACTTTGATTGTCATTATTAGATGACGAACTAATATTGGTTGTTACTTGTAAGGCCTGCTCCTCGTCATCTTGTCTGCCTAGCTTCCGCTCATGAACTCGCAATGAATTCTGTAATTCATCAATTGAGAGTTCATCCAGATCCTTTGATTCCTCAATGGAGCAGACAATAAAGTGGAAATCTTTTGTGAGGGATCGAAGAATCTTGTCTACGACCATGGCATCATCCTTCTTTTCTCCATGGACCCGCATCTTGTTGACGATTGTCATCATCCTTGAAAAGAAATCATCAACTGATTCTCCTTTCTTCATACGCAGACCATCAAAATCCTCACGAAGTCCCTGCAACATCACCCGCTTTGATCTTGCGTTTCCTTGGTACTTCCTTTTCATGGCATCCCAAATATCTTTGGAGGAATCTTTGCAAAGAATGGTCTCCAAGATTGATCTGTCTATAGCCTGAAACAGATAGTTCTTGGCCTTGAGATCCTTCAACTTCAAGGCTTCAAATTGAGATTTTTGTGCATCTGCCAGCCGCTCTGTATTGGCTGGTTCTGCTACGCCAGAGACTACTACAGCCCAGAATTCCTTTGATCTTAGGAAATTCTCCATCAACATGCTCCAATGATCATAATGACCATCAAACCGAGGGATTGCAGCCTGAACGAAATTCTCAGATGCCATGAAAAAGGACTGCTACTACAGTCTGCAATACAATTGTTCAGAATTTTTGTGGACGCTCAAACTCATTCTTCTCAGTAACCAAGCTCTGATACCACTGTTAATCTGTTAAAGATGAAGAATATAGAGAAGAAAAGGGAAATTGAATTGCTCACTCAATACGTCTAAAACAGTACACTAGCATGCTCCTTATATAGAACTTGCTGACAACTAACTACCACAAAACTAGGAACAAACCAAAACTAAAACTCCAAAACAAACTCCTAATATTCTGCCATTATTCTCAGCAACTAATCCTACTATGTAGGATTCAACTAACAGCTAGTTGACTATGACTAACTGAACTTAACACCATTTGGGACAATTAGTCCCAATTCACATGTGGTTAATTTTATCAACAAATTCCATTTTATTTTTGTTATATAAGAGACTATATACGCTTTTCTAACCCTACTTTTACTTATTTTATGAAAATAACCTCGAATAGTGGTCAAAGAGATTAGTTAAGTTAATTTATTAATCCGTCAAAAAAAAAAAAAGTTAATTTATTAATCAATAAGCATTACCTAAGTTGTTTATGGCTACGCGGTTTATATAAAATTAATGTTATGTCTATCCTGTAATAATAATGCATCTTCCTAATGAAAAAAGGGGATGTGTTTCATGAATGATGCGTATAGACAACTATAGAGTGACTAAAATTACAAGTACTTTGTACTAGTTAGCAACTTTGCATGCCTGACCTATAAAGTTCTAATTACTCAACATTTTGTACATCTTACTCATGAAATTACCCCACGCCTCGGCCCACAACAGAAATTACAAGTATATCACCAATCATTGTCATCGGCCCAACACATTATTATGAAATTTACAGTCAGCCAAAAAAAATTAAGTTGGTAATTAGAGGATATGAAGAAATAGTAAACATCTAGATTTCCCTTCAAAAGAAGTAAATATCCAGGATTACATGCAGATGGTAAAACATTTCAAGTTAATACACGATACAATCGGTTGTATAATAAAATTTAGGACACATGATTAAATTAACAACAAAAATATTAATGCACGGTCCATCATAAGCACAAAATCGTAGGCCGTGGGACTGGCTTGGTCCCTATTTAGTTGGAAAATGCACGACAATCACATTAAATTGACTAAAATTAAGCTAAGACACGAAAGCACGACCCACAACCCGACAAGAGGATACGTGGGATTGTGCCGCCTAAGCCTACTTTTTGAAATTTTTGGCCCGGCCCAAAACAAGTGAGCTTGCGTAAAGTTCAGCCAGGCCCGCTACCATCTTTTTATATACGGAGTATATATATATATGGAGTAAAATTTTGCATACTTCTCAAGCACAAAACAAGCATAAGCTAAAATTTTACTGTTTTACAATTGACTGTTGATACCGACATGGCAGGAATTAATATGCGAGCAATTTCAATTTCAATTTCCAGAGCATTGCGGCTGTACTATTGTCTCTCTTTTTGTTTTAAGAAAATTATTGTTCAAAAACATGACAAATAAATAAAAACACAGTGTTTTTCTTTTTTTGCGGAGGTGAAATGGACAACATATATTGTTAGGATCACAAATTCACAATCCCGTTGGATATTATTGGACTCTTGTGGGCTGGTGTTAGAACTTAGAGCCACTTACATGTTTCATTTCAAAGATGACCATGTTAAATACGGCATAGGTTTTTTTTAGAACTAACATGATATTATTGTGATAATACCACATTTAATAATACCACGTTACTACATAGTATAATATATTTGAAAATGATAAAGGTTGCAACATGCGACCTTTAAGCCGTGTCATAATGATTACATGACATGTTTATGTGTCGTAATTTAAGTGGGAAACTAAAATATTTAACCTATATAACCTATTATACATGTTACAAAAAAAGGTAAGAAAATCTTAATATTCTAATTTGTTTCCTTCTTATATCGACTACCTTATTTAAATATTTTCATAGTAAAAATATTGCATTGGTTGTAAAAATATTCTGATGACGTTTAACTTACGTGGCTCCCTATGTACAAATTAAACTCCGACACGTAAAATGACGACAATTAAATGTTATCGCAACTTACGACTTTTATCACCACCTAATATATTTTCCCTTGGTTTGTCAATCTTTATAAAAAGACATTTATTCGGTCCAATTTTCTTTTAAAAAATGAGCGAGACTTTGAAAGGGATTATTGAAAGGGAGACTGAAAACAACCACGCTAATTATATTAGCCATCCCGAAAGGAATGAATTACTAACTACGGAGTACTCTGCATCATCAATCACCTGAGACAAAGTAAAATAATGGAGATGTAACTAGTCGTAATTACGAATTTTCTTTGAAAATAGATATTTTGAACAAGAGGACACTACAAGTTAAAGACTACGGAGTAATTCGTATTTCCTTGGCACTTCCTTTCTCATCATCAACAGGATTTTACCGACATCCTACCAAGTACTCCACTAAATAACCAGTCACTTCTAAAATTGCTCATACTCAGAAATTATTCCCAAGTAAAGTTGTCACTTTTTTTATCTGTATTCTGATTAGAGCCGGTCAACCAACCCAAGCATTTGTTGATTAACTGTTGAAAATAATACTTCTACCTTCTTTCACTTTAACATCTTCAATAAGGCCCAATCAGTACATGCCAAAATAAGTGATTATTTCCGGCCCAAACCACACATTAGGCCCAAGAAAGAAAACTACAACCATTGGTTTAAAGGTTTTTAATTGTTTATAAAAAAACGAAAACGATTCCGAAAAACCATCCTCAAATATATATAATACCGGACAATAATGGTAGCCCGGTAGGTAACCGTACCGGAAAAAATAACTAAATTGTACGGTAACCGAATCCATAAAAATAAGAAACGGTTCAGTTACGAATTTTTACTAAACGGTTTAAGAAAAAAAACAAAATAGTTTTTTTTTTTAATTGTTATTTCTATTCCATACTAAATTAATCAACAAAGCTAAAATATGATTTTTTGGAGAAGTATGGATATGCAGGGATCATCCTTGGAAAAATATGGATGTGATGTATATGTATATTGGCCGGCCGAGTCAATATTTTTCAAGCTTTTCTCAATTATATTATTTTCTCTAAAAAAAAAACTTATCTTTTTTATAATGGAGCGCTACAAATTGTGATTCTTGAAAATAATGTTTTAAGCATAGATATGATGTTGGAAAGCAGTGCACCTTTATACCTTATGACAACCACTTGATGGCCATTGTTCTTCCTGGTCTTGTAAAATACGAAGTATAACAATAATAAGAAGTTAAGAACTACTCCGTATGAATTTGAATTTGTAATACAGAGTAGTTTATTAGGGTAGTGTGGGTTGATTTTCCTTGTCAAAATATATTGTATAAATAGGTAATAGTCCATCACAAAAAAAAAAAAAAAAAAACAACGGTTTATGGGGAACCGGGGTAACTGTACCAAAAACGGGGTATTCGTTAAGCGGCTACCGGTTCAAACAGTATGGTTATGATTCACAAATATCTCGAATTGAAACTTCCGGTAATCGAACCAGATCATAATATCGGTGTGGTTAACCCGTGAAAATACCTAGGTATAGGGACATGAAACTAGTTGAAGATGCTCAGGGATGGCACATATTTTGCATGGATACCACTTTGAACGTCGCCAATAGACACTAAAATTGTGACTTTCATTCTTTTTAGTCATTTTCTAGGTTTGTAACTAATGAGTAGTGACCATCCTTTTAGCAAGCTGTATCATACTCCGTACATCCGGATTTATCATAAGAGCATCACTTGGTGAATGAAGTGGCTTTAGGAAGCATTTCACTCCATACTATATACAAGTACTTCGTACAAGGTAAGAAAATTAAGTTAATAATAACGGTAATCTAAACTCCAATCATATGTTTCTTACTGGTTGTTAGACCACGCGCTAGCGCACACGGTTTCCCAAGGGATGTAAAACCGATTAGTGAAAGTAAATTTGTAAAACTTGTATAGCAAAGACTAGGGAAAACGATATATGAAAATCACAAATATACAAAATTCAAACACGAAAACTTAGGTAACACATACGGAGTATTATACATTAGATGTGCTTAGCAACCAAGATTCTTTAAGTTTTACAAAAGGAGCAAAGGCAAGGAGTATTGACGAAGAATATAAAGCATTACCTTGCAAAATTACTTAGTACATACTACATTAAACTTGGGGAGTTAGGGTGATGCAACATTATCTGTTAGTGCCAAACTACTCTGTAATTTATAAATTGACATTGATGTTTAGCCACATATAGCTGGACATTATCCCCGAACTGCATTCATTCACCATCTTCTGTCTTTCAGAACAACTTGTTTGAGGGTCCACTACACAACATTGTTCCTCTAGAAAGAGTTGTTGGTTCTATTTAGATCAGCAAATGCTTGGGCGACGCAACTCTTTCATAAACTTGAATGCCCTTGATCATTCTACAATTTAAATACAACTTAAATAAGATAAGTTCAGGGACAATAAGATAAGGTGAGGTAAATATTACATAAGGTAATACTATAAGTTTCAATAAGATAAGATAAGGGTCAATAAGATAAGATAAGATCAATAAGATAAGATAAGGGTCAATAAGATAAGACAAGTTCATGGCCAATAAGATAAGTGAAATTCAGGTGAAGAGAACAGATATTCATGGTTCGGGTTGCGGCATGGCGGATTGTTATCGGGTATCAGATCTTAATCGGGTTAATATTTTCGAGACAGTTCGGGTTCGGATTGAATGTTATCGAATCAGATCAAGTTTCGGGTTCCAGCTCGCGGGTTATTAACGGTTTGGGTTCTTAACGATCGAATTAACCCAACAGGTTCAACGATTCGGGTTGAGAATTGACAACTTTAGGTATTTCGGTATGTTACATGATTAGTAATCAAGTTCAAAACTTAAGTGTTAGGATATGCGTGTATAAAACAGATATTCATCACAATTCGTAGTTTAATAACCCAAATTTTCCTCATATTAGCATCATATAAGTCAAGTACATGTATACAAATGTGGCTGGAGGAAGCACTTAAGGGAAATAAATCTAAAAATGTCTGGATAAAATCGTATTATCATGTGGTTTGATTATGGTAATAATAATGTTATATACATCCATCGCCACAAATAATTGAATATATTTAATTTAGCCTACTCAAAATCTATCTTATCGTAGTAGCTCTTAGATATTAGACCTCGATCTTTATGTACATTCCCCATCTCATTTCTGCTCTGTCAATGGTTTGCAACTTGCACGACTGAAAATTGTGTCCATGAACCACCTCTGCCCATATTTCATTCCTTCCCCTGAAACCCAAAACCTATCAGGAGGATTCATCTGGCTTAGAATACAAAATCCCCGGAAACAAGACGTAACAATTTTGCATCAACAGAGCTGGAAATTGCATGATTTTCGTGTTTTTACTGTGGCAATGCGTCTCACGTGTAAAAACAATACCAATAGAAGCTTCAGTGAAATTATCGTATGGAACATCTATTGAGCAGTTGAATTAATCCATGGTTTTGTTACACCAAGCCTCTCCAATCTCTGGTCGAAGAATTGCAGTTGCACTGCACAGATTTTAAGATAATAAGCCTATGCTGAAATTATCGGGGAGGTGAAAGCAAAAATTCAGAACATAAAGTGAAGTTCAGCAAAAAATTCAAATGATAAACGAAAAAGAAAAACTAGAGCAGGACTTACCGTAAAGAATGAGGGAGTATAGTTAAAAAAGTAAAATGTCATTGCGAGACGAAGAAGCTTATAACCCAATGAATCTGTTGGACAGAAAATTACAAAGTCAGTAAACATATATAAACGAAAAACCATTACTGCTCTTATCCTCCATTAACTTCACATATAAACATCACAAGTTCCAAATATGTCAAGGATGCTGAACTTACAAGATTATTTTCAGGTGTTCTCCAATAGAATCCTTGCAGCAAAACAATAGCTATATTTGAAGTCAATAGGACGAAAATGCTCAAAGCATGAACTCCTATCCACTCCAATACAACCGTTAGCCACCTGTATTTCCAAACATCTACCTGCAGAAAACCAACATAATCCAATCATTGTTCGTGCTTGTCATTTATACACAAGTAAAATTCAATTCAAAAATTCACAAAGCTTCTGCACTACTGAACCAAAAAAACTACATATGTGAGCAACCTACCAATAAATAAAACATGCAAAATATGAATCCTGCGCAAGCTGAAGTAACAAGGACATAACTGACTGTAAACAGCGATTTATTCACGGGAATACCTGAAAGTAACACAGACAAATATAGTGTTAGAAGATGAGGGATGTAAACAAATTCTACTTCATAAATTTATCTAGGATATGTTTTTTTTATCAAATACTACAAATTAATCTTAACTTGGGGTACAGAGAAATTTAGCGCAAACTGAAGTTAAAACCTTGTGCCCCAACCTCTATCACTCTATCCTTTCAAGAATCCAATATACTTCGTACATGAGTTATATATTATAGACAATATGGAGATAATTGATCTGACCTCTTGTCCACTCCATGAGTTATATATTATAGACAATATGGAGTGGACAAGAGGTCAGATCAATTATCTCCTCGCACTTGTTGGTGGTAATAGAAGTCCTTTTTGACAGGTGTCTATGGTAAATACTAGTTAACCTCAAGTATCTCTTTTTCTTCATGAATTTTCATTACTATCCATCACCAATTGAGAAGGTGGTATTTGGTGGTAAATTGGTTTATTAAGAAAACACAGGTTTGGTGATAGGACTGCATTACCATGGAAATGATACTTCCACAGCAAAATTACACCTAAAAACCATTCGCATTACCGCAATTGGTTTACCACCTAACAAAAGGACGCAAATGTCGAAACCATTTTCCTATTGATGTTCTACTGTAAAAAGCACTAAATATACTTTGTTCATTCTTTTAGAAGTTCATTAAAACTAACACCAACTAGAAAAATCAAGTGCCTGTGCTTCTTTTCCACTTCAAATTCTATTCGAGAAATCTCAGGCATTCATGCAACTTTATTAAAAAAAATTAAAATTGAAGATTTAGGTGAACGTACCCATGAAAGAAAGGTATAGTCCAAGGATGAAAGTGAAGATTGAAAGCATGGACCATCTGTGCAGCCTCTCTTTGTGATCCTGAAATACAATATTGAAACTTTGTAAGTTCCACATAGTTGAGGCAATACATATAATCCCAATACAACATTATCAAAAAAAATGACACCTCAGATTATCCATCTTTAACGGTCTACATATATCTTTTTAAGTTCTTAGTGTTAACCCAAACAGCTCACCACGCACGCACAAAAAGTAAGTCAGAAAAACGGTGAGAGTCGTGAGACATAACTTTCGTCAAATTTTGAATTCAGTTATCTCCCTTCCACTAATCATTCCAACTCATCAAATAGCCAACCCCCACAAACCCCAATTTCACCCATCAAGTCCTTGTATATTGCACAAGACAGAAGGGAAAAAAACGTACTCCGTACAAAGAACAATTACTTTACCCGTTTCCCAAGCTACCCAGCTCTGGGTCTTAGCAGGGCAGGGGATACTAAAGGTAGGTGGCATTAACCCCTTATTTTCTTTTTTGGGGGAGGGGGGGGGGGGGTAAAATCAGGATGTAACTTTAGAATTTTGAGGTTTTACCTGAGTTTGTACAAGAATGTGACCAAACTGGAGTCCAATAATGCAGGTCAAAGCAGCAGTAAGGGAGCTGTCACAATAACTAGTGTTAATGTCTTACATAAATACTCAAAATAATCAAGCACTAAAAAACACTTCCAATACTTATCATGTGAAAAAACCTTAACCAGTAAAAAAATTCTTAACATATTTGGCTATACTTGTCTTCTCAGATCAACCAAAAGCAACGAATATGCAGAGATAATCTATTTGATTGGACACAAACTTTATTTGTTCTTTTGGAAACATATATCTCACTGAAAACATGAGAACGGTAAGGCATTACTTTCTGCAGCATAATATAAAGTTTACACATAGTAATAGAAGAGCCCATGCTGGAGCCTGGAGATCTAATCTTTGACACAGAACTACATGTTTGGTTAAAACCATGAACATTCTTCTCTCCCCGCCCCCCAACCCATCTCTCTCATCTCCTTCTTAAATCTTTTTATCTGATAAACAAGTGATCTCTTTGGACTTTTTATCTGATAATCTATTTGGACTATTTGCCTGTATCCTTTATAAATCATGGATTTTGACCTTTTTGTCATTAACTTCTTTAGTTTAAATCTCACTTGAATATACTATACAAACCTAAAGATCTCCTTACAGTCTAAATCAAGAAACTGGGACATTGTCGAAGATGGGAACCCCCGGTCCTCAGTAAATTAATTTTCAGAGAAAATTTGTACTGCTAGTTGCTCCACTAGCCATCTTGTACGACTGTTCTATTTCATTATTTGATGTTGTATGCCTTCCATATATGATAAAAGTCCAAAACCAGTACAGAAAATAAAAAAATGTAGACAAAAGGGAAAAAATGTTTTACCCCAAAACTCCTTCCGGATCAAAAGGAGCATGGCACCATGAAGGTGAATCTTCGGGTACTAGGCCATCCTTGGATTTATTACACACCTGCGATGAAAACCAACATTAAAAAAAGAAAAAAAGAAAACAAAAAAAAGAAAAAAAGTAAAAGAAAAGACAAACTGCTTTCTGTGAATTGCACAAAAGTGAAATTGAGTTACAAATTTTCAAAAGGTACCTTCAAGTTTTGATATGCAGGCTTCATATAGAGATGATCAATACCAAGAATATAGCGGTCAATCATTCCAGCTGAATTGCAAGCAGGGCTAAGATTACCTCTCCGTCCACAATTCACCTGACAAAAATTCAAATGGTAGGGATCTGAGATCGATGGTACTTTTCACATACAAACAAGGGTTCCACCTCCACCAAGATGAGGACATGATATATTGATATGCATAAATAAAAGTGATTTAGAACAGAAAGGTACTATGACTAATTTATATTAGAAGTATAATTACAGTGGGGGAAGTTCTCATTAGTGTAAAACATCAACGAAATTAGACTAACAATTACATACTTTCTCCATTCTGATTTCGATTAACTTTTTAGGATAAATTTTCCTAAAAAGAACCACATACTTTGAGTTCCATTTTTTAAGTTTCGAACTTACGTATACACTAACTCATTAGGTCATGCCTTCACTTTCATCCTAAGAATCTCTATAGAGACAAAGAATAGAGGGGGGGAAAGAAGTTGCCAAAGACTCACCTTGTAGACATGGGTACCATTTGCTGCAGGCAAAGCCAAACCTGTGTTTGACGTATTTATTTCCCAGTCAGGAACATATAAGCCATACAGAAGTCCAATATATACAGATGACAAAAGCAAAGCAACACACCTACATGAAAAAATTGCATCAGCATAAGCAGTGAGTTGTAATAAACTAATAAATATATAATCAACTACTCCCTCCGTCTCTTTTTGTCTTTTATGTTTGGTATTATGCACGCGATTTAACGACTAAATAATGTGTATTGAGATTCCTCTATTTTTTTTATTTAGATAAGGCAAATTACGTTTATTTATAATGTTTTCACTTATCAAAAATCTGACATTGGGAAAATGGGAAAGATTTAATGCCCCAATAAAACAGTAAGAGATTAAATGCCCAATGAATTTAATTGGTTAAAATAATCCTTGGGCACAAATTCTGGTAGAATATTAAGGTATTTATGTGATAATATAAAAGGAAATATTATTCACCCATGTAAAGAACATTTTGGGACACCCAAAACGGATACGTAAAACACATTTGGGGACAGAGGGAATAAATAATTGGTTCCAAGTGAATGTTCCAATTTCAATGAAAATTTCTTTAAAACTTAACCTAAAATTATTCTAATGTAAGGTCTTTGAAAAAGAGGTCACACTGACTATCTTTAACCACACAACTATAACTAAGAGAATTGCAATGTCTAAAATATCGTATAACAATGAACATGTATTGCATGCAGAGTAGCATGATATCCAAGTCTACATAGGATCTGTTATCTTCGCCTATTTTCAGAAAGATATTACTTTTTCTTATTAGAATCATAGTAGATCTAATTTTTGCTAGCTTAATTATCTTTAATTTTGTATTAATAAAAATTATGGTGATTAGATATTTGAAAAATACACATTAAGACAATCTAATAAGATCCCCCGCTGGGTACTGTTCTTTTCCTACGGAGTAATATTTTAATCAACACCATATCTAAACTTATTAAATTTATATGAGAACACCTTATTTCTAAGCCTTCGGTCAAAACTTACTATTAAAACAATGATTTGGAGATCACAATGGATGCACCTATCTCTAGATGCATGCAACCACATTACCATACTCACATGCTCTACACACAAACGTGTGAGCGTTTTTGAAGTGAGGGTATACAATATTCCTAGGTGCGTATAAAATACTTCAATGCATTGGAGCTCTTGATGTCAATTTGATGATTAACAAGTTAATAATTTCCTAAAATCTATTAAAGCTCGTATCAAAGAAGCTCAACAACTCACCCTCATTTTTCAAGTGATACAAATAAATAGTTTACTTGCAAAAGCTATTTTCAAAGCTTTTAATAACAGCAAAGTTTTAGGTCTAAATGTACCTTTTCACTTGAATCTATTTTTTGACACGTTCCAGTATTTTGATCAAAGTCCTTAGAGAATAACATAATATATAGCTTTGAGTATGCGCATTAAAAAACACTTAAAGCTATTAAACAACTAGGGAGATCTAAATTTTAACTGCGTCAAAAAGTGTTGGCCATGCATACCTAGCTAGCTAATTCTCCTAATTCCTAAAGCACCCGGTATTAGTTCTAACAGTAACTAACAACTCTCTGGAAGTCCCAAAACTCCAAGGAAAAATTGACATAAATAATCCCACCTTTCACTCATCTTCTCAAAATAATTCCAACTTTGGATTATTTTAGAATAATCCAAACTTTAGGGGTTACCTTCTCAAAATAATCCAAACTATCAATTTCCCTATTTACAATAGACCCAAAATGGATTAGTAATGACAAGAAAAAAAGACTTCGGATTATTTTGAGAAGGTAACCCCTAAAGTTTGGATTATAAAATAAACCAAAGTTGGGATTATTTTTAGAAGATGTGTGAAAGTTGAGATTATTTATGTCAAATTTTCCAAACTCCAAGCATCCAAAAGTAGTGAAGCATTCACAATAATCCATAGCCCTAAACGTGAAATATATAAAAAATGCGGAGACTTACGCCTAGAAAATGTTCCTCTTACTAAAAAAGAAATATTTACAAAGAGGTCGGCAATATTTATTCACAAGGTAGGGTACTTTGGACCAAAAGTCCAAGATTTGGCATTGAAGAAAAAGAAGGCAAAAAGCATTCCACCCGAGTAACCAAAAAGAATTACCACAATGCCTAAGAAAGTGTATTAGTATTGTACTATTGTACATCCGACTAAATTCCCCACGAGTTATAAATGTGTGTTTAGTTCATACCAAGACCGGAAAATAAAGTAAGTAAGATAACCGTGTGCAGACTGTAAACGCAAGCTATCAATTTACACAAGGGACATCAAACACAACCGACAGAGCAACAGCGAAGGAGTATCTTATTGTGAATGTATTGTAAGATATTTCATCACAGATTCACAGGTTCTTCATAGAAATGCGAATTTCCCTGATTTCATTTTAGACATTACTTTGAGCTATAATTAAATAATTAGTCTGTATTCCTCAACTTCTGTTTTAGAACACAGTTCTGATTAGTATACTCAGTTTCTATTTTACTTTACATGATCAGATGAAAGGTCCCTTAGATCACAATTATAGGTTCAAGTTACAAGATTAAGCACACAAGTTGTATAAATAACCTAGGCATCTTAACATACTCCATATATCAGTAATACCACCTACAGTCCATATATCAGTGTTCAAGTTTAATGAGTCGAAATAGGTAGACAATCTTACCACTGCCAAAAGTAGGTTTTTACGATACCAAACTTTCTCCACTTCTGACATGGAAGCCAAATCTCACATAAAGCAGCAACTAGGTATGCAATAGATATCCGCTGAACAAATGAAAAAAAGCACAATCAATTCCCAATTCAAGATTAAAAGTTTCATTTTTCAAAAAACTGAACAGTGATAAGTTTAATAACATTAGAGCTATTTCTAGCCCTCCTATTCTCCTATCTTAAATGTTCAAATAGCTTTTACAAGATTAGTCAAACACTGAGGCAGGTCATTGACTCCCTTAACAGATACGGAGTACCAACCAACTTCCTTATGAGAGCAAAAAAGCATAATAAATGCCTGTTTAACTATGGGTCAACTTTCAGTCATAAGAAAGCAACGAGGACAGCTGTGCTCATTACATCTGCAAGTAGCAACCTTCTAGCACTTATTAACAGGCCTAAACTAGTATAAGCCACTTAACAAATTTTAATGTAAGTTTAACAAACCTGCAAGATGCCCATAGAGCGTAATCTCATCATATCAACACCGTATGTTAATGACTTGGCCCCATGAAGATAACCACCTGAAGTGCATCCAACAACAATGTTAGGTTCAGTGTAACGTCTTTGTTGGTTGTTAACACATGGGTTGGGTTTCAAATAATTAAATGTAATAACTCGTGATTTCAAAGAAACATTGAATGAAGAGCAATATAGAAAAATGGTCAAAACAATTTTCCCAAGTTTTAATGAGTAAATAATACAGATGGGAATATAATAACGTAGAGAAACACACAAAAAGAAGTTGATCCAGACCCATAATGATTCATCATTTAGTATACGAAGTATTAATATTTCAAATTCAATCCGGTAGTACACCTAGAGCTAGACCAAATGACTTTTTTTTGCTCAGTTGATCATCCGAGCACAAGACTGAGGTTACGATGGTAATACGGATCCATGGATCCAAGTCTAAAGATATTTTTTGCTCATTTAATCATCTGATCACAAGATTGAGGTTACGACAGTAATACGGTTCCTTGGATCCAAGTCTTAACGATTGCAGCAAGAAAACAAGTCAACTACTTGAAACGGAGAAACATGAACTATTATCTTTTGACCTCATTAGGCTATAAAAGTCAAAATTTCAATGGATGAAGTCATTCATTTACAAGTATACGAAAGCATGATTCCAAAAAGTTATTTGTCCTTAATAAGTAAGCAGCATTAAATTGTCTCTTCTAACAAAATTGTTCTTGAGAGTTGAGTTCGTTTTAACCAATACCAAAAACTTAATGAGCATTCAATGAAGCAAACTCGGTAATTTGATTGTAATAATACGCCGACATTTAATGAAATAGGTGCGTCAATTATATTGTTTACCTTGCAGAAAAACGCCTAAAACAAATAATTTCACCGCCCTCATTATTGCCTTCTTTGTCGCGTCCATTCTATCCCCAACTTTCTGAAAAACAACCCAAACAATTACAGCACTACAAAAATAACCATACGCAAGCAACAATGATAATCTTAATTTACCTTGTAAGCAATAGCAAGTGAAAGTCCAGCGATGAAGAGAAAGAAAGGCATAACAAAATCAGCTAAATGCAATCCATGCCATGGCGCATGCCCTATTACCGGAAATACTGGTCCTCCATAATCAACCACCATCATCAGCTGGAAAATTAATTATGAACAAGCAGAAAAAATCAAGTTAGCAATTTTTCGAATTAATTTCCTCAATATTTGCATCTTAACATATTTTTAAAGAGTTTCCATTAATTAGAAAATTAGAAAAAGATCGTCAATTTGTATCGAACAAAGTAACAAATCAATTATAACAAAATTGTTTTCTTCCTACAGTACATAAATCCAGAAATAACAACAAAGAAATCCTTTTTGTTTTCGATAAATTCCGCAATATTCACATCTAAAAACAAACAAAATCAATACTCATTGTTTCAAAACAATGAGAAAATTCGTCAAATTGTACATAAATCATGAATTTCACGGACAATTAAAATCATGGAGTAGAAACAAAGAAATCGCGAAATCCGAAAAAGAATAAAGGCGATCAAAGCAATGCGCCAATGCAGACAAAATTAAGCAACAATGAAGGAACATACGAAGACGCAGAGGCCGCGGAAAACGTCAAGAGAAGCGACGCGCGCGGTTTTAGATTTTCCGGCGACGTTCATCGGAGGAGGAGCCGGCGGCGGAGATAACGACGGAGGTTGTTCGATGTCGTTGTGAAGAGGCGTGTACTCCGCCATTAAAATCGAAGGTTGCGGAGGAGAGAGAAAAAGGGGGGGAAATCAGGGAGGAGAGAGAAAGACGGGGAGAGTAGAGTGAAGGAGGGAAGGTTGGAGATTGATATAAAAAGAACGCGAGATGCGTGTAACTGGCGATTGGAATATTACGGGATGCTATAAGTTCTTGATCCCCCAACCTTTTATGAATAAAGAAGAAAAAGGAAAATATAAACACTTTTATCCGAAAACAAAATAAAATTGGGAAATATTAGATTTTGTTTTTTCTTAGGGAAATATAGGGTTTTGTAGTGGGGCAGAAAAAGAAATAATTCATATAAACTATTAAAAATAAATGGAAATATTTCGTGGAGGGAGTTGAATAGTTGATAATCTTTTAAGTAAATTTTGTGATCTTTTTTATTTTGGTGGTGGTAGAGTCATGTTGAACTTCCAATTTCCATTACTATCTTTTTAAAAAGGAAGAAGATAAAAAGTTGGGTGTTTATCTTATTTTAATATTATTTTATATTTTATATTGATTTGGAATAGGCTTCTACTTCGTAGTAATATAAGTTCTTCGTATTTACGTATTTGGAATATGATACGGAGTACCAACATAATATAGAAAAGTAAGGAAATCATATCTGTATAGTTATGTCAAAAATAATACGGGATTTTAATCGGTATAATAAGTTAAATCAATTCTCTTTTCAAAGGCGAGGTTTCTTTTTTAATTTATTTTCTTTAAAAGAAATAGAGAGTAATTAAATTTATAGGCAATATTTATACAGATAGGCTAGTAGTTACTCCGTTGCATAGTAGTTCATTATTGTTGCTTTACACAATTTAATACGACGCGAAATTTGGTTTTAAAAGAAAAAATAATTAAATGCACAATAGTGAGTTGATTTGGTCTTTATATCAATGCCTAAGACTTTGAGAGTACTAACCTTTTTGGAATAAATAAGATTTAGCTTTGGCACGCGTATAAGCTACGCAGTAGTATATGGACTTAAACCGTATCCGAGTCACCCTTTTAAAAATTTAGTATAGTACATTACGATAACTATTGGGTTGAGTCGTGACTCGTGAGCCAAACTCAACCAGTCTGATCTAAGACATACAGACTCAACACAACCCACACCGTCCCCTTTAATTATATGCAAAGGCATTTTGTGTTGACCCATGAAAGTAATCAAGGGCCAGACATTCATAATAGCTGTATGTACGGATACTTTTTTGCAGTACTATTTGACAAGTATAAATGAGTGCATACATGTTACCACTGTATGACTTCAGATCATATAATTAAATTTCTTAATGAAATGTCAATATAAAACAGAAATATAAAAAACAGTTTGATAGGTAGCTATAATATGCTGTTGTATTTAAATTAATCTCCACAAAATTTGAACATGAAATAATCTTTGTTTCTGAAATGTCAATATAAAACAGAAATACTTCGTATAAAAGTAGGCTGATGGTAATAATTAAGCAGTTTTGTATTTAATTTCATCTCCACAAAAGTCAGGTCATGAAAACAGCGTTTCGTTTTGGCAAATTTGTTAAAAAGGACCTTTTATAATCCAAATTTTGCGAGAAAGGACCTTATATATTTTTTTTTGTGAAATAACACCTTAATGTAAATTTTTTTGCGAGAAAGGACCTTATATAAATTTTTTTTTGTGAAATCACACATTAATGTAATTTTTTTTGCGAAAGACAACCAAGAGTAAATTTCCGGCATTGACTGAGTTTTTTCCGGCCATTGACTTGCACGTGAGAAGCACGTATGGCATTATTTTGCTAATCACACCCAATTTTCCTCCAAAATTCTAAGCTTTAAAACCTAAAGTTGAAAAGAAAAACCGAAATAAAATCAAGTTTGAAAATTCAAGAGTCAGGAAAATCATTGTCTTTAGCCAACGTAAGCCACACGTGCTGCTCACGTGCAAGTTAATGGCCGGAAAAGCTCAGTCAATGCCGGAAACATTCCTTAGGTCCTTTCTCGCAAAAAAAATTACTTTAAGGTGTGTTTTCACAAAAAAAATTATATAAGGTCATTTCTCGCAAAATTTGAGTTATAAAAGGTCCTTTTTGGCAAATTTGCCTTTCGTTTTCTTATCTTTGCTCATCCACAACATGACCGTCAATAACCAAGTTACACATGCTCAAACTTGTCTTTAGCCTACCAATAATGTCTTGGCCTAGTAGTTAAGATTGAGGACCTGTGTACAATAAGTCTCAGGTTCGAATCCCCCGCCCCCATTTGTAATTTATATTGCCCTTAAAGCTCATTTACACCCAAAAAAAAAAACTTGTCTTTAGCCTAAAAAAAAGTATCTCTTTATAATTTCGTCCACCTATAACTTCTTATTTTTTGTAAAAAAAATACGTACAAGTATAAAATAATTACTTCAAGGATTGTGTATTTTTGTTAGATAGTGATAGTGGGCATGGACAGTGGGGACGAAATTGCCAAACTACAAGCAAAGTAGTTACCTGTATTTAATTAAAAAAAATAAAGTGTTTTCGACTAGTATTAAGGTGTGTTTTATTCACATATTTTTTCGTTAATTATCTTATCTAAATCTATACTGCGTATGTGCTTATTTGAACATATTTGATCTTGTCATAACTTGTTTAATTTGATAAATATACTCTATACTCGGATAAGCCTAATTTTTTTATGACATGTCTTTTTATACAGTGATTAGGTTATCGATCGGACAACCTTCCGTAAGAAAATTGTACAAAAATATTAATCGGCAAAATTATGTATCGAAAAACATTTAAAAAAAAATGACAAGTAATACCCTGTATTTTTTTATTAAAGAAAAAACAAACAAAAAAACAAGTAAATTAAGTCAATTAAGGTACTAGAGTTAAAATACAAAATATAAAAAAATTGTTATAAAAAAAGATGGTTAGATGATTGAGTTTGGTAAAATATGATATCTTGTGAAGTTAAACCGACCAAACACAAAGCATAAATATGAGCCTATACCCTCACGGCCTCACCGGTCACCCCTACACGAATTGAAGAAAGTAAGGATTGGAGATAATGCCCCTTTTTAAAACAAAATAAAAGAAGAATTGTTTAATCATCACCATAAAAAAATTAGGTAATTTTAAGGCTTGTCTGGTTGACATGGGAATTAAATTCATAGGAAGTTGCAATTTAAGGGAACTAGATATGAAGCCCGTGCATCACACGGGTTAGTGTATATACTTCAAACAATGCTTATTTGATAAATTCTAGCTTTGCATTGTTTTTACTTTATATTTTAAAATTTTATCTTTATCAAATTCATTTTTATCGTTAACAACCCTGCATCGTATTTATATCTCGTACATTTCAGGATAAAGGTATATTAAAATTAATAATATCTAATAATTTTAAAAAGATAAATAAAAATACAGCTAAGCTAGGTAAAAGAGAATACATAACCATTTTCAAAGGAAATATGTAGTACGGACTTCGGCCAACTCAATATGAAAAACCATTCTATTGTTACTGGAAAAATTGATGGTTATTTGTTGATTATTAATTACTCACTACTCCCTTCGTCCCAAAATTATAGTCCTGTTTTTAAAATCAGGCGTCCCATAATTATAGTCTTGTTTCCTTATTTGAACATGAAATATTTCCCATGTTACCCTCATTTGGGACCACAAAACAAAAAAAAAAGTACTTTATTCCTTTTTACATGTACTATTTTCTCTTCTTTATGTACGTTATTCCTTTTTACATGTACTATATAAATATTCTATTTTTTCAACATCAATGTACTATATTTCAATTTCCCCATACACTATATTCCACTTTTCTTAAAATCCGTGTTTTAGTCAAATAAGACTATAATTTTGGGACGGATGGAGTATTTTATAAAAAAAATTAAAACAAAATTTTCCTCCTTGTAATAGACTCATTCTCTACTCATTATCTACTCATTATTTACTTATATTTCAATATGGTGATTGTATGAAGAAATAACAAATACTCCATAACATGCAATGTGATCATCAACCAAATATAGACACATAGTAATATTGCTTTATGCTTCACAATTTTTTGGCCTTGCATATTCCGACCCCAAAAGGAAATCGGTGTCTTGGTGGTGTCGACGCTCATATTGATTTTACTTGACGGTGTCCATACTCCACCCTACCATTAACAAAGTACTTATTCAAAAAAAATGGTCACCGCAGCCACCCCTGACCTGACGCAAACAAAAAATTTACAACAATAAGCAACTAAGATTAGCCCATCTAAACAAACTCATAATACATAGCTTTTAAAACAAACATAAAGTCAACAATCATTTCATGATACGCAACTTGCAAAATTAAAATATTCTGGAAACCAAGTTACTTTCAATTTTGTATAATTGCAAGATTAGCTAACAGAAATCCGAGTAGGCAGCCTCCTCCTTGAGCTAGGGAGAAAAGGCTCGTTTTCATAGTTTTGAATCCTAACATAAAAGGGTTATGAACCGAAGCATGCGAAAATAAGCCGAATGGTTGGTTCAATGGTTTTGAGGCCATGTAAATCATCAAACTTCTAAATGCACCGGGAGTTCAAATCTAACCTAATACTAAATAAATAAAATTTTCCAAACTCATAAGTTTTAGTCTACGTAATAATTAATTCCGTCAAACTATACATTTATTATGCCCTATTGCTCTTTTCTACTGTAACACCCTCCCCCCCTCCCTCCTAAAGAAAAAACAAATCCACAAAACAAATTGGAAGGAGTAGTATAATTTTCAAGAACAATTATGAAGTGGGAAAGGACTAAGGCCCCGTTTAGTTCACCTTATTTCTCCTGATCTGATCCGAACTTTTTTTTCTGATCTGATCTAATCTGAACTTATTTTTTCTGATCTTATCTGATCTGAACTTATTTTTTCTGATCTGGTCTGGTTTGATCTGATTTTTCAGAATTAAGTTTAAACAAAAATCTACATTTTTAATATTAAACGACTTACGTGTAAAATAAATGTTATACAAATTTATAATATTGTTATTATTAAATTGACTTTCCTCACGAGTTAACTATTCCTTATATTAGATAGACCTAGACATGATCTAGATAGAGGGGTTATGATCTGGACATATCAGATCTGACCTGAATATGATCTGTACAGATCGGTTTTGATTTGGGGATGACATGTACAAATTTGGTTTTGATCTGAATATGATCTGGACAGATCTGTTCTAATATGGACATGATTATTAGTACATATCTTGACATGATCTACATAGAGAAGTT
Organism: Spinacia oleracea; assembly: GCF_020520425.1. Classification (NCBI taxonomy): domain Eukaryota; kingdom Viridiplantae; phylum Streptophyta; class Magnoliopsida; order Caryophyllales; family Amaranthaceae; genus Spinacia; species Spinacia oleracea. The sequence continues at coordinate 175,982,427 of NC_079490.1, read as the reverse complement.
CTGATATGGACATGATCTATACAGACAAGTTCTGATTTGGACATATCGGTTTTGATCGAAATAGATCGATTAAAATTTGGACATGGTTTGGATATATGGATTTTGATATGGACTTAATCTTGACAAAACAGTACAGATTTAGACATGATCTAGATAGATCGATCCGAATATATGGGTTCTAATCTACACGTATGGGTTCTGATCTGGACATATCGGTTCTAATCTGGACATGATCTTTGTATATCAATTCTGATATGGATATGATCTTTACAGATCAATTTTGATCTGGGCATAATTTGTACATATCAGTTTTGATCTGGACATAATCTCTACATATCAGTTCTGATCTGGTCATGATCTTTACAGACCAATTCTGATTTGGACATAATCTGTACAAATCAATTCTGATATGGACATGATCTCTTCAGATTAGTTCTGATATGAACATAATATGTACAGAGTCGATATCTAGACCAGCTCTAACCTGGATAAATCAATTCTGATCTGGACATGATCTGTACAAATCGGTTCTGGTCTGAACATATTGGTTCTATAAGGATTTGACATGATTTATAAGGATTGATTTTGATCTAGAAAAGATCTTAGATCTAAACATGATCTGGACAAATCGGTTATGATCTGGATATTATGTGATCACACCGGTTCTGGTCTGGATATATGATGGTTCTGATCTGTAAAAATTAGTTCTGATATGGGCATGATCTGATCATATCGTTTCTGATCTGGACTTAATGGTTTTAATTTGGACATGATGAATTTGAATGTTTTGTTAATGTTTTTAATGCCTTAAATAATAGATTTTAATTGCACCGACAACAACATTCTTTTTTATTAAAGCAATAATAGTAATAAAATAATAGTAATAATAATAACAACAACAACAATAATAATAATGATGATGATGATGATGATGATGATGATGATATAATAATAATAATAATAATAATAATAATAATAATAATAATAATAATAATAATAATAATCTGATCTGGTCTATTCTGAAATGGTATGATCTGATCTGAACTTATTTTTTATGATTTGATCTGATCTGAACTTATTTTTTCTAATCTGATCTGGTCTATTCTGATCTGACCTGGTCTGGTCTGGTCTGATCTGATTAAATCTCAAATAAGTAATAAGGTCCTGAAATAAGGTGAACTAAACAAGGCCTAATTATACACAAACAACACCAAAACAATACAACAAACAAACCAACAGAATATCTTTAACAACAAGATTTCAACATTTGTAACTTCATATCAGGTTTTGCTTAGTATTTACTCCCTCCGTCCCAGAATAGTTGTTACACTCTCATGGGCACATAGTTTAATGCGATAAGTAGTAGTGTGGTTATCAATTGTTAATTTATTGAAAAAGTAGATGTGATAGGAGTTAGTGGGGTATTTTTTAATTGAATGAGAGAGGGTGTGGGGACAAAAAAAATATAGTGTGAAGAGAGAGACAATTTAATAATTGTGGGGTCATTCCTAATTTAGAAGTGTAACAACTAATTTGGGACGGACGAAAAAGGAAAGTGTAACAACTAATCTGGGACGGAGGGAGTACATATTAGACGGTATTAGAGACATAGATAAATAATTATTGATTTTTTTAGTACCTTCATATGAAACTATTTCTTGAATATCATAATTAGTTTCGTGCGTAAATCTGTTAAATGAGTCACTACAGTAGCAGCAGCAGCTGCAGCAACAACAACAACAACAACAACAACAACAGCAACAACAGCAACAACAAACAACCAAAAAAGTATTAGAAAATACAAATTATACACTATATACAAGTTTCACCACATAAAAATATGCATGATTTCATGATCATATTCACGATGAAGGAATTAATTTTACATAATACTTACTAAAAAAAAGTACATGATTTGATAAAATTGATACGTGTGAGGAGTGGGAGATCGAGCATAAAATCTTGAATCTTTATATTACCATATACGGTACTCAATAGCAATTTAACTAAACTATAATAATTATCTTTTGGCAGAACTTTATTGTTATTGTAATTCTATCCCTTATACTATTATAATCTTAGTTTGACTCTTAGCAAATTTAACTCCTATCATCTTTTACCGAGTCTTTATTTATTTATATATTTTTAATAGATCTGAAATAATCTATATTATTAAAGCGGAGTGGTTGTAAATGTGAGCCCTCCAAAATACTAATACTCCTCTTTCAGCTATTCTCACATTTTGGAAACAATAGAAAAAAGTAAGAAAAATAATTGACTAAATAAATAAAGAAAATGTAAATAAAACGGATCCAATATCAATTGAAAAAGAAAAAAGGAAAGTAATTAACTAACAATTGAAAAGAAAAAAGAAAAAAAAACAAGGAAAGTAATTGACAAACTTATTAAAAAAGGGAAACAATGAATAATCGTAACCAACATCAGTTAATAACAACCCAGAATAATAAAAATAACAATGAGAATAATACGGAGTAATAATAATTAGAAAAAATAAACTAAGACAATTGTTAAAAGTTCAAGAATAACGACATTTTAAGTTGAGTGTATTGTTGTTATCATAGCACGGGCACAGACTAGTATTAGTTATATAATGAATGACGTGAAAATCCTACGTGACGCTCCCAATGCTCTTAAAAAAATGTGTTACCGTGGGTACATGAAAATACACGAGAGTTGGAAATTCTCATGAACTTTGATTGATCAAAGGAATTAGGTAATTAACTTCCCATATTTTGTAGGAACTTAAACTTATCATGAATTTCAACTTCTTTCGATTTTACTTATTTATGTCAACCAAACAACTTAGCCAATTTATAAATTCTCATAAATTTTCAATTTCCCTATTTTTAATTCAGTGGTAGTTTGCAATTTAGGTAGTTGGTTACGTGTGTTACCAGTAATGTTGGATGCAATTTTGGCTACTCAAGTCATAATATTATGATGAAGCATTTGCGCACACGCTTTTGTGTTTCGTATACTTTTCTTTGGCTCGGCAACTTGGCCTCGTGCTATATTAACTTGTGGTTTTTGTTGATCGGAAAGTTTATTGTACCCACAGCAACACATTTTTTTAAGAGCATCCACAATGGTCAAACTACAATTTTATAAAGTCATAGCATTAACAATGATATGAAAACTATGTTATTAATTCTATTGCATTAGTATTGTTATAAGTACGAAAAGTATATTACATCCGTTTTAAAATGATATTTATAGTTACTATTTGCACAAATTTTAAGACAAAGTAAAATAAATGTGTAAAAAGTTGGTGAATATAATAAAAATATGGAGTATATAAAGTATGGTAGATGGATAAAAATGTGAGCGGATGTATGGGAAGAAAAAATGAATAAAGTTAGAGAAAGTTAATGGAAAATTGTAAATGTTGTGGGGTAAGATAATAAATTTTTATACCTAAAAGTATAATAAAACAAAGTGTATAAAACGGAATAAAACAGAAAATATAAAAGTTATTTTAAAATGGAGGTAGTAGTTGATTTCAGAGTTCAGACATTCGTCCTACCATGCGCCCATGCTTTCTAACGTTTTTCATTGTTTTTTTTTTAACTTTTTAAGTGCGTAATGTAATGATTTAAATTAGAGTTTCTTTACGTAAGTTATGTATAATTTTCTTCATCTGTGCTTAATTTATTTTGATATGAATCGTCAAACTTTCTCAATGCTATATGGTTTCTATACTAATCTTTAGAGTACTCCCCCGGGCCCCGTATCATCTCCTATAAGGAAATCATGGCAAACGACGGTTTTGGCATGAGTACACTTTGTTGGAAGTGTAAGCAAGACCCTTTCAATAAACAAGGACGGATACAAGGACTGCCTATTTGTTTTGTAATAATCTTTAAAGACCCTGGTGATGTAATTTGTTTTGGTTATTTTGTAATGGTCTTTAAAACTTTAGTGGTGTAATTTAATTTGTTAACTTTATTTTATTAATGCAAATTAAACCTATGTGAAAAAAAAATCTTTAGAGTAGTTGGGACAATATTAAATGCTCTAAATGATTTAAATTTTGAGTAAACCATACATTATTTAAGGTTAGGCAACAACTTTTTTCTATATTTCATAAGATAATATAAATGAAATGAGTAATAAGTTTAGATAGAAATATCTCATATCAACATCAGTAGAAAGAAGAGGGGTCAGAAGCTGACCCGACCAGAAAAAACCACATGTTTCGAACTCTAACTGAACAGGTTTGACCAGGAAAATTCAGGATCCAAACCCGATCTGTAACCGATTTGACTCTACCCGATACCTGTTTCACCCGTTCGATCTGAACTCCACCTGTAACCAGTTTGATCCGACTCGAATTTCACCATTCACTGGTTGGATTCCACTCAAACTCCACCCGACATCGGTTTGACCCGTCCTGAAATTCACCGGACACCGAATTGACCCGGTAAATATCTTATTTTACCCGATATGGTTTGACCCGAACTGTTATCTATCTGACACCAATTTGACCCGACCTAAACTTCACCCGGCATATGTCTGATTTGACCCGATTTGACTCGAATAATTTTTTAATCGGCCTGTTTGTATTGAATCGACCTATTTTTTTTACCTTCAACTCTTTTAATTACTCAAATTCATGTTTTGCTAAGCTCGATTCGAACTTGAAAACTCAAAGTCAAGCTTGACTCAACTCGAAAACTCACGAGTTCAAAAATATCAAACTCGACTCGCTCTCGAAATAAAACTCGAGTTCTCAACTTGAAATCGGCTTGGAAACTCAAGTTCGATTTCGACTCGAATTCCAATCTCATAAAAAGTTTTTTAGGGTATCATCATTTGGCTTTTACGCACTAGAGATATATGATAAAACCGACCACATGTATTACCCCCAAGAACCATTTGCATTTTTTAACATCATTTCAATGGAAGCAAATGGCATTTGATGCAAACAACATCAATAGCTTAGAATGTTTGTATACGTCAACGATTATGATGTGTGTTCTTATACACTATAATCGTTAATTATTTAGTAAGTTTGATTTCGTGTCAACTTAAATAGTTATATTCTTATAGATTTATACACACACACACAGACACACACACACGAGATATATATTTATTTATTTTATATATATATATATATATATATATATATATATATATATATATATATATATATATATATAGCTAGTCTGGTGCTTACATACGGTACTCGTGAAGACGTAGATTGATAGCTTATTAATTAGAAATAGAATGAAAACATCAATCAATAATTACTTGAAAAGATCTAGACTGAAATCGAACCAGCATGAGACCTAACTGAAATGACCTGAACCGAAATCGAACTGGTACTGAATTGATCCGAACTGAAATGACCCGAATCAAAGTCTACCCGACCCGAGTTTGACCCGACCAAACCCGTTTAGAACCCTATACGGGATCACCTAGTCCGTTTTTTACCCGAACCAAACTTGACCTGACCTAAAATTGACCCGGATCCGACAACAGTTGACCCGAACTGAATAGATACGACCCAAACCCGATTTGATACCGAAAAATTTTGACCCGAATTTGACCCGAACTGTCATGAGTCAACCCACAATCTATTCGGTGATCCAATTTGACACAAGAGGTGACTAATAATGTTTTCAATAAATAGAACACGCAATTGTAGTTTTCAATTTATTCAAATTAAATATACTTACGCAATAGCATACATTAAATTTTTTCATTTTTTTAATATCAGAATTTTAATAAGAGTGAAAACATTATAAATAAACGTAATTATCCTTGTTTAAATTAGAAAAATAGAGGAATCTCAATGCACATTAATAGTCATTAATAAACGTGCAAAAAACCAAACGTAAAGAACAAAAAGAAACGGATAGAGTATTTATTTTAATATTTTTTTTCCATTGGGATGTCGGTGGACACCCATACACCTTATTGGTAAAAGAAAAGAAAAAAGTATAAGCTCTATTTCAAAATGATCTTTACATTTACTGTTTCATAATGTTCTTTACCCTTTAATTTATTTTATTTTTGGTCATGAAAATTTACTACTTTAGCCTTCTTATCTTATAATATTTACAATTTTCACTCAATTTCTCATACTTTATTCTATTTTATATATTCAACCTTTTTTTTAAAAAAATATTTATGCAAATATTAACTATAAATCTTTATAAAACATAGGTAGTAGTTTATAAAATCGTGTTAACCCGTCTCTTTACATGAAATCCACTACATACTCTACTAGCTGAGTAGCTAGTGATTCTTTTTTGGTGGTTTTAGTACGAGTAGATATATAGAGGGGGCAACTAGTTGTGGTCCTTGTGGATTGTGGTGTGGGTAGGCATTTTAATTTTTAACCACAAGAGAGTTCATTCTTTCGGGAGATTCGATGATATATGCCACCAATTAATTCATCATAAGTCCTTTAGTAGGTTACTAGCTCTTTGCCTAATGAAGTAGTAGGTCACTAACTAGGTTTTACATGCATAATGCATTAATGGAATAGGTTAAAGCTAGGTTTATAAGTTAAAACTAGTATAGTGTTCGTGTGATGCATGGTTTATAATTTTAATACTAAATTTGTATGAAATCTAAACTGCAGTTGTAGACAATCTATAATAAAAAAACATAGCTTATAAATATTTTTCTAATTAAAAACTAATTGGATAAAATATGCATGTGTGTTGCCCCATTCGTGCAATGTCTTATTTATTAAAAAAATTTAAACAAATAAGGGTACATAGATATGATTATTTTCGTTCTTGTTCATCACCCGTGTTAAATTGGAGTAAAATTATTCTCATCCGTCCTATACGTAGGTAGTCATACTCCCCCAATACCCGCCCCACCATCTATATATCTTATTAGCCTATCACTTAGAACCTACTTCCTCCATCTATTAATTCGACTATAAATAACTTTGAGGTGGACAGAGCCTCCACAGCCGTACCCGCGTAAAATTTTCATCCCCGCCACCAACTATAGGTATGATGTATACTAAACCCAATCCCATTCCCGCTCGTCTTAATTATGAGATACGAATTAAAATTTGTCACAGGACTAACTCAACCAAAAGTTTAAGCTCATGGTTGAAGCCTCAAGATTAGTTTTATACTCTATCACCCCCCTCACATGAAAGCCCATTGGGCTTGAAGTGTGGAGCGCGAAATATTCCACTTGAAAGGAGGGGTGGATGAGATTTGAACCCGTGACCTTTGCGTCATGCTGGCTCTGATACCATGTTAGAGGACCAACTCAACCAAAATATTAAACTCATGGTTGAAGCCCCAACAATAGTTTTATACTCTATCAAAATTCACCCCCACTCCATCACCCACCAGGCCACCCGGGTATCCACACCCGCCTCAAACCCACCCCTAGACTCAACATTTTCTTTTCGTAAAACAAATTTGAAATTTTAACTTGATTTTAGAGTATTAGACGATTTAGCGGTCTGAATAAAATAATTGATTAAATAGACAAAATATTATAAGGTTAGTAGTAAAAAATGTTGATATATATATTCATAATTTAATCTATTACTGGTGTGCAGTGGCCCGTGCGATGCCCCGGTTGCTACATTGAAAAATTAAAATTTTAGATTTTTCTTGAGTTTAATATTTGACCAAAATACTTGTATTCTGTAGAATTAAAAACATTTATTAAGTTCGTCAACTACACAGACACGGTAAGTCATTTATCTTGGCAAGTAATTTGTCAATCATATCATCTTGCAATTTTGTACTTCCTCCGTCTTTTAATACTCGCAACGTTTGTTAGTTTCACGCATGCCAATGCACAACTTTGATCATTTATATCTTAAATTCTCTTTATGAAAAAATTATAAAAAGTTGATATTTTGAAAATACATATTGAGACGAATCTAACAAGATCCCACATGACTATGTTTTATCTTATACAAAAAACACTACGAATAGTCAAAGTAGATTATATGAATAGTGGCAAAAGTTCAAACGTTGCGAGTATTAAAAGACGGAGGAAGTATAACTTATTTTCTCATGGAACGAAGTGCGTCAAATTAATAAAAACCAAATTAGATATATATACAAATATGTAGGGCGATCCTATAGTTTATGCTTATGAGACTTATGACATCATGTTTCTTCATGGTTTATCATAATGCTTAATTTTTTTTTCCCAAAATAGTCCATAGAAATTATAAAGTAACATAAAAATTTAGTTGTTTTAGACTTCATGTTAACATTATTATAAATTAATTTGAAGAGATAAACCACAATTGGTGGTTGGTTAAGATGGTAATGAGAGTTATCATCCACACTTGTGGTCTAGTGTTTAAACCTCATTGTATGGATTTTTGGTTGTCCATTACATAACACTTGGTGAATTGATGATGTGGCGTAATGAGGAGAGTACTACGTGACACATATACGTTTTTCACAACGCCTTTAAATATATCAGTATGGATATGAAGGATAAATAACACGAACGGGCCTAACTTAATCCATACTCGATCCCCATGTCACCCTCAACGGACAATTTTTATCCTATCGCCCACAAAGCTTTTCTCAAATGCCACTCGCTTGGGACAAATGCACAAGAAGGGAGGTCTCCCAAAACTCCGCACCCATTAACGATTTGATATCCCTATTTAATCAATAATCTACTTTAACTTTCAGATAACTTTTAAATATATTGATATAAATTATTATTAAAATTTATTGTATTATTATATATAATATATGTTGAAATAATATTGAAAAGTGATTATACATAATTAGGATTGGCGAGTGTTCTCAAATCCAATAAATCCAAACTCGACCTATGACCAATTAAGAGAGGTATGTGTTACGGAGTATCCTTTTACCCTCACACCAGCACAAAATCTTTATTTATTAGTAAATATTAGTCAATCATCTGTTTTATCTTCGTCGTCAACATGTGTAAGGAAACTACTTTTTTTTAAAAGAAATAAAATATTACCCTCAAAGGCGGTGATATTATTGAATTTAGTTATTAAAATCTATTACATTATGCTAAAACAGACACCAGGAATGACACATGCCATTTCATGGTGCAAAAATCTCCCACCAAAAATCATTTCTTAAATAAAGTAACATACGAAATATCTATTTTTTTATTTTTTTTATTTTTATTTTCTCTCTTTTTGTATAAATTGTTTATGTATGGAAAGAAATAATAGGATATAGAATATGACAACATTAAACAATTATAATAATAATTTAGTCAAATTATCATATCAATAATAAAAAAATATATTAACTCGGTGTTTTGGTTAAATTAACATATTAAGCATATCGAATATTTTAGTCAAATTATCATATTAAACATACAAAATATATAATACGTAGTAGGACGAAAATTGCTTAATAGATGATTAAATTAGTACGTTCAAGATTTATTATTCATACATTAGCTTAAGGGGAAATATTCTAGTTAAATACTTCCTCCGTAGTTTAAAAAATTGCAATACTTTGACTTGCACGTTTGCCAAGATAAAACTTTAACCATAATTATCTTTAATTATCATTTTCTAAAAAGACTTAAAATTTATATTATGAAAGTAAATAATGAAATAAATTCAACGTATTTTATTTGATAGCATTTCTTTAATAAATTCATTGAATTATTTTTCATAATAGGGGACTCAAATATTCTTTAAGATATGAATAAGTCATATCCTGGCCCGTTCTATGCCATTTTTATAACCAAATGATATTATACAACAAAAAATTGTAATTCATAATTTAGAGTGTTTCTTTTTTTAACTTGCAACATAGTCCCACAATACACAACTTACGGCGAGGTAATGAAGAAAAATACCAATATAAACATAACTTAAAATTCGAATCACATAATGTACCCTCCCAATATATGTTTCAGTTTTAATTAAATTGTCAATTTACCTATAATATCCTCTTTAAATTGGAGCTTTGTATCGTTTATAGATACAACATATATATTGAATTGGATCTTGTCATATTGAGATATATTGTTCATCAAATATATTTTTATGTGGTGTAACAAAAATAGGATACTCAAACATATTTTAGCTACCCTTACAATAACCGTGGTTAATGTATTTCAGTATTAATATACGTCGTAGCACACATTATGTTCAACTTTTTTTTGATATAGATAAGAGAACATCCACATTTTCCAAAATAATAAGAGAAAATATTATTGGAAAATGCAATATTTTATGTGAAAGATTGTTTAAATTTGTTTTCTGAAAGTTTGTTGCAATTCATATAGATACTCGTTAGTATGTACTCCCTGTTAATAATATTTTAATTTTATGTAAGTCTATAAAATATGTAGTCTTTTTTAAAATTAAGTTCCTTATACATTATATTCGTATAATATTACTACATATTGGATTCCATAATATTTGATATAGAAATGATTGTTGCAATATTATTGGATACATATTAGTTAATATAAATTAGTAATTAATAAAGTCAAAGATATTTTATGAGTATATATGCTACTCCATGTAATTTTATTTTCTACTAAATTAGATCACGTGCACGCACGGATTTTAATCATTTTTTCACAAAATATTTAACTGAATATCTCCCAAACTACTGCATAGTTATAACATTTTTAACATACTCGTTTAAATTTATTCATATAATATGCATATTTTTAAAATGCTAATATGATAATTTGACCAAAATATTGAGTGATATATTTTCCATTATTATTATAGAGATTTGACTAAAATATTACTCCCTCCGTATTTATTTAAGAGATACACTTGGCCGGGCACAGGTATTAAGAAAAAGAATTGAATGAAATAAAGTAATAAAACAAGTTGGGTTGGGTAGATATTTTAATAAGGAAAACAAGTGGGGACCATGTCATTTTAAGGGGTGTGGTGGTGGTGGTGGGGTGTAGATAGATTATTTAATTAGATGGTGGGGTTGATAAGTTACTAAAAATAGCAAATGTATCTCTTAAATAAATACGGCCGGAAAAGGCATGTGTATCCCTTAAATAAATACAGAGGGAGTACCAATTTAGAAAAATTATTATTACGTCGTATCTATTATTGTCATAATTTATAAACTAAATTTTGTTTCCATACATAAATAGTTTATAAAAAAAGGTAGAGAATAAATATAAAATCAAACAGATATACATTTTTTTTGGGAAAAAGTTTTTGGCGGGAAAAAATCGCACCAGGAATTGACACATGTCATTCCTAGTGTCTCTTTTAGTATATAGTAATATATGATTAAGATTTTGACATTATTTCCACTCCTTAGATAAAGATACAATGGGTCAGGATATAATTTATTATACTTCGTATATAATTTGGTGGTATCTTATGGTCCACCAACATCTTTTTCCTATGTATCCTTTATAATACAATCCTTATAAATCTCATCCTTATAAGATTAATACAACGGGTCAGAGTATGACTTATAATCTCATACACTCCGTATATAACATACATGTCCTTTTTTTTATCCACTCCGCATATAAGATCTTACGTTTATCTTATAATGGTTATATGGCCAAACTAATTACGTACTTTTTTTATAATTTGTTTATACTTGGGTCTTTTTTAAACCCACATATGGAATGTCTTTTTAAAGCATAAGATACAACCATTATATACATAAGTTTTATAATGGTTGTATCTTATGTAGTTTTAAAAAAATAGATTTGTCAAAATGATATTATTTTAATTGGCCGTATGAAATTTAAAATGGAGAAAACAAAAGATATTCACTTTATATACAATGTTTTTTTTTTGAGGGAAATTTATATACGATGATTACGACCATATCTTAATTCTTTATGCTATTTCTTCCAATAAAATAAAAATAATACTCCATATAGACAATATATACTTTACTTTCGGAGCAATATCCACGCCTAAATAAAACTATTTTTGGGAGCAATTCATCACTTCATGGAAATTAAAAAGGATTTATTTTAATTATTTTTATTTTAAGTTTAATTATTAAAAGATAGGTCAATCAATGAGTGAAGTTTGTCATTATCACATTGATTTCCTCTCTTCCTCTCTATTATTATACTAGTCTTATATGCACGCGATGCATGTGTGCATATTAAAAACTTAAAATTGTAGAATCGTCTGACGATTCAATGACTATTCCAGAGCATGTAAAAAGTCTCCTCTCTTCTACCAAAACACACACATACAAATACTCGTAATAAGCACCAAGCAACCAACTAATCAACCAAATTGTACATAAATAAACTACTACAATCCGTTAAGTAATTTTCTTTGTTTTGGCAAATAAAGTTATTTTATTACCAAAGAGAAATAATACAACTAGCCAAGCTAGAAAAGTGTTAGGCACAAACCACCAAAACACAAGAACCACAAGGAACAAGAGCTAGAACATTAACAAACACCTAACTCATAACAATAATTTCTGGCTATCAGTAGCCCTATAACTACTCTAAACTGAATTTCTAGCACAATATCATCAGGCCTTCTACAATTCTGGTTAAAAACCATCTCATTCCTCTGAAGCCAGATGATGTATATGCATTCAACAAAATACACCAGCTGAAGGAAATAATGCCCTTGGTCCAAGTATGCATTTAATGATAAGTCTAATAAATACGGTTCAGTATTAATTAACAAGTTAATAAATTCAGTGAGATCAAGTGAGACAAATGCCTAGCTAGAGGCCGCTTCAGTTCAAGTGGAATTAATGATATTAATCCACAGCTTACTCTTGACTGAACCCGTAGGGTCATACAAATAGTACGTAAACGGATCAAGTATTTAATGGCATTAAATACTCCATCTATGGATATTCAGAATCGACGGATCTTGGTTTCAGTGGGAGCTAAGATCGTCAAAGGCAAACAATGAATACTCCGGAAACGATGATATTGCTGAAAACGGAAATATGGATCGTATCGGAAATATAAATATTATCCAAGTCGTAGATGTTGCCGGAAACGGAAACATGGTACGTATCGGAAAATATTATCGGAAATGGAAATATTGCCAGAATCGGAAATATTGCCGGAAACGGAAATATTGTCAGAATCGGAAATATTATCGAAATCGGAAAAAAATTCCGGAAACGGAAATATTAAATATTTGTTCGAAACGGAAATTAATTCCGGAATCGGAAATATTAAATATTGTTCGTATCGGAAATAAATTCCGGAATCGGGAATTTAATCGGAAGCGTATCGTACGAATTAGCATCGGACGAGGCCTGCCAGACGAAGGCCCAGCACGAAGCCGGGCCATCGCCCAACAAGCCACACGCATCAATCGCACACAGCCAAGCCCCGCCAGGCCCAGCGCAAGGCCAGGCCCAGCAAGGCCTTGGCGCGCGCGGAGCAATCAAGTGGGCTGCGACATTGGGCTGCGAGCGAGTGCAGACCCGCGTGGGCCGTAAGGCTTGCGCGGGTGGTGCTCGTGCTCGTGCTCGTGTACGGTTGTGTGCAATACAAATCCTAAAGCTATTAGAATTTTTTCTACGATTAAATCCTAATCCTAGTAGATAGATTTATTTAATAAGAGTCCTAACAGGATTCTAATTAAACTAAATTAGTATTCTAATAGGATTATAATTCCTTTCCATAAACTCTATAAATAAGGGCCTAAGGTCACATATTTAGAGAGACGATTTGAAGTATTCAAAGGTAAGATTTTGGAGCAAAAATCAGCCAAACACTTGTAGCCTATTAGCCGAAATTCTTAGTACCTTAAGGGCGATTCTAGTTGGTCAAGCTTAAGGCGGATCCGGACGTGCTGTGGCCTATCTACGGAGGGACGACACTTGGAGTCCTAAAGACTTGTTCTTGTTCGGTTCGGGCGCAGCTAGGGAGGGCACGCTACAAAGTGTATGCATCTGAATTATGCTAAATGATTATGTGTAAATAATATGTTTCCTGGCATTAAGGTATTCCGCATGATTTATGTTTTGTCATATGTATCATAACCTAACAGTGGTATCACGAGCCTCTTATTATTTTCATAATCTAAATTGCATGATCATGGTTAAATTTTACAAATTTGCAAAGAATTAAAGGGGTGATTAATTTTCGTAATTAATTGCAAATTGCGTTTATTTAATTATATGTACGCAGTTTTTCGGCAGAATATTCGTTACTCAACCAAATCGAGTGATTTTTGTGTCAATTCCGCATGTAAAAGGCATTCTAAAATTTTGACAAAAATAAGATTTTTCGCCGAATCCCAGAATTCCCAAATTCGAAGCCTAACTATGACTTTTCAGAGGTTTAATTTTTCCGAACGCAAAAGTTTGTAAATTTAAGATGTTAAATTGAATATTTGCGATTCTTGTTGATAAATCTTGAGTTTTTTATTGACCTACAATATATGTTTAACAATTATGAATTCCTAGACTTGTTAATTATACAACCTAATTTGTAATTATGATTAATTTGTTGAAATTCGAATAATTTAGAATTGATTTGTTTTTCATAATTAATTAATAATTTAATTAGGTATCCATGATTAAAATCCACCATAAAATTGTTAATTTGTGTTAAATTTTAAATTTTTATGACCTAAATTTGAATCCATGTTAATCGGAAATTAATTGATTAATAAAATTTCGATTTTTAGCCCTAAAATTATGAAATTAATATGTTTTATTAATTTGTCATTAATTATAAATTAAAAATTTTAAATTTTTATGAAAACGCCCATAAATGTTGCACGCACAAAGCAATGGAAGCTACGTGTTACCCTTAAGGGGTGTTGTATAGTGCGGGCACGCGACGACGAGCAAGGGAGCTCGTCGCCCATGCGGTACAAATGCAACGAGCAACGAGCTGTGCGGCACGCAAGGCTCTACGCCTTTGCATGCGCGCAGTACGATGGGCGAGGGCAAGGCACACAACGATGAGCTAGATGCGCGTGGGCAGCATTACGCTGCGCCACAACGCACCAAGCTCGCCAAGGGGCAGCAGCCACGACGCAACACGAGGCTGCGCGCAGCGTAGCCCGCAAGGCTGCGTGTGTGCGTGGCATGGGCGTGGGTGCGTACGGCTGTGCGGGCTATGTGCGACGATCAATAGGCATGGGGCATGGGCCTCGTAGCTCGATGGGGATTGGGCGCAAGCCCAAGTGCCTCGTCTTGCAAAGTATTGATGCTTTTCGTTTTAATTTTAAATTTTCAGTTCGGAAATAATTTTAATTAAATTTAAAATTAATTATTTAAATTGTTTTCTCGGATTTTAATTTTGAATATTATAATTTTTATAATTTTTAATTTATACTAATTATTTTACTAAAATTAAACCTTGAATTAATTTAAATTCATTTAATTCAACTGAAAAATAAATTAAATAAATGGATTCAATTATAATTTTATATGAGCTTTAAATTTTAATTAAACTTCTATGTTTCCGGTTAGACTAGAAATACAATTTTATGTTTAAAATTAGTAAAGCATATAAAGTTATTGGTTTAAGTGGGAGTATTTTAGTCATAAACTCTTGATTAGGTCTACAAATCCTTTAAGGTTAAACAACTTGATTAGAATTAATAAGGATTGAATAATTTGTAGATTATTGGTGCCCTTGATTAATTGCTGCAAATATTTAAGTGATGCATAACGTGTTTTTACTAACCAGCTATGTGGGCCATTCATGATAATGAATGGGTGAATGATATATACTGTATATGTACTGTTTTGCAGGTTATGAAGTGACTAGTATGGCCCAAATAGGATAGAAAATATGGTATGCGTACCATTAATTTGAATGTAATTGGTATAATGCACCAAATTTGTTTTTCAATTCAAATATGGTCTGCGTACCATCAAATAGTTGTAATTAGTTTAATTATCGCTTATCCTATTTGAAGAAAATGGCGCCTCCCATCGTGAAATTCAAGACGGAGTTTCCAATCCATTTTCAAGACGGAATTTGAAGTTGAAGCTTCAAGATGAAGTCGGGCCATACTAGATCACAATTATCTTATGCGTGCTTTAAGTTATTTATTGCTTTTAAATATGTCTTAAATATGCATGAGATTGTGGCTTGATTATGTTGCATGATTAAGGATTTTAGTTCACTTAAAATCTAACCAACATAGTAAGAGCCTTAAGTTCCAAACTTAAAAATTGAGTTAAAAGGTGCCATGCCAAAATAACACTTACTTGGATATCCTTTACATCGATCTTAGTAATAGGTTTCCGCCATAGCGAGGTGTTACTTATCGATACTAAAGGGGTAAGGTACACAAATAATTGTGAGTACATGTTAGTTTTGGTGAAACTCAACGATATAAGTAAGGAGTCCTTTTATGTCGTGGAAAAATCGATAGGTTTACCTAATAAGTTCTTAGACGTACCTATCAACCAAGAGTAGTTTCTAGACTATTAGCAAAAGGCTTTTGCTTACCTAAAATGTTTTAGAATTGAGTCAAAATTCATAATGTGCTTAATTCTTCAATGGTTTTAGGGTCTTGGAATCATTTTATTCACACCTGCCGGAACAATAAATTCGAATAAAATGCTAATGACTTGTTTAAATTGCATGATTGCTTTAATTTTCAAGTTATTACTCATGATAAATGTTTAGACTTTGCATGTTTCAATGTATGTTTTAATTATTGTTTATAATTAAATATCTTGCACTGCAGTAAATCCTTTTAGAAAGGTAACAATAAATTTCCTCGATTGGTAGTGAATCCAAGAACGATTCACGGAAATGAGAGAAAATGAGCAATTTAAATGTACGTTTCTTTTAGCGACTTTTATGGTTGTTTTTGAATATCAAAATCGAATGGCGAACCGATTGGTGCTTGTAGATTCAAAAAAAAAAAAAATATACAATGTAGTTTTGAGATCATAAAGCATTGAGTTTAAACGCTCAGCTTTACCAATGGTTAACAACCTAATATCTTTGTCCATTTAATTCTCGAATGAGTCTAGTCCCTAGACATTCGAATAGATCAATGCTTAGAGAACTTTAGAAGCTTTTGGTAAGATCATCTAGTTGAAACTTAATATTCAACATAAAATGGTAAGATCATCTAGTTGAAACTTAATATTCAACATAAAATGGTAAGAACCTTGTTGGAGTGACATTGGACATGTCTAACAAAGTATAAAAGTCAACACTAGAGAATTCAATTCTTAAGACTATAAGAAAGGGTACAAGAAATACGAAAACAAGGAACAAATGAAAGGAATTTACAATTCCGTTTCTACCTAAAAGTTTATGTTTAAAGAGAAGTAACATAGCAATCAAACTTCCTTGGTATCATATACCGCTTGAGGTTCTTACTTCGGTAATAACTCAAACAATGGAAGCTAGGCTACACTATTGACCTACAAGTGGGAAATGAAGCATGGCAATGATACATTAGTTGTAGGGTCATCTAGTTTGTTTTAAGTCCTTTCAAAGGCTGGAACTTAATGGCTATTTTGTTCCACAATCAGCATACCTAAATTTCTGTTTTCAAACACAGAAAGACTCACATTCAGAAGAACAAAAACAATGTTTGTTTGTTTATTTGAATGAAATGGTCATTTACGGGTTGAGTCAATATGCTTGATTAAAACAAACAACACTTTAACAATAAGAACTTTACTAGGTTCAAATCAATCTCTTGATTTGAGTTCCACAAATCTTTGGCATTGTTACTTAGAACATATCGACAAGTTAACATTCAAAGAGCTCTATTTTTATGGACTTTTGAAATTTGGTTGATTTCTAGATCAATTCAAGACAAGCTAGTCTTACTTGTTGAAAGTAACAAAAGATATGAACTATTGTTAGAACGCCTAGACAATAGAGTTCAAAGCTAAAGAAAGATTTTATGACTTTATTATTTCACATGGACTTGAGTGAAAATTGGTTTATTTACTCAAAGTGATATAAGTTTGAATCTGTTTGGCTAGTTCAAAGATTCAGAAGTATAAAATCCACTTGGTAAGAAATCATAAAGATCTAGGTTAGATCATGTTGATGATTACTTGAGACCAAAAATGATCATCAATGATTGTGTTTTGTAATTTCACAATCTAGGTCCATAAGATATAGCATATCTAAGTTGGAATAATCGAAGTCAATTAATACTTGATTCGATCAATGATGAATCATAAAGACTTTTCCTATAATTTCTAAAACAAAATGCTCAACTACACCAAACTAAACCAAATTCGTCAAAGCTATTGAAAAGTAATTTTAGAATATCTTTTCATATTATATATCTAAAGAGTTGCTAAACTCAGTGGGAGCTTAGTGTTTTTTATTCAACAAACTAAGGCCCAAGTATAGATATATGTTTCATTGTGATGAGATACAAGGGTATTGTTTCTACCACGAATTTTTGGGAACATAATGTTTGTTTGCTCGAAATGATGTCCTTTTGGAGATTCGTTTCCACAATGACAAGTGGGAGAAAATAGACCTCGAAAGTCTTCGAGGCGAACAACAAACATAAAACGGACATTCCGAAGGCTTTTCGAAGTTCTTTAGAAAATCCGAACACGTATTCTTTAAGGACTTTAGAAGTGGCTTTTAAAGAATAGACATCTCTTAGAAGACTTTACAAGTGCTTCAAGGAGAACGGAATATTCAAGGGACTTTCAAGTGGCTATTGATATTCTATTGTTTGATGTTCTATACCCAAGTAGGCATAGAGTTCAAGTCACTGAAACTATGAAATTCTTCTATTAGATAGTGAAAAAACATGGAGTTCAGGTCACTGAAGCTATGCGATTCTTCTATTAGATAGTGAAGAAACCTACAACTTGCAGTCAAACTATTATCATGTAGATTAATGAGTTTGTGACCTGTAAGAAAGCTATGACGAAACCCAGATTCCCTAAAATGGTTAGAGGCCATATATAGACTCCAATGTTTTAAATGGTTAGAGGCCATAAAACATACTCAATGTTTTGATGACAAAATTGAAATTTTGTTGATTTGCAAGAATAGTTTCACACCTATTGGGTGCAAGTTTGTTTTAAGGATAAAAACCATCAAACATGAAATTGTGTTCACACACAAAGCTAGATTAGTTGCTAAAGGTTACAAGCAAATTCACGGTGTGGATTGTGTTGAAACCTCATGCAAAATCGTAATGCTTAAGTCTATAATTCAAGCAATAATTGCATATTGGTACATATGGCAATTGGATGACAAAACGTATTCCTCAATCAAATGTTGGAAGAAACTATGTACATGGTATTGAAGGAAATAATGCCCTTGGTCCAAGTATGCATTCAATGTTAAGTCTAATAAATGCGGTTCAGTATTAATTAACAAGTTAATAATTCAGTGAGATCAAGTGAGCTGAATGCCTAGTCAGAGGCCGCTTCAGTTCAAGTGGAATTAATGATATTAATCCACAGCTTACTCTTGACTGAACCCGTAGGGTCACACAAATAGTACGTAAACGGATCAAGTATTTAATGGCATTAAATACTCTATCTATGGATATTCGGAATCGACGGATCTTGGTTTCAGTGGGAGCTGAGATCGTCACAAGCAAGAAATGAATACTCCGGAAACGATGATATTGCCGGAAACGGAAATATGGATCATATCGGAAATATAAATATTATCCAAGTCGTAGATGTTGCCGGAAACGGAAACATGGTACGTATCGGAAAATATTATCGGAAATGGAAATATTGCCGGAATCGGAAATATTGCCGGAAACGGAAATATTGTCAGAATCGGAAATATTACCGGAATCGGAAAATAGTTCCGGAAACGGAAATATTAAATATTTGTTCGAAACGGAAATTAATTCCGGAAACGGAAATATTAAATATTTGTTCGAAACGAAAATTAATTCCGGAATCGGAAATATTAAATATTGTTCGTATCGGAAATGAATTCCGGAACCGGGAATTTAATCGGAAGCGTATCGTACGAATAAGCATCGGACGAGGCCTGCCGGACGAAGGCCCAGCACGAAGCCAGGCCATCGCCCAGCAAGCAAAGACGCGCGCCAACGCCCAGCCCAAGGCAGCGCCAGGCCCACCGCAAGGCAGGCCCAGCGCGCCAAGGCAAGGCTGCCCAGCGTGGGCTGCGTGGGCCGAGCGCACGCGTGCGGGCGCCCTCGTGGCTCCGTGCGTGTGTGTTTGTGTCCATGCACAATTCCTAAATCTATTAGGATTTTGTGTATGATTAAATTCCTATTCCTATTAGGATTATTTAATTAATTAGAGTCCTTGTAGGATTCTAAGTTTAATTAAATCGTATCCTACTAGGATTCCAATTCCCTTTCCAAACCTCTATAAATAAGGGCCTAGGGTCATAATTTATAAACACGATTGAAGTATTCAAAAGGGTAAGTTTTGAAAGAAAATTCAGCCACACTCTTGCACAATAATAGCCGAAAATTCCTAAGCACCTTAAGGGCGATTCTAGTTGGTCAATCTTGAGGCGGATCCGGACGTACTGTGGACTATCTACGGAGGGACGACACTTGGAGTCATAAAGACTTGTTCTTGTTCGGTTCGGACGCAGCTAGGGAAGGCACGCTACAAAGTGTATGCATCTATACTATGCTAAAAGATTATGTGTAAATAATATGCTTTCCTGGCTTTATGGTTTTTCCGCATGATTTATGTATTGTCATATGTATCATAACCTAACAGTGGTATCACGAGCCTCTTATTATTCTCATAATCTAATTTGCATAAACATGGTTAAATATTACAAATTTGCAAGAATTAAAAGGGGTGATTAATTTTCGTAATTGTTAATTAATTGCAAATTGCGTTTATTTAATTATATGTACGCAGTTTTTCGGCAGTTTCTTCGTTACTCATCCAAATCGAGTGATTTTTGGTCCAATTCCGCATGTAAAAGGCATTCTAAAATTTTGACAAAACTAGTATTTTTCGGCCGAACCCAGAATTCTCAAATTCGAAGCCTAACTATGACTTTTCGGAGGTTTTAGTTTCTCGAACGCAAAATTTTGAAAATTTAAGATGTTAAATTAAATACTTGCGATTCTTGTTGATAAATCTTGAATTTTTGATTGACCTACTGTATATGTTTAACAAGTTTGAATGCCTAGCCTTGTTAATTATGCAATCTAATTTGTAATTATGATTAATTTGTTGAAAATTGGAATAATTTAGAATTAATTTGATTTTCATAATTAGTTAATAATTTAATTAGATACCTATGATTAAAACCACCATAAAAATTGTAAATTTGTGTTAAATTTTAAATTTTTATGACCTAGACTTGAATCCATGTTAATCGGAAATCAATTAATTAATAAATTTTCGATTTTTCGCCCTAAAATTATGAAATTAATATGATTTATTAATTTGTCATTAATTTTGAAAATAAAATTTTAATTATATTTTATACTGCCTCGCGCAAGCGAGCGATGCCTCGCTCGCAGCGAGTGTTGGCTCGCGTGCGACGAGCGCTACGCCCAGCATTGAACGACAGCGCGCAGCGAGCGATGGCTCGCGTGCATCGAGCGCTGGCGCGCGCAGCGAGCAGTTGCCTCGTGTGCTTCGATGGTACCTTGCGATGGTGTGCAGCGACGAATGCGACGCAACACATAGGCTGCGCGCACATGGCCAGCAATGGCTGCGTGCGTGTGGCCTATGGCTGTGCGTTGCATGGTGATGTTGCGTACCTTGTGTTACGATTAGATCGTTTTAAAATTTTAATTTGAAATTTTCAGTTCATGTAATTTTAATTAATTTTAAAATTAACAATTTAAATTATTTTCTTGGATTTAAATTTTGAATATTATAATTATAATAAATTTCATTTATTCTAATTATTTTACTAAAATTAAAATCATGAATTAATTTAAATACGACTGAAAATAAATTAAATATGTGGATTCAATTATAAATTTATATGAGCTTTAAATTTTAATTAAATTTGTATGTTTCCGGTTAGACTAGAAATACATTTTTATGTTTAAAATTAGTAAAGCATATGAATTTATTGGTTTAAGTGGGAGCCCTTTTAGTCATAAACTCTTGATTAGGTCTACAAATCCTTAAGGTTAAAACAACTTGATTAGAATTAATAAGGACTGAATAAATTGTAGATTATCGGTGCCCTTGATTAATTGCTGCAAATATTTATGTGATGCATAACATGTTTTACTAACCAGCTATGTGGGCCATTCATGATAATGAATGGGTGAATGGTATATATTGTATATGTACTGTTTTGCAGGTTATGAAGTGACTAGTATGGCCCAAATAGGATAGAAAATATGGTCTGCGTACCATTAATTTGAATGTAATTGGTCTAAAGTACCAAAATTGTTTTTCAATTCAAATATGGTATGCGTACCATCAAATAGTTGTAATTAGTTTAATTATAGCTTATCCTATTTGAAGAAAATGGTGCCTTCCACGGAGATTTTCGAGAAGGACTTTGAAGTTGAAGCTTCAAGATGATCGAAGTCGGGCCATACTAGATCACATTTATCTTATGCATGCTTTAAGTTATTTATTGCTTTAAATATGTCTTAATTATGCATGAGATTGTGGCTTGATTATGTTGCATGATTAAGGATTTTAGTTCACTTAAAATCTAACCAACATAGTAAGAGACTTAAGTTCCAAACTTAAAAAATTGAGTTAAAAGGTGCCATGCCAAAATATACACTTGCTTGGATATCCTTTACATCAATCTAGTAATAGTTTTCACTCAGCGAGGTGTTACTTATTGGTCCTAAAGGGGCAAGGTAAACAAATAATTGTGAGTACATGTTGGTTTTGGTGAAACTCAACGATATAAGTAAGGAGTCCTTTTATGTCGTTGCAAAATCGATAGGTTTACCTAATAAGTTCTTAGACGTGCCTATCAACCAAGAATAGTTTCTAGACTATTAGCAAAAGGTTTTTGCTTACCTAAGATGTTTTAGGATTGAGTCGACAAACTGTGCTTAATTCTTCAATGGATTTTTGGATCTTGGAATCATTTTATTCACACCTGCCGGAACACATAACTTGAATAAAATGCTTAATGAACATTGAATTATGCATGTATGCTAGAATTTAAGTTTATTAAGAGAAACTGTTAATGGTTATTTATTTTTTATTCTTTTCAATTGTAGTTTTAATTATGGCAAACAACAATTCATTCAACATTCGATCAATTCTCGAAAAGGAGAAGTTGAGCGGGAAAAACTTCCTTGACTGGCAAAGGAACTTGCAAATAGTTCTTATGCAGGAAGAAAAGGAGTATGTCCTGGAAGAGGCGATGCCCGAAGCCGCAGGCGACGGGGTCACTCAGGCAGCCCTCAATCGTTGGATTGATGCCAACAAGGATGTGAAATGTCTAATGCTCGCCACCATGAGTGCAGATCTGCAGAAAACGTTCATCAACTCAGATGCTTTCACGATCATCAGTGAGTTAAAGAACATGTTCCAAGATCTGGCTCGAGTCGAAAGATTCGAGACTCATAGGCAAATTCTTGAGACCAAGCTTAAGAGAGGCGAGCCCGTAAGTCCACATGTTCTCAAAATGATTGGACTCATTGAGAATATGAGTCGGCTGGATCAGCAATTCTCTCAGGAAATGGCTGTAGACACCATCCTCCATTCTCTTCATAACGGGTATGATCAGTTCAAACTGAACTACAGTATGAATAGTCTGGACAAAACGCTCACTGAGCTTCACGGTATGCTGAAGACCGCTGAAAAGAAGCTCAAAAGTGATAAGCAAGATGTGCTTATGGTGCGTGGGGGCAAGTTCAAGAAATCTGGAAAGAAGAGGAATGCTAAGAAAGGTGGCAACAAGGCCAGCCCAACTAAGAAAACTGGCGCCAAGTCTGAAAAGAGGAAGGTCGGTCAACCCACTTCTGAATCTGAATGCTTCTACTGCAAGAAGAAGGGGCATTGGAAGAGAGATTGCTTGAAGCTAAAGGAAGACCAGAAGAACGGAATAGTCGTTCCATCTTCAGGTATTTTCGTTATAGACTGTATACTTGCTAATTCAACTTCTTGGGTATTAGATACAGGTTGTGGCTCATACTTATGTTCCAATCCAAAGGGACTAAGAAGAAGTAGAAAGTTAAGCAAGGGTGAAGTCGACCTACAAGTGGGAAATGGAGCACGGATTGCTGCATTAGCTGTAGGAACTTATTATTTATCGTTGCCCTCTGGGCTAGTTTTGGAACTGGAAGAATGTTTCCATGTTCCAAGTCTTACTAAAAACATCATTTCAGTTTCTTGCTTAGATGCTAAGGGATTTTCCTTTTTAATAAAAGACAATAGTTGTTCGTTTTATTTTAAAGAGATGTTTTATGGATCTGCTAGATTAGTCAATGGACTTTATTTATTAAATCACGACAAACAAGTTTATAACATAAATACCAAAAAGGCCAAAAAGGATGATTCAGATCTCACCTATCTGTGGCATTGTCGATTAGGCCATATAAACTTGAAACGCTTAGAAAGACTTCAAAAGGAAGGAATTCTAGAACCATTTGACTTAGAGGATTATGGTAAATGCGAATCATGTTTACTTGGCAAAATGACAAAGCAACCTTTCTCTAAAGTTGGAGAAAGAGCAAATGAACTATTGGGTTTAATCCATACAGATGTATGTGGACCAATGAGTACAAATGCTAGAGGTGGTTTCAGCTACTTTATCACTTTCACTGATGACTTCAGTAGATATGGTTATGTCTACCTAATGAAGCATAAGTCTGAATCCTTTGACAAATTCAAGGAATTTCAGAGTGAAGTAGAGAATCAATTAGGCAAGAAGATTAAGGCACTGCGGTCTGATAGAGGCGGTGAATATCTGAGCTATGAATTTGATGACCATCTGAAAGAATGTGGAATTCTGTCAGAATTGACTCCTCCTGGAACACCACAATGGAATGGTGTGTCGGAACGGAGGAACAGAACCTTGCTAGACATGGTCAGGTCAATGATGGGTCAGGCCGAACTTCCAATAGAATTTTGGGGACATGCACTAAATACAACTGCACTCACTATAAATAGAGCTCCGTCTAAAGCTGTCGAAAAGACTCCATATGAGTTATGGTTTGGAAAGCCTCCAAATGTGTCTTTTCTTAAGATTTGGGGATGTGAAGTATACGTCAAACGATTAATTTCAGACAAACTTCATCCGAAATCTGACAAATGTATCCTTGTGGGCTATCCAAAGGAAACAAAGGGGTATTACTTCTACAATACATCTGAGAACAAGGTGTTCGTTGCTTGAGATGGTGTCTTTTTGGAGAAAGATCACATTTCCAAAATGACAAGTGGGAGAAAAGTAGACCTCGAAGAAATTCGAGTCGAACAACAAACTCTAGAGAATGCTCAAGATGACATTCAGGATGAAACTCAGAGATCTTTAGAAGAATCTGGTGAGAATCATGGTCAATCTAGAAATGTTACCCCGCGTAGATCGCAAAGATATAGATCTCAACCGGAAAGGTACTTAGGTACTTTGACGAACGAGAGCTATGACGTTCTATTACTTGAAAATGATGAACCTGCGACTTATAAACAAGCTATGACGAGCCCTAGCTCCAAGCAATGGCAAGAAGCTATGCAATCTGAATTAGACTCCATGTCTGAAAACCAAGTATGGGATTTGGTCGATTTTCCAGATGGCTACCAAGCCATTGGAAGCAAATGGGTTTTCAAACTGAAAAAGGACAAGGATGGGAAACTTGAAGTTTTCAAAGCTAGATTGGTTGCAAAAGGTTACAGGCAAGTCCACGGTGTGGATTACGATGAAACCTTTTCACCAGTTGCAATGCTAAAGTCTATTCGAATAATGTTAGCAATCGCTGCATATTACGATTACGAAATATGGCAGATGGATGTCAAAACCGCTTTCTTAAACGGCGTTTTAACAGAAACTGTGTTCATGACACAGCCTGAAGGTTTTGAGGATCCAAAGAATTCTAAAAAGGTATGCAAGCTAAAGAAATCAATCTACGGATTGAAGCAGGCATCCAGGAGCTGGAATATACGTTTTGATGAAGCAGTCGGTGACTTTGGTTTCATCAAGAACGCAGACGAATCTTGTGTATACAAGAAGGTCAGTGGGAGCAAAATTGCTTTCCTAGTATTATATGTCGACGACATATTACTTATCGGAAATGACATTCCTATGTTGAACTCTGTCAAGATTTGGCTTGGGAAATGTTTTTCGATGAAGGATCTAGGAGAAGCACAGTACATATTGGGCATCAAGATTTACAAAGATAGATCTAAAAAGATGATTGGACTTAGTCAAAGCACTTATATCAATAAGGTGCTTGATAGGTTCAAGATGGCAGACTCCAAGCGAGGTTACCTACCCATGTCTCATGGAATAACTCTAAGCAAGACTCAGTGCCCAAAAACACTTGATGAGCGTAGACGAAAGAATGGGATTCCATATGCATCATTGATTGGTTCAATAATGTATGCTATGATATGTACACGCCCGGATGTTGCGTACGCACTTAGTGCTACGAGCAGATACCAGTCAGACCCAGGAGAGGCACATTGGACTGCTGCCAAGAATATTCTGAAGTACTTGAAAAGGCACAAAAATGACTTCCTGGTCTATGGTGGAGATGATGAATTAATTGTTAAAGGCTATACGGACGCAAGTTTCCAAACCGACAAAGATGATTTCAGATCACAGTCTGGGTTTGTCTTCTGCCTCAACGGAGGTGCAGTAAGCTGGAAAAGTGCTAAGCAAAGCACCATTGCGGATTCTACAACTGAAGCGGAGTACATTGCTGCACATGAAGCAGCAAAGGAAGCTATATGGCTAAGGAAGTTCATAGGTGAACTAGGTGTAGTCCCCTCCATTAAAGGACCAATAGCCCTGTATTGTGATAATAACGGAGCTATTTCACAGGCAAAGGAGCCTAGACACCACCAAAGAGTCAAGCATGTACTTCGTAGATTTCACCTTCTACGAGAGTTCGTTGAAAGAAAAGAAGTCGAGATAAGCAAGATTGGAACTGATGACAACATATCAGATCCATTAACTAAACCTCTGCCGCAGGCGAAGCACAACTCGCACACTGCAGCTATGGGAATCAAGCATATTGGAGAATGGCTTTGATGTCTCTGTTTAATGTTTTAAAGTTTTAGAGTTTAAATCTTTGTAAAACATTATTGGTTAATCATTCACAATAAATGAAGAGAATTCATTTTTCCATTTAATTTGTGGTTTATTAAATGATGAGTCCCTTCAATTTGACGATATATTCAAGATAGATTGTTAGGACCAGTCCTGTGACTAAGAAATGTCTATCAAGTGAACTTGAATGTCAAAGGTTGAAAATGGTCCCTAGTCGGAGTTTTCTATAAAATTGGACGCATAGAAAATGTTAGACGACTAGAATGCAAGATGACTAGTAGTTCTGTTTCTTGAACTATGTGGACATGGCAATGTCATAATCATTTGCATAGATACTTACTTTGTGAAGACTAGTATCGGACAAGACATATGAAACTTTACTGTAAGAGATGAAAATCTGTCATAAGTAAATTTCATTAAAATTATTAGACACTAAATCCTCAATACCTGAGTGATTTGAGATTACTTGTTTGAGAACTGGTTGCTTTGACGTTGACCAACCGTCGCACCGTAAAAGGAGGCTATAAAGGCAACGCTCAGGTAATCACCTATCAAACGAAGTCTAATCTCAAGATCGCAAGATTGGGATTGTCCTCCCATAAATGGGGATGAGATGCTTAAAAGTTGTACAAGGCCACTCGGAGAGCTAGAAACTGTGAAATGCATGGGCGTGCTCGGATGAATCATAGGCTATGATTATCTGTTTATTTGATCAGTTGAACTCTGAAACCGAGAAACACCTATGGACATAATAAGGATGACAGCTCTTACCTTATGTTCAAGAGCAAGCATCGAGCGACAAAGGAATTAGGAAATGCACACTTGTCCCTAAGGACAAGTGGGAGAATGAAGGAAATAATGCCCTTGGTCCTAGTATGCATTCAATGTTAAGTCTAATAAATGCGGTTCAGTATTAATTAACAAGTTAATGATTCAGTGAGATCAAGTCAGCTGAATGCCTAGCTAGAGGCCGCTTCAGTTCAAGTGGAATTAATGATATTAATCCACAGCTTACTCTTGACTGAACCCGTAGGGTCACACAAATAGTACGTAAACGGATCAAGTATTTAATGGCAATAAATACTCTATCTATGGATATTCGGAATCGACGGATCTTGGTTTCAGTGGGAGCTGAGATCGTCACAAGCAA
The DNA here is from genome assembly GCF_020520425.1 of Spinacia oleracea. Classification (NCBI taxonomy): domain Eukaryota; kingdom Viridiplantae; phylum Streptophyta; class Magnoliopsida; order Caryophyllales; family Amaranthaceae; genus Spinacia; species Spinacia oleracea. Next base: position 175,954,220 of record NC_079490.1, on the reverse strand, counting down.
GAAATGAATACTCCGGAAACGATGATATTGCCGGAAACGGAAATATGGATCGTATCGGAAATAGAAATATTATCCAAGTCGTATATGTTGTCGGAAACGGAAACATGGTACGTATCGGAAAATATTATCGAAAATGGAAATATTGCCGGAATCGGAAATATTGCCGGAAACGGAAATATTGTCAGAATCGGAAATATTATCGGAATCGGAAAATAGTTCCGGAAACGGAAATATTAAATATTTGTTCGAAACGGAAATATTAAAATTACAAAAGAGAATGTCCAAAGCTAAAGGAAGATCAGAAGAACGGAACAGTCGTTCCATCTTCAGGTATTTTCGTTATAGACTGTATACTTGCTAATTCAACTTCTTGGGTATTAGATACAGGTTGTGGCTCACACTTATGTTCCAATCCACAGGGACTAAGAAGAAGTAGAAAGTTAAGCAAGGGTGAAGTCGACCTACGAGTGGGAAATGGAGCACGGATTGCTGCATTAGCTGTAGGAACTTACTATTTGTCGTTGCCCTCCGGGCTAGTTTTGGAACTGGAAGAATGTTTCCATGTTCCAAGTCTTACTAAAAACATCATTTCAGTTTCTTGCTTAGATGCTAAGGGATTTTCCTTTTTAATAAAAGACAATAGTTGTTCGTTTTATTTTAAAGAGATGTTTTATGGATCTGCTAGATTAGTCAATGGACTTTATTTATTAAATCACGACAAACAAGTTTATAACATAAATACCAAAAAGGCCAAAAAGGATGATTCAGATCTCACCTATCTGTGGCATTGTCGATTAGGCCATATAAACTTGAAACGCTTAGAAAGACTTCAAAAGGAAGGAATTCTAGAACCATTTGACTTAGAGGATTATGGTAAATGCGAATCATGTTTACTTGGCAAAATGACAAAGCAACCTTTCTCTAAAGTTGGAGAAAGAGCAAATGAACTATTGGGTTTAATCCATACAGATGTATGTGGACCAATGAGTACAAATGCTAGAGGTGGTTTCAGCTACTTTATCACTTTCACTGATGACTTCAGTAGATATGGTTATGTCTACCTAATGAAGCATAAGTCTGAATCCTTTGACAAATTCAAGGAATTTCAGAGTGAAGTAGAGAATCAATTAGGCAAGAAGATTAAGGCACTGCGGTCTGATAGAGGCGGTGAATATCTGAGCTATGAATTTGATGACCATCTGAAAGAATGTGGAATTCTATCAGAATTGACTCCTCCTGGAACACCACAATGAAACGGTGTGTCGGAATGGAGGAACAGAACCTTGCTAGACATGGCCAGGTCAATGATGGGTCAGGCCAAACTTCCATTAGAATTTTGGGGACATGCACTAAATACAGCTGCACTCACTATAAATAGAGCTCCGTCTAAAGCTGTCGAAAAGACTCCATACGAATTATGGTTTGGAAAGCCTCCAAATGTGTCTTTTCTTAAGATTTGGGGATGTGAAGTATACGTCAAACGATTAATTTCAGACAAACTTCATCTAAAATCTGACAAATGTATCCTTGTGGGCTATCCAAAGGAAACAAAGGGGTATTACTTCTACAATACATCTGAGAACAAGGTGTTTGTTGCTCGAGATGGTGTCTTTTTGGAGAAAGATCACATTTCCAAAATGACAAGTGGGAGAAAAGTAGACCTCGAAGAAATTCGAGTCGAACAACAAACTCTAGAGAATGCTCAAGATGACATTCAGGATGAAACTCAGAGATCTTTAGAAGAATCTGGTGAGAATCATGGTCAAACTAGAAATGTTACCCCGCGTAGATCGCAAAGATATAGATCTCAACCGGAAAGGTACTTAGGTATTTTGACGAACGAGAGCTATGACGTTCTATTACTTGAAAGTGATGAACCTGCGACTTACAAACAAGCTATGACGAGCCCTAGCTCCAAGCAATGGCAAGAAGCCATGCAATCTGAATTAGACTCCATGTCTGAAAAACCAAGTATGGGATTTGGTCGATTTGCCAGATGGCTACCAAGCCATTGGAAGCAAATGGGTTTTCAAACTGAAAAAGGACAAGGATGGGAAACTTGAAGTTTTCAAAGCTAGATTGGTTGCAAAAGGTTACAGGCAAGTCCACGGTGTGGATTACGATGAAACCTTTTCACCAGTTGCAATGCTAAAGTCTATTCGGATAATGTTAGCAATCGCTGCATATTACGATTACGAAATATGGCAGATGGATGTCAAAACTGCTTTCTTAAACGGCGTTTTAACAGAAACTGTGTTTATGACACAGCCTGAAGGTTTTGAGGATCCAAAGAATGCTAAAAAGGTATGCAAGCTAAAGAAGTCAATCTACGGATTGAAGCAGGCATCCAGGAGCTGGAATATACGTTTTGATGAAGCAGTCAGTGACTTTGGTTTCATCAAGAACGCAGACGAATCTTGTGTATACAAGAAGGTCAGTGGGAGCAAAATTGCTTTCCTGGTATTATATGTCGACGACATATTACTTATCGGAAATGACATTCCTATGTTGAACTCTGTCAAGATTTGGCTTGGGAAATGTTTTTCGATGAAAGATCTAGGAGAAGCACAGTACATATTGGGCATCAAGATTTACAGAGATAGATCTAAAAAGATGATTGGACTTAGTCAAAACACTTATATCAATAAGGTGCTTGATAGGTTCAAGATGGCGGACTCCAAGCGAGGCTACCTACCCATGTCTCATGGAATGACTCTAAGCAAGAATCAGTGCCCAAAAACACTTGATGAGCGTAGACGAATGAATGGGATTCCATATGCATCATTGATTGGTTCAATAATGTATGCTATGATATGTACACGCCCGGATGTTGCGTATGCACTTAGTGCTACGAGCAGATACCAGTCAGACCCAGGAGAGGCGCATTGGACTGCTGCCAAGAATATTCTGAAGTACCTGAAAAGGCACAAAGATGACTTCCTGGTCTATGGTGGAGATGATGAATTAATTGTTAAAGGCTATACGGACGCAAGTTTCCAAACCGACAAAGATGATTTCAGATCACAGTCTGGGTTTGTCTTCTGCCTCAACGGAGGTGCAGTAAGCTGGAAAAGTGCTAAGCAAAGCACCATTGCGGATTCTACAACTGAAGCGGAGTACATTGCTGCACATGAAGCAGCAAAGGAAGCTATATGGCTAAGGAAGTTCATAGGTGAACTAGGTGTAGTCCCCTCCATTAAAGGACCAATAGCCCTGTATTGTGATAATAACGGAGCTATTTCACAGGCAAAGGAGCCTAGACACCACCAAAGAGTCAAGCATGTACTTCGTAGATTTCACCTTCTACGAGAGTTCGTTGAAAGAAAAGAAGTCGAGATAAGCAAGATTGGAACTGATGACAACATATCAGATCCATTAACTAAACCTCTGCCGCAGGCGAAGCACAACTCGCACACTGCAGCTATGGGAATCAAGCATATTGGAGAATGGCTTTGATGTCTCTGTTTAATGTTTTAAAGTTTTAGAGTTTAAATCTTTGTAAAACATTATTGGTTAATCATTCACAATAAATGAAAGGAATTCATTTTTCCATTTAATTTGTGGTTTATTAAATGATGAGTCCCTTCAATTTGACGATATATTCAAGATAGACTGTCAGAACCAGTCCTGTGACTAAGAAATGTCTATCAAGTGAACTTGAATGTCAAAGGTTGAAAATGGTCCCTAGTCGGAGTTTTCTATAAAATTGGACGCATAGAAAACGTTAGACGATTAGAATGCAAGATGACTAGTAGTTCTGTTTCTTGAACTATGTGGACATGGCAATGTCATAATCATTTGCATAGATACTTACTTTGTGAAGACTAGTATCGGACAAGACCTATGAAACTTTACTGTAAGAGATGAAAATCTGTCATAAGTAAATTTCATTAAAATTATTAGACACTAAATCCTCAATACCTGAGTGATTTGAGATTACTTGTTTGAGAACTGGTTATAAAGGAGGCTATAAAGGCAACGCTCAGGTAATCACCTATCAAACGTAGTCTAATCTCAAGATCGCAAGATTGGGATTGTCCTCCCATAAATCGGGATGAGATGCTTAAAAGTTGTACAAGGCCACTCGGAGAGCTAGAAACTGTGAAATGCATGGCCGTGCTCGGATGAATCATAGGCTATGATTATCTGTTTATTTGATCAGTTGAACTCTGAAACCGAGGAACACCTCTGGACATAATAAGGATGACAACTCTTACCTTATGTTCAAGAGCAAACATCGAGCGACAAAGGAATTAGGAAATGCACACTTGTCCCTAAGGACAAGTGAGAGACTGAAGGAAATAATGCCCTTGGTCCAAGTATGCATTCAATGTTAAGTCTAATAAATGCGGTTCAGTATTAATTAACAAGTTAATAATTCAGTGAGATCAAGTGAGCTGAATGCCTAGCTAGAGGCCGCTTCAGTTCAAGTGGAATTAATGATATTAATCCACAGCTTACTCTTGACTGAACCCGTAGGGTCACACAAATAGTACGTAAACGGATCAAGTATTTAATGGCATTAAATACTCCATCTATGGATATTCGGAATCGACGGATCTTGGTTTCAGTGGGAGCTGAGATCGTCACAGGCAAGAAATGAATACTCCGGAAACGATGATATTGTCGGAAACGGAAATATGGATCGTATCGGAAATATAAATATTATCCAAGTCGTAGATGTTGCCGGAAACGGAAACATGGTACGTATCGGGAAATATTATCGGAAATAGAAATATTGCCGGAATCGGAAATATTGCCGGAAACGGAAATATTGTCTGAATCAGAAATATTATCGGAATCGAAAAATCATTCCGGAAACGGAAATATTAAATATTTGTTCGAAACGGAAATTAATTCCGGAATCGGAAATGTTAAATATTGTTCGTATCGGAAATGAATTCCGGAATCGGAAAATTAATCGGAAGCGCGTCGTACGAATTAGCATCGGACGAGCTTGCTAGACGAAGGCCCAGCACGAAGCCAGGCCCACGTCCAGCAAGGGAAACGCGCGCCACAACACGCCAGCCCAAGGCTGCGCCAGGCCCACCGCAAGGCAGGCCCAGCGCGCGCCCAAGGCTGCGGCAGTCGTGGGCTGCGTTGCTCGGGCTGTGCGCGCGCGCGCATGGGGCCCCTCGTGGGCTGCTGTGCGTGCGTGTGTGTTTGTGTTCACATACGAAACCTAAAACGTACAGGATTCGTTTAATGATTAAATTCCTAATCCTATTTGATAAATTAATTAAATAAGAGTTTCACTAGGATTCTAATTTAATTAATTCGTATCCTAGTAGGATTCCAATTCTCTTTCCATACCCCTATAAATATGTGGCCTGGGTTCACAATTTATAACGAGTTTTCAAGTATTAAAAGTTTATTTTTGAGAGAAAAATTCAGTCACATATCTTGCCTAAAAGTGCCGAAAATTATTAGTACCTTAAGGGCGATTCTAGTTGGTCAATCTTAAGGCGGATCCGGACGTGCTGTGGACTATCTACGGAGGGACGACACTTGGAGTCCTAAAGACTTGTTCTAGTTCGGTTCGGGCGCAGCTAGGGAAGGCACGCAACAAAGAGTATGCATCTAAACTATGCTATATGATTATGTGTAAATAATATGTATTCCTGGCTAAATGGTTTTTCCGCATGATTTATGAATTGTCATATGTATCATAACCTAACACCAGGCCCACCGCAAGGCAGGCCCAGCGCGCCAAAGCAAGGCTGCCCAACGTGGGCTGCGTGGGCCGAGCTATCTGAGTTCGGCGTCAAGTATCAGCCGAGGACCGCCATCAAAGCGCAAGCACTCGCTGATTTCTTGGCCGAATGCTCATATCAGGAAATGTTGGATGACACCAAAAGGACATGGGAAGTCTACACTGACAGATCTTCCATAATGAACGGCCCGGGAGCCGGAGTAGTGATGATACCTCCAGTAGGAAAAAGCATTGAATATGCCCTGAAGTTCGGTTTTATAGCAACCAACAATGAGGCCGAGTATGAGGTCGCGATCGCAGGGATAGAGCTATGCTTATCTCTGGAGGCCGAGCATGTTTGTCTCAAAACTGATTCCCAGCTCGTAGCCAACCAAATCCGAGGGTAGGGATGGAAATATCCAGTGGATGATCCAATAACCCGGTCACCCGCTCTAATTAAACGGATGAAAACCCGAAATAAATGGATGAAAAGCGGGTGATGGGTGAAGCGGGTGATGGATGCGGGTGATGTGTTTTCATCCATCACCCGACCCACCACCCGTATATCACCCGATCCATCACCCATTTATTTTATATATATTATTTTTATTTTTGTTTTAAACATAAAAATGTGTTAGTAAATCCATTATTTATTAAAGTTAGTGTTTGTTTAATTTTTTTGGGTTACTAAGTTATGCATGATGAGAAACAATTATATGTTTAGGTAGTAAATGTTGTATATAAGATTTTTTTTTTTGGTTAATTATTATGCATATTCTAAGGTGGTGAATTTTTAGTGGTTAATAGTTTTCACCCGAATATCACCCGATCCACCCGGTTCACCCGCGGGTAGACCTGTCAAACGGGTCGGTCGGGTCGGGTTGTAAAAAATTACTTTCGGGTTCGGGTTGAATCGGTTCGGTCACTTTCGGGTTCGGGTTTACAAATGCTTGTTCAAGACCCAGAACTTTCGGGTTCGGGTCGACCCAACGGGTTGAGAGATTTTAAAACGCACATTATATTTTCATTAATTTAGGTGATAAATATACAAAATATTGGCACAAATTAACAAATTTTCCTACGAAAGTTTATATTTAGTCAAATTTAACCATAAAATGACGTATAATTCAAATTAAAATCATATTACACACACCAATAGTAAAAACAACGTGTCTATTATGCTTAAATTTTCTCATAATCTCATTTATTACTATAAATATAATGATTTTCAATCGGTCGGGTCCAAAACGGGTTCGGTCGGGTTTTGACCCATTCCTTTTCGGGTTGCTCGGGTTCGGATAAAATCGGGTCACGGGTCACAAAATCTTGTTCAGGACCCAGTATTTTCGGGTCGGGTTCGGGTCGGTTTTCGGGTCGGGTCGGGTCGATTTTTGACAGCTCCACCCGCGGGTGATGGATGGACGGAATGCGGGTGATGAGTAAAGCGGGTGACGGATGGACCAGGTGGAGCGGATGAAAGCGGGTGATGGATGCGGGTGATGCTCCACCCGATCAAAATCCCACCCATTTCCATCCCTATCCGAGGGGAGTATGAGGCCAAATGGCCAAGTATGACAGCTTACTTGGCAAAAATTAAATCCTTAACGTCAAAGTTAAGATCCTTCGAAGTCATCCTCATCCCCCGAGGTCAGAACACACAAGCGAATGCACTGTCCAAACTTGCAAGCTCAACGCTCATCGACCTAAACAGGTCAGTCCATGTGGAAGTACACCAAGAAAGGAGCATTGACATGCCACCCCCCACAGTCTGTAATCTGCGTCCCGAACCAAGCTGGATGGACGCAGTCATCGCATACAAGGAAAGGGGAGAACTTCCCGAAGACAAGCTGCAATCAAGGAAGTTAAAAAGATTTAACCAATGGTTCATCATCGACGCCAACGGAGAGCTCATGAGAAAGTCATTCTCAGCCCCACTGCTGATATGTGTTGGCCCAACTGACGCCGATTACATCCTTAGGGAAATCCAGCTCGGCATATGTGGAAATCACATCGGAGGCAGGGCATTGGCACACAAGGCACTAAGGGCCGGATTCTGGTGGCCCACCATGGTTTCCGAGGCAAAAGCGCTAACAAGGAAATGCGAGAAATGCCAAAAGTTCGCACCAGCAATCCACCAGCCAGCTCAGACCATGCAATCAACACTCTACCCCTTATCATTTGCACAATGGGGCCTGGATATCATCGGTCCATTCCCCTCGGCTGTGAACCAGAAGAAGTGGTTGATTCTAGGAGTCGACTATTTCAGCAAATGGATTGAAGCCGAAGCAGTCTCATTCATCACTGAGCCACAAGTTCGCAAATTCATCTGGCAGAACATCATCACAAGGTTCGGAATACTGAGGCTAATGGTCTTCGACCATGGCAAGCAATTTGACAACACGCCACTGCAGAAGTGGTGCAAACAGTTCGGTATCCACCTCACCTACTCAGCAGTATGCCACCCTCAGAGCAACGGCCAAGCGGAAGCCGCGAACAAGCTCATCCTCAACGCACTCAAGACAAGAATCGAGGACGAGAAGAGTAAATGTCTAGAAGAGCTCCCTGGAACACTTTGGTCCCTTCGGACCACCGAGAAGGAAGCCACGGGGCAGACGCCTTTCCACTTGGTATACGGTTCTGAAGCTGTCATCCCTGTGGAGATCGGAACAGAAAGCTTGAGGATCCAAGCATACAACAAGTATGATGGAACCCAGGGACAAAGCAATGAACAACTTCTGTCCGAAGCCCTAGATCTACTAGATGAAGCTAGGGACGAAGCCATAACTCTCAACGCAGCCTACCAGCAAAGGGTTAGCAAGCACTACAACCGAAGAGTCAATTCCAGACCTCTAAAGGTCGGCGACCTAGTGCTCAGAAACGTTGCGGCAGTTCAAAAAGGAAGGATCCACGGGAAGCTCTCGGCAACATGGGAAGGACCATACATCATCCACTCTGAAAAGAGGACTGGCACCTTTATGCTTAAGCAGTTAGATGGAACAGTCTTGAAAAACCATTGGAATGCCGATGTTCTCAAGAAATATTTTGTATGATCTCACCCCCTTTGTAGTCCAAGTAAGTTGTTTAATGAGAAGAGGAAAGCCACTGGCACCATGTGTTTCATTAAACTTATCCCTATGTCTTTTGTTCTATCACTATTTTTTATACATGCATGTTACTTCGGATCTGATCAATCCGAAGCTAAAATCAACCCGAGACAGCTATTCCTTGGAGTCTAAAACCCAAGAAATAGCTAACTCAATCCAACCCGCAAGGTACCGTCCAGAATCCCCGGATTCGCGATACCCAGGGAAATTCCGTTCGCAACAAAGTCTCTCGAGTAGTTATAAAGAGTTCGGCTCAGATCCACGGGTCCCCGAAGCTCATAACTAAGAGTCAGACTTGCGACTTCTTGCCCAGGTTTCCGAACCACAAGAAGTCGGAAGAACGGAAACAGACGTTCCAGAGCTCAAAAGTAGACTCTTAACAGATCTACGGATCTGAAGAGCTCAGAAGCAGACTCTAAATATGCCTACAGACGTTAAAGAGCTCAAAAGTAGCCTCTTAACAGATCCACGGATCTGAAGAGCTCAAAAGCAGACTCTAAACGAATCTAGACTTTAAAAGTCCAGAAGTTACCGAGCTCCTCAACAAATCTACGGATTTGAAGGACTCAAAGGCAAAATGAGCCTCTTGGAAGATCTACGGATTTGAAGAGCTCAAAAACGAAATTCCTAACAGAAGGAAACCAGCATTTCCGAGGAAATCAAAGACTAAGGTCCAAAAGCTGCCAGCCTTCTTAAGAAAATCCACGGATTTGAAAATCTCGCAAACAAAGAGTTTCCTAGCAAATCTACGGATTCAAAAGCAAAGAAACTCGAAAACACAAAAGTTGAGAAGATCAGCCAAATAACAAAGCGAAGTCATTTTTCATTCAATATCTGGGGGGAACAAGTACGATTACACCAACTAAAGCTCGGAAAAAACCGAGGAATCCTCAAAAATTGAAAGCGAAATGACCTTAAAGCTAAAATCGGCAGCCATCAACAGGTAATTCGGCCTACCGAAGTACAAGGAAAGCAAAAAGAAATTATTTAAAGTACAACGCAGCGCCGAGGCAAAAGGGGGAAAGTCAAGCACATGTTCGGAGGTCCTCAACTGGAACCGACCGACTCTGAAGAAGACGACTGCCCGAATCCCTAACTCTTGGGAACTTCGGGATTAGTCCCCTGAGGAGCAACTTTCGAAGAGCCTCCAACAGTGGTATCACCCTCGGAGTCCGCCTTGCGAGCTCGATCCTCCTCAAAAGCCCTTTGACGCTCAGCCTCGGCTTCGTCACGATCGGCCTGGCACTCTTCCAAATGGTCCTTAGCCCTCATCCAGATCGGAATCTTCTCGTTCCAAGGAAAATGAGGCATGTGCTTCGCAAACATCCGCCGAGTACCTAGGATCCCATTCCAGTACTGTTCCCTACACTGGTCAGCAGTATAGAGTTCAACCCTCTCCTGCTCCAGCTTTCGAATGAGATCATCCTTCTCCCGAAGCTGAAGCTTAAGAGTAGGAACTTTGTTAGCTTCATTCTGGACCAGCTCCCGATTCTTGACAAACTGCTGGAGCCTCGACTCCGCCTCCTTCCTCTCCTTTGCCGCCGCCTCAAATTTAGATTTCATCTCTTTGAGAAGTCTATCCTTTTCTTCTAGTTCGCCCGCGAACCTGGTGGACATATCTTTGTTCTCTTTCTCAAAGAGGGCAATCTTCTCAGCATCCTCTTCAACTTGGAAGGTGAGCTTGCCAACTTCGGCCCCGATCTTCTCCGCAATAGCGCGAGCCTCGCGACTATACTGGAGGTACAGTTGCTTGACTTCCACAAGCTCGGAGAGTAGCTGTCCAGCCTTCTGGTCCAAGATAGGAATATCACGAGCATAAGCCTCCTGTTATTTCTTCAATTTCCTCTCCTCAACCGAGCTACACTCGGAGGCGAACGAGGACCAGAAAGCAGCCTGGAAAGAAGAAAAGATAAGCAAAAACCCAACAAGAAGCATAAACGAAGGGACCATACGAAAGAATCCCAACACTTACCTCATTCAGGTAGTATTGGGCCATCATAGTTGGATTCCTTTCCTCGGCCCCAGGAACCCTCCACTGCGGATTTGCCCGAAGCAGGTTCTCCCTAGAAGCTTTGGGACCCACCAACGAGCCCACATGAGCTAAAGGATCCTCCCCCAGGACCGAAGGCCTAGCATACCGAGCCATTGCTTGGAGAACCTACTCAGGGATCCTCTTCAAAGGAACGTCGGAGCACGGATAAACATGGATCAGTCTGTCCAAAGCCGAAGTAGAGGTAGAGCCTAACGTCTCACGAGGCCTCTTCGTCCCCTTACCTTGCTCGGATCCATCCCCCACGAAGCATGTGGAAAGAGGATCAACCTTTTCAGCCACCGAAGAATCAGGCATGGCCGCATCGGGGTCCGTAAGGTCCACCATCATCTTGCGAGGATCCTTCGGTTCCTCCAAAGGGACCTCCTCAGCAGTGGTTCCCCCCTCGGGAACAACGGGGTCAGTCTCAAACGCCTCCATCTCTTCGGTGACGTCTTGAACCAACACCCCCAAGGGCGTAGACGGCTTCAACGGAGAAAGAACAACATTTTCCTCCACGAAAGTTTGATCCACGGGCGGCGGCTCCGAAACCACCACACTTTCAGTTTCTGCCCTGGCGGAGGCATGAAGTCCAGAAGACTCTTCGGGGGAAGCATGTCCCTAGAAGCTGAAGGAAATAATGCCCTTGGTCCAAGTATGCATTCAATGATAAGTCTAATATATGCGGTTCAGTATTAATTAACAAGTTAATAATTCAGTGAGATCAAGTGAGCTGAATGCCTAGCTAGAGGCCGCTTCAGTTCAAGTGGAATTAATGATATTAATCCACATCTTACTCTTGACTGAACCCGTAGGGTCACACAAATAGTACGTAAACGGATCAAGTATTTAATGGCATTAAATACTCCATCTATGGATATTCGGAATCGACGGATCTTGGTTTCAGTGGGAGCTGAGATCGTCACAGGCAAGAAATGAATACTCCGGAAACGATGATATTGCCGGAAATGGAAATATGGATCGTATCGGAAATATAAATATCATCCAAGTCGTAGATGTTGCCGGAAACGGAAACATGGTACGTATCGGAAAATATTATCGGAAATGGAAATATTGCCGGAATCGGAAATATTGCCGGAAACGGAAATATTGTCAGAATCGGAAATATTATCGGAATCGGAAAATAATTCCGGAAACGGAAATATTAAATATTTGTTCGAAATGGAAATTGATTCCGGAATCGGAAATATTAAATATTGTTCGTATCGGAAATGAATTCCGGAATCGGGAATTTAATCGGAAGCGTATCGTACGAATTAGCATCGGACGAGGCCCGCTAGACGAAGGCCCAGCACGAAGCCAGGCCATCGCCCAGCGAGCCAACACGCACCATCGCATGCCAAGCCTCGACCAGGCCCAGCGCAAGGCCAGGCCCAGCCAAGGCCTGGGGCGCGCGCGCGAGAGCACATCAGTGGGCCGAGCGTTGTGCGCCTAGCGTGGGCCGCAAGGCTTGCGCGGGTGTACGGTGCTCATGCAATGCTTGTGCGGGAATCCTAAAGCAATCGGGATTTGAAATATGATTAAATCCTAAAACTATTAGATAATGATTATTTAATTAGAGTCCTAGTAGGATTATAATTAAATAAATTAGTATCCTAATAGGATTCCAAAACCTTTTCCATAACTCTATAAATAGGTGCCTAGGGTCACATATTTACATAGATTATTCAAGTATTCAAAGTGAGTTTTTGAGAGAAAAATTCAGTCACATACCTTGCCTAAAAGTGCCGAAATTATAAGTACCTTAAGGGCAATTCTAGTTGGTCAATCTTAAGGCGGATCCGGACGTGCTGTGGACTATCTACGAAGGGACGACACTTGGAGTCCTAAAGACTTGTTCTTGTTCGGTTCGGGCGCAGCTAGGGAAGGCACGCAACAAAGAGTATGCATCTAAACTATGCTAAATGATTATGTGTAAATAATATGTATTCCTGGCTAAATGGTTTTTCCGCATGATTTATGAATTGTCATATGTATCATAACCTAACAGTGGTATCAGAGCCTCTTATTATTTTCATAATCTAAATTGCATGAACATGGTTAAATATTACAAATTTGCAAGAATTAAAAGGGGTGATTAATTTTCGTAATTGTTAATTAATTGCAAATTGCGTTTATTTAATTATACGTACGCAGTTTTTCGGCAGTTTCTTCGTTACTCATCCAAATCGAGTGATTTTTGTGTCAATTCCGCATGTAAAAGGCATTCTAAAATTTTGACAAAAATAGTAATTTTCGGCCGAACCCAGAATTCTCAAATTCGAAGCCTGACTATGACTTTTCGAAGGTTTTAGTTTTTCGAATGCAAAATTTCGTAAATTTAAGATGTTAAATTAAATATTTGCGATTCTTGTTGATAAATCTTGAATTTTTGATTGACCTACTGTATATGTTTAACAAGTTTGAATGCCTAGCCTTGTTAATTATGCAATCTAATTTGTAATTATGATTAATTTGTTGAAAATTAGAATAATTTAGAATTAATTTGATTTTCATAATTAATTATAATTTAATTAGATACCTATGATTAAAAACCACCATAAAAATTGTAAATTTATGATAAATTTTAAATTTTTATGACCTAAACTTGAATCCATGTTAATCGGAAATCAATTGAATAATAAATTTTCGATTTTTCGCCCTAAAATTGTGAAATTAATATTAATTTATTAATTTGTCATTTAATTTTAAATATAAATTTTGTAAATTTTATGCGATTCGTTCATATAACTTGCACGCACAAAGCAATGGACGCTACGTGTTACCCTTAAGGGGTGTTGTATAGTGCGGGCATGTGACGACGAGCAAGGGAGCTCGTCGCCCATGCGGCACGAATGCAATGAGCAAGGGCATGGTGCACGAGCACAAGGCAGCAGCCCTGCCTTGTGTCGTGGGCTATGAGCAATGGACGAATGGGCATGGGCGAAGGCAAGGCACGGCAGTCGCGTGTGGGCAGCAAGCGAGCTGCGCCACAACGCGCATTGCCTCGCGCAAGCGCGCGCAGCCTCGCGCGCAGCGAGCGCAAGCTCGCGTGCCACGAGTGCTGCGCCCAGCGTCGATACCGCGCGCAGCGAGCGCTGGCTCGCACCAAGCGAGCGCTAGCGAGCGCGCACAGCATGCGCTGGCGAGTGCACGAAGCGAGCGCTGGTCCGCGTGCAGCGAGCGCTAGCGAGCGAATGCAGCGAGCGATGGCTCGCGTGCATCGAGCGCTGGCACGCGCGCAGCGAGCACATGCTCGCGTGCAACGAGCGCTGGCGCACGCGCATCGAGCGCTGGCGCGCGCGCAGCGAGCACCAGCTCGCGCGATGGCTTGCGAAGGGTAGAAGCAGCAGCTATGCGACGCAGCGCATGGGCTGCGCGCACATGGCCAGCGATGGCTGTGTGCGTGTGGCCCATGGGCGTGTGATGCGTGAGGTGTTTGCGTTGCGATTAGATCGTTTTGAAATTTTAATTTGAAATTTTCAGTTTACGTAATTTTAATTAATTTTAAAATTAATAATTTAAATTATTTTCTTGGATTTTAATTTTGAATATTGTAATTATAATAAATTTTATTTATTCTAATTATTTTACTAAAATTAAAATCATGAATTAATTTAAATACGACTGAAACTAAATTAAACTTTTTGGATTCAATTATAAATTTATATGAGCTTTAAATTTTAATTAAATTTGTATGTTTCCGGTTAGACTAGAAATACATTTTTATGTTTAAAATTAGTAAAGCATATGAATTTATTGGTTTAAGTGGGAGCCCTTTTAGTCATAAACTCTTGATTAGGTCTACAAATCCTTAAGGTTAAAACAACTTGATTAGAATTAATAAGGACTGAATAATTGGTAGATTATTGGTGCCCTTGATTAATTGCTGCAAATGTTTACGTGATGCATAATGTGTTTTACTAACCAGCTATGTGGGCCATTCATGATAATGAATGGGTGAATGGTATATATTGTATATGTACTGTTTTGCAGGTTATGAAGTGACTAGTATGGCCCAAATAGGATAGAAAATATGGTCTGCGTACCATTAATTTGAATGTAATTGGTCTAAAGTACCAAAGTTGTTTTTCAATTCAAATATGGTCTGCGTACCATCAAATAGTTGTAATTAGTTTTAATTATAGTTTATCCTATTTGAAGAAAATGGTGCCTCCCACGGAGATTTTCAAGACGGACTTTGAAGTTAAAGCTTCAAGATGAAGTCGGGCCATACTAGATCACATTTATCTTATGCATGTTTTAAGTTATTTATTGCTTTTAAATATGTCATAAAATGCATGAGATCAAAAGCTTGATTATGTTGCATGATTAAGGATTTTAGTTCTTTTAAAATCTAACCAACATAGTAAGAGCCTTAAGTTCCAAACTTAAAAATTGAGTTAAAAGGTGTCATGCCAAAATATACACTTGCTTGGATATCCTTTACATCAATCTAGTAATAGTTTTCGCTCAGCGAGGTGTTACTTATTGGTCCTAAAGGGGCAAGGTACACAAATAATTGTGAGTACATGTTAGTTTTGGTGAAACTCAACGATATAAGTAAGGAGTCCTTTTATGTCGTGGCAAAATCGATAGGTTTACCTAATAAGTTCTTAGACGTACCTATCAACCAAGAATAGTTTCTAGACTATTAGCAAAAGGCTTTTGCTTACCTAAGATGTTTTAGGATTAAGTCGACAAACTGTGCTTAGTTCTTCAATGATTTTAGGATCTTGGAATCATTTTATTCACACCTGCCGGAACACATAACTTGAATAAAATGCTTAATAAACATTGAATTATGCATGTATGCTAGAATTTAAGTTTATTAAGAGAAACTGTGAATGGTTATTTATTTGTTTATTCTTTTCAATTGTAGTTTTTAATATGGCAAACAACAATTCATTCAACATTCGATCAATTCTCGAAAAGGAGAAGTTGAACGGGAAAAACTTCCTTGACTGGCAAAGGAACTTGCAAATAGTTCTTATGCAGGAAGAAAAGGAGTATGTCCTAGAAGAGGCGATGCCCGAAGCCGCAGGCGACGGGGTCGCTCAGGCAGCCCTCAATCGTTGGATTGATGCCAACAAGGATGTGAAATGTCTAATGCTCGCCACCATGAGTGCGGATCTGCAGAAAACGTTCATCAACTCAGATGCTTTCACAATCATCAGTGAGTTGAAGAACATGTTCCAAGATCTGGCTCGAGTCGAAAGATTCGAGACTCATAGGCATATTCTTGAGACCAAGCTTAAGAAAGGCGAGCCCGTAAGTCCACATGTTCTCAAAATGATTGGACTCATTGAGAATATGAGTCGGCTGGATCAGCAATTTTCTCAGGAAATGGCTATAGACACCATCCTCCATTCTCTTCATAGCGGGTATGATCAGTTCAAACTGAACTACAGTATGAATAGTCTGGACAAAACGCTCACTGAGCTTCACGGTATGCTGAAGACCGCTGAAAAGACGCTCAAAAGTGATAAGCAGGATGTGCTTATGGTGCGTGGGGGCAAGTTCAAGAAATCTGGAAAGAAGAGGAATGCTAAGAAAGGTGGCAACAAGGCCAGCCCAACTAAGAAAACTGGCGCCAAGTCTGAAAAGAGGAAGGTCGGTCAACCCACTTCTGAATCTGAATGCTTCTACTGCAAGAAGAAGGGGCATTGGAAGAGAGATTGCTTGAAGCTAAAGGAAGACCAGAAGAACGGAATAGTCGTTCCATCTTCAGGTATTTTCGTTATAGACTGTATACTTGCTAATTCAACTTCTTGGGTATTAGATACAGGTTGTGGCTCATACTTATGTTCCAATCCAAAGGGACTAAGAAGAAGTAGAAAGTTAAGCAAGGGTGAAGTCGACCTACAAGTGGGAAATGGAGCACGGATTGCTGCATTAGCTGTAGGAACTTATTATTTGTCGTTGCCCTCTGGGCTAGTTTTGGAACTGGAAGAATGTTTCCATGTTCCAAGTCTTACTAAAAACATCATTTCAGTTTCTTGCTTAGATGCTAAGGGATTTTCCTTTTTAATAAAAGACAATAGTTGTTCGTTTTATTTTAAAGAGATGTTTTATGGATCTGCTAGAATAGTCAATGGACTTTATTTATTAAATCACGACAAACAAGTTTATAACATAAATACCAAAAAGGCCAAAAAGGATGATTCAGATCTCACCTATCTGTGGCATTGTCGATTAGGCCATATAAACTTGAAACGCTTAGAAAGACTTCAAAAGGAAGGAATTCTAGAACCATTTGACTTAGAGGATTATGGTAAATGCGAATCATGTTTACTTGGCAAAATGACAAAGCAACCTTTCTCTAAAGTTGGAGAAAGAGCAAATGAACTATTGGGTTTAATCCATACAGATGTATGTGGACCAATGAGTACAAATGCTAGAGGTGGTTTCAGCTACTTTATCACTTTCACTGATGACTTCAGTAGGTATGGTTATGTCTACCTAATGAAGCATAAGTCTGAATCTTTTGACAAATTCAAGGAATTTCAGAGTGAAGTAGAGAATCAATTAGGCAAGAAGATTAAGGCACTGCGGTCTGATAGAGGCGGTGAATATCTGAGCTATGAATTTGATGACCATCTGAAAGAATGTGGAATTCTATCAGAATTGACTCCTCCAGGAACACCACAATGGAACGGTGTGTCGGAACGGAGGAACAGAACCTTGCTAGACATGGTAAGGTCAATGATGGGTCAGGCCAAACTTCCATTAGAATTTTGGGGACATGCACTAAATACAGCTGCACTCACTATAAATAGAGCTCCGTCTAAAGCTGTCGAAAAGACTCCATATGAATTATGGTTTGGAAAGCCTCCAAATGTGTCTTTTCTTAAGATTTGGGGATGTGAAGTATACGTCAAACGATTAATTTCAGACAAACTTCATCCAAAATCTGACAAATGTATCCTTGTGGGCTATCCAAAGGAAACAAAGGGGTATTACTTCTACAATACATCTGAGAACAAGGTGTTTGTTGCTCGAGATGGTGTCTTTTTGGAGAAAGATCACATTTCCAAAATGACAAGTGGGAGAAAAGTAGACCTCGAAGAAATTCGAGTCGAACAACAAACTCTAGAGAATTCTCAAGATGACATTCAGGATGAAACTCAGAGATCTTTAGAAGAATCTGGTGAGAATCATGGTCAATCTAGAAATGTTACCCCGCGTAGATCGCAAAGATATAGATCTCAACCGGAAAGGTACTTAGGTATTTTGACGAACGAGAGCTATGACGTTCTATTACTTGAAAGTGATGAACCTGCGATTTACAAACAAGCTATGACGAGCCCTAGCTCCAAGCAATGGCAAGAAGCCATGCAATCTGAATTAGACTCCATGTCTGAAAAACCAAGTATGGGATTTGGTCGATTTGCCAGATGGCTACCAAGTCATTGGAAGCAAATGGGTTTTAAAACTGAAAAAGGACAAGGATGGGAAACTTGAAGTTTTCAAAGCTAGATTGGTTGCAAAAGGTTACAGGCAAGTCCACGGTGTGGATTACGATGAAACCTTTTCACCAGTTGCAATGCTAATGTCTATTCGGATAATGTTAGCAATCGCTGCATATTACGATTACGAAATATGGCAGATGGATGTCAAAACTGCTTTCTTAAATGGCGTTTTAACAGAAACTGTGTTTATGACACAGCCTGAAGGTTTTGAGGATCCAAAGAATGCTAAAAAAGTATGCAAGCTAAAGAAGTCAATCTACGGATTGAAGCAGGCATCCAGGAGCTGGAATATACGTTTTGATGAAGCAGTCAGTGACTTTGGTTTCATCAAGAACGCAGACGAATCTTGTGTATACAAGAAGGTCAGTGGGAGCAAAATTGCTTTCCTGGTATTATATGTCGACGACATATTACTTATCGGAAATGACATTCCTATGTTGAACTCTGTCAAGATTTGGCTTGGGAAATGTTTTTCGATGAAAGATCTAGGAGAAGCACAGTACATATTGGGCATCAAGATTTACAGAGATAGATCTAAAAAGATGATTGGACTTAGTCAAAACACTTATATCAATAAGGTTCTTGATAGGTTCAAGATGGCGGACTCCAAGCGAGGCTACCTACCCATGTCTCATGGAATGACTCTAAGCAAGAATTAATGCCCAAAAACACTTGATGAGCGTAGACGAATGAATGGGATTCCATATGCATCATTGATTGGTTCAATAATGTATGCTATGATATGTACACGCCCGGATGTTGCGTACGCACTCAGTGCTACGAGCAGATACCAGTCAGACCCAGGAGAGGCGCATTGGACTGCTGCCAAGAATATTCTGAAGTACCTGAAAAGGCACAAAGATGACTTCCTGGTCTATGGTGGAGATGAAGAATTAATTGTTAGAGGCTATACGGACGCAAGTTTCCAAACCGACAAAGATGATTTCAGATCACAGTCTGGGTTTGTCTTCTGCCTCAACGGAGGAGCAGTAAGCTGGAAAAGTGCTAAGCAAAGCACCATTGCGGATTCTACAACTGAAGCGGAGTACATTGCTGCACATGAAGCAGCAAAGGAAGCTATATGGATAAGGAAGTTCATAGGTGAACTTGGTGTAGTCCCCTCCATTAAAGGACCAATAGCCCTGTATTGTGATAATAACGGAGTTATTGCACAGGCAAAGGAGCCTAGACACCTCCAGAGAGTCAAGCATGTACTTCGTAGATTTCACCTTCTACGAGAGTTCGTTGAAAGAAAAGAAGTCGAGATAAGCAAAATTGGAACTGATGACAACATATCAGATCCATTGACTAAACCTCTACCGCAGGCGAAGCACAACTCGCACACTGCAGCTATGGGAATCAAGCATATTGGAGAATGGCTTTGATGTCTCTGTTTAATGTTTTAAAGTTTTAGAGTTTAAATCTTTGTAAAACATTATTGGTTAATCATTCACAATAAATGAAGAGAATTCATTTTTCCATTTAATTTGTGGTTTATTAAATGATGAGTCCCTTCAATTTGACGATATATTCAAGATAGATTGTTAGGACCAGTCCTGTGACTAAGAAATGTCTATCAAGTGAACTTGAATGTCAAAGGTTGAAAATGGTCCCTAGTCGGAGTTTTCTATAAAATTGGACGCATAGAAAATGTTAGACGACTAGAATGCAAGATGACTAGTAGTTCTGTTTCTTGAACTATGTGGACATGGCAATGTCATAATCATTTGCATAGATACTTACTTTGTGAAGACTAGTATCGGACAAGACCTATGAAACTTTACTGTAAGAGATGAAAATATGTCATAAGTAAATTTCATTAAAATTATTAGACACTAAATCCTCAATACCTGAGTGATTTGAGATTACTTGTTTGAGAACTGGTTGCTTTGACGTTGACCAACCGTCGCACCGTAAAAGGAGGCTATAAAGGCAACGCTCAGGTAATCACCTATCAAACGAAGTCTAATCTCAAGATCGCAAGATTGGGATTGTCCTCCCATAAATCGGGATGAGATGCTTAAAAGTTGTACAAGGCCACTCGGAGAGCTAGAAACTGTGAAATGCATGGCCGTGCTCGGATGAATCATAGGCTATGATTATCTGTTTATTTGATCAGTTGAACTCTGAAACCGAGAAACACCTCTGGACATAATAAGGATGACAACTCTTACCTTATGTTCAAGAGCAAGCATCGAGCGACAAAGGAATTAGGAAATGCACACTTGTCCCTAAGGACAAGTGGGAGACTGAAGGAAATAATGCCCTTGTTTCAAGTATGCATTCAATGATAAGTCTAATATATGTGGTTCAGTATTAATTAACAAGTTAATAATTCAGTGAGATCAAGTGAGCTGAATGCCTAGCTAGAGGCCGCTTCAGTTCAAGTGGAATTAATGATATTAATCCACAGCTTACTCTTGACTGAACCCGTAGGGTCACACAAATAGTACGTAAACGGATCAAGTATTTAATGGCATTAAATACTCCATCTATGGATATTCGGAATCGACGGATCTTGGTTTCAGTGGGAGCTGAGATCGTCACATGCAAGAAATGAATACTCCGGAAACGATGATATTGCCGGAAATGGAAATATGGATCGTATCGGAAATATAAATATTATCCAAGTCGTAGATGTTGCCGGAAACGGAAACATGGTACGTATCGGAAAATATTATCGGAAATGGAAATATTGCCGGAATCGGAAATATTGCCGGAAACGGAAATATTGTCAGAATCGGAAATATTATCGGAATCGGAAAATAATTCCGGAAACGGAAATATTAAATATTTGTTCGAAACGGAAATTGATTCCGGAATCGGAAATATTAAATATTGTTCGTATCGGAAATGAATTCCGGAATCGGGAATTTAATCGGAAGCGTATCGTACGAATTAGCATCGGACGAGGCCCGCTAGACGAAGGCCCAGCACGAAGCCAGGCCATCGCCCAGCGAGCCAACACGCACCATCGCATGCCAAGCCTCGACCAGGCCCAGCGCAAGGCCAGGCCCAGCCAAGGCCTGGGGCGCGCGCGCCAGAGCACAGCAGTGGGCCGAGCGCTGTGCGCCTAGCGTGGGCCGCAAGGCTTGCGCGGGTGTACGGTGCTCATGCAATGCTTGTGCGGGAATCCTAAAGCAATCGGGATTCGAAATATGATTAAATCCTAAAACTATTAGATAATGATTATTTAATTAGAGTCCTAGTAGGATTATAATTAAATAAATTAGTATCCTAATAGGATTCCAAAACCTTTTCCATAACTCTATAAATAGGTGCCTAGGGTCACATATTTACATAGATTATTCAAGTATTCAAAGTGAGTTTTTGAGAGAAAAATTCAGTCACATACCTTGCCTAAAAGTGCCGAAATTATTAGTACCTTAAGGGCGATTCTAGTTGGTCAATCTTAAGGCGGATCCGGACGTGCTGTGGACTATCTACGGAGGGACGACACTTGGAGTCCTAAAGACTTGTTCTTGTTCGGTTCGGGCGCAGCTAGGGAAGGCACGCAACAAAGAGTATGCATCTAAACTATGCTAAATGATTATGTGTAAATAATATGTATTCCTGGCTAAATGGTTTTTCCGCATGATTTATGAATTGTCATATGTATCATAACCTAACAGAAGCCGTTTCCTGAAGAGCCAAAATAATAGAGTTTAACTTCATTGAAAAATAAATCGTGAACAAGAAAAGCTCGCAAAAGGCCAAATCCATATGTGCTACCTTTTCTCTTCTTCTTCTCCTGTAAAAGCAAAGAAGGACAGCATCAGCACCCGAAGGAGAGCAAAGGTGAAGGAGTAAAAATGAAGTAAAATACCTGGATCCTAAATAAAGAAGTATCTATCCGAGCAGGGGACGAAACCGAATGGGCGGCACGCGGCGCAGCGTCAGTCCCAGGACCCTAAAAACAAGGGTCAGGACCGAGACGTTAGCCGACGGCCAGCGAAAGCACGAGCAAAAACAGAAAGAGTAAGAGTTTATACCGGATCCGAAGTTGTCTCCAGAGGACGAAGAACAACCTTCACCGGAACAGCTTCGGGGGACGAAACAGAGTCAAAGGGATCAGCTCGAGCTTCGGCGATCCGAGCAACACCCGCAGGGGACAGTACGTGATCCTTCAGACGAGGATTACGGGGATTCTCTTTCCCAAATTTGTACTCGGGAGCTGAATCGTGAATGGTAAAGTCCAAGGAAATGCCTAGAACCACGGGATCGGTACGCTCGAAATCGTACTCTGCAAAAATAAATTATAAATAAATCAATAAAATTGAACAAGGGAAGGGGGACAAACTCACTGAGGCACGGTCCTATCCGAAGGAAACCTACCCCTGTCAAATACCCTGCTGAGACCGGCAACAGCAAGAATATCCTCTCGAAGTATATAGTAAAGGTTCGGAAGCCAGCTAGCCGGTAGCTTGTAATTATCTTCCCGAGCCAGAAACCACTGGAGAAGATCCACATAGTGCTGATGATTCCGATCCGGAGAGCCCACCCTCGACATGTCAGGATCAGGTTTCACGAACCATTTTGGCGGACGGTAGAAGTTAGGGTGCTTCGGATCCGTCGGAACACGAACAAGCAACCACTCCGTTTTCCAGTTGTGATCGGAGCTGAGGTAAGGGTAAGCCGTGATATAGTTAGGCTCGCCCTTCCTCCGAGACTTCTTATTAACAATAGTCCACCAACCATACCCATCACCCTTGGAAGCATGGTTGAAAGACAGATCGTGGAGGTCCTTAAAAATAGCCACGGAGCAGGGGAAGTTGACAAAATCACACACCCACCGAAATCCGATGATGTGCCTCATAGACTTGGGAGTGAGTTAAGCCAAACTGATGTTGTACGACACCAGGAGCTCGGAAATTAATGGATCTAGAGGAAAGCGAAGACCATTCTCCAAGTGATGGGTGTACACAGAAATGAAACCCTTCGGCGGATGAGTTACCACTACAAAAATAGGCTACATATGTAGACGGAGTAATTGCGACAGTGTAACAAAGGGTCGCAAGAGATGTAGCAGCGCGAACATTACTGTGCAAATTGCGACGCTTTAGAGAGTCGCAACATATTTCGACGGACTAAAGCGTCGCTATATAAAAAAATAATTACGTGGACCCACGTATTTGTAAGCCCGCAAAATGATACTCCGTATTTCGCCCTAAAATCCCGTCTAATTCTCCTATCCCTGCTCCCACACCCCACTCCACGATTATCAGATCTCGTTCCACAACCGACTCAACCTACACTCTCAAAAATCAACTTCTCCGTGCTCCTCTAGAAACATTCCTACAGAAAAGCTCAAACAACTTTCTTACTTTTCTCCTCTAATTTCAATTTCTAAAAAGATCAAGATCAATCACCTGTATCAATCGTTGCTGCCGGAAACACCCAAATTAAAGAGGTGTAGAACCACCCATTATCCCCGCCAATTCGTGGCCCAAAAACCCCAACCCGTCTCTCACTTATTTGATGTTGCGGGTTGTTCTTGTTGCACGACGTTGATGCACCGTCTACAACCTCCTACCATCGTCTTCGTGCACCACCGCCGGTGTGGTACTGGCGCTGCTCCTTCCTTACTTCATCTGATTCGACACAAGCAGCTGTTGCCGTTATCTTTCTAGCACGGCTGGCGGTTGTGGGTGGTGGTTGATCCTTGCCGCCGCTCTTTTTCCGGTTGATCTCATTTGAGGGTCACGTTTTGGATGTTTTCGGAGACCCTTATGTTCTGTTGTCATTGTTTCTCTTGTTACTGTGTTGTCCTTATTGCTATTCTCTTCTTTGAAGATGATATGTCAGGTATAATTTATGCCCAACTTAGTTCTGTTGACTTTAAATCCCAAATCAATTTTATCTATTTGAGCTAAAAAATTTCAACTAGATCTAAGATTGTCCACTTTTAGTTTTGATAGTTAATTCTATTATTTTGATAAATGATATCTAGAACAATTTAGAGGAATTAATTAAGTTCCTTGATCAGTTACGGTAAATATTATTGTTGATTTGAAAGAGAGATTGATTCATGGTTATTTGGTGATAGTTATGGTAAATATTATTGTTGATTTGAAAGAGAAATTGATTCATGATAGTTAATTCTATTATTTTGATAAATGATATCTAGAACAATTTAGAGGAATTAATTAAGTTCCTTGATCAGTTATGATAAATATTATTGTTGATTTGAAAGAGAGATTGATTCATGGTTATTTGGTGGCGAGGTGAATCATTGGAATAAATAAAGATTCAAGTTAAGTTTGATAATTCTGGAAGGTCTGGTGATGTATTTCTCTTGGAGATGATATAAGGAGTTGGTCGTTTGTCAAAATTAGAAAATTATTAGATCAGTGGCTTCTCGTACCACATATGTTTTAAAACTTCTCAAAGTTACCTTCACTTCTCCCAGGAGAACTGTGACTGTGCATCTCACCACATGGACAATTTCTAATATAAAGATAAGGTAACCAAGTAAAAAAAAGAAGCCTTTCCCTGCACCAAAACATGTGTAAATAACCGAACTTACAATGGGGCCGATGGCATGTAGTATTGTTGTAATTCATGTTTTGATATAAGTTGTTGTTTTCCATCCATGAATTTGTATAACAAAATAGAATAGAGTACTGCTAGTTTCTTATAGCTTCTTTGAAAGCTCATCACGCATATTCTTTTACTGAGAAGATTACACAGTAACAGAGATGATGTCTTAATAACAGAATGTAACGAAATATCATGCCAATGACCAAAAGAAACACAATGAAACCCTGCATATTTAAAAGGATAAAAAATGAAAGCTTTCTAACTTGTGTTTCATGCAGATAGTATTAGCTAGAGTCCACTTTGATAAAACTACTAGCTTGTGTTTTCTGGATTTTAAGAATTATGTGATTTAAGTTTAAGAATAAGATTTTGATTTAAGTTCAAGTATTGTGTTGTTTTGCTTTTGAATTTGAGATTTCGCAAATAAAGTGTGATGTTAATAATTATTTTAGCATTCCAATGAACTCAATATTTTGTTTCCAAATCTAAAATATTATGATTGATTCGAATGTGAGACTTGTGAATGTTTGATTGCAAAGACTTGTGAAAGTTTGATCCTGATTTGTGAAAGTTTGATCTTATGCGATATGAGATTCTGTTAAAGATAGTTAAGCTTATTAAGAATGTTAAAGTTTGTAACGATTTTGGACTCTTTTATTTGGGCAAGCTTGTGCTAGCGTAATGATATTTGTTGGTATGTTTCTCGAAGTAGTGTTGGGATTGAGTTTTTCTAAGCATTCAAGCTATAGGCATGGAAAATTTTGAAATAAGATACGGAGTACATGCTTCAAAAACTATGAGTGCATCTTATATGTGTTAATCTATGTTTGGGATTAATAAGGTTTAGCAAGAAATATCGGTTGAATCATACATGAGTACTTATTCATGATATATTTCTTTTGTATTGTTTTGTTTCTCTTGAACTATTATTTGAGCCATATCATATAATTTCTCAAGAGGGAAATTGATTGTGATTCTTAATTAGTGGAAATTCGTATCATTGTTATTGCTGAGGTAAATTATGGATTTAAAATTATAGGATGGTGATAGAGTCCTTTAAGGAATTCAAGTTGAGTTGATAATCTGGGAAGCTAGATGGCATGTTACTCTTGGAAGTTATTTGCGGAATTAATAATGATACAGGTACACATTGTCCATCCACTTTGATAGAAAAATAATTATGGCTTGTGTTCCCTTTATTTTAAGAATGTGATTTACGTTTAAGAGTTACCTAAAGCAAATCCCCTCAAATACATTCACAATCTGTAGCAATCCTCTCATTCCTCTCAATATTTAAGGATGGAAATCCCAGGTTAATGGGTCTTCAGTCTTCACAATTGCCCAAACAAAAACATTTCAAGTTTCTAAAAATTAGTGTTTTTTCTGAGAAATTCGTCTGAGTTGTGGGTTATAGAGATATAACTTCTTTGGTTTGTCAGATATATTCTCCCAATTCACTTAAGAAATTCTTGAAGGTTTGCTTGTATATAATATTTTTAATTCTTTTGTTGCCGGAATTTGTGTGTTTGAAATTTCTTTTCTATATACTCATAGTAGTTTTCTGGCAATTTAACAGATTTATGTTGGAAAAGATATTTAATCCAACAGATGGGATTGGGTTGGATTTTGTTGATGAGTTTGGATAGCACTGTGTTTTTATCCTTGTTGGTGAGTTTGATTTATGGGTATTATTCTAGTGTTCTTGGTAAAGTTCCTAGATTGCTAGTTGTTGCTGAGAGCCTGAGAGGCAATCCTTTAAAATTAAAAACCTACTTGTCTTTTTCACTAAGATTATTATTGTTGTTTTGTTATATATTCTTCTCCTAGTTACAAAATTATATCAAATTATTGTATACTTTTGGAATTATTGAGCTGAGAGTAGTTTTTTTTTATCTTGATGTTCTGATATATATAACTGAGATGAGAGTAGTAAAGTTAGAAATTGGGAATTTCCCTTAAGTTGAATTGCTGGTGCATCATATGAATTATGCATTTTTGTTATGCTTGAAATTTTGACAGTAAGAAACAGGGACCAAGTTATGGACTTAGTGTTTCATACATGGTTATCATAGTGAGCTAGATTAGAGGTTGTATTACATGTATACATTGCATTGGCTGCATATGCATAGAAAAAAAGGTTAGTACTTGCAGTAGCTTTTATGTAGTAGGGATTGCAGCAGTTCCTAGCATACTACATGCTAGTGAGAGCCGATTCTATCATATTTTGCAACCTTGTGGCTGTGTCTGGCTATGAGTGTGTTTTTATGAGACAGAAAAATGTCTTGATTTGACCTATCCTCTTGACCACTTCAATTCCATAAAAGTAGCTAAGTTCTCAAGTGTCTTTCATATAAAACTGAACTGAGAGAAGAGATTTAGCATTATCTATGGCCCTTTGACAATTTGCTGCCAAGATTAGATCATCCACATACACTAGACCAGCTATAAACTTTCCACCTTTATTCCTTGTGAATAATGAATAATCAGTCTTAGATTGTTCAAATCCAAAACAATTTAATGCATAGAGGGAATTTAGTAAACCATTGCTTTGGTGCTTGCTTTAAGCCATAAAATGACTTCATCAATTTGAGTACTTTGACCGGAGATCGAGTGTGTTTCCCTATCACTTATTATGAGGCCCTGGTCATTCATGACATTTGGTGGTGGCCGGCGATTCGATCTGGCCGGCTGTACAGTTTTGGGAAGGAGAGTGCCTATATTTTTTGGTTAACTTGTTGAAGCTGCTGGGTTGTTTGATGTTTATTATGATGGACATGTTGAATTGCTAATGCTTGCCGCTCTGAATATAGATCTTCTGATATGCTGCTTCTTTGGTCTAATTTTCTGTTTGGTTCTGTTCTGCCTAATCTGCTGCCAGTAAGCCGTTCTGCGTGTTTTTGCCTTTGTTGACTTAGGTTCACTGTAGTTTTTTTGTTGCATTTTGTTTTTGGTGATTAGGTTGTTTGTATTTAGAGCATAGAATGTTAGTGAGGAAGTGATGTCCTTTTATAGCTTCAGTTTTTGTGAGATAAAGTTGTTGTACTACCCTTGTTTTCTTACCATGAGCCGAGGCTTCTGAAATCTGGCCGGCTGTACAGTTTTGGGAAAGAGAGCGTCTCCTTAGTGTCTCTAATTTGCTATCGAAAAAAATGGTATACTGCTTATTTGTTTTATCTCTTTTTGTAGTTTCGGTTGCTGGTAGTCTATTCTTGGGACGATAGTTGGAGCAACTGTCGAACTTCTCCTTCCCTGTTGTTACTAATCCAGGTATTATCAGTTCTTTTTAATTTTTATGTTGCATTTCTCTTGATTACCTTTGTACTTTCTGAAACCGATAGTCCGTTGTTGGGACGTTTGTTCGAGCAACTAACGAACGTCTCCTTCCTTGATGTTGCTATTCCCAGGTTACAGTAGATCTGTTGTTTTATGTGATTTAGTTCCCTATATCTACTAGGGCGTTGTATACTTCTGAGAAGTAATAAGGTATTATGTTGATATTAGCTGAAACACAAGTTTGGTGTTAGGTCTGGGTTGTTAGCAAACTATGGTTTCTGTTAGTTAATTTATGATCCTCCTTCTGTAACTCGTAAAGAAAACACAATGTTAAATGCCCCATATTACTTCATAAATCATTTTAAAATACAAATGGCCATGCAAAATAATGAACTTTGATATTGTTACACTCCTGTGTCATAACAGAGCTTTCAAATGACACTAAATATGGCTTAACCATGGTCATTAAAATTCCACCTAAAAAAGATTAAGCTCCAAATTCGATCATGAGCTCAGACCACAACAAAGCACCAAATTACCATCATAAAGTGTAAGCCAATCCAAGAGAGCAGCCCGACTTACTCTCCTGATAAAATCTCAGTCGAACTCTGGCCATAAGTGAGAGATAAGTCTGAAATCAACTACAATAAAGAGTTTTAGTTGCGCATAGTAATCAGAAGTCTTGAGTTTTCTTCATAAAAACATGGTTTCAACAAAGTAAGAAACTGGAACTGGTTGACTAGCAAGCATTGATATTAAATGTACTGACCTGGAAAACCAGCATAGAATGCTGCCATCCGACATTCCATTGCTCTTACAGAACCAAGGGCCAAAACTGTACCCACCACAATATCTCCTACCTCACATGGGTTTACATTTGTCTTCTTTATCAATTCCTAAGGTTGAATATTGCACATAGTAAAAGCTTGTTTTCTGTTTGATTGACTTCTATAGTCTGTTTTGTTTGGTCTGTTCACTTATCTTTATATAGCAGCTCCATACTAGTTTATGAACAGGCTATCTGATTTCTTGTTGTTGAATACAAAAGTTTCTTGATCTTTCTATTTGTCTTGTTTACTGTTACTTGTGATGAGGATCATAGTATTGTATGAGCAACACATCGTTTATTGAAGAAACACTTTTCAACTGAGTCTAGAGCTATCATCTATGATTTATCCTTACAGAACGTATTAGGGGGGAAAACTAGACAGAAGTAGAAGATATTGGGGCTGTTATCCACCTGTTGTAGCCTTTGTAGACGAGTTTTCCTTTCTCATGTTTATCAGTATGTTTAGGTTAAGATAGTGTTGGTAATGATTTTAAAAAGCAGGGCAGCTGTTGCAGAAACTGCTATTTGAGAAATAATTTCTAGCCATCTACATATCTACTTGTTGCTGTTCTAGGTGCCTAACTTTCATACCCTTTTTTTTGAGGAAAACGGCACCGGCCATTAGTTATCATTATTAATTAAGCAGAAATCAGTAGCAACAATATCCTCTACTATACTCGGGCATCCCCCTCTCTATAAACATGAACAAAGCTAATTGAGTCAAACAAGCTAGCTATCTCACGAATTTCCCTGCCAATCATTCCCAAATAAAGGCCATCTCTTATCTCCCCATTTACCAATTTAATGACCTTTAAACAGTCACTTTCTACCACTACATCCCTTGCCCCACATTGTATAGCCAACTTTAATCCAAGAACAATTGATTTTGCTTCTACTATACTGACTTCCCACTGATGTGCTACCTGTAGGCACGCAGCTCACACAACAGCCCCCTCCTCATCTCTAATTATCACCCCCATCCCAGCCCCTACATCTTTAAATATAGCCCCGTCAACATTAATCTTCAAGACCCCTGCAGCAGGTGGACTCCAAGTAACTTCATTACGATGTATGATCTGCATTCTTCCATCCCCACTCCCACTATCCTCCTCTACCCCTCCCCTTCGCCTTGCACCAGTACCCTCCTGTACAGCCTGCTCAAATGCTTGCAAGGCACAAGCTGTTGCAGCTACTGTCTCACTCGGGCACTTGGGTAAGCTGCCATACAACACCGCATTGCGATCATTCTAACGCATCCATGTAAGCATTGCCGCCATATTTTTCTCATCCTCCTTCAAACAGTCCATCCACCACCCAACCCAATCGATCACATTGCCCACATTCATACCCTTGCTCACTGTACATCAGTGTTTGCCTCATACCCTTGCACACTAAAAGAGGTCAAACCAATACAGATGCACACATAACACGGCTATCATCGTACGTGAGTAAAAACTATGCATCTAGGCTGTAGGTGATTAGGTGCAATAGTATTAAAATATTATTCCAATATCAATGGATGTCCGATGTTTGTCCAATTTTATAAATACTGTCAATCTCAATCAACCAAATGAATTAAAAAAAATTATGCCAGAACATGCAGGTGTAAACAAGATGGTTAAACAAGACGCAACAAAGAAACCAATGTATCACAAACTAAAGAACAAAAATAAAATAATACATTTGAAATGAACTTGATCAGAAAAGGCATGACATTCAACTTGGTCTGTATTCAACCACTTGGTGATAACGATAGGTAATAAGGGCTCAACTTCGTCTGTATTCTAGAATTCTATTCATTGGGGAGCAGAGAATGGGTACAAAACATCTATTTGGCATGACAACTGGTTGGTTTTGGGATCTCTTAGAAGTCTCATCAGGGGGTCTTTAAGGGAGGGGGGAGAATCGTTGACCCTTAATGCTTGTATAAAAATCAAACATGGAATGTGTCTCACCTCTGTTAAGCTCCCTGCACATATCTTACAGTCTAGTCAATGCACTCTATCAAAGTTTCGATCTTTTTTGGGAGAATCGAGTTTATGTTGTATACAGAAACTGGCTTCCATAGTGCTTCTAAAGGGTGATTGTTTTGTAATTGGATCTGTTTTTAGCTGGTTAAATAAGTTATTCTTATGTTCAAAAATATGTTTGCTTGGCGAATTTTATGATGTCAAGTGAGAACATGTCGAATCGAAGTTTTGCTTTGTTTGACTAACAGTCAGGGTATTGGAACATGATTATGGGTGGTATGGATATGACTGCTCAAAGTGTTGAAGTTACCAAATTTGAGAACATTGCCAGTGTTGTTTTCCTAGAAACATGCCTATGTTGTGCTCTTGGTAGCTAAGTTAGTCGGGTAATCAGGACATGTGTATGAGCATCATGAATATAGGTAAAATTTATGGAGAATGGCAGAGGTTAGATCCCTGTATTAGACGTTGGTGCTCTTGTCTAAATTGAAGAAACATTTTGTCAGCTGGCTAGGATTATCACTTATCAGACATGGTAATGTGTGGTATTATCTTAGACATGCAGAACTGTTTAAGTATGAGGAAATTGGCGGAGTTGGACCTCTAATACACTATGTCTGTGTTGGACACGGCTGAAGCTACCTTTTTCACAAATTATCATGATTCTCGAACAAGGGCATAATGTATGCCGATTCTTTACTGAATTGGATCTCCAAATAATGTATGCCGATTATTTGAGATGATTTTCTTTATGTTTGTGTCACAAACGGTCATCTTTACTTCTTTATTTTTATATTTCAGATTTCCATTCCATGTTCATCAGGAAGGGGTCTGACACCTGCGGAGGTTTGCCTTCTCCCGTAAAATTTCCATTACTACCGATTCTACTTTTACTATTG
Source organism: Spinacia oleracea (assembly GCF_020520425.1). Classification (NCBI taxonomy): domain Eukaryota; kingdom Viridiplantae; phylum Streptophyta; class Magnoliopsida; order Caryophyllales; family Amaranthaceae; genus Spinacia; species Spinacia oleracea. The sequence continues at coordinate 175,922,412 of NC_079490.1, read as the reverse complement.
TGTTATATCGTCTTTGGTTATTGAATCATATGACATTTGAAAATTCCACAACGATGACTGTTAATTTTCCCTTAATTTTATGGAATGTTCATCATATTTCATATATATTTGACATTAAATTTTCTTTGCAGATTATTGATGATTCAAGTGCTAATAGTAAAATGTAGATCAAGAGATGAAGTTATCTTGAAGCTAAGCTAGCATAAAGATAGGTTTACTTGGTAATTAGTTTGTTCGTAGCCATGAAGTTGTTTTTATTTAGTTTTGGATTATCTTGTAGAAAAAATGATAATTCTAGTTAGAAAGTTATTTTTATTTTAAAATGTCGCTTTTATTTCAGTTTGACTAGACTCTGCGAATTAATTTAATATGTAGATGATTTTTATCACTTTTTCTAAATTTACTACGTTATCGCTAAGTATATATGAATCATAGCATGACGTTTATATATATTGCTTTAAGATAATGTACGTAGTAAGTTAATACTTGTATTTGATTATGTTATCTATGGTCGATATACATTTTTTATAGATAATTCTTGATTTTAGATTAATTGATATATACATACATATATATATATATATATATGAAAAAAATATAATGCAAATTGTGACGCTCCAAAGTGTCTAAATTATTATGTATATATGAAAAATAATATGATGCAAATTGTGACGCTTTAAAGGGTCTAAATTATTTTGGAGGGAATAAGGAGAACTCGCACGAAAATAAACGTATGGGGACTCTTATAAGAGTCTAAATATTTCGGGTGTCTAAAGCGTCTCTATATGGTTTATAGTGGCAAATGTGTCTATATGCGTGCAAATAGTGACGCTTTTTACAGTCTAAATATTGCGACTATCTATAGAGTCCCTATATTTCAAATAGCGGCGACGAAATACATCGATATTTTGCAAATTGTGACTCTCTAAAGCGTCGGTAAATAGCGGCAATGAAAATAGCGACTCTCTCCCGAAGCGTCGCTATGTGAAATAGCGACACTTTAGAGCGACGCAATTTGTCCCAAAAAGCGTCACAATGTGCCGCGTTTTTTTGTAGTGTACGCGAGGACGCTCCTGTTTGGGAAGTTCACACCAATACCCCAGAGCATGCTGGATCCCATATAGCTCCTCGGCTTTTCGATGGTAGGCTCCCAGCTTCGCCTCCACCAACCAGTCACCACTCACTGACTTTTCCAGCGGACCGTCAATCTTGGTAGTCTCATACAAGATCGGCGCAAGCTTTCCCTTCGGATCTGCCTCGACCAGTGAACCGGAAACTCAGGATAAGACCGACGATGATGATCTCCTGAAACACTGGCCTTCTTACCAGAAGCAACACGTTCAGACCCACTGAACCCCCCAACAGATCCACCCTTGGAAGCATCCCAACCGGTCGAAGCCTTCTTCGGCTCCTTTTCCGAAGGCCAACCCTTCGAAGGATTCTGCACCCTTTCTAAGGGGACATCTTCCCTCTCACTAGAAGAACCACCAACGAACTTACCCTTGCCCTTGTTCTTAGCCATGGTCGAAAAGACCTAAGTCTAGGGTTCAGATGGGAGGGTAGAAGAAAGAGCAAGAAAAAGAACGAAATTCACAAGCAAATTACCTTCTTCCGAGGCGGAATTCGCCGGCAAAGCGAATGAAGCTAGTTTCCGAAGACAAAAGCTAACCGAAGACCGTAGATCTGAAGAAATTTGAAAGCTGCGATCGCCGGAAAGGTTGTGAAATAAAGAGAAAGTAAAGTTTGGAGGGAAGTCGCGTCTAGTATTTATAGAAGAAAAGAAAGGGCGCATCAACTTCCCCAAAACCCACGATCTCCACTAACTCAAAACAAGTCCCAACACTTGTCATCAATGCAAATCATCTCTTTTTCAAAAAAAAAGAGGGAACTTTTGGACTTCTGACAGCTGGAAACCCACCCATTTAACTCTAAATGGGCCGGGTTTGGGGGGCATGTTGTTTGGGCTCCCAATTGAATACCAATTGGGCCACTAAGTCCAAAGCCCAATGGCTCAACACAACAACATCAAACCCACTACACTCCAAAGGGCTATTCAGCCATCAACCAAGGCTCATGGCCCAATAGCAATAAATGACATATGGGCATTTATTATGCAAACACTATAAATAAGCCGCCAAGGCTCACACCTCAAGGTACGTCCAATTTATCGCCTTAAGACTACTCTCTAGAGAACTTCTTTCTCTAGAATCCGAGCATCGTTCTTACTTAGGCATCGGAGGGGCTTTCCTCGGAGACACCCCCGAGGCTAGTAACTTGTCTTTGTACAGGTGAATTCGGACATTACTAGATCTTGCTAGCTTGAATGAGTACAAAATTTGAGTACAAAATCCATCCGGATACAACATTAAAACCCGCAAAGGTAGTACAAAATTTGATTTGCCTGCCCTTGATCGTTGAAGCCTCCTATATGCTCACTACCACACTTAATTAGTGTTTTAATTGTGCGCCAAATTATTATTTACATATGCGTTCCACATTATTTCCTTTATCATTTGGCTTGAAGCTCGAACAATTAACTCGCCCGGATTAGGGAAGTCCGGACACTTGAACAACAAAAGACAAGTACAAAAGGATAGGAAATTTACGAATTGGTTGAACCGACCTTATAATTAATTAAGCAGGAAAAAATATGGCTCACAAACAAATTAAGTCACACCAAGTAACTAGATATTTTCTTGGAAAAACTTAAAGTCAGTTTATTCGTTTCAACTTATTTTAAGTTATTTCGACTTATTTCAGCAAAAAGAAATTCAAATAAGTTTTTTTTTTTTGATAAACAAATTAATTCATTGATAAAAAGTTATAAGACATCTACATAAAGATTTAAATCTAACAAATACATAACAATCGAATCAAATAAAAACTTCCTTTCACCATAGCTACGATCGTAGTATATCAAACATTCTGTATACCCTCTTTTATATCGCTGTGATTTACAGCCTTCATTGACGAGGGGGTCTATAGATCTGTTGTAGCCGTGAAAAATATGATTTCCGTTTGATTCGTCTGATTGTAGTCGAAAGATTGACATCCTCTTCGATCCCGCATAAATCTTTACCAAAGAAACAACCTGAACTAAACTAAACACACAAAACTTAACTAGAAACAAACCCACCATAGGGGTACTTACTAACCTGAAACAAACAAACCCACTATAGGGGTACTTACTACACTGAAACTATGTAGTTTTATTGAGATCTAACGCAAAAACACAACAGAATAGAAAGAGAAGGGGCGGAAATAATCAAATTTTCGAAGAAAATTGGCTATTCCCGCCCTAGAAAACCCTAATTTTTGTAAATCCTAAAAAGAGAGAGAAAAGAGGAAGAGAAAATTCAAATAAGTTAATATAAGTTCAATTCAACATAAATACGGAGTAAGTTTTTTCAGACAATTTATTTGTTTAGCAAAAAATAAATTTTAGATAAATCAAAATAAATTCAAATAAATTAATTTAGTCAAATTCAGTTGAAAGAATAAAGTCTAAACCTCGTTAACTCAAACCATGTTCAGCTAAACCTTTTTATTCCATTCTCTCCTTTAAACACTAATTATTGGACATTGTTTAATAAAAACTAGGACCCCTCGTTAGCTCAATTTGCAATGCAGAAGAAATCGACCATGTGCTTTGGTTTCTGTGTTTACTTGCCTCTTTTTATTTTTGGGTGATCTTTGTGATTGGGCTATGCAGGACATGTGCAGTAATATGTTCCTGAATGCATTTGGACATCTGGATATAAGAACTATGTACTTTGCGGAAAGCCAAACTCATTTTTTTTTATCCAACTTATCTTATCATGCCCCCATATCATTATAGATTTATAGTTCTAGTTTGCCTTTAATTTTCTACCGTTACTAAAAACTACGAAGCAATACCTAGTATTTAAAAACCTAAATCACTCATGATATGGGGATATCTTTTCCTTTGTTCCTCTTTTTATTTTTAAAATCCACTTATGTCACGTGGCATCGTGGCATCGTCCTTTCCTTTTTTATACGTAGTATAAAAAAATAAAAAACTTTATGATTCTACAAAGATTTATGGAAAATATTTCACCTTCATTATCTCTCTAACTTCCTACCTTCAAAATTAATGACAAAGTTAATTCATACGTTTTCATTCAAATTCGTTCATTCCTTCATTAAAAGGTTTTTAGTAATTTTAAAATCATTAATTAATTAACTAACCAATTTATAAATAGATGAATTTGAAAAGGTAAGAGTTTATGAATATACGGAGTAATTAGTTTTTTATACCCACAACCTATTTTCATTCGGGTTCCTCCATTGCAACAATCTTAATCTTCTGTTCATAATTTTTTTCCAAGAAATTTACAAGCCCGGTGCATTTTTGTCTTCAAATCTAAAATTGTTCGAAATCGGTGCAAGGGTTCTCTTAATTGATTTTGTATAATCTTATTTTAGTTGAGGTAAATTTGTCTTCCCTATATTTATATATTTTTTTTAATCCATTTTAAGCATAATGATATCTTACGCTCTAATTTGTTTCTAGATTCATGCTAATTTTTTCTATGGTTCTGATTTAAATTAAGGTTTTTAGTTTTTTCTTTGATCGGTTAATTTAGATTCTTTCACGAACAATAATAGTGTTGTGACGCATTTCTTGAAAAAGATAAATTAAAGCTAAGGAGTTTATTGAGTTCGTTTGCAGGTTTGTTGTTTTTCTACTATGATCTTTCTAATTATTAAGTAGTACTCCCTCCGTCCCTTAATACTCGACCCGGTTTGACCGGCACAGAGTTTAAGGGACTTGAATTGACTTATTAGTTTAATAGGTAGTAGTTAATAGTGGGATATTATTTTAATGTAGTTAGTGGGAAATGGGTAAAGGGGTAGAGGGGGTGTTGAATTTTTTATTATTTTTTGTATGGAGTAGGGGGTAGGTGTGTTAATAGGGGGGAGTGAGAAATAATATAATATTGGTAGAAGATTTCCATTTTTAGAAACAGGTCAAGTATTAAGGGACGGCCCGATAAGGAAAACAGGTCGAGTATTAAGGGACGGAGGGAGTAGTTATTAAAGCACTAGAGTATTATTTTCGAATTTTGTTCAATTGGGTTCAATATCATGTTCTGCTAAATTTGGGAAATCCATGACAATCGGCATATTTTATGGTGAAATAGATCCTTTGTTTGGACGGATGAATTAGACAAATTTGATTCTACATAATGGATACACGGTGAGTAACATGAACATAATAATGTTAATGACTCGAGGTGGTGAAAATTATTAGGTGCAACCAAGGGCATTTTTATGTTCAACGAGATGGGAATGTCATTTGTATTTAATATTAATACAACTTTAAGTGGGCATAATGACGTCAAGAAAGTCATTAAGAGATTACATTTCGGTCAAGCATTTCATCGAACATTTTATGGACATGATGTAAACAACCATTTTAAAAGTAAAAGTGGAATACACGGAGTGACGTAAAGAAGCTGGATTATAAGCCCGATCTTATGACATTGAGAACGGGACAATATAACATCTTTTAGAGATGCACCAAATTCTAATGGAAAAAGGAAGATTTTACAGCGGGGGAAAATATGAGCATCAACTTCTTTTTGTGACCAAAACGTCATAGTTTTCATTTATGATTTTATGGTTTACAATATACGAAGTATTTAGTTTTAATTCGAGACATATGATATCCTCTATTAGCATAATTTTTATGTAATATACGTAGTAGCATGTATATTAACTATGTTTTCATCATACTATATATATAAAAAAAACTATGTTTTCATCAATGGTAAATATATGAATGTGAAGACTAATAATAAAGTGTGCGAAAGAAATGAAAATACATCCACAAAAAAGCACATAAAAGGAATTCATTTCGTTAAAAAAAAAGTTCTTATAATCAGCCCGTTCATCGAACGGGCCAAAAAGCTAGTTATATTAATATACGACAAAGACTCTCTGTTCTTCTGTTAATAATAAATACGGAGTATCCCTAAAAAACAAAAACGGAATAATAAATAATAAATATTACAATATAATTAATAGATATTTAACATAATCATAATAATAAAATAAGATCATCAAAGATTAAGATAAACACAATGCCGTTCTTTTGAATTGAACTGAATGGAGCTGAATTGAACTGAATGGAGCTGAACTGAATAAAACTACAATTAAATCCAAAAGAACAGGGCCAAAGTATTTGTTAAAGACCAATTCAACCAAAAGGTTAAGCTAAACCCCTTCATATGAAAACCTTATGCGTTTGAAGTGTGGATGCAACATGACCCTTCCTATACTCAGGGTTAAATATTTCACTTTAAATGAGAAGGTGTGAGATTAGAACCTGTGACCTTTGTGTCACGCTTCCCTCTAAAACCATATCAAAAGACTAACTCAACCAAAATCTTATATTGATAATTGAAGTCTCAATATTAGTTTTATACTAAGTATTAAGCCCGTGCGATGCACGGGTCAATAAAGTAAAATTATAGTGAGAATGCATGATTTGTTACTTTTTTATGGGGTAAAAGTATTAACGATGAGATTTCCCGTCGTAAAAGAACAATTACGACGTGATTCTGTCGCAAAGGAAGTCGTTATAATTGACTACCTCAATCGCATATATCGATCATGTTGGTAATTAGATATCTTATCGTAGAATATTTCACTTAAAAGACGTGATTTGATCCCGTCATATTTTTTTTTTTTTTTTTGATAATGTACCTGCATTGTATAGAACATTATAGTTAACTCCTAGTAAAATTTATCTATTATTATCTTTTTTTACTATGTATTTATTTATCTACTCCATATTTGGACTCATAGTAAATCTGTCTCTTATTATCTTTTAACAGTAGTTGACTCCTATTAAATTCATTTCTTATTATCTTTTACTAAGTATTTATTTATCTATTAATTTCTTATTATCTTTTATTGAGTATTTATTTATCTATTTTTGTTTTAATAAATCTGAAATAATATTAGTTATATATATGATCATGTGGAAATCCTACGTGACATTCCAAATGCTTTTCAAAAAACCCCTTAGGGTGAGAACCTCTCTTGTGGTGAGAACTGTAATCTTAACCGTTCATTATTTATATATTAACAGTCAATTTTTCTTATCCATCATGGGTGTTTATAGAATTAGAAATTTGCGATGAACGTCTTTGTTGAGAGATTTGATCCTGCAGTTTTTGATTGATTTTGGAGGTATAAACATCAAATCGGATTCTTGTTTATTTTAATTCCACCCGCTTATCTTCATGTTCTTGAGATTTACATGTTTCTATTGGTTGATTTTGATTTCCCGTACGTAATTGATGGATTGTTTGTTTTTGGAGCCTTGAATTTCTCACACATCAATCTATTCGAGTAAGTTGCATGTCTTTTTTTTTAAATTGATTAACTACTCAACAACTTCTTTATGAGATATACGAATGTTTAAAATTTGCAGGGGAGATAAAAGAGGCCCACAAACCTCAACATTTTATGTACGCATATTTTTTGAACTGAATATGCATATTTTTTAAATTTAAGTATGCATATTTTTTAAATTTAAGTATGCATATTTTTTGAACTATATGTGCATATCATTTGACTCATATATAATGTGCGTATTTTAAGTATTTCAGGAAATCACATTAAAAAAAATGTGCAAATTTAACTTAACAAATATGCATGTTGTTAAAAAAATACGTACATATAATTTTAAAAATATACACAAAGATTGTCACGATAAAATAAGTTTTCATACTGAGAAAGTTCTCACCAGAATCTCTAACTCTGCAGTATGTAGAGTTCAATATTCAATATTAGCGGTACATGATAGAAAAGCATCCTATGTTCTATCATAGATTCCTGCAAAACCCATGGTTGGTTAAGACTACTGCACATGACAATTGGGATTTTGCGATGACAGAGGTATTGATGCTATCAAAAGGGTACACACGATTTACACTAGAAAAAGGAAACATGGATTCCTGTATCCTAAGCTAAGTTGTCATTTGATCAACAAAAATATCTCATTGATCCCCTTTTGAATGTCAAAGTTTTACCTTATATAGCTTTAATTAAACACTTTTGTCTTCATTTATCAAAAGCTTAGTGGATGTTGCATATTTAACAAACTTTTATAATCAAACGACACATACTTCCTCCTTTCTACCAATGATTCGAATATTAACACTTTACAATCTAAGTTTTTACTACATTTTGGCTATATTCTCTTTCTGCTATTTTATAAATTTATAATAATATTATGTATTTTTGTTAGATTCAGACAAAAGCATACCAAAATAAATCATGGCATATGCCATGTTTAGCAATAAACGATTTGCTTTTAGCTGTTTGCACTGACTTTGATTAGTCGATTGTATTAGTTGTTTGTCTAATAGTGTTTGATAATTGACTTTTAATTGATTTTATTATGTATAATAGAGGATATTGAAGGTATACTCGTAATTGTTTATTGTACTAAATTATTACATATATAATCGAGTCTCAATAACCCGTATTAAGGTAAGCAGTAGCATAGCATGTTTATTGACATTTTACTATAATTAAAAACACTGCATACTAAAATAAGAAATCAGATGAAGTGTTTTTTTTTAATAAAAAGTAACTTAAGAAACTCTCCGTACAAAAACCGGATTAAGAGTATAATTTTTTTGTAATATAGAGAATTACAAAAGACAATATTACATACAACATTCAATCTCAAATCTTGAACATCATGTTGAAAGGACAACACTCCATAGGCTATTATGATACCATCTATTTCAAATTCAGGTAATAGATTATTGCAATTGCTAGTTAGATTGGCTAACTACCTTAACACCCCCCCCCCCCCCCCCCCCCCCCCCCCACCCATATATCTAATGGCTATATCAAAGACTCAAGGTATAGCCATCTATTGGTGTACCCCCTCTCAAAGAAAATAAAAAAGCTATATAGGCATGTGTTTTTTTTAAAAAAAGTTGCATATAATTTTTCAAAAATCAGAAATCTCTCATTTTTGTTTTCTCTCTCCTCAAAGTTTCTCTCTCCTTAATTTCTCTCTCCCCAAAAGTTTATATCTCCTCATTTTTACGTGATTTTTTTTTCTCAAGTAACAATGTCAATCGAAAAATCCGCTTGCGTTTGCGCCACCCTTATCATTCACGACAACGAAGTCGTTGCCACTAGCGGTAAACTTCTTCTCCTTTTTTTGTTGTTAATTTTCTTATTTTTTTGTGATTTTTGATTGAATTTACATGTTGATTAGAAGCATGTCTTTCATAACTCAATAGATTTTTCCTTTTATGTTATACATTTGTGCGCACATCAATTTTTATGAGATTTAGAAATTTTCTGGTTGAATCTCCATATTCTCTCTCCATTTTCTTGCAAAATTTCTTCAAAAATCGGATCTAGAAATTTTTATGTTCAGATCCAGATTTTTCAAAATGTTCATATTTATATATAGTTATGTTCATTTTGTAAGATTCTGATGTTCATATCATTTTATTATGAAGATTATATACATAATTGTTTATTAAGTTATGGAACTTTATAATGTTCATATTATGAGAATAAAATGTTCATTTTGTTGTGTATAATATTTTATTTTTCTTAAAATTGATTTTGTTAATATGTAAGTGATTTAAAATAAAATCTGGTTGACATCTCAATTTTCTTGCCAACTTTTTTTCCCAAAAAAGATCTAGAATGTTGTTTATTGTTTAGATCTATATTTTTTTCGAGGTTCATATGATCGAATGCATGATTATGTTCATTTTGTAATATTCAAATGCTTATATATATTCTTATTTATTAAGATTAAAATTGTGTTTGTTGACTAAGTAATGCAACTTAATAATGTTCATTTTTTGAGGATAAAATGTTCCATTATCAAAAAAATTATGTTCAAATTATTAAAAAGTAAGAGGTATGATGTTCATTTTCTGAGATTATGATGTTCACATCTACTTATTATAAAGAATAAACTTATCATGGTTAACTTGATTAAGTCGTGGAACTTAAAAATGTTCATTTTCTGATAATAAAATGTTCATTTTCGGATAATAAAATGTTCATTATCATAAAGTTTTATGTTCAAATTATGAAAAAGTAAGAGGTATGATGTTCAATGTATAACTATTTAAGTTCATTTTTTTTTATAAATTCTCTCTTTATTTTCAAAAACACATTTTCATATTGACTTTAGTAAATAATACATATATAAATTGTGTATATTCATTTTGAGGAAGTGTTATGTTCATTTATAAAATGATTATGATGTTAATTGTGCTTGATTTATATGATAACAGTTCAACATGTTAAAATTCATTTTAAGCATGTACATTTATAAGCTGTTGAATGTTCGATCAAGTATAAGCACATTTTATATATTTTTTTTTAATTTCACATTGATTATTCTTGTATATTATCATTTAAACATTTTGCATGCTCATCATTTTCAAATCAGTAAATGTTCATTTTTAAATTAGTTGTGATCATCATATCAAATTACTTACTTTTTTCATTTTCAGCCTACAACAATGAGGAAATTGAAACCATGAAGGTCAAATATTATGTTCAAATCACACTTCATAGACACATTCAGAAGTATGAGAACTCAAGACTACATCAAAAGCAAGATTCAAGATTGAAGATATAGAAAAATAAGAGGATGATTTGTACCAACATCTTGTAATTCAACTACAATTTTACATAGGCAATGGCTAAAATGTTCATTTTTTGGTAAAATATGTTGTTTGCACTACAAAAATAGGGTGCATATTTAGACCGATCAGTTTCGACGCTGTTGGAAAGGGTCGCATGGGTAAGGGGGGCGCGAATATATAATTTGCATATTTCGACGGTTTGTACAGTCGAAACAAATTTCGACTTTCCGGAGCGTCGATATGTGCATAAAAAGACACGTGGGTAACACGTGTTGCATAAAGAATTTATTTTTCACAGAAATTCCCGCCTAACTGAAACTTTCGCAATCCCGCTTTACTGGGCTGCAACTTCCACGTTTCTCTCAACTCCTCCATCACCGACCTTGCTAGCTAGCTCCAAAACCTAACCACCCTCCGACGAATCCGACGAATTCGTCCTCTATCATCACGTTCAACACCGTTAGCGAATCCCTTGGATTTCGTCTTCAACCTATACCGTTAGCAGAATCAAATCCCTCAATTCTCTCAGTTCATCCCACTTTTATCTCACTTCTCATCCTATATTTTCAAGGAAATCGCAATTGAATTCGAAATTCGCCCAAAAAATTCAAGATAAATTCGCTGCTTCCTCTGTTTTTTTGTTGGAGACATTCGAGCATCATCTGGGTTTTGAGTTGCTGCTTCCTTGGTGTATCTGATAAATCCGCTCAATTCTTGACTGTAATTCGATCTTCCAGGTTAGTTTTCTTGTTTTTTTATTTTTTTTATTTTTACTTTTGTTGCTGAAATTGTATGTTTTAACTTTTAAGTTCTTCTCTACATATTTAAAATATTTTCAGGAAATATATATACAAATTGTATGGTTATTTAGTTTTTGTAGCTGTATTTTGTGAAATAATTGTCTCAACATCCTGATCGAAAAGAGTTTTTTTGGAATTTTTGCTTCAATTCGTGTATTTGTTGATGTATTTTCTTTAAACTTGGGTTATGTGTTTAGCTGTCTAGGTTAGGCTTGATAGTGTGGATGTAAAAACAAAAATCTGGATTTAATTATTCCAGAAAATACCAAGAGCTATTGGCTTTTTTTACATGATGATTGGCTTTTTTTCTATCCTTTTTCTGTTGGCTTCCAGGAGTCAGCAGGATTGGTGATCATACCTGATGGATTTGTTTTTCACTTAATGTTATTTTGGCATGTATATTGGCTGCAAGAGACCTTTAATACGATATCAACCACCAATAACTTGAGAAATGATAACATGGAATGGATATCAACAAGAACTGCATCAAACAGACCTAAATGAACTCCCAAAAATTATGGTTCAGTAACTGATTCCAGTAGTTTTGTTATGGTTCAGATGTAAATCCCGGAATTGAGAAAGTTTACTTACAGAAAATTTGTATTGGTCCAGTGAGTTTGTTAATGGTTTAGGAATAAGGACTGTAATTTAGGGAGATTGCTTATGGAATACGGTAATGCTTCCTGTTATGTTATTATTCGACAAATGTATGAGGTGAGACGCTTTAGTGTGGTGATTCCAATTGGGATATTTTACTAGAGAGAAATCTTTTCTACTAAAGGAGAACAATGCGTCTCTTTGTATGTCTACCCAGATAAGATTACTTGCTGCTTTATTGCCTACTGCATTCATAACTGTCTGAAATGCAGATAAGAATCTACATTCAGCAAAGCATGGAACTGAAAGAAAGCACCACCCCCGAGTTTTAGGTCTGAACTCTGAACACCAACCTGTAGTTTGGCATCTTGGATAGGACCTGTCCCAGATTCGTAGTTGTGTTTTGAGAGTCAAATAAATGTTATCCTGTTAAACTCAACTAGTAATGTACATTATGTCTTCCTTTTTAATGGGCGTATCATTGTCGCCCTTTTTCATACTCCGCTTCTGCGTTGGGTCTGGTTGCCCTCGCTTCTATCCTATAATGCGTATCATCTTGTTTTCCATTCTCTATGATTATGCCATATCACCTACAGTAACCAATCAATAACATTAAATACCTGGGTTTAAGTTAGTGATGTGTCGAAACATAATCAGGACACGACATGAGACTTAAGAGTTGACAGTTGAGACTTGAGACATGATCTAAAACCATTCCTGAGTTAGGTTGTGAACCCCTCAAATGAAGAAGAAAGAATTTTGAAGAGTCCGTCTGGGTTATCAGTATGTACCTATCAAAATGATCCAACGAACACGGGTTTAGAGCACAAAGAAGTAAAATTACTAAATCAGAAACAAGAAATTATTATATCAAAGATTAAAATTTTCACAATAAAATATCCTTGTTGTTTTCTCCCATATTAGGTTTATTCTAATCAGATCAGTTCTGATCAATTATGATGTTCTGTTCTGATCCGTTCTGATCAGATCAGTTCTGTTAGTTCTGATCAGACAGTTCTGTTCTGATCAGTTCTGATCAGATCATTTTGCTCTGATCAGCTCCAGTAATAGTATCCTTGTTGTTTTCTCCCATATAAGATGTGTTCTGGTCAGATTAGTTCTGATCAGTTATGATGTTCCGTTCTGATCAGATCAGTTCTGTTCTGATCAGTTCAGATCAGATCAGTTCTGTTCTGATCAGTTCAGATCAGATCAGTTCTGTTCTGATCAGTTCAGATCAGATCAGTTCTGTTCTGATCAGTTCTGATCAGATCAGTTTTTATCGGTTCAGTTCTGACCAGTTTGTTCAGATCCGTTCTGTCTTAAGGATTTCAGTTTCAACCTGTTCATAGAGCTGCTTCTACTTCACATTCTGTAGATCCAAATATCTTCTACTGAATTTTTTTTCTCTTATTGTGCTAGCTAGGTATTTAAATACATGAAACCATTCTCTCTATTCTTGATAAGTTTATAGAGAATAAGAATATTCAAATCACTATCACCACTAATCAACACATCTACCATATTTATTGTCGCTTATTGTCACGTTATAGATTTTTTGTTTTTTCTTTATAAGGGTTGTAAATTGTAATATTCTTCGTTAGTTTCAACACCTATTTGCTTATTATTTGACACTAGTATGTGCCCGTGCTAATGCACGGGAACTTAAGATTTTAAAAAGTTAACTAAATATTATTTGCCTTTCTTATACTTGTACTTAATTATATTTTTTTGGTTAATATATTTTTACTTACCATTTCAAATTTGTATATTTACTTACCATTTCAAATATGTATCTTACACAGAAGCATTGGAAGCTTTGGACTTTAGTTCAAGTGGCCGCCGGTTTTAAGCTTCTTCGTGGAATTTGGGATCTACTTTATCCCAACATCTCTCTCCCAAGCGTTTTACAGGTGCTTAGTGTTAAATTTGACATTCTTATTATTATGAAGAATTTGCCTTCATTTTTCTAATCAACTTGTGGTTGTGTGTAAGTGATAAAAAGATTAAATCATACATATTATCAAACAAAAAATTTGAGTGCAATTATTAGACTCCTGCCTTGGATATTTTCTTTTAGCTTTTACCATCTTATTCATTATGCTGAAATTTTGTGCTCATAAATGAGTGAAGCTCGCATGCTTTGTTTTCCTTGTTGAATTCACGTGCAGTTGAAAGTATGACCTTCTATGCTAAAAAAATATAATATGGAGTTAATGGAAATGAAGTTCTAGTGAGAAAAAAGATGTTAAGATAGAGTTATAGTACCCTTAAAAAAAGAAAAAAGATGTAGTACCATACTACTAATACTAATAGTATCCTAATATTGATTGATAAAAATAAGTTTCTTGTTTTCAAGAAACACAAACCTGTCAAGTATTATGTTTACAGAGTGTATTTTTTGTTTTATGGAGCAAATTCTTTTCTGAAAGAATAATGGTTTTGTAAAGATAAATATTCTATTTAATCCAAGTCATGGTGTATTCCATGTTATTAGGTTCTGCATTCTTTGATTATTGAGTCTCTATGTTCATAATCGAACTTATTGGCTGACTGCACTGCTAGATTTTTTACGGTAGTCCATAAGAATTTTGAGCTGTGTATTTAGTTGTGGCCTTACTAGTTCAAATTACACTATCATCTTGATTAGACAAAGTATTAATTAATCCCAGATATGCAGCTTGCTTATATCCTATTTACTATTTAGTGTTTCATTCTTATATTTGTTGGTTTCATCATTTTTTTTTATTCATGGCTGATTGTGTTTCTTACTTGCTGAACAGGAACTAAAAGTCATGACTTACAGTAATAAAAGAACATTTTTAGCTACCGATGACAGATCAAGCCTTGGTGCATCGAAGTCACCCAAACCTTCTGATCCATCACCCAAATCTTCTGATCCATCCATCCAAAACTGGGGACCGTTCACCCCTCCAACACTTGGAGTATCACAATCATTTGGGTCTGTTTCACAACCCATCAAACAACCCACAACTGCTAAAAAACCCACCCTTTCTACATCATCTCCTTCAATGGTTGCATCACAATCATCCATGCCTCGGTCTACTTCCATGATTTCAAAGCAAAAACTTAAGACATCATCAAAACTAGCTGTTACCCAGTCAAAACCATCCTCTAACCCATTACCACAATCAATTTCGCCAACTCTTACAGGAGCATCACAACCGCAAACAAAGGTTACACAAAGTAGATGGTCAAAAGGACCTTTGTTTCCCAACCTCATTGAAATAGCAGCACAAAAAACAGCAACAACGAATCTTGCAGCCTCACACCAACCTACTGTGAAGCCTAACCTGCAGAGTACTACTCAGCCTACTGTGAAGCCTATCCTCAAGCCTCCTATGCAGCCTACTACTCAAGCTACTGTGAAGCCTGTCATAGTTACCCGACAGCCTTCTCTGGAGCGGGACAAAGCTGCCCAACAACTTCATAAAGTTAGACATCAGCCTGAAAAAGCTTCACTCACAGGTACCAAACCACATTTGGAAAAAATAGCGTTTGTTGCACCCATGAGGGCAACAAAATCTGTGATGTCACGACCTCCTACACCACCAATCACCATGTCAGGGAAAGATCGAGCCGGGAAGCTTGCTTCTGGTCAGGTGCCTCCAACTTACATGCATGTGAGTGAAAATGCATTTCAAAATCAATCTCCTCCATCCAATCATATTGAGGCTGAAGTTATGCCAACTTATAACTGGGAGGAATCTGAAGAATCAGCTCCAGAGAGTGATGAAGAATTGGATGAAAATGAAGGAAGTGATACTACTGTGAAAAAATCAATACCTCGACATCGAGTTATTGTTCAAAATTGGCCGTATCAGAGGGAGTTTGATGAGAAGAACGAGGTTATAGCTATAGGTAAACATGTCTCTACTTAATTTAAATATGGAAACTGTGAATTATATTGGTGATTTTTTCTATTTCATTTAACTCCATATCTCTGGCAGATGCTGAAGGAATACACCACCTTGTGAAAGGTTCGGTTATGCCTCGAGACGTTTGGCTTGATACACCGGGATTCAGATACATTGTTAAGTTCAATGAATTCAACCAACCTCTTCGAAAAGGTGGTAAAATCCTTGTGAGTTTCCTTGGAGATATTGCAAAAATAGATGACATGTGTCCAGTGGGATTGGATAGTTGGCGTGATCTGGACGCTAACTTAAGAGCTAATATAGTTAAAGCTATTCGGGTATGTGGATTTATCCTTCTTACACTTACATTAATTATAACAATAAATCCTAAAGAGTTCACATTTGGGGATAAAATGGAAACAAAATCATCAAAACATATTATTCTCAATGAAATTCTTCCATTCCAAAGAGAACTACTCATACTCAGTTGCATTTTACACGTCTCTAATGCACTACTTTGAATGCTAGTATCTTTCTAATCGACAAATAAGATAAAATTCCTGTTAATACTCACTTCAAAATAATTAACAATATCCATTATTCATAGAAATTCAAATAAAAAAACCACCAAATTAGAAATAAAGTAACAAAAATGCATCAAAAGAGTCACCTTGGGAAATGTACATCTGTAACTACATAAGTTTAACATCTCAAAGCATAAGAGTGTCATCGATTATTCGAGGAACTACCGTACTATATTTCACTATATATCTTAACACTTTCTAGCTTAAATAATTATTGTCAATTGGCCATGGTTAGACTTCTAAGTTACACTTTCTAATTTATTTAGTTACACGGGAATTTAATAGTTTAAAAAGTTAACTAAATATTTTGAGCCTTGTATTTAAACAATTCTTAGCCTTAATACTATTTCTTAGCCTTAATACATATACGATGTTTGAATTAAGGCCAATTTACTATATTCTAGATTGCCAATTTAGTAATGAGTAGTGACATGACTGGCATCAATAGAGGACTCGAGAGCTCTCTTGCTCTAACTTCCTACCCAATAGAACCTTAAAAAAGATGTCAGCTTCCTGTATACTCAACCCAGCCGAGAGCAGCTCATCTTTTTGAAACAACTCCCTCATATTATTATCTCTATTATTTCTCACAGTCGCAGAAATGAAACGAAATCAGAAAAACAAATAGAAAGAATGACAGGTGAGCAATTGTAAATATAATATCTTTTGATTGGAATCAATTCCATTTGATTGTAATTGATCACTGATTGGTCAAAGTAGTCTAAATTAGTTTGCATGATTGACGGTAAGTTTGGCACTTCTTCCGTTTTATATACTTGCAACATAATTTGGCACTTCTTCCGTTTTATATACTTGCAACATACTTTTTCACACAGTTTAACACTTACATTGAGTCCTTTTTCTTTGAAGAAACATTTTGTGATACCTGATGGGGAGCTTGTTAACACATCACTTTTAAACCGCATGGACAGACCATGGAAGCAGCATAGATACACATTGAAGAAAAAACATTTCGATCCAGTGAAAACTCCAGAACAGAACTTTGCCAATCTGCCTGATGGAGTCTCCTCTAAGAGTTGGTCGGATTTGGTTACATATTGGTTTACACCAAAGGCCATGGTTTGTTACCTCGAAAGATCCTAAATTTAGTAAGTTTAATTTATTTTATTCATGCTAACATTGATTTCTTGAAACTAGGAAAAATCTGAACTTGGAAAAAATGCTCGAGCATTACAAGACCGTAATCACAAGAGTGGTGCTACAAGCTTTGCTAATCGAAGAGCTGATTTGGTATGATTTTCTACCTTCTTTGAGTTGTTGCATTTTAGTTACTATAGATTCTAAGTAGATAGGAACATAAAACACAAAGATACTATAATCAGCCCTACTCCACAAGTTTGTTTATTTATTTGTTTCCTATAATTGCAGAAAAAGAAAGGGGAGTTCAGCGAATTGGCATTTTACAAATCAGTTTATGCCAAAGATGGAAGCTTTGAAGAGGGCACACCCTCTCATCAATTTATGGTATCCATTGCGTTGAACTTATTCAATCTTTCTCTAATCTATGCGAACTCCTTAATTCAATATTTCTCTTTTTTATAGTATCCAACATGATATGTGAAGACATTTCAATTTTTGAAAAGTGGCCAAATTCTTATTTGCTTATTTTCTCAGTTGAATCCTACTTTGCACTTTAGTTTAACAGGATCGGTAAATAGTGTCACTCTGGCGAGTTCATACACTCAGTAGTTGAACTGATCTGATCAGCACTGTTCTGATTAGAACTGATTTGATCTGAACAGAACTGATCAGTTCTGAATATTTCTGTTCCGATCAGATCAGTTTTGATCAGATCCGTGCTGATCAGATCAGTTAAAACAAGGCCTCTGATATCAATTTATGTATATATTTCATTAGCATTAACAAATGTAACAAGGCCTCCGATCTTTTATCT
Organism: Spinacia oleracea; assembly: GCF_020520425.1. Taxonomy (NCBI): domain Eukaryota; kingdom Viridiplantae; phylum Streptophyta; class Magnoliopsida; order Caryophyllales; family Amaranthaceae; genus Spinacia; species Spinacia oleracea. The sequence goes on along the minus strand of NC_079490.1, from coordinate 175,903,962 downwards.
TCTAGAGCTTACACTTCTGATATTCGCTTCTCATATTATCTAACAGGAGGAAGCAAACGATGAGGTCCAAGAAAACCTTGCGAGTTCCTCTTCTTCCTTGTCTAGGGTTGAAATTGAGAATGAGGTCTTTAATAGGCTTATGTATAAAGGTGAAATACCTAAACGTCCTCTGAATTATGGGTTTGGAGTGAAACAAAGTGACATCTTTGGAGTGGAAGGTTTGCTAAGGAAAGAAGGGTCAAGCTATGTTAACAATGGTGCCGTGGAAGTGGAGAACATAAAAGGTGAACTATCAGCTGTAAAGAAGCAAAATCAGGAACTTGCACAACAAAATAAAGCTCTAAGCACGAAGTTTGATGAAACAACGCAGTCATTTAAAATGATTGCTTCTTTCTTAGGACAAGTTTTGAAGGAAGTACGCAAAGGAAATGTTTCATCAGACCTTTTAGATGGTGCGGAATCAGCAATACATATGGTTAGTCATTTTGCTTTAGAAACATGCATGTCTTACCGATTAAGTATTTGAATATTTGTTTTAGTACACTCAATGTAAAATGTATTCGACGTGGCTTATTAAAATGGTTTTTGTAGATTAATGATGATTCTGGTGGCAGTGGTGAAAAATAGGCCGAGACATGAGATGTGGACACTATTGCCAAAAGCAAGGTAAACTTATATGGACTTAACTATGTTGCTAAGCTTGATTTTTTTTGCGATTTGTGACCATAAACATGATTTATAACCCTATGTTTCTGTGGACACATTCTGAACCTACAAGCCAGATTTCCTTACCGTTTGAATTTGTTTGTTGTTCTGTAACTTTATTGAACCTGTATAAAGCTCTGATTGAGCGTGTGCAAGAACTTATTGATTGCACTACTTTCTATCATTACATTTTTGTTCCTTTTTTCCTTGTTTTTGTACTTGGTTATGGTGTCAGTTGTTGGGCCATGTTGGCTAAGAAATGAATTTGCTGCATCGTGATCGACACTAATCTATTGTTATCATAATTAACTAAAGTACTGAATTAATTAATAGGCCAAGTAATGAAGTATTAACTGAAGCTCCATTTGTTTCGCTGCTGTTTTTTAACAGCACCAAAATAAGAACCCCACCAGAATGTAGCTAATTACTCTCACACCAAAACTGCAAACCTGAACTTTGCTACTGGTTATAATGGTAGGATGATACAGGACATGGCCTAATGAATAGCCAGTTCCATTTCTTCCATCTCTTTCAAAGAAACCGGTTGATTCTCTTTTCTTGTTTTGCTGCATATCCTGTATCATCCTACCATTATAACTTTGGGCATATATTGCTTGATGCTTGAGTTTGTACTCTGGATTTCCTAAAAGGTTATTCTCTTCATTACCTTCTTTGAAGGTTCCCGGGAAAGTGGCTGATAAGCGTGAGTGTCACAGCAAAGTGTTGTTCTTTTCTCCAAACCCTTTACATTCTGAGATAAAGTAGCAGCCTCATAGTCCCAGTAACTCTGATGCACTGGCTTTTCTTTAATATTATCTAGATAGACAATGTCTTTATCTTGATTTTGGAGTGTACTAGCTCTCTGTTGACTCCCTCGAGGAGTCATCCTCAATGTTGGTCATTTTATTGCATGATTTGCATCCATTTCTGCATACATAGTGTACGACACAGACGTACAACTCAAATGGCAATAGGTTGAGTGGGCGACAGGGCTATTTAACTTAGCTTGCAAGATCTTCAGTTTCCTAAATTTTGTAAGTCTTGGCAAGGTTATTATTTTTAGTGATAACACACGTAGGAAACCTAGTCAAATTCAAACACCTACTATCCTAGAAAATGAATTAGCCAAAGTTCATACAACATTTTGATGTCTGCGATTTTTATAACTTTATAATTTTCTTTAATCCAAAATCTAGAGGGATTAAGGTTTAGTGTTCGATAACATAGATTAGAGGAGATCTAGGAAGTTCGAAGAATGGAGGCCTAAAATTTAGGAGTGTTTCGCGTTGAAATATAAGTTATCTGTGAACTTGAAGATTAAACAAAACGTTACACAAACTTACAACTCTGACCAAAATATGGGATTAACTCTAACTGTATATCCTTTAACTTATTTTGGGATGTGTGGACAGGCTTCTTGCCAAAACTTATGTTTTAGCACCCAAAACAAAATAGTAATGTTCCTCCTTCTAGTTAAGCTAGTGCATCACCAGCAGATATAGTTGATCGTAATAGGTTTGTCAGGTCTTCCACCACTTCTAAAGCACAAGAAGTTAAGAAAGATCAAAACTAAGAACATTAAATATCTGAAGCTGACCACAATAGTGAACAAAATAGTGGTTGTTTGCAAATGTAATCCCAAGAGATAATGAAATGCACTAAGATTAATTCTATGAAAAATTGAACGAGGGAATATTTACCAGTACTCCTTTCCTAACATTCCCCAATGGGCCCGCCTCTGTGCTTCCCATAAGCTGCCAAAATAAAATAACAAATACAATAGTAAATGTCAAAGGAATCTAGTAACTACAGCAAACAAGACGCATAGCAGAGAGTAAACAAGACATCTGTACCCTGGAATGCCCTGTGCATGAATCCAGTTCCCCGTGTGACACTGAAGAAAACACTTCTATAACCGACTGATCCCCTGAAATAACAAAAAAGCTCTTAGACTATCTGCACAGTAAATAGGTGAAAAGACAAGCAGCAATAATAATAAAAAAATAAAGGAACTCTAACATAGGAAGGACTAAAGAAATATTTAGAATCCGATTGGTAACTCTCAGAATGTTAAAATAAGTTCTGTGCTGTGAAGTGTGATGCATTTTCATTGATTAATTTAAAACATCAGTCTAATGTCAAATTTGTTGTGATTTTCATACTTTTCTTCGTGGATATAATAAACCTAGAGGACAAAGATGACCATTAAAATCGGTTTATCAATTCATTATTCTTTACTAGGGTACTGGGGTGATTATAAAGCAATATTTGGGGGTAAAAACTAGCATCTTGGTCGTTGAGACGGGGAGTTTGAACTTTGGATCTCTGCCATTTTCACTAAACAAGTCAAGCTTCAATGAATCTTGAATCATCCTATCTGGTAGAATTTTCGTTCGTCCAGCATGCATTGGTTGCTTTAGTGATTAAATTTTGTTGACAGTTTATCGGACGACACCTAATAACAGCAATTACGATTACAGTTTATTAGGTGTAATCGTAAGCTTCAGTTTCAGATCTCACCTGTTGACAGTTTATCGCAATGTACTGGTACTGTGTTTTTTTGCTGATTGCATCAGTTTCTCTGTTGCATGTTGTGATGCATCAGGACCGTAAATACATAGAACCGTTACTGCTGCATTTTTTTTGTTGACTTTGTTATTGTCTGGATTAATGGGGTGGGATTTGTAGTCTTTTATCTGTTGTGGGTTTGTGCAATAGATTTTGGTGTGTGTGTAGGTTGAAGGTTGCCTTTGGCTTCCTTTCTTTTCGGCTCTACTGGTTTCTGACGTTGAGATGGATGAGAGTTATTGGTGATGTTGTGACTAGTAATAATAGATTTTTACCAAAAAAAAAATTGACATTAAATTTTCTTTGCAGATTAATGATGATTCAAGCTATAATGGTGAAACTTAGAGGGATAACAAGTTATCTTCAAGCGCGCTAAGCTATCATGGCGATAGGATTTATTTGCTTAATTAGACTTAGTTAGGAAGTTGTTTTTCTTTCGTTTTTTACTATGTTGATCAGGGTAGAACAAATGATGCTAGAAAGTTGTTTTTGTATTGCTTTTATTTCAGTTTGAGTTGACAATACAAATTAATGCGTGGATGATTGTTAGCACTTTTTATAAAATACATTGTTGCTAATTAATTATTATTTTATGATAATGATTAAGTTTTATTGTTCACTATATATAGATATATATATTTTTGGATATATATATGTTATTATGCAAAGGTCGGCCGGAATGAAGAACAATATATGCTTTGAAACTGTGATCAGGAGGTTCTAAATTTGTTTGTTTCTACTAAAAATATAGTATAAAATTGTGACTCTTAGAAGGGTCTAAATTGGTTTGGCGGAAAAAAATATAGTATCAAATTGTGACCCTCAGATGGGTCTAGATTTGGTGGAACGAAAATGTTTATACTAGAAATGACTGAGTGAAGGGTCGAAATATGCGTTGGTGTTGCGCGAAAGTGGAGTAAATAGCGACGGAATATATAGTCGAAATATTTCGACCGGACAAACTGTTGCAATTTGGCAAATATCGACGCTCTAAAGCGCGGAAAATGGAATAATAGCGACGCTTTAAACCGTCGGAAAATATCGACCATCAAAATTTCGACTGTCCTGGGAAGCGTCGATATAATAATTTTCGACGCTTTAGAGCGTCAATATATTCCAGAAAAAGCGTCAAAATATGCCGTGTTTTCCCGTAGTGTTGACATGATTTCATTGCACCTTATATGTAAATATAATGCTCAATGTAATAACATAGTAATACATTAACTATGTTCATTTGAAAATTAGTAAATACTCATTTCACAATCAGTAATATTCATTTCTAAATTAGTTGAACAAATGAGGATTTCCAAATAGTTAGATAAATGTTCATCTTTGAAAGAGTAAATAAATGTTCATTTCCAAATAAATAAATGTTCATTTCTAAAATAGTCAATGTTCATTTCCAAATAAATAAATAAAAGTTCATTTCCAAAATAGTAAATGTTCATTTTTATACCAGTATATTAATGTTTATTTTAAACAACATAAAACGACGTCGTTTTGGATGGGATACAGCCAGCTCTGGCTGTACACGGATACATCCAAAAATTTACGCCCCCACCCCCATCAAATAGATGGATGTATAATAATGTATTATTTGATTTTAATTAATACATCCGATATTATTATTTATTAGAAGTTGAAGGAAAAGACAAGTATTAGAAAACCCTCATATTGAATACACCGGATTGGTAACACCTTAATCAATAAGTGATATCAACCTATGGTAGAAATTTTCTAGTCGCAAAAACTTTTGTGTCTCCCGATCTACGGTAAAGTACATCCAACCTAACACATAAAAAGTGAAAAATAGAACTCATTTAAGGTAAAAAGCGACCCAAACCAAAGATAAGAGTGAACCCGACTAAAGATATAAGTAACCTTATTCGAGGAATAAAATTACCTTACTCGAGGATAAATATGACCTTAACCAATAAAAAATATGACCCTAACAATAAGCAATGAAGTGACCCTGATCAAAAGTGATAGGTTTGTTACAAGTTATAACTATGACCAATACAACATCAACAATGAGAATACACCAATACACAAGTATGTGTACGTCATATAGGTAGTAGGCTATGTGGGGCTTGAATCCCAACATGTACAATATTACCATTTGAGCTAATAGCCTTGAAAATAAGGTAACTTATAACCACAACAAAGAAAATTAATAACATCAATAAAGGTAACTAAAAGAACAGAACATGTGCAGTCGTGCAGATAACCTTTCTTTTTTGAGCTGCCATACAATATATTATCGTAGATCGGCCTTTTTGAAAAGTTTGTGCTTCTAGCCGCATTTAAACATCAAAAATGAAAATATTAAATATTTTATTTTTTGAAATTTACATAAAAAAGAATCTACAATAACTAGAACGCGGATTTTGTATGTACGGACTACAGAGTAATAAATTTTGAAATACACATGTAATTTTATCATAAACTAGTTGTTGGACCTTGTGCTAGCGCGCACGATCTCCCAAAGTATATATATTTTTTTAGAATTGTTTCGTAAAATGACATTTACGAATTTATGGCGAACGCTAGGAAAACAAATCTAAAGCTCGATTTGCTCGGAAGTGATAATATGATATTATAAATACGTTTACAAGAGGTGTCCCATCAATATTTTAACATTTCACATGCAACATTAAGCTCTCCAAAATTATTATTGTAGCATTCCACATTTAACATTAGCAACGTGCTAAGGTCGAAAATAAAAGGGGTATCTTAGAGAAAAGCAGAGACAAAAAGAAGGTGAAAATGACATTTACACTATTAATAAGAATAAAACAAAAAAATAAAAATAAAGAAGGAAATTGAGAATATGTATGTAATTGCACTATTACGTGAATAATAATAGAAATTCGAGGCTTTATAAGTGTTAGGATATGAAACACAAATACGGAGTAACCATTTTCAATAAGCACAGACAGATCATTTTACTATTTATGGCCCACACGGGAGCACCGACTGGGCTTATCTGGGCCGTTATGGGCTTGATGATTACACGTAGTTTGACTGTCTGCAGACCATTTCATCGTTTATACGGAGTATTGAACGACAAGGTCAACAACTGACCCCATGTTTGAGCTTTAGGACACATGTACATATATAATTGGTTACAAATAAATTAAATTAGTGTACAAAGAAGATAATTCATACCTTCATTTGAAACAAATCCCCCTTTCTATATTTGACCACGGAGTATAAGAAGAGCTGAAGAAGATGAAAAATACTTAGAAAGGAGTAGTTAATTAGGGAGTATAATAGTCAAAAGTATACCTAGATATTTAAACGGATTTTTCACCAAATGCCCCTGAGGTTTACTTTAATGCACCAAATACCCCTAAACTTTCCAAAATGCACCAAACACCCCTGACGTATGCAATAATATCATTAAATGCCCTTTTGTCTGACGGACGTTAACCCTCCGTTAGGCAGTTAGTTCGTTAAAACATAATGCACCGAATACCCCTGAGGTTTGGTAAAAAGCACCAAATACCCCTGAGGTTTGGTAATTTTTTTTCCAAAAACTAGCCGTTGAATTTGAATAATATAGCCGTTGCAGTCACCCATACACTAATTTCCCTTATATATACCATACCCAACAACAACACCACACTGCCCTAAACCCCAATCCCCCCCAACTGCACAAACAGTCCACCCCAAACCCCCACCTGCACAACCAGAACACTGCAACAGGAGCACCAACAACAAGCAGAACCCTGCAACACCAGCAGCAGCAACAGCAAGAACAAACAACAACAGCAGCAGCAGCAACAACAAGAATAACAAGACAGCAGAGCAACAAGAACAAACACCAATAGCAGCAGCAGCAAGGACTTCAACACAGCACAACACCAGCAACAAGAACAACACAGCAACAACAAGAATAGACAACACCAGCAGCAAGAACAACACAACACAACAACAACAATAACAAACAACAGAAGCAGCAACAACAGAAGCATCAACAACAGAAGCAGCAACAACAGAGCAGCAAGAACAACAACACAGCATGAGTTCTTGTTCCAATACATCATCATCCAATCTGGTGCAAAGGAAGTGTTCTACACCAAAATCAACAACACCAACAGCAACAGAGCAATATAGAGTATGAGGGAACATCGGAAGACAACGACAATATAAGTGACGAACTGAAGAAACTGAAGAAAAGAGTGAAAGAGCTCAAAAAATTCCAAGCTGCAGCAATTAAAATAGGAATTGTAATGTTTTTGTGTCTAATGTTTGTAGTAAAGAAGTAATCAAGACAAACAATGATGGTTGTAATGGCACGAGCACATGAATTTCATTTATCAATAATATGCAAGTCTTTGAACTCGTAACTGAAATAGTTTGTTTCCAAAATAAACCGAACATCAAGTTGTGGGTAGCTTTACAAAAAAATGCCAAAATGTGCCACAACCTAAGTTGTTTTTCAAAATAAACCTAAGCTTTAAAACAGAAATACTAAACTGAATCCTAAGCTTACTTCTAGTTATGCAGCTTTGGACTTCTTGCTGCTCGATGCATTAGATGTTGGAGCCTTCCTCTTCCTAGCACCAGATGTTGATGCACCAGCAGAACCAGCAGCAGCTGCAGCAAATTCTTTCCTCTGTTTTGCAGTGGAACCTCCTTTACAGGTTCTTGAGTTATGCCCAATTTGCTTGCATTTCCCACACTTGACAGTGGTGTTTCTTTTCCCCCTCTTCTTCTCATGAGCACCTCTTCTTCTCTGCTTGGCTGGTCTGCCAGCTGCCCTTCTCATTAGTGGGGGAAGAATCCTAGGTAGCTCAAATGTAGGCCACTGTGTTGAGTCAGGCATGGGGTGAATATGCTCTGAGTATGTGAGCTTATAGGCTGCCCCTTTGAAGTAAGGAGAAACAAAATCTGTAGGATTGAGTCTTTGATGGTATATTACCCTAATAGCATGCTTGCAAGGTATACCACACCCTTGCCATTTCCCACAACCACAAACTCTAGCAGCAAGCCTAATAGGGAACTTCACATGACCATCTAAAACCTCAAATTCACCCCCCCCAGCATTAGTTGCATAACAGAACCTCGAGTCAGCACTCCTCTCTTCAAGCTCCTTAGTAGCATATGGCGTCAATTGATCGGGTCCAATGTCAACAGCTTTATCAAATCTGGCCCCGATCTTCGTCATGCACCAAGACCTTATTTCTAACATAACAGAATACAATAATTGGCATCACACATTTTAATGCAAAATAAATACCCGACTCGGAAACTTGAACACATACCCGACTCGGACACTTGAACACAAACCCGACTCGGACACTTGAATACAAACCTAAATAAATAAGTTCCAATGACACAAAAATAGGATAAAATGTAAAGGATTACCTTCAAGAAGTGACAAAACAGGAAGATCCCTAAAGGGTTTGGTACACGCGTTGAAGGATTCCACAAAGTTGGTGGTGTTGTGATCACAAGTGACCCCAACATCAAACTTGTGTCTGGACCACTGTTCAGGCACTTTGTCAAGATATCCCACTGCTTCTGGGATGAGTTTGCCAATCTTTTCCATGGCTTTGTTGAAGACATATGGATTGTATGCATCAGCAGCAACCCAGAACAAGTCATGGAAGGCTGTGCCACTGTATCCAGCTTGTCTGCAGTTGGTATACAGATGCTGAGCACAGACCCTCCTGACTGATTTGGGGAAAACATCATACAAAGCAGATTCTACTCCCTGCATAACACAATTCCAAGTTTCAATAACTAGGGAAGTGAACCAGAAAACTGAAAAAAATATAAACAATACTACAAATAATAAAAACCAAGAAAGGGAGGAGTAATTACCCTCATTCTGTCACTAATAAAAGTCCAGTCATCCCTCTGGCACCCATGTTGAACAAACAAAGCCTTCAAACTTCTGAAAAAATAGGACCATGTGTCCATACTCTCCGTACTCACAATGCTATAGGCTAATGGAAAAATCTCATTATTCCCATCGATAGCAACTGCAGTGAGGAGAATTCCCTTATAGTATCCACTCAAATGTGCACCATCAATGCCTATGATAGGCCTACAACCTCTTAAGAAACCCCTAACTTGTGCAGCAAAGGAGAAAAAGCAAGCCTTGAAACGGGGTGTCACGTTACCAGAATCTGCAGTCCAAGTGACCAAGGCATAACTCCCAGGATTGGTAGATTTGATCATTTCAGCATAGGATGGTAAAAGGGCATATGACTCATCAAAACCTCCATAAATTTGCTGCCTCCCGAGGCTTCTCACCTTGTACATCAACCTCTGTTTCACTTGTACCCTATAAATCCCCAATGCCTTTCTTTGAAGTGTCTTAATTGGGATTTCTGGATTTGCTTCAATGTCAGGAAGTAGTTTGGTGCATAGCCACTGAGATGTCACCATGGGATTCTCCTCAAGTCTCCCACAAGACTTGTGCTCACTGACAAGAGTTTTAATGGCCCAACTGACCCCATCCAACAACACACAGGCATGGATCCTCCAATTGCATGACTCAACCAGACACATTGCAGTGAATCTGGTTGTATCAGCCTTTTCAACACTCACAGCAAATCCCTCTTGAATACAGAAGTCTCTGAAGACCTCCATGAAGTGTGTCTTGCTTTGGAATATCATCCATGGTTGCAACTTGATAGTCCCCCATGGCATGCTTCCCACAACTTTCCCATTTGCATACAAATTATCCAGCTTATTACTCCCATCTAAATGATCCTCAAAACTTCTCTCAGAAATTACCTCCTTAAGAACATCTTGTTCTTCATCTTCTTCAATTTCTTCGTCAATGAAATCGTCGGCGTTGAAACCAGTTTCACTATCACTCTCACTCTCCTCAAAATTTTCATCATCACTCTCATCATCCCATTGCTCCTCTTCCTCCACATTGTATGCAGTGGGTTTCCTCACCCTTGAACCAGCAGGCCTTCCCCCCCTCTTCTTAGGAACAAACTCACCCGTCTTCTTAGCATGACTTCTGGAAATTCTGAAACCCCTCCCTTTGTTTAACTCAGCCCTGTTAGGAGGGGGTGTCTGATCTGGCTGGTGTTCTGTTTGATGTTGTTGCTGCTGTTCTGTGGGTTGGTGTTGTTGTTGTTCTGTTTGTTGTTGTTGTTGATGTTCTGTTTGTTGTTGTTGCTGATGTTCTGTCTGTTGTTGTTGTTGCTGTGGTTGTGTTTGTGGTGAGGTTGGTGGTGGTGAGGGACTTCTTGGTGGTGGTGATGGACTTCTTGGTGGTGGTGATGGATTATTTGGTGGTGGTGAGGGACTTCTTGGTGGTGGTGATGGATTATTTGGTGGTGGTGAGGGACTTCTTGGTGGTGGTGATGGATTATTTGGTGGTGGTGAGGGCTCTCTTGGTGGTGGTGAAGGCTCTTTTTGTGTATTTGGTGGTTGGGAACCTCCCGGGGAAAAGCAGTCAGCATGTTGTGAGCTGTAAACACGTACGTACTCTACGCTTAAATCCTCAACATCATACACAGGCACCTCAACTGCCACTGTGTTTGCCAATTGCTCCTCCAAATCCCTTTGAATCTCAGCCTCCCTTTCTAACCTTCTCCTTTCCTCTTCCCTCTCCCTCTCAAACTCCTCAGCTTTCCTTCTAAGTTCTGCAGCCTTCCTTTCCTTCCTATCCTTCCTTTTCTTAACTGCAGTCCTAAATTGGATTGAAGTTTCCTTCTCATTTGCCTTCTCTATCCATATTTCCACAGTATCTGTGCGCTTAAATAAACCCCACATGCCCATCAAACCAACATCATTCAACAATTCTACTCTTTTATTCGTACTAGGATTAACATAAAACAATCTAAATAAATCGGGAATCAGAACATCTTGCTTAATAGAATCATCAAACAAGTCATCAACCAAATCCATGTAGTTCGTTTCATCAGTATCTTGTACCCTCACATCAAAATTCCGATCATTATAATGACATAACAACCAAATTGCGACCATCCTATACAAACAATAAACACAACACAAAAATTCAAATTAATGAACTAAATCATTAGGCAAAACAACAAAGCACAACCAGACACTATGTTTTACCATTAACACCCCAAAATTCAAGTTAACCCATCTCATGGAAAAATCACGATTTTAGCAAAACCCTAACCCTAATCAAAGCAAAATTCGCAAAAAATAGCACCAAGAACAAGAAACGAATTGAGTGAACTAACCTTGACACAATTTTGATGAAGTTGAAGCCACAAATTCCAGTCCTTTGCTCTCCTTGCACCCACTTTTGTAGGACTCGCGAAAACTGCAGATTTTTGGACCAAATTGTCGATCTTTTCGTGGGGATTTACTTCGACTAACTATTGCGAGTTGTTTTACACAAATCCCAGCAAATTTCGATCTTTCTCTCTCTTTGGTTTGGTACTCAAGTGCTCTCTAATGGTGTAAGAGAACAGAGAGAAATGTCGAGGAAGAAGTTGGGAAGTTAGGTTTTGAATTTGTTTTTTTTTTTTTTTTTCTTTTTTGATATGGCGCCAGAAAGGACAAGTAAGGGCAACAAGGTAAAAACATGGTAACGGAGGGTTAACGTCCGTCAGACAAAAGGGCATTTAATGATATTATTGCATACGTCAGGGGTGTTTGGTGCATTTTGGAAAGTTTAGGGGTATTTGGTGCATTAAAGTAAACCTTAGGGGCATTTGGTGAAAAATCCGATATTTAAACCATATGCATCCTCAACCTTAGGTCGAATGTAAAAGAATTTATCTCTCATCATTCTCCTTCTTCCATCTCATTTTTCACTAATTTGACATACCTTCTACCTTACCCTTTTTTTCTACTACAATGTTAACCTATGTTAACCTGATGTCATACTCTATTTACTATATTATTAACAATTAATTAAATAAAAAACAATGAAGCACGAAGTTCAATGCATTGCAGCAAGACAAAATCAAATACAAAATAATAAAGAATTGTGAAAATTATGTTGACATAGGGGGCAGATATCTGCCATACGGTGGAGGTTGGGAAGTATTGACACACACTTATGTCAACATTGTAGAGGTTTGTTACAGACTTACAGGCAATTGAGGCTTGCCCCTCTTCATCCGTCAAGGTTGATGATGGTCTTACAATTCAATATATATATATATATATATATATATATATATATATATATATATATATATATATATATATATATATATATATATATATATATATATATATATATATATATATATATATATATAAAATATTGTCTTTTTTATGTTAAAAAATACCCTCGATTTTAATAATTAGTTAATAATAATACTCCGCAGATAAGAAGTATTTTTTTATATAAATAAAATATGAAAGAGACTACCAATAAGTATAACGACAACACAGATGTGCCTAAGGAAAGCCAAGAAAGAGGCAGTGCAAGGGAAGAACAAAAAACATGAATAACTTGTTCAATAGTTCAATCCTTGATCAACATCTTCCCCGTCTTTATTAAAAACAATCTTTCACCTACACATGTTACCCCTATTTATTTCTCTACGACACATCTAACCTTATAATAATATTACAAAAATGCACAAAAAATATAATCCAATGGAAAACTAACTCGATTGTTGTGGTGACAAGTAGAAGAAACTTAATACGAGAATTTGATTTGAGATAATTAATTAGCCCGTTTAATGCCTACCTCTGAGGGTTGTATATATATAATATGTTGAAAAAAGGTTTGACCTTGAATTCTTTAAGGAAATAATTAGGTTGTTGATTGATTAACTAACAACTGACTAGTACAAAACTACCAATGTATAGTACAGATGCACCAATATTTATCGTTGCAGTACAACTTCTGTAGTGTACTATGTAATATTTTCTCAATTTTTTTGAATTGCAATAATGTACCTTTTTTTTCATTTGCCGATTCGTAACATCAACTCATTATTATATTTATTCTATAATTACTGGTAAGTTGATATTATGAAAATCTAAGTTGAGAAGAATTTAACAAGTAATCCACATGGTTATGAACTTATGATTCTTCTTAAACATTAAAATCCCCGAAGAAAAGTAGGTGAATAATGCAAAAATCAAAGTGTCAACAAAAAAATAAAAAATTCAACCTTATTTCGGTACAAAATGGGCCAGCCCAACCTGTAAGGAAGTGACCTTATGACCTACATAAATTGGACTTACCGACCCAACTTGTAATCGGCCATCCGAGATATTAAGGATCGTTAGGAGACAACTACGAGGTGTATCTCAACCCCAAATTATTTACACCGATTCAGAATCAGACGAAGACATCATGGAAGATGATGGACCTCCTCCTCCACCGCCTACTCCGAGATTATGGGCATCCGGAAAGTTTTGAGCTTTGTAGTGGAATTTTGCTCCCCACTACGACGGTCAATAACTTTGAATTGTCACCCTCATTAATCCGGATGATCAAGCTTGATCAATTTGGAGGTGCACCAACCAAATGTCCTTTCACACATTTGGACAACTTTTATGAGCTTTGTGCACTGTTAAGTATTAAGCAAAATGGTGTTACCGATGAGTTTGTCAAGATGCATATGTTCCATTTTTCTCTTCGTGATAAGGCAAATCATTGGTTGAGAACGGTTCCGGAAGGTTCTTTGACTACTTGGAATGAGGTCATAAAGGCTTTTCTTGATAAATACTGTTCACCTGAGAAAACCGGCGAATTGAGGCGGAAGATCACAAATTTCACTCAAGAAGAGGATGAGACTTTAAGTGAAGCATGGGAGTGATTCAAGGAGTATGTTAGATCATGCCCTCATCATGGTTTCAACCAATGGCTTGTTGTTCAAAGCTTCTATGATGGCCTACATCCTACATCGAGATCTCACCTAGATGCGGGTTCCCGTGGTCAAATTAAGAAGCTTCTGGTGGATCAAGTGGATAAGATGATTGAGGAAATAGAAAAACTCCATGCATAGTGTAGTGATAGAAGAGATACTCCGAAGAAAAGTGTGGGTGGTAAGCATGAAGTTGACACCATTGATTTCTTGAACTCAAAATTTGACATGCTAGCAAAGAGGCTTGAGAAAACTAACATGGGTTCTACTTGTGCTCCGGTCCAAGTGATGTCTTGTGAGATTTGTGGAGGTTTTGACCATCTTTCTTCTTATTGTAACTCCACCATGGAGCAAGCGGCAGCAATAAACCCGATATTTTATCCTTATTCTCAAACCTACAATTCGGGGTGGGGACACCACCCAAATTTCTCATACAAGGACAATTAAGGGATTCAACCACCTCCTCCTCCTCAACAACAAAAAGCTCCTCCCCTACACCCATTCCACCATATAGGCCACCGTGTTTCAATCAAGGTGCCTACAACCAAGGTGGGTACAACCAAGGAGCTTCATCTCAACCTAAGCCTCAATTCAATCAAGCTCCTCCTCAAAAGTCAAACCTTGAGTTTATCATGGAGACTTTCATTGCTCATCAAACCAAGAAAAATTTGGATATCGACAAACGCTTAAGTGAGGTAAATTCTTCAGTCCAACAACTCCAACCCCACAACAAGATCATGGAGACTCAATTGGGTAAAATTGCACAACATGTTGGAAGTTCTTCTACAAGTTCCTATACTCAACTTCCGAGCCATACTGTTTTGAACCCAAAAGAGCACATAAAAGCCATCACCTTGAGCTTGGGAAAAGGTTATGAAGGTCCGGTCATGAGAAAAGAGGTAGACAAAAAGAGAGATGAGGGGTGTGAAGAAGAGGAGAAAGTTGTGAGTGAAAGAGTGCAAATTGAGCAAAGTGAGCAAACACAATGTGAGAAGAGTGACTCAAAGAGTGAAGAGGTTGTGACTAAGGAGAGTGAAAAAGCTCCCATGAAGCCCTACAAGCCACACATCCCTTTTCCTCATTGGGTGGTTGAGAAGAATTTGAATGAGAAATATTCCAAGTTTCTTGATGTCATGAAAGGGCTACAAGTGAACATTCCTTTCCTTCATGCCATGACACAAATGCCAACTTATGCAAAGTTTTTTAAAGAACTTCTTACCAACAAGGCAAAGCTTGAAGAAGCAATTGTTTCTCTTCCTATGAAAGTGAGTTCTATCATTCAAAACAAGCTTCTAAAAAAGCATAGTGATCCAGGTAGCTTCTCAATACCGATGAAGATTGGTGATCTAGAGCCAAAGAATTCCCTTTGTGATATTGGGGCAAGTGTTAGCCTTATGCCTCTCTCCATGGCTCAAAGGCTAAATGTTGGGGGAATGAAACCTACACGGATGTCACTTCAACTAGCCGACCGTTCGGTTAGAACACCCTTGGGAGTTTTGGAAGATGTCCCGGTCTAAGTTGGAAGAGATTTTGTGCCTTGTGATTTTTTCATTATGGAGATGGAATAAGACTCCAAGGTTCCTCTCATTCTAGGAAGGCCTTTCCTTTCTACGGTGGGGCTTGTTATTGATGTGAAAGACGGGCGGTTGACTTTGAATGTTGGAGATGAGAAAATCACTTTCACTCTTCAACAAGAAATGAACTCACCCATGATGAATGAAGTCCACCGCATGACACCTTGAAATGAGACTTGAAGGAATTTAGAGAAATGATTGAAGTGAAAGACCTATTGCAAGCTATCATAATGAGAAGAGAAGTTGAGGAAAGTGAGGAAGTAAAGGGGTACAAGATGCTTCTTGATGAGACACCGGTCCATCATGGAAAGTTTGAAGTGCTACATGTGAATGAAAAAGAGGAGAGGACTACGCCTCCTCCTAAGGTCGAACTCAACCCCTTTTCCCCTTTCCTTAACTATGTTTTTCTTGATGACATTGAGAACTATCCTGTTATTGTTAATGCTAAGCTTGATAACACTTCTCTTGAAAAAAAAATTGATTATCTTTAGAAAATTTCGAAGTGTTATTGGTTATAAAATTGATTACGTTAAGGGGATAAGTCCCTCATTGTGCATGCATAAGATTTTACTTGAAGATTATCATGCCTCCTCTATTGAACCCCAACGAATATTAAATCCAAACATGAAAGAAGTGGTGAAAAATGAGGTTGTGAAACTACTTAAAGCGGATATTATCTATCTTATCTCCGATAATAAATGGTAAGCCCGATTCAAGTAGAGACCAAAAAGGGAGGCATGACTATCATCAAGAATGAGAAAGGTGATGAGTTTGTGCTTGTGATTTGCCTGTTGGTTGTTTGGTTCATTTTTGTTTTGCTAGGTTGTACATGTTTAGTGTTTTGATCTTGATAGTTGTTTTGTTTCACTAACATTACTAACGATTTTGTGAGTGTGTTTTCCCCTTTTCCTTCTTTCTTTTTATTTTTCTTTCCCCTTTTTTCTGTTAAATCCAAATCCCTTAAATTCAAACACATTTATTTTACTTTTGTGCAATTGCACATTTTTCTAATTTTTTTTCGATTAGTTTATTTTATTTTATGCAATTTCATGTTTTTCTTAGTTTCTTCAGGTGTACATATTTCATTTCTTTTTCTTTCCACTAGTTTAGCTTCTAGGGTCCACCTCCGAAGATGATTTTTAATCACTTGTGTGCTTTTATAGGAAATTCATTTGAAAACTCGTGTTTGAAAACCCACATTGTGCTTACTTGGAATTAATGGTTTGTGGTTTGTTTGGTCTCCCCCGACTCACCTTGTACTAGTAGCTTATGTGGCCGTGAGATTTTCTTGAGCCTATTGTGCCCATTACGTAAAATACGGTCTTGCTTTTCATGAGTGCTTAGGATTTTCTCCTCAATGTGATTGAATTCTTGAGTTTGTTTTGGTTCCTATTTGAGACTTGTGATCCTTGAAACGGGGAAACGATTGATTCCTTTAGTTTTTGAGCCCAATTTTAAGGAAAATTATTCTTCACTTTACTTTCTCCCCTAGGATTACCAATGTTGAGCCTTGTTCGTTTTTTGTTAGCCATTGTGACATCTTAATCTTGGTTCGAGTTGGCATTCTAGGCATGATTTTATTTGAAGCATACATAGAGACCGGAGTTAAATAAGAAACTTTTGGGTTCTACACTTGTATAAATGTACGAAGTCTATATTTTAGCTTTCTAGTTCCTTCTCTTTACTTTTTTTTTAATTCAAAAAAAAAGAACAAACAAAAAGAAAATAAAAAAGAAAGAAAATTCTAAAAAAAGAAAAAGAAAAAGGAATATAAATTCCAAAATATTTACGAATTTTGTTATTTAGTTTCCAATAAAAAGGTGTTGGTTTTGTTGTTGGTATATATATATATATATATATATAGTCCATTTTTCATTTTTGAGCTCTACTTCCCTAAATGACATCTTCCTTGCCCTTAGAACCTTAACCTTCCCTATTTCAAGGATTTCGTGATCCCCGTAGCGTTTCACTTATGAGTGGAGAAAGGCAATAAGCAATTCGTACAAGGAAAATCACTTGAGTCGACATGCTTTTACTAGATTGAGTGTTGTTAATTGAATTTGCAACCCTTAAATACTTGAACGACTCTCTTGTTTTTATTTGCACAACTAAAGTGAGAAGCTAAGCTTGGGGGAGAATTTTGGTAAGATTAGTTGTTTAGTTCCATGTGATGCATTTGTGGTGGTTTTGTAAAAACTTATGATTTAATAATTTTCAAAATGATCTCAATGTTTGTTTTTGAAAGATATGGGAATTGTGATTCCTGGGGAGGACACTTTCCAACTCCTTTGAGGTTCGTGTGTATTGCTTAGGGACAAGCAATTGCTTGGGGGAGTTGATAAGTGGGTTCTTAACCCATTTAGGATGGTGTTTTTAGGTGGACTTTAGTGTTAGTTTAGTGGATTTTCATTTCTTTTTCCTTACTTTCTCCATTTTTCTTACTTTTCTTAGTTTCATTAGTTTTTATAGTTTTTAGGCCATTTTCTACTTTGTATTTCTTTGTGTCCCTTGTTCCCTTTCCCTTTGTGCAGGTATTTGGTGATCCACGAGCATATTTGAAGAGCCAAGAAAAGAGTCAAAGAAGCCGGAAAAGCCAAGGAGTAGAACTTGTGCACAACTTCCATACTAAAACGACCATACTTTTTGTCTACTTAATATTTTCTTGTGATTCTAGTTGGAGATGAAAGATTATTCCAATAGCTTTCCAACGAGTGGTCACACGCCTTATGTGTACGAGAAATGAAGCAATATAGCCTTTTGAAGCAGGGTATGTACGATGCTCCACGAGAATCTCACCCTGGCCGCGACCAGGATGCATCCCGACCGCAACAAGGAATCCTGGCCGCGACGTCTTTTATCCCGGCCGGGATTTTGCTACTGGAACTTTTTGCAATTTTTGCCCATCTTTCTCATCGCGGCCGCGACACCCGTCCCAGCCGCGACGACCTGTTCAACAATTTTTTTAATTGACGGATTCTCCAATGTTGAGGGGATTAATTATCGTTTTTGCTTAGTTTTTCAGAACATACTCTCTCACATTTTCATATTGTCTCTCTAGAAAAACACTTAATTGCTTTACTTTACCTTGTTTATCTAGATTAATCTCAGAAATCAAGATCAAGAATCAAGATTGTATTCAGCATTTTCAGCAATTTCCCCATTGAAGCTTCATTTGTAAAGTCTAAACTTCTCTACTTTTTATTTCAACTAGTTTTTGGGCCCGTTCGATGAACGGGCTGGTTATATGTTGGTAGTGTAATGGAGTTTAGAAGTTATGATGTTTTTAAGCAGGTGTTAGAATGTGTTTATACCAAATGACAATAATAAAACTTTACGACCTATGAATTCTTAATTTTAAATCATTACATTTTTCTACTTATGTTCATCTCCCCTGAAAAAATAGATATACTTTAAATCACCTATTACCACCAATAACATAGAGCATATTACATGCACCCTGGTGTACGGTGCACCCTCTCACATTTTCTCTTTACATAGGAGGAGAAATCTGGTAGGGACCATTATTGAACATAAAAATATTCTTGGGTGCACGGTGCACCCGGGTGCACATAATAATTTTCACCAATAATATATCATTTGTACAAAAATCAAACAAAATTGTTACAGTGTACGATTATACTCATGATATCCAATTAAAGGAAAGTCTTAACAAATTCTAACTATTGAACTATATTGACAAAACTTTTCTTATAGGAGAACTAAAACTAAATGTAAGTTCCCTAACAACAAAAATATACAAATAAAACAACCTAAAAGTCTCACAATGTTAAAGACGAATTACCCACCTTTAATCATTTGCATGGAAACCATACATTATAAGATTCTCCTTCTCTGCAAAATGAATTGCAACTAATTAAGCAAGAAAAATAAACAACATACTTCCAATATGCTTAAGAAGAATCAAGAACAACGTGTTTAGAGGGGGGGTACTACAACTTGAATTTCATGCATGAAAATAAAAAATCTAAAGGCTGGAGAGTAATGGGAAGTTGAAGAATGGGGAAGATGAAGTAAGGGACGGTTGTTTAGGCATAACCAAGTTAAGTATTGATCCTAATTTTTGGTACTCTCTCTGTCCTATTTTTATAGTTTTGTTTCTATTTTGAGCGTCCAAAATTATAGTCATGTTTCTATTTTTGGCCATTAAGTTTTCCACTTTCCCATGTACTACCCAACAAAACTTCCCCATATACTATATTCA
Organism: Spinacia oleracea; assembly: GCF_020520425.1. Classification (NCBI taxonomy): domain Eukaryota; kingdom Viridiplantae; phylum Streptophyta; class Magnoliopsida; order Caryophyllales; family Amaranthaceae; genus Spinacia; species Spinacia oleracea. Next base: position 175,884,106 of record NC_079490.1, on the reverse strand, counting down.
ATTCTTTATGTATTATATTCCCTTTTCTATGTATTATATTCCACTTTCTCATACAAATCAATTATCAATGTACTATATTTCAATTTCCCGTGTACTATATTTCATTTTTTTTTAAACCCGTGTTTTTAGTCAACGGGGGTATAATATGGGACGGAGGGAGTATAATTCTAATAAATTAAAGAGACGGGGATCAGTAGTATACTACATGAAAACAAATGACAATAAAGTGGAATAATGAATGACCATTATTTTTTTATACCAAAAAGTAAATAGAAAGATTAATAAGGTTTGGACATGTGTCTTCAAGATGGTGTTGCTTATGTGTCATTGAAATGATGATGGTTATGTTTTTTAAATACTAGGTATTGATTAATCAAGTAGTAGTATTATTCATTTTCTTGTTCTTAGTTGTTGATTTCTACCAAACTTTATCAATTTATTATCATGTATTGCTTGATTATTGTAGTTGTTGGTTTGATTTCTATGGATTGTGAGTAGTAAATTTCTAGGGTTCGGGTGAACCCCTCTTTTGAGTCATGAACAATTGATTTATGCATGTGGGATTTTAGTGATTTTGGGATGTTTATTAGTTGATTGAAAGGGTTTTATTGCTAGTCTTCATGTTTGATCATCATTTAGACTTATTTCTAGTTTTCTCAACCAAGGATCGAAAGATGAAATTGAGTTGTAGTCTCCCTTTTGATTGCTATACTAAAAAAACCGTGAAAATAGGGATTTCAAGTCTATGGGATTATCTTGTCATCATAACTTTCGTTTTATTGCTTGAATTCGTGTTTTGCACCATGAAAATAGGTTGTAGTTCATGATCAAGTTACCTTTCTAGCTCGATAGAGTAGTTGGGTGCCTTAGATGACTATCCACTAATTTATTCCCTAATATTGCTTTTAATCCTCATATTTTTGAACCGTTCATGATTGAATTGAGTGGTGTTTCCCGTACCTTAGTTCCTCTTAATTGATTTTTCATCCTTTAATTATCTTAGTTTGTCCTAATTAGTGTAGAATTCTCAAGAAATCAAAACACCCCCGACTTTGCTTAGCTTTTATATTCGATAGCATTTGGTGGTTGATTCATAGCCTCTCTTGGGTTCCACCCTTTCTTACCCTTTCTAATTAGTTAGGAAGACCGAGTTAGGTTATTATTTGATAGGTTGGCGATGCTCTATCAAAAAACTTGGTATTTGAATCTCCAAGTTTAATCCAATCTACTTTTGCCTTTTGTTGCCAGACTCTTTCCTCGATAGCATTCCATTTCTCAAGTTAAGTTAAGAGCTTCCTTTCCCTAACAATGTGTTCAATATTCTGAATATCAACATTCAGTTGGTGTTGCACATTCCGAAGTTCAATCCTAGAAGCTTCGAGTCTCATACTAATCCCCTTGAAATGTTTCTCATTCAAGCTCTTCATGTCCTCTTTTAGATGCATTAATTTGTACCAAACATCAAGAATGGGATGATCATGTTGCTTAAATTTCCATATGTCAGCAACAATTCTTTCAAAGTCTACATGCTCTGCAAGAATGAGAGGGCATGAGAGGGCAATGGTCAGACACATTTCTGTCCAAAACCTCAATAGTAACCAAAGAATATTTTGCCATCCACATCTGATTAGCAACACATCTATGATTCTGGTGAAAATCATTTCCCCGTCATCTTGATTATTACACCATGTGTAATGAGAGCCAACTGTTCTCACTTGTTGCAGGGAGTTATGTGTCATACAGTCTGAGAAGACCTTGATCTCTGACAGTGTTACGGGCACCATTCAATCTGTCATCAGCTAGCAACAAAGTATTAAAATCTCCACAAAAGCATATTGGCTCTTTAAGAGTATTGACAATTCTATTTATGAAAACCCAAAGTTCCTTTCTCAACTCTTGAGTATTAAGCCCATAAATTGCAACGAAACACATACTTTCACCTGTGATGATATTTAGGACTCTTGTGCATATACCCTGGGCACATTGATCTAAAACAACTACATCAACACATCTAGGGTTCCACGCTATCCAGATCCTCCCATTAGGAGCATCTTGATAATTATTTATCACTTTCCATTTATTGAACATTTTATTGGAAATACTAGAGAACTTGTTAATCTTTACTCTTGTTTCCACCAGGCCACAAATATCAATTTTATGCTTTAATAGGAAGGATCGAATTTCCTTCTGTTTGAAAGGCTTGTTACAGCTTCGCACATTCCAGCATATCAATCTCATTACGTCTCAAAGGGGAAACAGTCACCGCCTGGTTGTGCATCATGTATTTCTTCTAACACTTCATCATTGTGTAGCATTGTATATGGATTAGCAACAGTAATGGGTGTGACAGGTTGAGAATGTGAGCTAGGTCAAGCACCAGACCTTCTACTAACAGTAGCCCAAGTCTCCACCTCAGGTTGTTGTGGTTCTTCGAGAATAGGAGGGAGGTCTGCCACTCGTTGGACATGTCGTATTTGTGGTTGCTTAGGAACTCATTGCTTCCTATATTTTACACCCCTCTTCACATGAGGTTTTTGGACACACAATCATGGCCAGCTTGGTTGCACGTTTCACGGAATGGGGGAAACCAATCAAATAGAACTTGTTGATCAACCACCCTTCGATTTGGTTCCTCTACATGTATGATGTCAACTCATGGTCTAGTCACATCCACTTGAATCAACATTCTTGCATACGAAATTCTTGTTTATTGTTCGTACATTCATCTGCAAAAAGAGGTTTCAACACTTCCAATTCTACTCAAAGCATCTGGTCCCCAACAACTCAAAGGCAAGTTTGGCAATTGAACCCATAAAGGAAATTCACGCAACACTTCATCCTTAAAACTGAAATTAGCATTCCATGGCTTAATAATCATAAGATGGTTTGCAATTTAGTAGAGTCCTGAGCAAAGAACCATATTCCTATCATAGTTACTATTTAAAATCGTGAAGTCACATTCCACGAAGTGAAAATGATATTTCGGAAAAACACAAACGTTAATCTCTCCAAAACAAAAAGTATTTTCAAGTAGACTTGAAATACTTAAAAAAACAAAGAACCAAGATGTGATCTCTTAAATTTCTTGCGATGATTTGTAGACGAGCACAAATTCTTCGATCCGATTTCGGTAACGACGAACCTCCTTCTTGATTTACTACTTCCTCCATTTTTTCCTCATCTAATAGATCTAATTATGAGAATTATAGATAATTATGAAGAAAGTAGAACAAAATTGACCTTAAAAATTTGGGCAAAAATCTGAAAAGCATAGAGAGAAAATAAAGAGAGAGGATGAACAAAATACAGATCTGAAATTTTGAAAAATAATAAAATTTAAAACGTATATAAAGTGGGGTAGATGTAAAGAAAAAAGTGACTAAAAACCGCTCGAGCAGCAGGACCTTTGCTTGTGAACCCTTGATTGTTATCAAGACTTTGTTTACAACACTCTTTAGGACTTTTCGAGCCAAAGGCATTTCCGCTAGTGACTTCCTTGTCAAAGATTGAGCAGTTGGGTAGTAACAAATGAGAAGTTTCCTTGAACACCTGTTGAACTAGGACAACAAAGAAAGGAACGAGAAAAGAGTAAGACGAGCTGGTTGCAAACGACTTTTGAATTTCTCACCTTACCCAAATAGTCACCAAAAGTGACTCGAAAAGCATGTTATGCTACCCTATAAGGGAAGCAGCATTTAAATATGACCTTTTGAAAACAATGAGAATCAATCCCCTTGTTAACCTAAATTGAGAATTAACACATGTAATACCCCGAATTTTTAAAACTCAATTAATTATGCTTAATTATTTTTATTTAGCTTAAAATCGTTTTAAATTCTAAATTTGAACTTTATTTTAATTAACGAAGTTTTATTTGGCTTGAATTTTTAATATTGCTACACGATTTATTTTTTCAGTTTATAATTTAATTTCATATTTACAAGCTTAACGACTTTTTTTAAAAAAGTTTTAATTATTTTCGGATTTCTAAATTTATTTTATTCGAAAACTAAATTAATTATTTAACGTTTTTATTTTTATTCCGAAACTAAATTTATTTTTCGTTAACGATATTTTTTTTTATATAAAGAATTAATTTAGCTAAACATTTCTATTTTTAGTAGTTTCCTAAAATAGCAACAAAATTTCTGAAGTTTAGTCCAACCATATGAAATTAATAAAATACCCTCAAGGAACCAAAATTCCCTTTTCTCCTCTTCCCTTGCTCTACACGTACAACCGGGAAGGAAATTCCTTTCTTCCCTCCTTCCCTCAATTCTGTCCAAATACACTCCTTGGACCCCAAGAAAATTCCCTTCTTCTTCACTCTACTTCACCTTATTATAAGACACAAATTTGCACCTATTTTCTCAACCAAAATCAATTACCAAACAAAAAAAAATTGGAAATCTCAAACCCCCCCCCTTGTTTCCTTTGATTCGAACCACCACAGCAAACACCGCCACTGCAACCACCATGACCACAGACTACCACCTCCGTCCAACCACCTAACACCACCCTAGCCACCGTCGGCTACCACCAAACCCCCTCACCCTGCTCCCTCCTCTCTTCTCGCCTCCCCTGCCTCTTTCTCTCTTTCTTTCGTTGCACCACCCACGACAACCACCACCACCTCCAGCCACCTACATCACCTTGCCAACCAACCACCGTCCAAAATCCCTCGTCGAGCCACCTTGACTCCGCTCAGAACCAAGCAGAAAACGCCCCCTGTCTCTCCCCTGTCTTTCCCCTGTCGCACCACCAACACCGCAACCATCTCACTCCGTCCACCATTTCCAACCTCCCTCACCGCCAAGCCACCTCCGTCGAACTGCCTCCCCCACCGCTCAGCACCAACCGAAAAACACTCCCCCTCGATCTCCCCTGTTCGCGACCCCTATCCCCTTCCCCCGTGCCCTACCACCGAGAACCACCACCACCGTTGCCTCCGGCGCAACCCCCATGCGCCGCCCAGCAAGCCGCCAACTCCCTTCCTCCCTCCTTCTCCCTCCTCCTCGTCCATCTCCTCTCCCTCCTCCCTGTTCGTGCCCTCTTCTAGAAAACCCCAACCAGTTTCATTTGAAACTTTGGTTTATTTCCTTAAAACTGGAGTTGGGCCAAAAACATAAACATTTGGGCTTTGGGTAAGAACACTAAATTTCCAGAAATTCCATAGTAGTTACGTTTTAATAAATTGTTTTTACAATCCAATTAATTACTAATAAATTGTTTATTATTTTCAGGTTTTATTATCGATTTAATGAGAATAAGATTCTAGTTTTTATTTATCAAAATAGAATTTAAATATTACTTATATGAAAATCAATTTATAAAATATATATACGTATTTCAATTGAAAATTCGATTAATAATAATATTTTCGTTAAATTTTGAAATTATATTTTTTATTAAAATTCATTATTTACAAATTCATTACTTACAAAATTTATTATTCATGAAATATTGATTTTAGATTATTCATCGTTTATTAACTAATTCAATAATTTAATATTCTGAAAGAAATCGGACTTGGAGCTCAAGAAGAACGATCTATCAAACGAGAAGTAGAAAACTACGGTTGAGGTAACGGCTATTGCTAGTACCCGCAATCCCCTTATAAATGTATTATGAAATTATGACGTTATGATTGGATTTATGAATTAAATGTTTTGACATGTTTTATGGATTGTGGGAATGAATTATGATTTGTTTGAATTATTCTTTACAATATGATTTGATTGAGTTTTCTCACAAAATGATATTTATGCGATGTCATGAAAGAAATGATATTTTATTGATCCCATGATCAAAATGATGTTTTATGAGTTAAATGAGTTATGTTATTTCAACTGAAATACAAGCCAAGGCTTAGTAAAATACATAAAACATGATAAATGAAAGTGAAAGTGAAAGACCTAGTTTGTCTGGCGGTATATAAACTACTATCTTCCTATCTACCGGTCATGCATGCACCACGGACACCTGTCCACCCATGGATTACGAGCCCAGGCTCCCATGGTTATGAGCCCTGGCTCAGGGCCCAGGCCCCATGTTACGATGATGAGCCCAGGCTCTTATGGGCCCAGGCCCAGTGGAGAATTCCTTCACGGTTCGTACTTGCCGACAACTAGCATGTTTATTAAAAAGTTATGAATGAATTAAATATGAGGTTTTATTAAATGTTTTACTTATTCTATTCTCCCTGTGTTATTAAATAAAATGAGTTGAAATGAATTTACGTTGCTAGGGTAGTCGTTACTGAGTCTTCGGCTCACCGTTTTGTTTTCCGTTTTAGGTACCGCGGGGAACGATGGACACGAGTAGTGGCGAGGAAATTCACTTTAATATTATTCACCTAGTTTATGCTTAATGTTTTGATAGTTTAATTAAAGACTTTTAGTAAGTTATGTACCTTTATTTTGGAAATATAAAGGATTATTATGTTAATTTGGAGGATTTAATGGCTTATGTTATGATGTTGCCTTGTAATTCCCAAGAGGGAGTTACGGCGGTAATGTCCCGACCGAATTAGGTAAATTCCGCTGCTAAGTATGCTTTAATAATTGAATTAGAGGTCGGGGTGTTACAACACATGTTAACCTCAATGACCAACAAACAACCAAGACCCATGGATACCAAAACTCCCTCCCACACACACCCCTTTTCCTTACATAATTCCCAAAACTTCACTTCCAAACACACTCATAAAGACGATAGAATCCTTCTTTAACATCACATCTCCTCCAAATTCCAACCAACAAACATCGGAGAAAGGAATGATACTAATTATCTAAACTTCCCTATACCAATTAATAAACCCCAACACTACTACATCATCAATCTTCCAACTTAGAAGATCACATATAGGACCTCCAATCACATGCCACACTTTCGAAAACTAAAACGGAAAACCAATTGCAACAATCTCATAGAGGGAATTAACAACAAAAACAAAGATCATTAACACTACAACTACTACCCATAAGTTACGTTTAACACAATGCTTAACAAAAATAAACAACCACAACCAAAATAACCACCCAATCACACAAATAGGAGGCACACACAAAAACCCCATAAAAAAACTATTTTAGCTAAAACTTATACCAAAACAGAAGCAAACTTCTAGTCTTTACCTTTACTATCAAGATCGGGGTAACTGAAACCGCTAGATAGCGGCGACTAAGAAAGCCTCTGTAGAATTAACCAAAAAAATCTTCAAAAACGGAACAGACAACCCAAAGGTAACACAACCTAATTAAAATTAGAAGCCCTAACCCTAACCTTTACCTTTACCGGTGTGACTCACAACAGCGGCGGTCGGAAAAGCTTTGGAAGTAGGAAGCCCAAGGTTGAAGAAAACCAAGTTTGTCTACCTCCGGCTTAAAAACCGTTCAAATAAAGGTTGATACACTAATTAACAGTACGAACGAACCGACGGGAAGAGATGATAAAACACGAAGTTTGAAGCTTATTGGAAAAGATATTTCCTATCTCCTTCACCTCCATCGGAAAACAAAACAAAACCACTGATCTACTTCGACGGCGACAAAGACAAGAACTTTACAACAAAAACGGCTCGTCAGCAACGTTAGGCGGGCAGGGGATGCTCCGGCCACCAGCGAGCCGCCTTGAAATGGCGACGAAGTTAGGGTTTTGAGGTTGGAGTTTTAGAGAGAAGGGATAAGTTTTATTTTTAGAAAGAGAGGGGAGAGCCGTTGTTGAAGTATTTTTATAAAAATATTTAGTGGTAGAATATTTGAAAGTTTTTTTTTTTTTGACAAGTAAGAGAGGATTTTATATATTAACCAACCAACTATTACAAACTAAGCCCAACTAAAGGGAGACAAACCTTCTAGGAAGGACTCCCTCCACTTTAGCAGGCAAAACAAAAGCTCAAAAGAGCAGAAAACCAGAAACATTACAATGAATATAACCAATCCTTATCTCTAGTACTCACTTTCCTACCTAGGATACTCTTAATTCTGTGTCTAACATCAGACTGAATACAGTTAACACTGCTATCCAAAGATGGAACCTTAGCATCCCGAATTGCTGAATTTCTTGCCTTCCAAATCTGATAAACCACCCCTGCAACAGCAGCATAACAAACTCTCTTTCTAAAACCACCAACACAATGCCTATGAGCCCATTTGAGGATCATGAACAAGCTTGTTCTGTGAGTGTTGAACCCCAACCAGTGAAGAACTTTCCTACAACATTCAGTGTTGTAGTGACAGGAGAAAAACAGATGAGAGCTATTGTCTGTATGTAAGCCACATAGAGCACACAGATCATCATCAGTAACCCCATAAGGGAACAACCTGGCCTTAGTTTTTAACCTGTCCTGCAGAGCCAGCCAAAGAATGACCCTATGTTTTGGAATGGTGAATCTATTCCATACAAAATGAGACCAATTGGTCTTAGCCTGTTGCTCACTCAATTGCTTATACATGTCTCCAATAGAATATTTTGTGGTTGTCAGCCAAGAGTCAGAATGCAGTCTATTGGTACAATCAAGTTTGACTTTGCAAATATACTTTACTGCCCCACTAGCAGCAATAGAGGGCATGTACACCAACCAATTCTTCTGTTTAACATAGACTGCATGCACCCATTTTACCCATAAATTATCTTCTTTCTGAGCAATGGACCATGCCAGTTTCCCAACAGCTGCTTGGTTCCAAATAGCAAGGTTTCTGAACCCAAGCCCACCCTGTGTTTTTTACTTACACAGATTAATCCATGCCACTGGACCAGGCCTGCTATCATCATAAGTACCATGCCAAAGATAAGCTCTGCAAACAGAGTTAATTTTCCTAATAACACTCTTAGGCAAGATGAAAATCTGGCACCAGTACACACTGACACTCATTAGAACTGAGTTAACAAGCTGCATTCTTCCAGCAAAAGAGAGATGTCTTGAGCTCCAAATTAATTCTAGCAACCATTTTGTTCACCAGTAGATCACACTCACCAGCCTGAAGTTTTCTGGTACTGATTGGAACACCCAAGTACCTAAAAGGTAGCTCTCCAAAGCTGAAGCCAGAAACAACACTGATTCCTTCTTTGTCAGCATTAGAAATACCACAACAGTATACTGAGGATTTGCAGGGATTTGTTTGCAAGCCAGTAGTGTTTGAAAATAGGTTAAACCCTTCCAAGAGCAAACTAACTGAAGTAATGTCCCCTTTACAAAACATCAATAGATCATCAGCAAAACACAAATGATTCAGCTGAATAGTTCTACACCTGGTATGGAAATGAAATTGAGGGTGTTCACCAACTGTAGACATGGCTCTGGAAAAATACTCCATGCAAAGGGTAAAGAGGAGGGGGGAGAGGGGATCCCCTTGTCTGAGTCCTCTTTTAGGCTGGATAAGATCAGAAGGGCTACCATTAATGAGAAGAGCGTAACTTGTTGTTGAAAGACAAGTCATTATTAGTTTGGTGAAGAAAATAGGAAACCCTAGCTCAGTCAACATTTCCTCAATGAATTCCCACTCTACTGTGTCATAGGCTTTCCTAATATCAACTTTCATCAAACAGCAAGGGGGGGTGCGAGATTGGTTATACATCTTAACTATATCTTGACAGATCAGAACATTATGCAGAATTGATCTACCAGAGACAAAAGCTCCCTGATTGGGAGAGATAAGCTCAGGAAGCACCAAACTGAGCTTACTGCAGATGAGTTTGGAAATGCATTTGTAGATGACAGAACAACAAGCTATTGGCCTGAAATCACCCACAGCAGCTGGAACTGGGATTTTAGGAACTAGAGTAATTGATGTTACATTAACTTCTTTGAGGATTTTCCCTGTGGTAAAGAAGTCAGTGATTGCCTTATAGAGATCATCTTTGACAACATGCCAAGCAGTTTTAAAGAAATAGCTATTGTAACCATCCATTCCAGGAGCCTTATGATTAGGAATTGAAAATAAAGCCTTCTTCACATCATCCATTGAGAAATCACAATCCAGCAAGGATTTCTGAGACTCAGTAAGTGTTGGCCCTCTTCTAATAATCACAGGATTGACATGAGTTCTGTGTTCCATTTGAGTACAGAACAAATCAGAGTAGAACTGAGTGAAGGCATCTTTCACCCCTTCAATTGTTGTGACTCTGTCACCTTGCATGTTCTGAATTGAGTGAATTGTATTGTGTCTTCTTCTCTGCTTGATACTCTGGTGGAAAACTCTAGTGTTCTCATCCCCCTGAGCTAGCCAATTAATCTTGGATTTCTGATGGAGATAAGACATATAAGCATTGTGAGCCTGTTTATAATCAGCTGCAGCTAGCTTTTCAGCATCAGCCAAGCTTCCATCATTTGGGGTGGCATGTAATCTAGCTTGGATTTGTAGTAAATTAGAGTAGAGTTTGGTGTTTTCAGCTTCAACATTACTAAAACCCTCCTTGTTCATTTGCTTCAAGTCCACCTTTAACCACTTGAGTCTCTGTAGGATTCTGTACATGGTACAACCAAACACAGGTTTCTCCTAATTGGTTTGAACAACATCAATAAAGTTCTCAGCATTAGCCCACATATTAAAGAATCTAAAAGGCCTTTTTAAGTTATCATTTTTGTGAAAACAAAGCAACATAGGGCTATGGTCAAACTCACCTTCAGGGAGGTAGTTTGCTTCTGCAGCAGGGAAAAGATCCAACCAGCTAGGATTGGCCAAAACTCTATCAATTCTTGAAAAAACTCTTGCCTCCCCTTCTTGCTTATTGTTCCAGGTATATTGTCTACCCACAGTCTTAATGGTGGAGAGATTGCAATGGAACATACAGTTCCTCATAGCCTGAATATCACCAAGCCTAACAGGCCCACCAATTCTATCCTCAATCTCCATTAGTGCATTAAAGTCACACATAATGACCCATGGTTGCTTACAGTTATCAGCAATGTGAGAGAGAGAGTTCCAAACGGGCAATCTCTCATTTTTCAAATTCATCCCATATATGAATGTGCACTGAAAACTGACACCAGTGCTTTTTGGTGTGATAACACTATGAATGTGCTGGCTACTCATGGACACTATATCCACATCAAAAGTAGAAGAATCCCATGCCAGAATTATTCTTCCTACAGAGGAACAGCTAAGGTTGGAAGTGAAATTCCACCCTGGGCAGATATTGAGGTACAAGTCACCCATTTTTGGTGCCTTGACCTTTGTTTCAAGGAGACTGAAAAGTTTAGCTTTGTGAGAATGGATAAACCTCCCCACTTCAGATTGTTTGGCTCTTCTATTCAGTCCCCTCACATTCCAGCAAAGGATATTATCCATTAGACCCAGGGGCAGTCAACCCCTGATCTAACAGACCATCCCCAAACACCTCAGTATCAGAGTTATGTTCACCATCATTATCATCAGGGAACCCCAGTGTCTGAAATCTATTCCTTGTGTTCACTGGTTTCAGTTGTTGACATTGTTGCCTGCTGAAAGAAGTTGCCTGCATGAACCCTTCAGCATCAAGAGTAGTGACAACTTGTTCATTGACTTGCTCTTCTATCACCTGTGTTCTTTGAACAGCTTTGGGTTGCCACACCTTTTTAACAGGCTTGCTCACCACCTTGGTAACCTTGTTCTGTTTTAGGTTGTTCTTGGAACAAGCATGACTAGCATGCCCAATCCCCCTGCAATGGGTGCACTCAATGGGGAGCCAGTCATATTCCACACTTTGCTCCATTAGTGCCCCTTTCTCATTCACAAACTGAATGTATTTAGGGTAGTGTTGACCAATTGTGACCTCACTAAAATCTTTGCAAACATGAGTTTATCCCTATTCTTAGTTGCTTGATCAACTCTAATGGCTTGTCCAACTTGTCCTGCAATCTTAAACAAGCTCTTCTCTCCCCAATATTTCACCTCAAGTCCAGGCAGTTTAATCCACACAGGAACCTGTTTGATTGGGTCTTTAGCATAGTTAATCTCTTCAGACCATGGCTTGATGATCACTGGTTTGGAATCAAAGAACTGAGTACCTCCATTGATCACCTTCTGGCAATTCTCCATAGTGGTAAATCTAATGAGGAACAATCCCTTCCCCACCATTGCTACTTTGTCTACTCCCAGTTTCCCCCAAATTCGATGCACATACCCCTCCATGACATGTTGGGGAGGGTTAGCTCCCAACACATAACAAACAATGGCTGATTTCCAGAAAGTAATTTCATCCTCAATATCATCTAGTTCAATAATTGCAGGGGTTATTAGATTTTCATTATCAGTTGTAATCTCAACATCAGGCAGCACATTAGTTGCAGTATTATGATCAATTGATTTCGCAGGCAAAATATGGGTGTTCGCGCCAATTCTTACATTTGAATGAAAAAGGGTACGAGCATCATTACCCGATTGAAGGCCATTAATCCATTCATTGAAATCATTTCGGACCTGTGAACGTTGTTGTAGAGCAACCAATGATGATTTTGGAGTAAGAATTTCGTGTTCCTCGAAAATCAAATCATCTGGGTCTACAATCGATTTTCCAGAATTTTCATCATCCTCCACCATTGATGGAGCTTGGTGATTCTTAACAGTTGCTCGAGTGTGTGGTTTAGGAATGACAGCTTCATCCTGTTTCTTCGACTTCTTTCCAGAAGATTTGGGCTGAGTTTTCCGAGGTCTTCCCATGGTGACGAAGAAGGTGATCGCCTCTTCGAAACCTCTCAAACGCAGCTTTTTGTTTTATTTGAAAGTTTTGATATTCCCTATGTCACGAAATTTTTGATATTCCCTACTCCATACTCCTTAATCAACTAGCCATAACAATACTTATTTAAAAATTTAGACGGATATATGAAGTATGTCAATATTCATTTCGTACTTAAATAAACATAAAGGACAAATTATTTTTATAACCTGTAAAAATCGAAAAATTATTTTTTACCATCTAAAAAACCAAAACTTATATTTTACCACTAAAAAAAATTAAAATTTGTGGCTAACTAATTCAATTTTCCTCTAACTTTTTACACTTTCTGTGTAATTTTCTTAAACCCTTTCACTCTTCCTTCTCATTAAATTTTGTCAATTTTATTAAGGATAATTTATTTTTTACCACCTAAAAAAATTGAGAAATTGTTTTTTACAACCTAAAAAAATAAAACTTGTATTTTACCACCTAAAAATGTTTTAAAACTTGTTTTTAATCACTTAAAAATGAGAAAATATATGAAAATGTTATGTGAAGGCCCCAATAACGGTAAGAATTTGAATTAGGTAATGTCACATAAAGGTTTCATCTACTTTTTCATTTTCAGGTGGTAAAAAACAAGTTTTAATTCTTTTTTAGGTAATAAAATACAAGTTTTAGTTTTTCAGGTGGTAAAGAACGATTTTTTAATTTTTATAGGTGGTAAAAAACAATTTGTCCTTTTATTAATGAAAAATTATGCAAATTCGGAGAAGATAAGAAAACGGGGAAAAGAAATAGATTAAATACATGAAATCGTGGAAGAAGAATATAAATCAAAAGTATTACCGTTATTGCTCCCCGACATAACATTTTCGTCTATTTTTCCATGTTTCAAGTGGATAAAGACAAAAAAAATTCCATGTTTTAATTTTTGTATGTGTTAAAAATAATTTTTCGATCTTTATAGGGGTAAGTGACCACCCCAACTCTCCTTTTTCTACATCTATGTGGTAGTTCCCCCCGATCTTCTAACCCACTTAAAAAAAAGCCATTTTAGAAGACCAATTTAAAGAAATAGGAGAAGGGAAAACCGGTCAAACATTAAACCTTGCAAAACGAGCCGTAGTTTGTGCAGTTACAGCCATGAATTCATGTTCCATTTGGAACATCCAGAGCGCAAATTTTTGGCTATACCCGGGTACAGCCAAAGCTGGCTGTACCCCATCCAAAACGATGTCGTTTTGTGTTGTTTAAAATGAACATTAATATACTGGTACAAAAATGAACATTTAATATTTCGAAAATGAACATTTATTTATTTATTTGGAATGAACATTTACTATTTTGGAAATGAACATTTATTTATTTATTTGGAGATAAACTACAAAAATGAACATTTACTATTTCGGAAATGAACATTTATTTATTTATTTGGAATGAACATTTACTATTTTGGAAATGAACATTTATTTATTTATTGGAAAATAAACAATATAGGCGCTTGTAAAAACATAAAAGACCAATGAAGTGAACAATTTCATTATGAACATTAACCATATATTTATTATGAACAAACCAATAAACAAGAAAGAACAAATAATTCAACAAAAAAGAACAAACAATATAAAAAAGAACATAAAATTCCAGAAAAAAGAACAGCCAATACTAAAATTATGAACAATTTTATGATGAATTTTAAAGCCAACATGAGAGAACAAACAATACAACAAGAAAGAAAAAAATACTGGTACAAAAATGAACATTTACTATTTCGGAAATGAACATTTATTTATTTATTTGGAATGAACATTTACTATTTTGGAAATGAACATTTATTTATTTATTTGGAAATAAACTACAAAAATGAACATTTACTATTTCGGAAATGAACATTTACTATTTCGGAATTGACCATTTATTTATTTATTTGGAATGAACATTTACTATTTTGAAAATGAACATTTATTTATTTATTTGGAAATAAACTACAAAAATGAACATTTACTATTTCGGAAATGAACATTTACTATTTCGGAATTGAACATTTATTTATTTATTTGGAATGAACATTTACTATTTTGAAAATGAACATTTATTTATTTATTTGGAAATAAACAATATAGGCGCTTGTAAAAACATAAAAGACCAATGAAGTGAAAAATTTCATTATGAACATTAACCATATATTTATTGTGAACAAACAAATAAACAAGAAAGAACAAATAATTCAACAAAAAAGAACAAACAATATAAAAAAGAACATAAAGTTCCAGAAAAAAGAACAAACAATACAACAATTATGAACAATTTTATGATGAATTTTAAAGCCAACATAAAAAAACAAACAATACAACAATAAGTTTGATGAATGAATTTAAAAAACAACAAGAAAGAACAAACAGTACAACAAGAAAGAACAAACAATACAAGAAGAAAGAGTAAAAGATTAATGAAGAGTTTAATTATGAACATTAACGTACCATATGATTATTATAAACAAACAAATAAACAAGAAAGAACAAACAATATAAAAAAGAACATAAAATTCAAAGAACAAACAATACAAAAAGAAAGAATAAAAGATTAATGAAGAGTTTAATTATGAACATTAACCATATGATTATTATAAACAAACAAATAAACAAAAAAGAACAAACAATATAAAAAAGAACATAAAATTCCAGAAGAAAGAACAAAATATACAACAATTATGAAAATTTGATGATGAATTTAAAAAACAACATGAAAGAACAAACAGTACAACAAGAAAGAACAAACAGTACAATAAGAATGAACAAACAGTACAATAAAAAAGAACAAACAGTCGACAAGAATGAACAAACAATATGAGCTGGCTGTACCCGGGCACAGCAGTTAGCGATTGCATCCAGAGTACTTCAAGGCTCAAGCCTAGACTATCAAAGTCTATCACAGATACAATTCATAAAACCAACCGAGGTAAAGAAGCATTTACTACAAACAATTCTTGCAAGGATTGAACTTCAACCACGGAAATACTGTAATTCTGTCAATACATCAGAAGAATACCGGTAGTATTATGGTTGGATTCAAGAATTCAATACTCCGTACTTTATCTTACTCTGTTTCCAATTATGGAAACACAAGAACAATTACTCGATATAGATAATGTATATTTCCATACCCAATAAATAATGATTTCCATACCAGCAGAAGTTGTTTCATACCATCATAAATTGTGCATAAACTAGAAAGTTTCAAGATAACCGATAGCATTAGTAGCAAAACCAGCATAGTTATGCTTTAATTCCAATGACGAGCACAAAAACAGTACCACTAATGAGACGAATGGACAGGTTTTTAAATTAGCTTACTAGTAGTTGCGGCCAAAACAAAAGAGCAACTCTTTGATATCAACAGACTCCTATTCCTATAGACATTGTAGAGAAGAAGGTTGCAAGCTTCAATCCATTAACTTCATTCAAAGGCCCACTGGTTCTCCCTCCTAACCTCCTCTTCCTCCTCAGGGGTAAAGTCGTTCTTGATGTTGAAGGTTTTCCTGATTTCCTCTGGGGTCTTGCCTTTGATCATGTCAGCAACAGTTTGGCAGGTCAGGTCAAGGAGACTCTTGATGTTTAAGTAATTAGCAGCCTGAAACAAGGATAAAAAACATGCTATTCAGTCTCAATAATGCCCAAATAAGAAAGAAAAATCAATTCACCAGAGTAATCAACTTATTCAGGCTGTCAAGGACACTACAGAGAACTCAAAGAGCAATAAAATAGACCACACGCAAAAGGATGGAAGAACTTAAATTGTTGAGGGAAATGAGTGATTTCGGCAATAACATCAACAAACCAAGAAAACACTGGCAATTCAACATTTACAGAACAAACCAAATTCAATAAGCATGAGATATAAAAAAAATCAGAAAACAGAGCCCTCGTGTTACAGAACGGTCATTCAATACAGAAGAGAACACAACCATAACTGAGGTCACAGCCACGTACTCAAGCCAAAGAAAAAAGTTCACAGTATCATTTGCCTAAAATGAAACATGTGAAAGATTCTTGATTATATCGAAACCCATTCTCTACCATTTCAAAGTCAAGTTAAAATAAGTCAAATACTAAATAGTGTAATTCTGTATTGAACTATTGCAGGCCACCCGCAGAATAATTCTAATCAATTGTGTAAACCACGAAAAAATCAATCGACCTACATGTTCACACAACTTCGAAACCCCCAAGAAAAATACTAACCAAATCGAATTTCATCAACTCTTCACAATTAGTAACTGAAAATTGGTAGTGAACTCATAGACCCACATACCTAATTCTAACTTATAACTCGTGAATACGAAAAAACATGACAACAAATTAACCAACACATTTGAATACAAGTTCGAATTACTATTAACTGGGTCATCATTAAACAAGAGGTTAATTTAAACCTCCAAATGATTCAGAAACAGATCTATTAATAAAATCAGCTGCAAAAAAAAGCACCTAAATTGAATACTCGGGATATCCAATACATTTCACTGTCATGCGGCAGGTGAAGGAAGATTCGAATCTCGAAAAACCACAAAACACAAAAATAGCAGCACAATGGAAAAATTGTACAATTGGGGTCAACGTTAAAACAAAAATTCTAGAAAACCAACAACACGGTATTAAAAACAAACCCCTAAAACAAGATAAGATCTAAAATCTGTAGAGAGGGAATAGTCGAGGAGAGAGAAAGTAAATCGTTACCAAAATGAGATCAAATAGGGTATTTTGGTCAACTTTCACAAACTCAGCATCCCAGGTCTTTAGTTCATCATCAGCAGCAGAGTTGGTAGTAGACCTATTATCCTCAGCAGAAGATTTGGAGGCAGCAGCATCGACATGCTTCTTACAGTACTCAATCACCTTGGCCAGGATCGTTCCGGTGACATTCGGGAGAGGAATCGCGTTGTCGGCGCAGTCATCTTCGATCATGTGCTTGATAGTCTGAGATTCGAGCGCGACAATCTCGTCGATGCTGAATTCCTGGTTGTCGGAGGATTTCAAGATCACCTTCTTCTGTGTGTCTGCCATTGATGTTTTTTTTGAGGAGAGAGAAAAACGGCAAGAGGAAGATGAAATCGAAAACCCTAGGAGATCGAGATGAAAAACAGGAGAGAGGAAATATGGTGGAGGAGGTGATTGCGATTAGGGTGTTATATTTATAAGGTTTGTGGGACGGTGAGCCCTAGAGGGGTCCAGCCGTATTCTAATAGGTTATGGTTTTCAGTTTTCATTTTTCATTTTTCATTTTTCATTTTTCATTTTTTTGGGGGTTAAGGAATATGGAGATCAATCGTTATTTTCTTACGTTTTCCAAAAAGATCAACTGAATCGTCTTTGGCAATTTAGGATAGTGAAATGCATTCATCTGGTCAATCGTTGCAATGTTGGTATCTTCCCCGAATCTAGTCAACACCATAACGCTGTATTTAGAAAGTAAAAGAAAAATAGGTCGAAAAGAACATTGGTGTTTAGAACATTACGCAAAAAAGGAAGTATTATCGTTAAGTTGTTCGGCAATAAAGGAATGAAGTTGGTGGTATAGTCATAATTTTATTAGGAGTTTAGACAGAGTATTACCAAAATTCATAAGTTTAATGGAATGATAACTTTTTTTTTATATGGATAAGGAGAAAAAACATTAAAAGGTCATCCGCTTTAAGGTAACTCCGATCACGGTTTACTATCCAAATAAGTTGCTGATTATTACAAGGTTGAATTTTTATAGAATACGGAGTATGTAATAAGATTTTCTACATTAGTTATCTAATATGTCGCGTTGTTTGTTTCTCTAAATATATGTTGAATATGAACCGAGGAGAAATGATTGAGGATACTCCTTGATGATATTGTGTAGCTTTCAAGGGGTGTTCCATATACCTTAATTTGACTCCATTTATTACTACACGATGATCACTTTCGATATGGATGTTGTCGATGTTGAGACGAATAGCTTCTTGAATTCAGTTATGAAGAGCCATTATTTTCTGCCATATAAACTTGAGTTGTCGATGTTGAGACGAATAGCTTCTTGAATTCAGTTAGCAAAAGCCATTGTTTTCTGCCATATAAACTTGAGTTGTCGATGTTGAGACGAATAGCTTCTTGAATTCAGTTATGAAGAGCCATTGTTTCCTACCAAACTTGAGTTGTCCGAGATTATAAGTAATTGTCGCGGATGTTGTGTCGGTGCTATCTTTGATGATGATGATGATTGCTGTTGCGGAGTTTGCCTTACACGAAACGTCAAACTTTAACTTGAAGGAAAGTGGGTGAGGGCGGAAACCACCTCACCAAAATAGGTGGGGTTGTGGTTGGAAGATATGGGTAATTATGAGTATGATAAAGCGAGTACCTCTAAGTTGTTGGGTGTTAATAAGGAGTCGAAACTCCCTTTTTTTTTGTGCATTGGAGGCTTTGAAAAAGTATCGCAGCTCGAAAAACTAGCCTGGGAGAAAATGTTAGGTTATGAATAATCCAATGTAATGCGGAAAAACCATAAATGCCAGAATCCAAATTAAATGCACATAATAATTTAGCATAATTTAGTGAATACACTTTGTGATGCGTGCCTTCCCTAGCTGCTCCCGAACCGAACAAGAACAAGTTAGAACGACAAACGTCGTCCCTCCGTAGAAAGTCCACAGTACGTTCCGATTCGCCTTAGATCGTACCAACTAGGAAATAATATATGGTTTATGATTTCGGGATGTCACTTTTAGGTGATAGGCAAAGTGTATTGAATTTTATTTCAATTGATGTATTTATTCATGACCATAGGCCATGTATTTATAGGAAATAGGAAAAATCCTAGGACCCAAAACCCTAGAACGTTTTAGGAAAGTTTTAGGAATTTACCAAAAACCAAAACCCTAAAACTCTAGGGCTGGTCGGCTGCTTGCAAGGCAAGAAAACCGGCCAGTTATGGCCTTGCGTGCACGACCTTGTGCACACGGCTCAGCAGCGCTGGCCATGCACAAGCCAACAGCGCTGGCCCGCGAGCAAGGCACAACTATGCTGGCCCATGCGCGCTAGTCAGCAGCACTGACCTTGTGCCTTGGCCCATGAGTGATGGACCATTGCTTAGTGCAATGGTTCGTCGCTCGTTTCGTGCTTCCGATTCGTTTTTCCGATTTCGGAATTTATTTCCGATTCGAACAATATTTACGTTTCCGATAATATTTCCGATTCCAACAATGTTTCCAATTCCGGAATATTTCCGTTTCCGGTAATGTTTCTGATTCCGGCAATATTTCTGATGTGGCCTAATTGGGAAATTCCGCCCTGAACCTACCAAGGAACGACACGTGACCCTTACATGCTAAGAAGGCCTGCACCCATGTAACAAACTTTTCCTTGAAAAGTAGCAATGGGGGCCTTAAGACTATCTTTGGCAGGCCCACAATGAAAAGGCACACTAAGCCCTTTTATCCCAAACATACTAGATAAGGACACATGTCCTTATCTCTAAGGTCAGCCAATCATATAGCTAGGATTTTGGGACAATTCCCGAAACCCTGGCCTATAAATAGTTCAGATCCCAACGTAAAGGGGCATTCAATTCATTCCCACCTACCTTAAACTATTCTACTCTGCCTTCTCTCTACAAATTACTTCTCTCTCTAGACTATACTTACTTAGGCATCGGAGGGAATATTCCTACAGGAATATTCTTGTTTTGCAGGTTGCATGAAATCGTGCCAGCGTATACTTGATACCTCCGAGGAAAGGGTGACACACTGACACGTCAGTACCAACAAAGTTCCCACGACATTTGGCGCCCTCTGTGGGGAGGCATATTATCATGGTGGAACTGCAATATGACGGTGAGGGGCATCATGGCAACTCAGGAGAAAGGCGTCCGCGAGAGAGGAGTCAACACCATATAGAAGAGGCTAATCGGATTGCCAATGCAGGGAGCACTCCCTGCCGCGTCCAGGAAGTCAAAGTAACTATTGAAGAGGAACCGGACGTCGAGGCACCTCCTCCTGATGGACACCTAATCCCTAGGATAAAAGACACGGTACTGGATGAAAATCTAGATCTGCCGGTTTCAGTAGGAGCGGCGAGAAATTCTGGCCGGATTCCAGCAGCAGATGAACCAAACCTTTCAACAGCATATGAGCACCACGCTTCCAGATGAAATACAGAGGAATATGTTGATCTACAATACTGAAACGACGACGCCACACGGACCTTTCAGCCTTGGCGTATAACGGATAAGCAGAATGCCGCTTAGGACTAATGTTTGGAGAGCAGGAGAAAGTTCTCGTCCAATAGCTAGCAGAGGAGCCAGTCCTTTGGCAGAACGTCCGGTCGGGGACCATGGAAATCGAGCCCCCCCAGCACGGCGAGAACAACTAGCTCGGCCAGTTTCCCGAGTAAATCCATCCACCACTCTGCTCCCGTCAGCAAGGCGGCAAGAGCACTATGAGGCCGAGTCGGAATTATTGGACAATTGCTTCATACCATTGCTTCGGTGCCTGCTTCAAACCGTATAACAATTTTTTCAGTCTGCATACCTTATTCTCCATGGCAGGAACTACAAAGCCAGGGGGTTGCTCCATGTAGATTTCCTCCTCCAGATCTCCATTTAGGAAAGTTGTTTTAACATCCATCTGATGAAAAATCAAATTAAATGCAGATTCCAATGCAAATAAGATACGGATAATAGTTATCTTAGTCAAAAGAGAGTAAGTATAGAAATAAATAACACCAAACTTCTGTGAGAATCCTTGAATCACAAATCTAGCCTTGAACCTTTCGACTTAACCATCAATCTTCTTTTTCCCCTTGAAAATCCACTTGCATCCTATGGCCCTACTCCCCTTCGGGAGTTCCACCAACTCCCGGGTCTGATTTGTCAAGATGGATTCAAGTTTACTATTGATTACTTCCTTCCAGAAACTCGCATCAATGGACCTCATAGCTTTTTTTTTTTTTTTTTGGCAAGTAATAAGATTTTATTAATTACCAAGAGGGCAAAAACCCCACCACCAAAACAACCAAACCACAGCCACACCAGGCCAAGGAGCAACTAGCTATTACAAGCTACCCTAAACAGAATTCTGTTTACAATACTTAAGCTACTGTCTAACTGGTTAGAAAACACTTTAGAGTTCCTAGCTAGCCAGATAGAATACACAGTTTCACAAAACAAACTATTACACATTCTAGCATTACTTCTAGTACTCCTGCTTGCTTTCTGCACCCACTACACTTCATCATTCCAAGCTCCAACAGTTCTATGAATGCCACTTCTCTGCAGAACCTGATTCCAAATATCAGCTGCAAAACTGCAGGCAAAGAAAAGGTGATCCCTACTTTCATCTGTGCTGTGACAAAGGCAACACACACTATCAGCTATAACATTCCATCTTCTCAGCCTTTCCTTAGTTGCAAGTCTATCCTGCAGGGCCAACCACACAATAAAAATACTTTTAGGGCTAGCATGACTGTTGCAAACAATTCTCTTCCACCCCACAGACTCCCCTTGCTGTCTCAAATGATTATACATTCTCTGAATCTTAAATCTTCCTGCAGTTACAAACTGCTGCAAATCACCAGAGCTACTCAGAGTCTCCCTTTGCTGCCAAATCTTCTTCAAAGACCAAGACAGCCCATTAGGGATTGGCATGGTCCAAAAGTCTTTATGCTTCACATAGTAGGTGTGAATCCATTTCACCCATAGCTTATCAGCTTTCAAAGATAAAGCCCAACAATGTTTAGCAACAGCTGACTTGTTCCACACAGGTAAATCTTTAAGATTCCAACCCCCACAGATTTTGGGTAAACACAATTGATCCCAAGCAATAAGAGCTTTCCTGGAATTCCCTTCAGCTCCAGTCCATAGAAAACATCTACAAATTCTTTGAATTTCTTTCAACACCTTCTTAGGCATAATGAATATCTGGCACCAGTACAACTGGATGCCAAATAAAACTGATCTAATCAGCTGCAACCTTCCAGCATAACTAAGCAGCTTAGCAGACCAACCTTTTACCCTTGCTACAGTCTTCTCAATCAGGGGCTTGCAGTCTGTAAAGCTCAATTTCTTAGTTGAGAGAGGGACACCAAGGTATCTAAAAGGAAAAGAACCCCTAGGTATGCCAATCTTAGCTAGAATATTGAGTGCTACAGAATCAGGCACACCGGCCAAATACAGTTCACTCTTCATCATGTTAGCTTCCAACCCAGAAGCAGCAGAAAACTTAGAGAAAGCTTCAAAAAGGAGAGAAACTGAAGCATCATCTCCCCTAGCAAACATTAGTAAATCATCTGCAAACATCAAGTGAGTCAGATCAATTCTTTTACATCTTGGATGAAATTTGAACTCTTTGGATTGTCCAAGTAAGGATAAGCATCTAGACAGGTATTCCATTCCTATTGCGAACAGGAATGGTGACATTGGATCACCCTGTCTCAACCCTTTCTTAGCAGGAATTGGCTTGGAAGGAAAACCATTCACCAGAATAGAATAAGACACTGAACACAAGCAAGCCATAACCCATTTGACAAACTTATCAGGGAATCCCAGTTCTTGCAACATGCTTCTCAAAAAAGGCCATTCTAGGGAATCATAGGCCTTTTTAAGGTCAACTTTTATCATACATCTGGGGGACACATGTTTCCTTGAATAGCATTTTACCAACTCAGTAGCCATGATGATATTATCAGAAATGACTCTCCCTGGTATAAAACCAGATTGTGCTGAACTTACAATTTCCCCAATGACTGGCTGCATTCTATTTGTCATAATTTTTCAAATCAGCTTGTAAATCATAGTACAGCAGGCAATAGGTCTGTAATCTTTAACTTGAGTTGCATTCTGAATCTTAGGAACCAAAGTAACCACTGTATTATTCACTTGCCTTAGCATATGACCTGTCTGAAAGAAATGAATAACAGCAGCATATACATCCTCCTTTACTATAGTCCAAGCTTTCCTGAAGAAGAGACCATTTAGGCCATCAATACCAGGAGCCTTGTTCACATCAATGCTTTTAAGAGCTTCATCTATCTCTGTGGGGGTAACAGGTTGAATCAGACTTTCTGCAGCAAGGGGAGAGAGTTGTTTTCCCTTTCTAACAAGCTCTATATCAATACCAGTGAGGTTAGGGGCTGCAGTACCAATGAGATTCACATAGAAATCTTTAATTTCTGCTTTAATGTCTTCTGTAGTAACTAATTTGTCACCAGCAGCATTGTAAAGTACATCAATGCTGTTCCTTGAAATTCTCTCTTTCATGGCACTAAAGAAGAATTTAGTGTTTGCATCTCCCTCTTTAATCCACTGAATTCTAGATTTTTGCCAGTATGCACTCTCCTGAATTTTCAAAAATTTCTTCAGTAATCTATTACAGGATGATTCTTTTTGCTGTAATTCAGTGTCAGTACTGTCAATAGCTAACTTGCTTTGCACCTCATCAAGTTCCTGTCTTATCTGCTCAATTTTATCATCTAGTCTGGCAAACTCTTTATGGTGAAGAGTTTTCAGCCCACCCTTGATCACCTTTAATTTCTGCCACACAGAAAACATAGGAGATCCAACACACCTCTGAGCCCAACCATCTTGCACAATTTTCAGAAAGTCCACATGGGTGGCCATATAGTTGAAAAATTTGAAAGGTCTTCCTCCAGTTGTGCCCTCCACTTTACAGTTCAACAACAAAGGTGAATGATCTGACAACCCAGGGTTCAGAAAATCAACCACTGCATCAACATATTTAGTATGCCAGTCAATGCTACCAAGAGCTCTGTCAATTCTAGAAGAAATTCTAGCATTCCCTTGCCCCATATTACTCCAAGAAAAGAAGTGCCCACAACTCTTAATTTCAGCTAAATTAGCCACATCAATACACCCCTGAAAATCTCTGGTTTCAGCATCATGAACAGGATTGCCATTGATTCTATCCCCTGAATAAAGCACTGCATTGAAGTCACCCATTATTAGCCAAGGACCAACAGTACTACTACTCAACTGAATCAAATCAGCCCACAAAGTGAAGGAAATAATGCCCTTGGTCCAAGTATGCATTCTATGTTAAGTCTAATAAATGCGGTTCAGTATTAATTAACAAGTTAATAATTCAGTGAGATCAAGTGAGCTGAATGCCTAGCTAGAGGCCGCTTCAGTTCAAGTGGAATTAATGATATTAATCCACAGCTTACTCTTGACTGAACCCGTAGGGTCACACAAATAGTACGTAAACGGATCAAGTATTTAATGGCATTAAATACTCCATCTATGAATATTCGGAACCGACGGATCTTGGTTTCAGTGGGAGCTAAGATCGTCACAGGCAAGAAATGAATACTCCGGAAACGATGATATTGCCGGAAACGGAAATATGGATCGTATCGGAAATATGAATATTATCCAAGTCGTAGATGTTGCCGGAAACGGAAACATGGTACGTATCGGAAAATATTATTGGAAATGGAAATATTACCAGAATCGGAAATATTGCCGGAAACGGAAATATTGTCAGAATCGGAAATATTACCGGAATCGGAAAATAATTCCGGAAACGGAAATATTAAATATTTGTTCGAAACGGAAATTAATTCCGGAATCGGAAATATTAAATATTGTTCGTATCGGAAATAAATTCCGGAACTGGAAATTTAATCGGAAGCGTATCGTACGAATTAGCATCGGACGAGGCCTGCCGGACGAAGGCCCAGCACGAA
Organism: Spinacia oleracea; assembly: GCF_020520425.1. Classification (NCBI taxonomy): domain Eukaryota; kingdom Viridiplantae; phylum Streptophyta; class Magnoliopsida; order Caryophyllales; family Amaranthaceae; genus Spinacia; species Spinacia oleracea. The sequence goes on along the minus strand of NC_079490.1, from coordinate 175,858,736 downwards.
GCCGGGCCATCGCCCAGCAAGCACGCGCGCGCCACAAGCCCAGCCAAGGCAGCGCCCAGGCCTACCGCAAGGCAGGCCCAGCGCGCGCCAAGGGCCACGGATGCGTGGGCCGCGATGCGTGGGCTGCTGCTCGCACGCGCATGGGCAGCCCTTGTGGCTGCCGTGTGTGTGTGAGTTTGTGCTCATGCGTGATTCCTAAATCTACAAGAGTCAGTGTATGATTAAATTTCTATTCCTAATTGGATAAATTAATTAAATAGAATTCATGTAGGATTCTAATTTCAATTAATTCGTATCCTACTAGGATTACGATTCCTTTTCCATAACTCTATAAATAAAGGCCTAGGGGTCATTATTTATACACAAGTTTTAAGTATTCAAAACTAAGATTTTTAAGCAGAAAAATCAGCCAATATTCTTGCCTACCTAACCGAAAATATTAGAACCTTAAGGGCGATTCTAGTTGGTCAATCTTAAGGCGGATCCGGACGTACTGTGGACTATCTACGGAGGGACGACACTTGGAGTCCTAAAAACTTGTTCTTGTTCGGTTCGGGCGCAGCTAGGGAAGGCACGCAACAAAGAGTATGCATCTAAACTATGCTAAATGATTATGTGTAAATAATATGTTTCCTGGCTTTATGGTTTTTCCGCATGATTTATGAACTGTCATATGAATCATAACCTAACAGTGGTATCACGAGCCCCTTATTATTTTCATAATCTAAATTGCATGAACATGGTTAAATATTACAAATTTGCAAGAATTAAAAGGGGTGATTAGTTTTCGTAATTGTTAATTAATTGCAAATTGCGTTTATTTAATTATACGTACGCAGTTTTTCGGCAGTTTCTTCGTTACTCATCCGAATTGAGTAATTTTTGTGTCAATTCCGCATGTAAAAGGCATTCTAAAATTTTGACAAAAATAGTATTTTTCTGCCGAACCCAGAATTCTCAAATTCGAAGCCTAACTATGACTTTTCGAAGGTTTTAGTTTTTCGAATGCAAAATTTCGTAAATTTAAGATGTTAAATTAAATATTTGCGATTCTTGTTGATAAATCTTGAATTTTTGATTGACCTACTGCATATGTTTAACAAGTTTGAATGCCTAGTCTTGTTAATTATGCAATCTAATTTGTAATTATGATTAATTTGTTGAAAATTAGAATAATTTAGAATTAATTTGATTTTCATAATTAATTGTAATTTAATTAGAAACCTATGATTAAAAACCACCATAAAAATTGTAAATTTACGATAAATTTTAAATTTTTATGACCTAGACTTGAATCCATATCAATCGGAAATCAATTGGATAATAAATTTTCGATTTTTCGCCCTAAAATTATGAAATTAATATTATTTATTAATTTGTCATTAATTTTAAATATAAATTTTAAATTTTATGCGATTCGTTCATATAACTTGCACGCACGAAGCAATGGACGCTTCGTGTTACCCTTAAGGGGTGTTGTATAATGCGGGCATGCGACGACGAGCAAGGGAGCTCGTCGCCCGTGCGGCACGAATGCAATGAGCAAGGGCGTAGTGCACGAGCACAAGGCAGCAGCCCTGCCTTGTGTCGTGTGCCACGAGCTATGAACGAATGGGCATGGGCGAAGAGCGAGCCAAGGCAGTCGCGTGTGGGCAGCAAGCGAGCTGCGCCACAACGCGCGCTGCCTCGCACAAGAGCGCGCAGCCTCGCGCGCAGCGAGCGCAAGCTCGCGTGCCACGAGCGCTGCGCCCAACATTACTCGCGCGCACAGCGCGCGATGTCGCCCGCCCAGCGAGCGATGTCGCGCCCCAGCGAGCGATGGCTCGCGCGCACAGCGAGCGATGTCGCGCGCCCAGCGAGCGATGTCGCGCGCCCAGCGAGCGATGGCTCGCGCGCCCAGCGAGCGATGTCGCGCGCCCAGCGAGCGATGTCGCGCGCCCAGCGAGCGATGTCGCGCGCGCGCAGCGAGCACCAATGCGTGCGGAGGCTTGCGATAGGGAAGCAGCAGCTATGCGACGAGCGCATGGGCTGCGCGCACATGGCCAGCAATGGCTGTGTGCGTACGGCCCATGGGCGTGCAACGCGTAGGGTGTTTGCGTTACGATTAGATCGTTTTGAATGTTTAATTTGAAAATTTCAGTTCACGTAATTTTAATTAATTTTAAAATTAATAATTTAAATTATTTTCTTGGATTTTAATTTTGAATATTATAATTATAATAAATGTTATTTATTCTAATTATTTTACTAAAATTAAAATCATGAGTTAATTTAAACACGACTGAAATTAAATTAAATTTTTGGATTCAATTATAAATTTATATGATCTTTAAATTTTAATTAAATTTGTATGTTTCCGGTTAGACTAGAAATACATTTTTATGTTTAAAATTGGTAAAGCATATGAATTTATTGGTTTAAGTGGGAGCGCTTTTTAGTCATAAACTCTTGATTAGGTCTACAAATCCTTAAGGTTAAAACAACTTGATTAGAATTAATAAGGACTGAATAATTGGTAGATTATTGGTGCCCTTGATTAATTGCTGCAAATGTTTACGTGATGCATAATGTGTTTTACTAACCAGCTATGTGGGCCATTCATGATAATGAATGGGTGAATGGTATATATTGTATATGTACTGTTTTGCAGGTTATGAAGTGACTAGTATGGCCCAAATAGGATAGAAAATATGGTCTGCGTACCATTAATTTGAATGTAATTGGTCTAAAGTACCAAAGTTATTTTTCAATTCAAATATGGTCTGCGTACCATCGAATAGTTGTAATTAGTTATAGCTTATCCTATTTGAAGAAAATGGTGCCTCCCACGGAGATTTTCAAGACGGACTTTGAAGTCAAAGCTTCAAGATGAAGTCGGGCCATACTAGATCACAAATATCTTATGCATGTTTTAAGTTATTTATTGTTTTAAATATGTCTTAAAATGCATGAGATCAAAAGCTTGATTATGTTGCATGATTAAGGATTTTAGTTCACTTAAAATCTAACCAACATAGTAAGAGCCTTAAGTTCCAAACTTAAAAATTGAGTTAAAAGGTGCCATGCCAAAATATACACTTGCTTGGATATCCTTTACATCAATCTAGTAATAGTTTTCGCTCAGCGAGGTGTTACTTATTGGTCCTAAAGGGGCAAGGTACACAAATAATTGTGAGTACATGTTAGTTTTGGTGAAACTCAACGATATAAGTAAGGAGTCCTTTTATGTCGTGGCAAATTCGATAGGTTTACCTAATAAGTTCTTAGACGTACCTATCAACCAAGAATAGTTTCTAGACTATTAGCAAAAGGCTTTTGCTTACCTAAGATGTTCTAGGATTAAGTCGACAAACTGTGCTTAGTTCTTCAATGATTTTAGGATCTTGGAATCATTTTATTCACACCTGCCGGAACACATAACTTGAATAAAATGCTTAATAAACATTTAATTATGCATGTATGCTAGAATTTAAGTTTATTAAGAGAAACTGTGAATGGTTATTTATTTGTTTATTCTTTTCAATTGTAGTTTTTAATATGGCAAACAACAATTCATTCAACATTCGATCAATTCTCGAAAAGGAGAAGTTGAACGGGAAAAACTTCCTTGACTGGCAAAGGAACTTGCAAATAGTTCTTATGCAGGAAGAAAAGGAGTATGTCCTAGATGAGGCGATGCCCGAAGCTCCAGGCGACGGGGTCACTCAGGCTGCCCTCAATCGTTGGATTGATGCCAACAAGGATGTGAAATGTCTAATGCTCGCCACCATGAGTGCGGATCTGCAGAAAACGTTCATCAACTCAGATGCTTTCACAATCATCAGTGAGTTGAAGAACATGTTCCAAGATCTGGCTCGAGTCGAAAGATTCGAGACTCATAGGCAAATTCTTGAGACCAAGCTTAAAGAAAGGCGAGCCCGTAAGTCCACATGTTCTCAAAATGATTGGACTCATTGAGAATATGAGTCGGCTGGATCAGCAATTTTCTCAGGAAATGGCTATAGACACCATCCTCCATTCTCTTCATAGCGGGTATGATCAGTTCAAACTGAACTACAGTATGAATAGTCTGGACAAAACGCTCACTGAGCTTCACGGTATGCTGAAGACCGCTGAAAAGACGCTCAAAAGTGATAAGCAGGATGTGCTTATGGTGCGTGGGGGCAAGTTCAAGAAATCTGGAAAGAAGAGGAATGCTAAGAAAGGTGGCAACAAGGCCAGCCCAACTAAGCAAACTGGCGCCAAATCTGCAAAGAGGAAGGTCAGTCAACCCACTTCTGAATCCGAATGCTTCTACTGCAAGAAGAAGGGGCATTGGAAGAGAGATTGCTTGAAGCTAAAGGAAGATCAGAAGAACGGAACAGTCGTTCCATCTTCAGGTATTTTCGTTATAGACTGTATACTTGCTAATTCAACTTCTTGGGTATTAGATACAGGTTGTGGCTCACACTTATGTTCCAATCCACAGGGACTAAGAAGAAGTAGAAAGTTAAGCAAGGGTGAAGTCGACCTACGAGTGGGAAATGGAGCACGGATTGCTGCATTAGCTGTAGGAACTTACTATTTGTCGTTGCCCTCCGGGCTAGTTTTGGAACTGGAAGAATGTTTCCATGTTCCAAGTCTTACTAAAAACATCATTTCGGTTTCTTGCTTAGATGCTAAGGGATTTTCCTTTATAATAAAAGACAATAGTTGTTCGTTTTATTTTAAAGAGATGTTTTATGGATCTGCTAGATTAGTCAATGGACTTTATTTATTAGATCACGACAAACAAGTATATAACATAAATACCAAAAAGGCCAAAAAGGATGATTCAGATCTCACCTATCTGTGGCATTGTCGATTAGGCCATATAAACTTGAAACGCTTAGAAAGACTTCAAAGGGAAGGAATTCTAGAACCATTTGACTTAGAGGATTATGGTAAATGCGAATCATGTTTACTTGGCAAAATGACAAAGCAACCTTTCTCTAAAGTTGGAGAAAGAGCAAATGAACTATTGGGTTTAATCCATACAGATGTATGTGGACCAATGAGTACAAATGCTAGAGGTGGTTTCAGCTACTTTATCACTTTCACTGATGACTTCAGTAGGTATGGTTATGTCTACCTAATGAAGCATAAGTCTGAATCCTTTGACAAATTCAAGGAATTTCAGAGTGAAGTAGAGAATCAATTAGGCAAGAAGATCAAGGCACTGCGGTCTGATAGAGGCGGTGAATATCTGAGCTATGAATTTGATGACCATCTGAAAGAATGTGGAATTCTATCAGAATTGACTCCTCCTGGAACACCACAATGGAACGGTGTGTCAGAACGGAGGAACAGAACCTTGCTAGACATGGTCAGGTCAATGATGGGTCAGGCCGAACTTCCATTAGAATTTTGGGGACATGCACTAAATACAGCTGCACTCACTATAAATAGAGCTCCGTCTAAAGCTGTCGAAAAGACTCCATACGAATTATGGTTTGGAAAGCCTCCAAATGTGTCTTTTCTTAAGATTTGGGGATGTGAAGTATACGTCAAACGATTAATTTCAGACAAACTTCATCCAAAATCTGACAAATGTATCCTTGTGGGCTATCCAAAGGAAACAAAGGGGTATTACTTCTACAATACATCTGAGAACAAAGTGTTTGTTGCTCGAGATGGTGTCTTTTTGGAGAAGGATCACATTTCCAAAATGACAAGTGGGAGAAAAGTAGACCTCGAAGAAATTCGAGTCGAACAACAAACTCTAGAGAATGCTCAAGATGACATTCAGGATGAAACTCAGAGATGTTTAGAAGAATCTGGTGAGAATCATGGTCAATCTAGAAATGTTACCCCGCGTAGATCGCAAAGATATAGATCTCAACCGGAAAGGTACTTAGGTATTTTGACGAACGAGAGCTATGACGTTCTATTACTTGAAAGTGATGAACCTGCGACTTACAAGCAAGCTATGACGAGCCCTAGCTCCAAGCAATGGCAAAAAGCCATGCAATCTGAATTAGACTCCATGTCTGAAAACCAAGTATGGGATTTGGTCGATTTGCCAGATGGCTACCAAGCCATTGGAAGCAAATGGGTTTTCAAACTGAAAAAGGACAAGGATGGGAAACTTGAAGTTTTCAAAGCTAGATTGGTTGCAAAAGGTTACAGGCAAGTCCACGGTGTGGATTACGATGAAACCTTTTCACCAGTTGCAATGCTAAAGTCTATTCGAATAATGTTAGCAATCGCTGCATATTACGATTACGAAATATGGCAGATGGATGTCAAAACTGCTTTCTTAAACGGCGTTTTAACAGAAACTGTGTTTATGACACAGCCTGAAGGTTTTGAGGATCCAAAGAATGCTAAAAAGGTATGCAAGCTAAAGAAGTCAATCTACGGGTTGAAGCAGGCATCCAGGAGCTGGAATATACGTTTTGATGAAGCAGTCAGTGACTTTGGTTTCATCAAGAACGCGGACGAATCTTGTGTATACAAGAAGGTCAGTGGGAGCAAAATTGCTTTCCTAGTATTATATGTCGACGACATATTGCTTATCGGAAATGACATTCCTATGTTGAACTCTGTCAAGATTTGGCTTGGGAAATGTTTTTCGATGAAGGATCTAGGAGAAGCACAGTACATATTGGGCATCAAGATTTACAGAGATAGATCTAAAAAGATGATTGGACTTAGTCAAAGCACTTATATCAATAAGGTGCTTGATAGGTTCAAGATGGCGGACTCCAAGCGAGGCTACCTACCCATGTCTCATGGAATGACTCTAAGCAAGACTCAGTGCCCAAAAACACTTGATGAGCGTAGACGAATGAATGGGATTCCATATGCATCATTGATTGGTTCAATAATGTATGCTATGATATGTACACGCCCGGATGTTGCGTACGCACTCAGTGCTACGAGCAGATACCAGTCAGACCCAGGAGAGGCGCATTGGACTGCTGCCAAGAATATTCTGAAGTACCTGAAAAGGCACAAAGATGACTTCCTGGTCTATGGTGGAGATGATGAATTAATTGTTAAAGGCTATACGGACGCAAGTTTCCAAACCGACAAAGATGATTTCAGATCACAGTCTGGGTTTGTCTTCTGCCTCAACGGAGGAGCAGTAAGCTGGAAAAGTGCTAAGCAAAGCACCATTGCGGATTCTACAACTGAAGCGGAGTACATTGCTGCACATGAAGCAGCAAAGGAAGCTATATGGCTAAGGAAGTTCATAGGAGAACTTGGTGTAGTCCCCTCCATTAAAGGACCAATAGCCCTGTATTGTGATAATAACGGAGCTATTGCACAGGCAAAAGAGCCTAGACACCACCAGAGAGTCAAGCATGTACTTCGTAGATTTCACCTTCTACGAGAGTTCGTTGAAGGAAAGGAAGTCGAGATAAGCAAAATTGGAACTGATGACAACATACCAGATCCATTAACTAAACCTCTGCCGCAAGCGAAGCACAACTCGCACACTACAGCTATGGGAATCAAGCATATTGGAGAATGGCTTTGATGTCTCTGTTTAATGTTTTAAAGTTTTAGAGTTTAAATCTTTGTAAAACATTATTGGTTAATCATTCACAATAAATGAAAGGAATTCATTTTTTCCATTTAATTTGTGGTTTATTAAATGATGAGTCCCTTCAACTTGACGATATATTCAAGATAGACTGTCAGGACCAGTCCTGTGACTAAGAAATGTCTATCAAGTGAACTTGAATGTCAAAGGTTGAAAATGGTCCCTAATCGGAGTTTTCTATAAAATTGGACGCATAGAAAACGTTAGACGATTAGAATGCAAGATGACTAGTAGTTCTGTTTCTTGAACTATGTGGACATGGCAATGTCATAATCATTTGCATAGATACTTACTTTGGGAAGACTAGTATCGGACAAGACCTATGAAACTTTACTGTAAGAGATGAAAGTCTGTCATAAGTAAATTTCATTAAATTATTAGACACTAAATCCTCAATACCTGAGTGATTTGAGATTACTTGTTTGAGAACTGGTTGCTTTGACGTTGACCAACCGTCGCACCGTAAAAGGAGGCTATAAAGGCAACGCTCAGGTAATCACCTATCAAACGAAGTCTAATCTCAAGATCGCAAGATTGGGATTGTCCTCCCATAAATCGGGATGAGATGCTTAAAAGTTGTACAAGGCCACTCGGAGAGCTAGAAACTGTGAAATGCATGGCCGTGCTCGGATGAATCATAGGCTATGATTATCTGTTTATTTGATCAGTTGAACTCTGAAACCGAGGAACACCTCTGGACATAATAAGGATGACAACTCTTACCTTATGTTCAAGAGCAAGCATCGAGCGACAAAGGAATTAGGAAATGCACACTTGTCCCTAAGGACAAGTGGGAGACTGAAGGAAATAATGCCCTTGGTCCAAGTATGCATTCTATGTTAAGTCTAATAAATGCGGTTCAGTATTAATTAACAAGTTAATAATTCAGTGAGATCAAGTGAGCTGAATGCCTAGCTAGAGGCCGCTTCAGTTCAAGTGGAATTAATGATATTAATCCACAGCTTACTCTTGACTGAACCCGTAGGGTCACACAAATAGTACGTAAACGGATCAAGTATTTAATGGCATTAAATACTCCATCTATGAATATTCGGAACCGACGGATCTTGGTTTCAGTGGGAGCTAAGATCGTCACAGGCAAGAAATGAATACTCCGGAAACGATGATATTGCCGGAAACGGAAATATGGATCGTATCGGAAATATGAATATTATCCAAGTCGTAGATGTTGCCGGAAACGGAAACATGGTACGTATCGGAAAATATTATTGGAAATGGAAATATTACCAGAATCGGAAATATTGCCGGAAACGGAAATATTGTCAGAATCGGAAATATTACCGGAATCGGAAAATAATTCCGGAAACGGAAATATTAAATATTTGTTCGAAACGGAAATTAATTCCGGAATCGGAAATATTAAATATTGTTCGTATCGGAAATAAATTCCGGAACTGGAAATTTAATCGGAAGCGTATCGTACGAATTAGCATCGGACGAGGCCTGCCGGACGAAGGCCCAGCACGAAGCCGGGCCATCGCCCAGCAAGCACGCGCGCGCCACAAGCCCAGCCAAGGCAGCGCCCAGGCCTACCGCAAGGCAGGCCCAGCGCGCGCCAAGGGCCACGGATGCGTGGGCCGCGATGCGTGGGCTGCTGCTCGCACGCGCATGGGCAGCCCTTGTGGCTGCCGTGTGTGTGTGAGTTTGTGCTCATGCGTGATTCCTAAATCTACAAGAGTCAGTGTATGATTAAATTTCTATTCCTAATTGGATAAATTAATTAAATAGAATTCATGTAGGATTCTAATTTCAATTAATTCGTATCCTACTAGGATTACGATTCCTTTTCCATAACTCTATAAATAAAGGCCTAGGGGTCATTATTTATACACAAGTTTTAAGTATTCAAAACTAAGATTTTTAAGCAGAAAAATCAGCCAATATTCTTGCCTACCTAACCGAAAATATTAGAACCTTAAGGGCGATTCTAGTTGGTCAATCTTAAGGCGGATCCGGACGTACTGTGGACTATCTACGGAGGGACGACACTTGGAGTCCTAAAAACTTGTTCTTGTTCGGTTCGGGCGCAGCTAGGGAAGGCACGCAACAAAGAGTATGCATCTAAACTATGCTAAATGATTATGTGTAAATAATATGTTTCCTGGCTTTATGGTTTTTCCGCATGATTTATGAACTGTCATATGAATCATAACCTAACACAAAGGTCTTCTGGTGTCAACTGAGTGCAAACCATACACTGCAGTAAAAGCAGTTTGAAACTTTCCAGATTTAGCTAAAACATCACCATGTAACAATTGCTCAGTGCATTTTGTGACATGAACTGTCACCACTTGGTGTTTCCACCCCACCCATGTAAGACCTCATAGCTTCTTCATAGGTTTTAGGGTCATTATATACTACATGTAGACACACCATTATTTCATCCAAACCATCCATATACTTTCCATCTCCGTGAGGAACGTTGTGAGAAAGTCAGGTCAAAAACGTGTTTTTGTCCTTTGCCTTTTACTTCTCCTAGGTTGCTCCTGATCATCAACCCTAGGGGAAGTTTCAATATGTTCTACAGAATGTCTAGCTTGAGAAGACTATCCTGCAGGTGGAGTAGCAAAGGAAGAATCATTAGTATCAACATTATCTTTCAAGGGAAATACCTGCTAGAAGAACTCAGCATCACGAGCCTCGCATATCGAGTGATCATCAAGTCTCATGAACCTATATGTTGCACTGTTCTCCGAATAGCCTACCAACACAGTATCAAATGTTCTCGATCCTACAGTAGGCCGTATGAAATACGAATAACCTACTTTTGCCAAACACCCCCACACTTTCAAGTAGCTCAGGTTAGGAGCATAACCCTTCCAATACTCATACGGAGTCTTGACCAGCTTTTCGTGAGTGACCCTATTCAGCACAAAGTTTGCAGATAGAAATGCTTCTCCCCACAAGTTATCAGGAAGACCTAAACTCAAAAGCACTGCATTCATCATTTCTTTCAACGTTCGGTTCTTTCTTTCTGCTATGCCATTCTGTTGTGGGGTGTAAGGAGATGTCACCTCATGAATAATGCCTTCCTTTTTGCACACTTCCTTCAGAAATGTAGACCCATATTCTCCACCTCCGCAGACCGTACCCTTTTGATTTTTCGATCTAACTGATTTTCTACCTCTGCTTTATACAATAGGAACTTGGATTCTGCTTCATCTTTAGAACTTAAAAGGTAGACCTTGCTATACCTTAAAAAATCATCAATGAAAGTAATATAGTAGTGTTTCCACCCCTACTTTCCAAGTTCTTGAAATCTGCCAAATCGGTGTGATTAACTCTAACAATGTCGTTTCCCTCTTTGTGACTGGTTTTGTACAATTTGTTCACAAACTTTGACTCAACGCATACACCACATTTATTATGTCCATAAATTGTCATATTGGGGAGCATATTTAAGCTCTTCATACGTTTTAATTTGCTCACCCCAACATGTCCCAACCTACTATGCCACAAATCAATGGACTCAACAATATAAGCAGAAGAAGAATTCTTATTCATGATAGAATCAAATACAAAGTCAAGAACAAATAAACCCCTATTAAGGTATCACTTTCCTACATATTCGCCATTGCGAGTCAGCACAAGCTTATTAGCTTCAAAAACTAACTTAACACCTACTTTGTTTAGAAAAGCACCAGAAATCAAATTCCTACACGAAGGGATGATACATACAGTACATTGTGTGTTAAGCTAGTGTTTTTCCAAAAGTGATCTTAAGAGTCACCTTCCCCTTGCCAAGTACCTAAGAGCTGCTAGAATTTCTCATGTAGACTTATTCGCCCTCTTCAGCTTTTTCAAATTCCATGAACATGTGTTTGTTGGCACAGAAATGTCTCGAAGCCCCTGTGTCAACAATCCACTCAGTTATGTTTTCCACCAGGTTCACCTCAAAAATCACAGCAACTATCACATCAACTGTCTCTGCAATATGAGCCTCACTCTTTGGTTTTGCCTTGTTGTTGCTCATCTTGTTCCGACACCGGTACTTGTAATGTCCCTCCTTTCCACAGCCATAACGCACGCATGTGAACTTCTCAATTTTCCATTTTTGCACATATTTGCCTTTTTTCACGTTTCCTGAACTTTGTCCCCTGTTCAAGTTACCATGGCCCGCATTCTTATCAAAATTAACATTAGTTTCAACAAGATTTACCCTCACGGCAAGTTCATTCTTGGGTTTCAATGGAGTATCTTTGAGCCGATTTGCTTCTTCAACCTTCATATGCTCACTAACTCAGCAAGAGTCATATCCCTTTTCTTATGCTTCAAACGGTTCCTGTAGTCAGACCAGGAATCAGGCAATTTTTCAATCAATACATTGGCCTGAAGAATTTCGCACATCTTCATGCCTTCAGCAAGAACTTCGGCAACTAGGGTTTCATATTCATGGATTTGCTCCATGACAGGCTTAGTATAAACCATCTTAAAATTAAGCAAATTTTCAGTAACATACTTCTTCTTCCCAGCATCATCTGCACCATACTTTTTCTCAAGATATCCCAAATAGCCTTAGCCGATTTTTCTTTAATACATAGATAAAAAATTGTGATAGTCATGTGGTATACCATGTGAGCCCTAACAACCTTATTGTCTTTGTAATACTTTTTAACATACTCTTCATTAGATTTACTCGTAGCAGTTGTACTACTAGTTGATTTTCCAGTTTGAACAGGTGTATCAAGAACAATAATAGTTTTTTCAGTTGAGGTTGTAGGGATAGGGCGATCATTGAACAACACATAATCAATATCAGCTTGTTCTAAATAAATCAACAATTTTTGAGACCACCTCTTATAATTAGTTCCATCAAACGGATCCAATTTTGACAGATCCAACATCAAACGAGATTACGGTAATCCAGAAATGATTTCAATATTAAAAATTCGCTTCTAAATCGTAAGAATAATATAGCTACTTAAATCAAATAAATAACAGAACTTGAATAACTTTACTTGATTGATTATCTCCGGATTACAATGATTTTGTCGTGGTATGAAGACCACTGATAGAAGATAATTTCACCACTACCGGTACATACTCTCAAGTGACGAACGCCTTAGCCCCCTAAGGCTGTAGAACTGCTCAAGAACTGCTCAGATCTCTAATTAGGTTTAGGGTTTGTGTTTTGGTATATCGTTTTGGGTTAATCTCGTGTGTGCTTTTATTATAGCAGGAAGGTAAATATATGTACTCCGTATAGAAAACGGAGATCATAGCCGCACGATGATGATTCCACATCTCACAAAAAAGGAATTAGGTGCTCTGATAATATATGGGGAGAGTCTTCATAGAATTAAAATCCTTCCATCCAAGGCCACATAATCATTAGTGGATTATCAAAACCAAAGCGATGAATAATCTCAACGTCAGTATACTCCACAGGTCGCCAGATCGGTTGCGGCAAAGAGTATTAGGTCGGTTGCGGCAAAGAGGTATTTACCACGGTGCACCTGTGGTCAAAACTGATTCCTCCGCACAATTATGGTCTAAGTAGAAAATACTTTGCATTACCACCAACACTTACGTCCCAAAAAATGGACTATTTGACTTGATGATCAAAGATTTAAAGCTCAAGTTTGACCATAAATTTGTCAAAGAATCATATAACGTGAATCATATGTGTATGTGACCAGTCACACCATCAACTTGATGGTGTGACATGTTCACACTTATAAATAAACCCAACGAGTTTAAAGCCCAGAAAATAAAGTAATATCAACATAAAAAATAAAGTAATATCAGTATATATAAAATACCTCTAACCTGGAGTTGAAAAAATGCAATAAAACAAGAAAAGTAACAACGAATATAATGTATAAGTAACACCAGAATAAAAAATCAAGTAACACCAGTCTATACAAGGAACCTCTAACATGAAATTGAAGAAACTGCAATAACTAAAAGTAACACCAACATAAAAAAGTCATGTAACACCAGTCTATATAAGAACCTCGAACATGAAATTCAAGAAATTGTAGTAAAACAAGAAAACAACAACGAATAGAACGTATAAGTAACATTATCATAGAAAGTCAAGTAACACCGGTCTATATACAAAGAACCTCTAACATGAAACTTCAATAAAACAAGAAAAGTAACCGCGAATACAATGTATATGTAACAGCAGCATAGAAAATCAAGTAACACCAGTCTATACAAGAAACTTCTGATATGAAATAAACTGCAGTAAACAAGAAAAGTAACAACGAGTACAATATATAAGTAATATCGGCATAGAAAGTCAAGTAACACCCGTCAATAACTTTCTCCATATTAACGGCTTACGTCACACCATCAAGTTGATAGTGTGGCTGGTCACACATGAGACGATTTGTTTCTAAATTGGTTTATAAAATGTTTCAATAGATAACGACTTCTTGTATTTTATGACAAGATACACATGGAAGTCAAATTTAACTTATAGGTACTCCCTCTTTACAATATTCTACATTTTTGCCGTTAACTCCTTTGAATTGAGGGTTGATATATGTAGATTGTGGGCTATACAGTCAAAGTCCAATCCATTTGCGAGCCCAATGCATGTGAAGAAGGGACTTGGCTTACTTGGCCAGTGGTCATTGCAGTTTTGTGCTGTATCCAGAAGAGAGAAAAGAACATATTTCTCTTACAATCAGCAAATAGGGATGTCAAATCAGATCATCGGTCGGTTACAGATCGGATATAATTTGGGTATAATCGGATAATGTTTTGTGTGGGGACATTGTGCTCATACGGATTGAATGTGTGATTTCGGTTTGATGTCGATCAGATCGGATCAGTTTTTGACAACCCTTAGTGCAAAAGGATCCAAGTTATCCGCATTCGTCAGCAGGAACCAATAACGATAGACGAGAATGTTCTAATTATATATGAATGGAACTATGGAAGTGAAAAAGGATAGATATCACTGTACGGAGTATGAACAAGAAATGAAACATTGTGTTAATATCACAGTATACTAGAAGTATATCCGTTACAGATACATGGATACGTCCATCAAGCTCCCTCTGTAAGTCGGAAGAGTGATTCACACTTATTGGCGTATTGCAGCAAAACTCTAGTGAAATGTCATGCTTCAGCTCCTACAGCTTTGAAACTGGTAAACCTGCATAGTAATTGTATTTATACAGTCAGTATACTTTATAGTCTGCATATTCCTAAGCGACTGATACGTGCAAAAAGGCGAGTAGAATGGTAATTACTTAAAGCTTTAGCATTGACAATGCTCGGGCAAGCTGCTGGGGGTGGAGCATTCTCATTCAAGAATGGATCAACACGGTTGGGATCAGCCCATGTTGGGTATCCTTTAATTTTCCCCTGAATTTCAGAAAACGATTTCAGAATCATAATAAGTTAGACAGTATCTATTTGCACCTTGCAAGTGAAACTTGCAAGCGTTCACATGGTGTTAGTCACCTAATTGTTAGATATCTAGCCTAACTGTTTAATTATGTAATGCAGAGGTTAATTTTCAGAAATTTAGTCCAGTTGATAAATGTACCAGGACATTCAGAGCTGCCAGTGTCGCCATTCCTTCACGAGTCCACTGCATATAAGATAAAAGATAATGCACAAAATTGAATTAGAAAGATCTGATGATGGGATTAATTAAGCATTCATAACATTTTAGTAGTTAGATAATTTAAAGAACAGTAGAAGTCCAACAGGTACCTTGGAAGCTGAAGCTATATGTGGTACCACAATGGCGTTCTTCATGTCAGCAAGACCAGGTTTCATGAATGGCTCGTCCTAAGACAAACAAAAGAGGAAGTGCTAATATGATTTTATGAGGTAATACTATCTGGAACTGTAAGAAATTTATGTTTGGGTACCTCAAAGACATCAAGACCAACTCGAAACATGGGGTTCACTTTCAAATGTTCAACAAGTGCTGCTTCATC
Organism: Spinacia oleracea; assembly: GCF_020520425.1. Classification (NCBI taxonomy): domain Eukaryota; kingdom Viridiplantae; phylum Streptophyta; class Magnoliopsida; order Caryophyllales; family Amaranthaceae; genus Spinacia; species Spinacia oleracea. The sequence continues at coordinate 175,843,238 of NC_079490.1, read as the reverse complement.
AATCACAGGACCTCTACTACAGTTAATGAGGATTGCTTCCTGATGATGAAGTTTAAGCAACAGATTTAAGCAACATTTGTCACAAACTTGAAGTAATTACAGTAGGATTTCTCCTAGAAGAACTCATTGAAAAAATACCTTTTTCATCATTGAGAGCCTCTCTTTGTTCACAAGATGGTATGTTGTTTTATCCAATATTGGATGCAGACTTATCTGCAAAGGGTTCAATCCTTTTTTAATGCTTTGCAGGATTTTGATTACTTTTCCCCAATTCAGAGAGAAATTAGAAGTCATGCTTGAATTGAATATGATTCGTTGGAAATTGGAAGGAACCTCACCAAATCAGCCTGCTGAAGCACTTCATCCATACTCGATGCTCTTTTCCACGTGACAGGTTGCTCGCCATTTGCCTTCAGGAATTCACCATAAGCTATAAACGGAAAAATCACTCAACAGTCAGAAATACAGGTCACCATGACAAATGCTCCCTCCCTACAAAGCAACATTCTAAGCTAATTAAGCTAAAATGTCATAATTGTCTTAACTACTTAATTTTTACATATCCGCCATATCAATGTAAACTTCTATTGAAATTCTTAGGTGCAGGAGTGTAACTTACTAAATTTAGAAAGTGGCTTATCTCTTTGGGACAAAGTAAAACAGAAATGTGGTCTATTATTTTGAGACAGATGTAGCATGTGAGTCTACCTGTAACAAACTTCTCCAAGCGAGTTGATTGGTACAGATCAAAGTATATCAGGTTCATTTTGAATCCCTCAACCTGGGAGTGGAAGAGTAGCATTATGTGTGGTTAGTTGATCAGAAAAATGACTGATTAGTAGGTTATTGCATCTACAAAAGAATACAGAAACTGTTCGAGCTTATATTGCTTATAAATGTTTACTCATGTCAGAACTCAGAATTTTAGTTGCTAATATTCTCGAAAATCTAAGGAACTCTGAGCACGGATTTATGATGTATATTACCATCATTCTAGCATAAGCAGATCCAATACGACCAGCTCCAATGACACCAACAGTCTGGCCTTTTAGCAAGTTTCCGACAAACCTGTGTTCAGAAACATGTTCAGCTCCATAAAAGCAATCACTCTCAATGTAAGTTGAGTGAATTGAACAAAGTGGTTATAAGAGAGCCCTTACAAGTGAGGAAGCCATCCTTCGTACAAACCACCCCTCATAAACTCATCTGCTTCAACTATCCTTCGAGCAGCAGCCAAGGATAGTGAAGCTGCTAATTCTGCTGTAGTCTCTGTCAGAACTCCCTACAAAAGGAAAATAATACAATAAATGAGAACATGAATTCATGCAACATGCATTGTTGACAACCTTTCCTCGCTCCTAAATAATAGGCCACGTTTGATTTAGGGTCGAATTTTCATGTAAATTGTAGAATTTCAAAATGCCTCATAAATCAAACTACTACTCTAGTAGTATAGTAGCATGCTACTTAGGCCCTATTCTTTTTTGTTGAGTTACACAGAAATTCAGTTAAGTTCAGTTCAGTTCAACCTTACTAATTTGCTATAGTACTAATACGTAAATGAAAGAATGAATAATGAATTAGCAAAGTTAAAAGAATCTTACAGGAGTGTTACCAACAGCAACACCATACTTAGTAGCAGCATTAACATCAACATTGTTGTAACCAACAGCCATGTTACTGAATGCTTTACCACCTGCCTTGCTCAATGCAGAGAACAAAGTCTCTCCCCAGTCCTCTGTCAACTGTAAACATTACAATTGTCAACTAAACAAAAAATAGCCACTCGGCCAATTATTTTATTCACCCGGGAGCATGATACGCATTACACTATTCAAATAAAAATCATCATTTACCCAATTATTTGTATATATAAAAAAATTACCTGGCCAATCACCCCATCACACTTGTCTCCAATTAAAGCAATAATATCATCAATAGACAAGATAGTTTTCTGCTGTGTACAAATCTAAACAAAAAAAGAAAAGAAAAATAATCAAATACTTAAAACTCTTAAGCAACAAAAAGAAGAAGTAACAACTCAGAAACTGAATTGGGTAAAAAGACTAAAATAACCTCCAATCGGCAATCTTGTTCAACTAAGAGATTAATCCAACGGGTACCCGGCATAGATTTAGTGCTAACAACTCTGTATTTTCCACTGGGATTATAAACCTCAATTGAAACTGGCTTTGCCATGTTGAACTTGTGATAAACTGATGATGTTTTTTTTGGTTCAGTTCTTTTAACAAACACTTGGTGTGCAAACTTTCATCCTTCAACTTTTTTTATACTTAGGAAATGGGTATGCTGTGACGCACCCCACCATAAGATTTGTCTGTTTGTTTACATCAAGATTACAACTTTGTGATCAATGGTTTGCGATGGTGTTTTCTTTGAAGGGTGTAGAGTAATGTGATGAGGTTGGATGTATTCGAGCATTGGTTGTGCTGTTTGAGGATAAAGTGCATTTGTGTTGCGGAGTAGGAAGTTTTATGAGAGCCTTTCATTTGGTTGGAAAGATAATGAGATTGTGGCCTTAAGTTAGTTGATCATTTTGATCAATGGCATACAGTTTTTGATAGCTAGAGAGTAGAGAGGCTTCCAAAGCGGCCCCAGCTCCGATAATTCATATTTTTTCTAAATACTCAGTATTATTTTGACTTTTGATATTTTCACTCTATTTATTTTGATCATAATTTTTTATTCATAAAAAGTTAAATATTATTATATAAAATGTTACTCTCTCAATATTTATTTAATGAATACACTTGGTCGGACACGAGTATTAAGAACAAGAATTGAATGAAATAAAATAATAAAACAAGTGGGGACCATATCATTTTAAGGGGTGGGGGGTCGGGTGTAGTTTTGAAATTATTTGTTTAATATGGTGTCGGGACATAGAATATATTTAATATATTATTTAATTAGATGGTGGGGTTGATAAGTTACTAAAAATGGCAAGTGTATCTCTTAAATAAATACGTAGGAAGTATTGGATTTGTCTCAATATATATATTATTAAAGCAGAGTGATGAGAAATATGAGTGCTTCAAAACCTCAATCATCATCTCTGCTTCGTTATTTTAGGGAATTCGGACAACATAAAAAAAGCAAAAAAAAAAAAATTACCTAAAGTCTACCAGCATAACTAATTAGGAAACTAAAATGGACATAAGAATAATTAAGAGTATTGGACATGAAAGAATAATTAAAGTATCTATATACTCCTTAGTCAAGTTTGCAGTTTCAAAGATTTTGAGACCATCATGTAAACAAAACATAATTTTGGATACGTTTTAGCTGCTTACTTTGGGTCTTATGTGCTTAAGACACATACAATATTTAGATATGTTTGGGTATTGCCACACAATAAATATTGTAGTTAATTAATAACATCGTTTAGGCAGTTTTAATACTTTTGAAAGAACTCGTGCAATCGCACGGGCACATACTGTTTTATATTATTAAAGCAAAGTGATAATAAATGATAATCCTCTAAACCCCAATCCCTCAACTCTCATTCACCATCTAAATTAGGAAAGGTAATAGATTCTTTTGAAAAAGGACAATATGTGAGGAGCCATAATAACGATAATGTCCTGATATTTTATCTTCTTCCACGATTTCATCTATTTAACATTCCTTACCTTACCCTGCTTTCTTCTCTTCCATTAACTCACTTAATTTTTCCTCCAATTTACAAATTTGACAAAGTTCAACGATAGTAAATAGAGTAGGGTGAAGGAGTTAAAGAAAATCATAGAGGGTTGTAAAAAATTGGAGGGAACTTGTATTAGTGTGCCTCAATAACTGTTTCATCTATTTTTTCGTTTTTCAGGTGATAAAAAACAAGTTTTAATTTTTTTTTAGAGTAGCAAAATACTAATTTTAGTTTTTTAGGTGGTAAAAAAACAAAATTTTAATTTTTTTAGATAGTATAAAACAATTTATCTATATTTTTTTTGGTGATGTTTTGGGCTAAGGCCCAAAGTTGCGTTGTGGCTGAAACATGTCCACGATTTATAACAGAAGAGTTGGTACAATTAGGAATTAGTCAAATACCACCATTTAATTTTTAAGGATGAATGGATTACGAATTTCACCCGGTCTTGTGTGTGGCGCGCCACACCAAAATTGCATCTATATCCATTTAAAATTCGAACACCAAAATTGCATCCATATCTATTTAAAATTCGGACATCAAATGCATCCATATTCATATCCAAATCCAAATTCAAATCATGCGTTAACTTTACTTATATAGAACTTGTATTTTTTTAATTTTAAAATAAATTAGAAATCCTATTTCTCATTCACCAAAATTTAATGAGTTTCTAATAAATTAATAAATTAATAAATTACAAATATATGCGTTTAATCAAATATATTAGATTAAATTGAGAACTTCATTTTTAAAAAAGTTATGTACCAACAATAATACACTTTGAAATAATTTCAGGTCGGATTTGGACTCGGATTCGGACTCGGGTTGGATTCGGGTCGGAGTCTCTGCAGGCTCCCTATCCGATCCATATCCATTCGGATTCGGACTTTTTTCTCGGATTCGGATCGGATTTTTTCCTTCAGATCGGGTCGGACTCGGTTCGTATTCGGATGTGATTGCCATCCCTATACACGAATATGCATCAAAAGCATAATAAGACAAATTTGCAACTTTGATAGAAAATTATAAGAGAAGGTTTTTACTCCGTTGGGATACTAGTTGCAAAAGAAGTATATGATGTTGATTTAATAGCATGTTATGATTCATGCAAATAAGAGTTCATGAAGAGTTTATAAATGATGTTCTTAAACATCTAAACTTGTGAGTTTTGCATATGAATATCACAATATTTATGAGATATTATCAAGACTCTAAAAAAGTGTTTTGAAATGTCATCTCAACCAGGCCAGTAGCTTGAGCACTTGAGAGTTATGAAATATACATACGGAGTATTAATTTATTCATGAAAGAATTCTTGTACAAATTGAATCATCTTAAAATATAAAATAAAGGTATGTAATGTCCTTCTAATAGATAGTATTTTATGGTTAAGAAGAACCATAAATAACATTATTAAATATATTATACATCCAATTTGGACGACTATGTTGTTATTTATCATGTATTTCCATGAAAGTATATGACCAAAGAAAGTTTATGACCTCAAAAACTACCATGATAAAGGTATGTAATGTCCTTCCAATGGATATTATTTTTCATGAAATTATCATTATTGATCGAAAACTACCATTTATATGACCTCCAGAAGAAGATATATATATGTCCAATATGTATGGATAAGTTTTATAATATCATGTACAAGAAAATTTATATCTCAGGTGAAGCTAAAGTATTATTATATTATGCATCGGGAAACTCGAAAATGAATGAGATAGAGAAAAACACATGATCTTACAAGTATTATTTTCAAAACATTAAATTGGTGATATAGATTGATATTTACATCGTCTGTTCAAGTGGAGAATTGAAGATTCAAGTTAAACTTTGAAGAATCAGTTTTCAAGGAACACCATGCTGCTACATTTAAGAGGCTACTCAAAAATATTGGACTGATTGCACTAGAAGATCTCAAGTAATGTATTGATCAAGGGGGAAAATACGTGTTGCACTCTTTTTTCCTTAGCCAAGGTTTTGTCAACTGGGTTTTCATGGTAAGGTTTTTAATGAGACAACTTCTCAAGCGTATTAAGAGGAATGATTAACTCTTTTCCCTTCATTGAGTTTTTATTCCACGGGATTTTCCCAGTTAGGTGTTAACGAGGCATAATATTCAATAATAGACATCCAAGGGGGGAGTGTTATGAACTATTTATGTGATGTCCATTATACCTCTAGTATTTTTCCGAGATATATACTAGATCTTATGTTTATTATTCTCCAAGCAAACTCTATTATATTGTAGTTATATATACCCCATTATTCCTGAAATAATATACAATTATTCTATTCCAATTTCTCTTTCTCTTTTTCTTTCTCCTTCTCTTTATTCCACAACAAAACTTAAGTATACACGGAAATAAGAATCTAAGATTACAATTTTAAAAAATGAAATAAAAACCCCAAAGAAAAAATGGGTAACAAAAAAGTAAAGAGAGGGAGTACTTTTTATTTTGAGCCCTACTTTGAGCCCATGATGAACAATTTTGGCAGGTAGCCTAATGAATGGGGAAAAATGGAAAAATAAACTTTATCTTGAACAAATCCACCATCACCACCTCACCTCTTCCACTTTCTTTTTTATTTCCTCTTCTTCTCCACCACCTCTCCCCTTTTCTTCCCCAATTAGGCAAAAAGAAACCCAGTTTCTTCATTCAAAGCTAGAGAAAGGGGTGGAGGAAGAAAAGAGAGAAAAAGAGAAATGGAGAGACTAATCTGCTCTTCGCCACTCCCCTCTAAATTACACCTTAAATCCTACCCTTCCCTCCCACAACTCGGCCGTGTTGACCCCCGTAAACTCGGTGTTTCTCTATCACCAACTACCGAGTCGTTCCGAGTTAACTCAACGTCTCTGAAACGCGGCCGATTTCAATTGCGGGCATCTTCTATTTCGAACCCAATTCAGGACCCATCTACCAATTGGCATTCGGACCCATCTAATTCAAATGGGTCTACGCCGGAGCCCCAAATTGTTTCACATCCGTCGCCTATCAATCCAAAGTTACAGAAGGTATGCATATTAGTATAATTGTTGTTATGTAAATTCTAATTCCTGCTTGAATTGTTGGTATTTCTTGTTACTTTCCATTTTAATTAAATTATACTCCGTATTATTATAATTGATGTGGTGATAAGCTCATTGAGACAGGGGATTATGTTTTCCTGAATTTTGATTGAAATTATAATTCGAAATTAGGTTAGGTTATATCTGTTTCCAAAATTGATAAGGTAGTTGGATCCTGAAAAATTAATGAAGAGAATTGGGGAATTATGTGCAAGCTCAGATCTTTACAAGTGTGATTCATCTGTTTTATGGTCTATGAGGAAATGTATCAATGGAGTATTACATGGAAAGGGGGGTCGTATTTACTAATTTGGTGATGTTCGGAAAAAGTCGTTATCTTTCTTGAAATAGTAATGGTTTATGATTAGATTAACCAATACGGATGGAGTGAGTGTTGAATCATCCTTAACTTGGGCGGGTTGGACAATGTGACAAAATTACCAGATGAAGGGAGTAGTATTCGTCATTATTTCGTCAGCTTAATTTGGGGATCATCATATACCATAATTTGCTTAATTAGGCGGCAAAATGTGATGCATTTGGCTAGTGTAACTCCTTCATATGGTGTGGAGACGTGGTTTGTAGTTGTGGAGTGGGGTTGTTGCTACGACTACAATAGACACATATATGCAGAAACTTGGCATTCTAATGTGTTAGCTCAGATCAATGACATTTCTAACACTCTCTAAGAAGTATGAGCTACTTAGTCTTCCTATATTAAGCTTTTGGAACGAAATTTGTTTGAAGACTAGACAACTTTTTCCGATTTTGATTGTAGGCCTTTTGGACATGTGAGATTCTTCGGGATGTTTTCCTTGGTTTAAGGTCTGAAGTTCAGTTGAGACTTGAGAGATATATGTCTACTGTTCGTCCATGCAATAGTTATCAAATTAGTATTTTCTTTTCATTTTTTCTAGTAAAACCTATCACTGTTAGTTGTTCTTCGTTGGTTTTTTTGATCAGATATTTTCTTTTTCCTTTGAGTGTGAAAGACAACTTTTTTTCCTTATTTAGTTAGGGACCTAGAGGGTAAATATTCAACTGAGTTTGACTGATCTGAACTTATAATACGTACTATCTCATATAAACTTGTTTTTTCTAGACTTATCACAACTGTTTGGAACTAATTTTGTCACAATTTCTCTTATCTGAATTTTTTTCTTTTATCTAAAATGAGTGAAGTTGACAAAACACGCTCTTAGGTTATGTTCTATTCGACTTATTTTAAACTTGAACTTATATTACCTAAACTCATCTCTTTCCCTAACTTATCTGAAATAAACTTAGTTGGGTATGAAATTGTCTAAGAAAAGCGTATTTGTCTGAAACTGTCTAAAATTATTTTGTCTAAATTTATCTTAACTTATTTTGTACGAAGCGTGAAACGAGTCAAAAAAGGCCTAAAGTGAGCTAAGCAAATGTTATTATAACAATTGTGAACATCAGTGCTGATTCGTGAAGGGTAGAATAAGAGTGCCATTTAACTTTTGACAAGGTTTATGAAGTGTTTTTTTAGTTTCCGTTTAGAAGGGCAAAGATTCATTGTGTCCGGTGTTGTAGTCTCTATGTGTATTTGTCTGAAACATTTTGCAATTGAAATCAAATTTCATGAGATTTTAGATATATTTTCCATGATTGGCAAAGCATGCTCTTCCTCTTTGTTTTGTCTTTCTTGGGTAGAAATGTGAGATGCATCCGTCATGGATATGTTTTTAAAAATAATTTTGTGAGTATCTTAAACTGTATTGTTGAATGAATGGATTAAAATAAAAACAAAAAATCTTCGATATTCCCGAATGATTAACCTAGAGCTTTAACAGGCTCTTGCTTAGGTAGTTGTTCAGCTAGCAACGGCATTATTCTTCACTTATGGCCCTGGTGCAATGGATCACATTTCAGACTGATCAATATGCTTCATCAACACAAGTTATATTAGAGATGGGATAGTCGTGGTAGCATGTGTAGTGGTCGGATTTCTCACCTTTTTCCCATTTGATAGTGAACTTGAGGAGAGAACTGGCTAGTTCTGGATTTCTCCTTTAATCTTTGTTTTCTAACCATTTGAAATTTATGGAATGGACTGATAAAGCAGTTTTGAAGATTTTAGGATAGAGATTAATGAAGCTGGAGAATATAGATATTGAAAACTTTTGTAGCTTCATTGTAACTTGTCACTATCACTGGTTACCCCGTTCTTCAACGAAATAACATTTTCTGACTGCTATCTGAAATTAGATTGCTTGATAACATCTTTATGCTGTGGAAAGACATTTTTCACTTACGGACTTAAGTTTGACCACCCATCTTTTAAGCATGTATACGTGATTGTAATTGCTGCTGCTTGTTTTATGTAAGTAATACATTTTGGATAGTCAGCAGCCTAATGTGTTTGCTACTCATCACTGAAGTTTTGAGTCAGTCTTTGAAATGATGCCTTTGGATCTCTTTTCAGGCCATCGCCGCTGCAAAAATTATTCTATTTTCAGCTCTTGCAATGACAATCATTAACCCAGTCCGCACACTTCCAGCATTCGCAAGCTTACAAACTGCCACGGCGGGGGGTGCGGTTACAAGAGGCTTCCTTCGCACCGAAATACTGAGTAGTGCATGGACCGGTTTCTTTGCCGGTTGTTTGCACACATTATCAGGACCTGACCACCTTGCCGCTTTAGCCCCTCTTTCAATTGGCCGCACTAAAATGGAAAGTGCGGCTGTTGGGGCCCTTTGGGGGTGTGGCCATGATGCTGGGCAATTAATTTTCGGCTTAATCTTTCTTCTACTCAAAGATCGCCTCCATATTGAAATAATTCAAACTTGGGGCACTCGGGTAGTTGGTGTAACCCTTCTTGTTATTGGTGCCATGGGTATTAAAGAAGCTTCTGAAGTCCCTACACCTTGTGTTGCCTTAGAAAACGGGGAGTGTGAAGTTGATGTGTTTGAAACCCCTCTTGTCGAGAAGAAGAAGAAGAAGATCGGTTTTGCAACCTTTGCCACAGGGATCGTGCATGGGCTCCAGCCTGATGCATTAATGATGGTTCTTCCGGCTCTTGCATTGCCCTCGAGGGTGGCTGGGGCAGCATTTTTAGGCATGTTCTTGGTGGGTACAGTTGTTGCAATGGGAGGTTATACCGTTTTCATTGGGTCGTGTAGCGAAGCATTGAAAGATAGAGTTCCTAGAATAACCGAGAAGCTCACCTGGGCTGCTTCTCTCGTAGCTATTGGGCTTGGATTGGCTATAATTATTAGTCAATTTTTCGGGTTTAGTTTGTATTAATTAATTACTTAGTTTTTATTTACAGGATGTCAAGATTTCGGATTGTAGGTAATTTTTTTCCCGACGGAGCATTAGGAAGGATTTTGGGAGTGAGCAAATTGATTTTCTGAAGAGATTACTACGTACGTTGATGATTTTAGTTTGTTGTATGTTTTATCAGTTTATGTGTGCAGTATTTATAGGTATAACTCTCATAATACCTTAATACTTTAATGTTGTATGAATTTCACTTGAAATTGTGTAATAGTGTGGTGTATTAGTATTACACAGATTGCAAACTAATGTAATGTAGTGGGAGGATAATCTATTATCTATATCTCATACTCCCTTACATACTACAGACGATGTGTTCTGTCAAATGTCAATGGAAAAGAGTAAGAAAGTGTTGTCTGTAATTCTGTAAATGATAAAATGGCAGAGAAGCAAAAGGCTATCGTCTTTCGGCTTCTGTAAATGCTTTGCTCTTTGCTCTTTGCTCTTTGCTCTATACCAACTATACCAGCATAAGAAACTGCAGGAAGTAGGAACACAGCACAAGCTAGCAAAGGAGTTTTATCATGAGAGACAACCACCATACTTGAACCCAATTCATGAGCTGTTTAATGTTTGATCTGCAGGGTGGCGAGGATTTCTTCAAACTTCAAAGACTCCATGATATCTTCTTGACCTCAGTATCAAATTAAACTAAAGGAAATTGACAAACTGCAATTTAGCTGGGTCTTTTTTTCTGGGTTATTGGGTTACATTTACATTATATAGTTTTAGAATTAATTGTCACGTTTTTTCAAATCTTAACATCTCGTGATGAAAAATCTACTAAGTTTTCATCGTCATATCATCTATAATTAATAGGTACGGTGTCTCTTCCATGTTATTTATCCAATACTCCTTTTATTATAACTTTAATTAATCTCGTTTATATTTGATAAAGCACAACGGTTATCTAAACTTACTTTCCAAGATTATTCCTAACGGCATAAATTGGTCGCGGCATATCACCTGTTAGTATGAACAATATGTATAATGTATTACTTGGTGTCTTCTTAGGGTAAAATTGCTTTGCAATCCAATCATGATAAATTTATTTAAGAATTCAGTCATGTGTGTATTATGTGATCGAATAAGCTTCTACATATATATAACACGCACAAGTGACACATTGATGCACACATGAACCAACGATAAGCTTAAACACCATTCAATCTCCAAATTTAACCAACTAAGCTAGCTACTCCGTAGTTAATATCTTCACTATGTGATGCGAATATATACGCATATGTATAACAGTATAAGTGATAACATGCATGTATGACCGCAGAAAAAACAGTTGACGAATGCACGAACCATAGGTACAAATTATTTTGTCAATGTTAACATGCATTCTATTCACATACTGTTACATGATAATGTAATCATCTTTAATTTGTCTAAGAAAATCCATAATATTGGGTCCATATTTGGGCCCTATTTTGATTTCATATTGGTCTATTTATTAGTATGAATAATGATATATGATCGAGTCTGTTTCAATTCAATTTTAGAGTGATGGAACCACCTGTCTCAATACATGAATGAGAGGAAAATTTAAAGTTAGCCACTTCCTCAATTAATAATAAAAAACTTCCAGACTTTATATTTCAGATGTTGTCGTATGGAATACGATTTATCATACTATTTCTTTTCTAGATTTTCATAAAACATATAAAAAATAGTCAATTTTAATTTATGTCTTGCCAAATCTTCAACCAACTTGCCCTGCGCGCCTAATCTTGTGCCCACATATCACCATCTGTTGGGCAGCATGAAAAACCATATTACGAAGTATAATTTTTATTTGTATTTTTCTTTAGGGATGGACCATATTCATATTCATATTCATATTCATTTTCATGTAATTATATGATGCAAACTTTTTAATATTTATATGTTTTATGTTTTATGTTTTATGTTTATCCTTTTTGCCAACAGTAACCGACACATTAAGCTTTGCATGTTGACATCTATGATTGTGATCGGTGTTTTGTTTTCTTTTTATTTCCCATCATATTCTTTGAATTTTTTTTATTTTTTTGACAATATTCTTTGAATTTAATCCTATGACATCCATGGTACTAGTTTATTATTAGCTCAATATATTTCAGATCTACAATATTGTCAATAATCTATGTATAATTAAGCATTATTTACATATATTCAAACATATATATGTTGTTAGGTAATAGCCTTCACTTTGTGTGTACTCCCACATGGAAAAAATATGTAGTTTAGAATGTCTTTAAATATACTCATGTGCTTACATATTGAATATGTGATGGGTTAAATTGTTGGGCCAAGTAGAGCATTGGACTGGTATGCTAGTATTGAATGGTAATAATTAATCAAATAATCAAGACTTAGCACTTTGTAATGGTTGAGTTTGTTGTATTTCATTCGTGATTAGTAAATCGTGGGGCTAGATTAGCTTTGAATCCCATCAGCAAAGCTAAGTATAGTTCATAAGTTGGAGTAAATGAATTCAAGGTTTTGTCCGAAAAAATACTATTTATCGAACCAGTAAGGCAAGGGAAAAATGTTCAAAATATCTTTATTTAGCAAATTTAGGCTAGGTTACGTTTATGGTAATCCTTACTTACACTTGCATGTAAATTCGACGTTCTACTTGGATTTGGAAAACAATTGATACGTATGTTACACGGGTTAGATAATTGCGCGGACTTATAGTTAAATGTGAACCATTAACTTAGACTCGATTATTTCCACAGTCGTATATATGACAAGACTTGAAAGTAACAGAAGAAATTCAAGAATTAATTAGAAGAAGAAATTAATGGTATGAAAGATGAAATAGACTGATCATCAAGTTGTAATTGACATTTCATAATTTAAGGAATTGAATTATTATTATTATTATTATTATTATTATTATTATTATTATTATTATTATTATTATTATTATTATTATTGTGGTTGTGTAAAAATGAGGGATGAGGAGTAGGAGACAGAGATGCATGATTTTTGCAAAAGACAAGTCAAAAATAGGAACTCATTATTTATGGGTTGATAGGCCAACAAATAAACTTGAAATGGACAAATGTTTAATACTATAATTGGGATTTAATAGACATGTGTACAACTCATGCATACTAAGTTTATTGTTCTTTCTATTAGATTAATTCTTGCTTGCATTTCCCGGAAACCCAAATTTATTTGATCTAATTTCTTATTTAACTTCAATTCAGATGTTGAACGGTCCATGTGAAACAATTTCAAGTTGACTATTACAAGGAAAATAAAATAAACAATATATGGTTCATAGTTCAAACATGGTATATACTATATACATAAATACTTCGGATAATATCTCCGAATGTAGTAGAGATGCATATCTTCTATATCTAAAACTCTTCAAATATTAAATTCACGACCTAGTGGAATAAGTATTTCACCTTTCAACCTTAAGGTTGTGGGTTCAATCCTCATTAGGGATACTTTCATGGAGAAGTTTCTCCTTATAATTCCCTCCACTCAAAATATATAGCCTGCTAGTCTAGACCGGCTCAACTCGAAAAAAGTTGTGTCGGGTGCAACATAAATTGTAAAATTTTTGGATATTTCTTAATTGTTGTGGACAGTCTCATAAGAGAATCAATACATGACATGATATGATTATCTTTACATTAATTGAAAACTTATCTTTCATTGGTTAAAATTAAAAGATAATAATGATTGAAAGGAACAATACATAAAGAACAACCCAAGAATTGCTGGTATTCAAAACGTTGTAGTTTAGCTATGGGAATAGTCCATGATACATAATAATGCCATAATGGAGGTGGTGTAGGAACACAGATAGCAAATGTGAGTAGTGGTTCTTGTAAAGGCAAGCAACCACATTATCATTGATTATTGAATATTGAATATTGGGCCCAAATCTCTTTAAGATTTTATTGAACTTTGATGTATACTCTTTGTAAGTGCATTTGAAAAGGAAGGGTCCCAATCCAAAGAATTGGAATTGGAATTGGAATTGGTATTGGACTATTGGTATTGGAATTGGACATGTTGGCTTCTTGCACCCCTCCTCCAACTTTCACTCCCTAAATATGAAAGTGATGTTTTTTGTTACCTTTACCAAATCATTTTTATATTTATATTCATTTATTTATAAATACTGATAACGATAAAGGGGGGACATATTATTATAGGACCATGAAATTGACATGAGCATATTTTCTTCTTTTGAATTTTTTTGAGAATGTCAAATATCAAAGATGACTTCATGCCACAATGTAAACAATGAGTAGTTCTTTTTTGTGGAGTACCAGAGTATTCAACCTCACACAATACTTTCGACTATTTTCTGAGATCAGGATAATATTATTTGTCCGAGATTATCATCATTTGAATTTCACTTTTCTTATTCTTTAAAAAAAAAGTGAGTGATGTTTATTTATGATAAAAATCAAACAGTTAGAACAAGTCCGGTCCTGATATTTTGAGGGCCCTAGGCGAAATAAGGGATTTGGGCCCCTTCCAAAATAATACGTCTTTAACTGAAATAATATTTTTTTTTTTGCGAAATCCTTTATATTGTTGAATTCAAATCAATAAAAACTTATTATATCTCCTTTGCATGATCCTAGAATTTCAAAATCCGGCTCAAGTCGATTTCTTGAAATATTTCAATAAAATAAATACTCACTTAATTACAAGATAATTAATATGTGTAAAGAGATATTTTTTTTGGAAATAAAGGTTCATTTTGAGCATATAAAAATATCAGTTAATTTTGTCTTCATTAAAATGCTCATCTATTTTAAAACTTATAAATACTACGTAGGAGTCGAACCCTAGACCTCTTGTAGATATCAAAACTTTAGAAGTTACTTTCTACCAATGAGCCAAGGAAATAACATGTGTAATTAATGCGTTGTTTATTACTAGTACTAAATTACTGGATAGACTATTATTTTGGGCCCCTTTTTGCCTTACGCCCTAGGCAGTCGCACCTCTCGCCTACCCCCTAGGTCCGGGCCGGGCCGGGCCTGAGTTAGAAACAACAATGAAGACGTGGCAAAAAAGAAGGATTCTAAAGGTGAGGTGGAAAATGAAATATATAAATAAATAAATAAACAAAGGGGCCAGGTCAGCAGCAGCAACTCCAAAGAGAAAGGATCGCGTGGGTGGCATCACACTGTTCAACCCTCTTAAGTTAGTAGTGGCATCACCGCACGTTATGAGATCCCCACATGACTTAAACGATTATGAAAAATTGGCCAGATGCTTTTCTTCCACATAACTACGCATAATCAAAAACAGGTAGATACCTCCTACTACTACTAGTGACTTTTTTTTTTGGTGAAAATGAGTTACTTGATTACTTAAATATTAGAGTGCACATACATAATAAGTTTTCAGCTAAACTCCACTCCGTGTGGAGGTCAAAATACAGGCACATATCGCCCAATTACTTTGAAGCAAACATGCTCCCAAAAAATTAGTGTCATTGTTTGATGAGATATCAGTAGTTAAACTGGGGGGGGTAACACTACCAAATCATTTTTATATTTATATTCATTTATTTATAAATACT
The DNA here is from genome assembly GCF_020520425.1 of Spinacia oleracea. Classification (NCBI taxonomy): domain Eukaryota; kingdom Viridiplantae; phylum Streptophyta; class Magnoliopsida; order Caryophyllales; family Amaranthaceae; genus Spinacia; species Spinacia oleracea. The sequence goes on along the minus strand of NC_079490.1, from coordinate 175,827,619 downwards.
GATAACGATAAAGGGGGGACATATTATTATAGGACCATGAAATTGACATGAGCATATTTTCTTCTTTTGAATTTTTTTGAGAATGTCAAATATCAAAGATGACTTCATGCCACAATGTAAACAATGAGTAGTTCTTTTTTGTGGAGTACCAGAGTATTCATAATATATAATTAATGTCATTATTTTATAAGTTTTCATAATATATAATTAAAGATATTGATGGTCAAAGTTGTACATTGGCAAGCGTGTCCAGTCAAACCGTTGCGAGTATTCTGGAACGGAGGGAATATAAGATAGAATTAACTTTTTGATTTAGTTGAGGGATGAAAGAAAAAAAAGTAAAGCTTTATTTATTTCTATATTTCTTTATTTGTTTTACTTTTGTTTTTTCTATGGTGATGGGAAGTGTTGGTTAATGTTGATGGAAACAAGGGGACCATACAATCGCTGCTCAACGTGTGTCCCACAGTAGAATACAAAGAAAAAGTACTCGTAGCCTCCTATAAAAAGGATCTTATTTTCTGGACGGGGCCCATCTACCGGAGACTACACGCTGGAATAATGCAAACCCTGAAACACCCTAATTATACGGAGAAGTATTTTATAGTCCCTCCCTTCGTGTCTAAGGCCCTGGCAAATAGAGGTTAGGTGTTAGTTGTAGCGGATTATATTAGCAGTTTTGACTAACTGTTGGTATTAGCTTGTTTGACTAGCTGATTATATTAACTGGTTATGTAAAAGTGTTTGGTAAATAGCTGATATATAATAGTTGTTTGATTGTGTAAAATTACCAATAAGGACATTAACTTATTTACTTATAGAGAATTAGTAATTGCTAAATACATGGATATGTATGGTTAGATTTTTATCGGAATAAATGTACTAACATGAAAATAATTAAACAACATTTATATAAAATTGAAAATTTGTTAACCCCCCTAACAACTTTTACGATAATAAATCATTAAATGTATAATTTGCAAAATAGGAATAACTAAGAGAAAAAAAAAGGGTTTACATTACACTCTTCTAAGAAACTCAAATTTTTTTCATTATTATATTATACATCATCTATTTAAGAAATAAATGTCTAGTTAAATAATACAAAAATAAAAGGTAAACAAAGTAATAAATTTAAGTATTAAAGTGAATAAAGAAAAGGTAAGTGCAGTGTTATAATTTTGTGCATATTTTTTTTCTTCTAAAATCACTTATTTAATTTATCTAAAGTCGCACTAAAAACATTTTGTCTAATATATCTGAACTTATTTGAATTTATCTTCACATTAATTTTTTGGCTGTAATAAGTCAAAATAGGTTGAGCATTATAAATCATTCATGATTCATCTAACAAGGTTGTTAAACTCAAATAAGATAAGTTTAACAAATATAAGGACTTATTAAGCGGTAATAGAAGGTTCATTGGACGATCAAGATATTTAAAAGTTCGAGTCGATCTCAAATATTTTTTACATTTTGTATTGTTCTATCATTGTTTAACTTCATCTTCTATGTTGTTGCAAGGGTTATTACCTTCAATGTAATTATTTGATTAAGGTATTGCGAATCGGTTAATCCAATGATAAATGTATGTGCATGATTGATATGGGTGTAATTTTTGCAACTTGGGGATTAAACTGTCTTTTTATCTTACCTAATACAATCCTCTAATTAAAAAAGCTCATTGGAGCAACTTTTTTGAAATTAAAGGATTCATCCCAATCCTCTATTTCAATCCTTTTACTTCCAAACACCTATATTAGAGGATTGAATTGGTCAAACCTCTAAATTGGCCAAATCCTCTAATTTTTTGCCAATCCTCTAACAATCAAACACCACCTAAATATTTTTTCTTTTAAGGTGTTCTAAATATTCTCATTTTCTTTTCTTTTTAATATCTTCTTTATAATCTTAAACTTGTAATTCTATTAGTTTATCATTAAAAGATTTATAGTTCGTTTAAGTTTAGATGGATTAATGAGTGTCGTTCGGTATCATTTTTTATTTCCAGTTTTCTATTTTTCACAAAACTAAAATATGAAAATCACAAAAAACTGGAAGAAAGTTACAACTTACAAGAATCTGGGTAAAAGTTATTTTGGTGAATAATAAATTTATTATATTTTGCAAAACTTTAGCAATTGACATCCACATAATTTGAGTTAAGTCTGAGTACTACCGTTGTTGTTCTATTTCCCCTTTAATTTTATCCCTTCTTGTTTGTTTGGCTTATCCAATATTTTATTCTTGATTTTAAAATAAATACTTATTCCGTTCTTATTTACATGACGCACTTGAGTTTTTGACACTATTCACACAAGTTCATTTAACTTCCTTTTGTGATTTATATTTAAGAAAAAACATAATCGTGTGGAGTTTTATTAGATCCGTCTCAATAAATATTTTATATATTAATTTTTTATAATTTTTTCTTATCTATATTGAAATATATTAGTGTTTGAAATTATACATCGACAAACGTAAATAATTGTATCATTTAAAAAAGAATAGAAAAAGTAGATACGTAGGATATACTAACTACCGATAATTAGTGGAGGACTTGTTTTGTGCTCTATTAATTACAACGTTTGATTTTCACAGAATTTATATACTCCGATCTGCTAGTGAATGGAAAATAGAAAAAAAAAAAACAGTAATAATCCAAAAAAATGCTTGGTGGATAGTTGTCCGTTGTGAAAGAAAAACAAGAAAAGCAAAAGAGTGACCCACGTTGAGAAGCGTACATTAGTTATGTTTACGGATGGGCCAAAGCAAAGGCAAAGCTAAAGGGACCATCAATTAGGGAAACGGATATTATTAATAATTATTATTCATAAATTAATAATAAAAGGTTATCGAGAATCCAATCTGCCCCGTCAACGTCCCTTTTAAGTAGAGAAGACTACCCACCACTTTCATCTTTTCACATTCTGCTTCGTCATCATTTTTCTTTTTGTCATGATTCTCCCTCCCTCCCTCACTCCGTATTTTAATACTCCGTAATACGTGTCACTCAGATAAATACGAGAGCGTTTTTAGCGATTGAGGAAGTCGAATAGCGATACACTTTTATTACTCCGTAAGTGATACTTTATCTATATTTTATTATGAGTCACATGTTAACTAATATGCGTATTAAGAAAAAAGAGTTTAATCTACTAAAGGCTTATTTGGTCGATATGAGAATTTAATTTCTATAGAAAGCTACTCCGTATAATTCAAGGGAAATTAGTTCCCTAGTTGAATTCATGGGAATATCATAAAGTTGTTTGGTTGACAACATGTAAATTAGAAATTCCATTAACTTTGATTGACCAAGGGGGACTAGACTATTACTTCGCATGTTTTGTGAAAAATCAAACATCACTACAAAAACTTGTACTATTAACGACGGGAAATCCCGTCGCAAAAGGCCAATAATTGTTGATTAACGACGGGATTTTCCGTCGCGAACCCGTCATAAAAGGGGGCCGTCGTTAATGGTAAATCCCGTCGTTAACCCGTCGTAAAAAGACATTTGCGACGGTTGTTCCCGTCTTTGCTGGTTGTTATCCCGTCGCAAAAATCCTTTTACGACGAAATTTTTACCCGTCGTTATTAGGTTGTCATAAAAGATACAAATTTTTGTAGTGCATCCAATGGATTCCAACTTCCTCTATTTTTCTTTTTTATGTCAACCAAACAACTAGTCAATCTTCAAATTCCCATTAATTTCTACTTCCCCCATTTTTACATGTCAACCAAACAACCCTAAAAGTAATAAACCAAGTGGGGAAGGGAGTAATAAACAAATAGAGAAAAAAATGACGGGAAAGTATTTTAATCAAAGTACAGAGGGGGTTTATTGTAGTAGCGGTCCTAGAGAAAATTAGATATATAAATAATTAGAAGATGGGGTAGAAAAGTTACTAAAACTGAAAGTGCAAAGCCATGTTTTGTTCACCTTATTTCAGGACCTTATTACTTATTTCAGATTTAATCAGATCATATCAGATTAGAAAAAATAAGTTCAGATCAGATCATACAAAGTCAGATTATTATTATTATTATTATTATTATTATTGAAAAACTGGACTTTCTAAGGTGGTAATTATGAAAAATTCCTAAAATAAAAGTAAGAGTGTAAAAGGTCGGAGTAAGAAAAAATGAATAAAGTAAGAGAAAATGAGTAGAAAGTTGTGAATGTTATGAGATAAAAGGGGTAAGATAGTAAAATTTCATGTTAAAAATAATACGGAGTATAAAGCAAAGTGTAAAGAATATTAAGAATTAAACGAAAAGTTTAAAAGTCATTTTAAAACGAATATAGAACATTATTGATCGAGTTTAATATCAGAGAAATTATATACGAAGTATGCAATTTGATCATAAGAAGCAGGTGGCAAAGAACTAGTGTAGCCAACCCAAAGTTATGTATTACGTAGTACTACGTATTATAAGATTTATGTTTTGGCAATTGAGTATATGTATTAATCAATAATCAAAGCATACTTTTCTAGTACTCCGTAGTCCGTAATATTTTAGATCATGATATAATTGTCCATAAAAAGTAACATGATCGAATGAGATAATTTGAGTTGGTGGAGTTTGATGTATGCATCACAATTCACAAAGCATTCGATGCCCTTTACTATTATTTCTATACTTAATGAGTCCTTTTGCAAGATTAACCTAACATGACAGCATCAAACTTTTTTTATTTTAGAAAACATGACAACATGTCAACATGAAACTTAAATGGAAAAATACATATCTACAAATGTACGTATGACTACGAGTTTACGGAGTAACTTTAATAGATTAGGAGTTAAAACAATTACTCCACCTGTTTTCTTTTAAATAATACGTAATTTGGCATAAACAATATGTATTCCGTAATACGTAGTACTCCGTACATATGAGTTCATCGGGATAGCTAGGAACATTATATAATGCATGGATTAGAAGGTCACAAATAATGCAAGTTGCTTGTAAGTGGAGATAAAGCAATATTATTCGTACCTGATTGCATTTTCTAACTGCCTAATACAAGAGCATCAAATCAGTGAATTGTAAATGTAGCCTCTTTTGTTTTGTCTAACTTCCTAATGCAAGTTAGTATTATTTAGGTTAGAAGCACATGTTACGTGGGAAGGATATTATTTACATGGTTGAGTGTTAATTTTGATGACATACGAAAATCATAGCTTTAAATTATTTAGCCTACGAGGCAAGTATAATTAAGAGTGCTTTTTTTTTTTATAATCATCGCTTTAAATAAAAATAAGTTTTTGTTTCAATAAGTTTACGTAAGTTAAAATCAAGTCATAATATTAGGTCAATAAGTTTGAATCGGATCCTACGTACAAGTTTATTCTCTCAAATTTGCATTAAAACAATTATCAAGTTTAATCATGTCCCGTCAAAAAAAAAGTCTAATCATGTCAAATAAGTTCATGTTTCATCTGCCGATTAAAACCCACTCTAAGGGTGTTAATATAAAGAATCGAATAACATAATCAAATTGTTAATGTTATAGGTATGTATGCGATGTTAGAATGGTTAGATGGGATGTAATTGTCATATTTTAGTCAGTATTAGGAGGAACTGCTATGTATTCCTTTCTTTCTTTATTTGGGGGCTAATTAAGGGATTATTCTACATTAATTAAAGTCTTGTATCTTGTTCTTAACTTCCTACTGCCGTGTCATCATGTTCTTTGTAAGTTGTTTTCTTTTGACATTTTATTGCAATAATCTTTGATGATTGTGGTTATACACGTATAAAATTGTGTGCATAGGAAAGCTACCCTATTTTCTAGTAATTAGGGTTGATCGTATTAACCAATTGCATTTTATTAACAATTCTCGAAGAATCTCATGGGTTTCTTTGGGGATATGTAGCTCCATTCAATTAAGTAACACCATTAGGGTCACTTAATATAAGATACGGTTGAAATCCGTTATTATCCACGTTTGAGTTGTATCACATTGGAGAAAGAGGAATATCACTTTTTACTCCGTATAAGCTTGTGGAGTTACTCTCATTATTGCCAAATGATTTTATTGTGGAACTTTCATTAGACTTATAAGTGAACAGAACTCTCCTTCTCTTTATTAGGTTGACCATACTCATTTCATATATATATTTCTCTAAAATTTAACCGATATTCATACATAGTAAAAGTTAATGTACATTAGAAGATAGAGTAAGTGGGATGGTGCCATCTTTGGTAGCACCTCATCCCAAGGCTTGATAATGAAGATGCATGAATGTGCTTGCCTCGTTGCCTACCATTTTGATTTTTGACTAAGTAATTAATTAATATTATTATTAGCAAAAAGAGACGATACCATTACCATCACACAAGATAAGATGTCGTTGTATATTGATGACTTCGTCTATTAATAAAATTAGAGTAAAATAATACAAATTAATAACATACTTCAGGAAGTAGTAGTAGGCTAGTAGCAATTAAGTAGTAACCGATTTGTGGAGATGTGCTCAGTTGCGTAAGCTTTATAATGGACGGAATGGATTAGCATAAATAAATAAATAAATAAATAAATAAATAAGGAGTTGAGTTCAGCACATTCCCGTGCGAGTTGGGCAGCCCCAAAAGAAAATTGATAAAGAAAGAAGATGCACATAAATGTGGGACACTAAATTCCAACACTTTTGATAACACCAAATAGTACGGACCACATCCCATGTAACCGTTTGAGATTTTTGGGAAATTAAATGTTTAATTAAAATATTAAAAGAAAAATACTGCCAGAAAATAAAGGACAAATTCCAAAGTTTGTAAATATTCATAAGAGTCTGCACGTACATTACAAGGCAATCTTCCCTTTTCAATGTTTCACCATTAAAGTTGGGACTTGCCCCCACTCTATTCCTAATTTAACTGTCTTAATTTTTTTTATTTTAGGCTTTCTTTCATATCAGCTGTGGCCTGTGGAGTCTCCATTATTGTTTGTCTCATGAAGTAAAATGTGCTTTGATTAAGAAATGGAAATGGGTGAGTGGAATTGAAAATTTACAAAAGTGATAGATCAAATGTATTTTATGTGAGAGTAATGTTGTGGTCCTATGAATATTTATAGTAAATGGACAATCTTCTAGGAACATATATAAATAGCCAATAGGGCAAACAAATAGGGACAAAAGAGTATTATTTTTATTTTTTAAAAAGGGTAAGATAGAGTGTAACACCACTCAGGAATCACACACGAGTTAAACCAATTTGGGTTAGCGGGCTAGACGCTTTGAGAATCGGAGAATGTTAAGTGGAATCATCCATCCAAGTGCCAAAATTTCAAAATAAAGGACTAGATACGGGCCAAGCCATCGGGTTGGATAGGGTCGTGTCTAAGCATAATTTCACTCACTTAAACGTCTTTTTTTGAATTGTGTCGAGCCGTGCTCTAAAAAAGAGTGGCAAACTGGAAACTCCAGTCATCAACTACTAGGAAACTACTAATTTATGATTTGAAAGCTCTTGTACAATTCTAGGAAATCAAACATGTGTATTCGAAAGTTAACGGGATAGCTGAGTGGATATCATATATTGGTCATTTAATTCGTAGTGGAATATCCTCAATTGTATTATTTTTCCCCTCATAAAGAAGGTCTGTTAAATTATTTTTCTTACACCTTCAAAACAAAAACAAAAAACCTTAAAGAGGACGTACTTCGGATTGAAGATCAAAGTGCCAAAAATCAAATCCATAGTCAATCGCTTTACCAGTAATCGATCCTGTTCTTTTAGATTGCTTGCTGAATTAAACAACAGAGTAGATTTTTTTATTGTGTTAAATTGAACCGAATTAAACTTGTGTGACAAAAAGTTCCAATAACCCTTAGTTCTCGAGTTGCTTAACTCTTTCTAATTTTTATGAGTTGTTGTGGGTTTCAATTGACCATTTGAGTATTTGACCCCATCCCCTTGGATACGCCAAGCGCCTTCCGAGGAGCATTCCCAATACATTGTCTCGAGAAAGGATCAAAACAACTAAGCTCAAGTCAAATACGGAGTACTCCGTATATGAAACCTTGGTAAAAAAAAAAAAAATCAAACATACTACTCCGTACTTCGGTACCTAATATTTTTTTCATTTGTCATTTTATTTCAGTCTCGTACTAAGCATTCTTATTCATTTAAGGTAACTTAAATTATCAGCATCGAGTCATTTAAGGTGACTAAAAGTGATTGTCAAACAGAGCATAAAGAGAAAGAAATATTGAGAGTTGATAATCATTTATTGTTGTACAATAACTTTTAAAGTTACCTTTAAGAACCAATAGAATTTAAGGAATCAATGTCAATTCATCAATACTTAAATTAACCAATGAGATTGCATGGTTTTATATTGATAAACAAATAAGATTACAAGTATAAAAAGAAAAGAAAATGAATGAGAATATCAAAAATATTTAAGTACGGAATTTTTTTTAAAAATGTAACAAAAAACGTCAAAAAGTTACATATACCCTTAGTCCCTTGGCTGTGATTGGGCTAACATAGGGTTATTTAAATATATGACAACAACCAATGAGAGCTTAGGGTAGATTACTATTTGATACACTGGGTAAATGTAGCAGATTACCAAACAGGCAAAGACCCTGCCAATGTACTAAAATTCTGTTCAATTGATTGTGATTTCCCCTCAACCACCTCTGATTTATCTGCAAAGATAGAGAAAATATTTACCAAAAGACTAAAAATACAGTAACTAGGATCAAAAATCAAAATGGCCATTTGTTCATTGTTTCACTTTTTTTTTCTTTTTCGAGTCAGACTTTCTCTGATCAAATCTGGACAAATTTTCGTTTCACTTTCTCCCTAAAAAAAGATTAAAAATTAAAAAAATATATTCAATTTTATCTTTTTTCTCCAACTATCTATCATCATCATGAAATGAGAGCTTCAATGCTTGCCATTTTAGCTGATTTACAAACAGGACAAGCATCAACTAAAGCTTCACATCCTTTGCAACAACACAGATGTCTGCATGGCAGTAATAAAACGCACGATTTCCCAGATTTGCAGACTTTGCATAAAACTTCCCCTGTTTTCCCTCTTTTTACCCTTGTTTCTGCAACAACCCCTGTTTCAACCCCTGTTTCGCCTTCTCTTCCTCTTTTTTTACTGTTAGCAACAAAATTATTACAGCAAGATTCTGCATCGTCAACCTCATTTGAAGAACATGATGATGATATTGAACCCTGTTGTTGATTTTGCTGTTCTTTGAGTTGCACTAATGTGTTGTTCAATGAATGTACCATTGCTTCATTTTCTGTTGCTAATCTTTGCCATTCTTGGTTTTCAATCTCCATTCTTTGTATGATTTCTTCCAAATCCATTGTTCTTTTTGCTGCTCTTGCAATCTCTTCATCTTTTTGATGCATTATTTGCGTTGCTTTTGCTTTTAATTCCCTCATTAGTGTTGCTAATTGCTGTTTCCTCTGTTCTTGTAATGCCATTTTTAGACGCTCATTCTGCAAAATTAAATCCAAAATAAAGATTAATTCACAAATCATAAATACCCCATTAAAATTAAAGAAAAGGTGTCTGAATGTCGATTTAACAACTAAAAATTGCAACCAACCTGTAAAGTAATGAATCTGTCAATCTCCTGCCTTTGTTTCTCAAGTTGATTGGAAAAACTTGGAGAAAAACTCATAGGTGGTATTTGATAATCACAACTGCCTCCACTCGTGGTTGTACTTGCGGTTGTTGTTGTAGTTGAGACGGTTGTGCAGTTTTTCGGGGATGACAAAAACACAAAACCGTCGTTGTTGTTGTTGCTAATATTATTATGATTGACAAAAGAGCTTCTTTGTTGTTGTTGTTGTTGATGATTTTGAATCTGTAGCAAATACTGTTGCTGAAGTTGTAACAAAGATTGTTGTTGTTGTTGTTGTTGCTGCTGTTGATATTGGTATTGCTGTTGTTGCTTTTGTTGTTGAAGATTAATAGTACTAATCTCATTAAACCCACAACCATTGACGAAGTTGTTGCTATTGGTGTTGATTTGGTTGTTCGCCGCCAAGAAAACCCAATCTTGTTGACACCCTCCTCCACCACCTCCGCCAGTAACACCACCACCAATCAACGGCAACCCAAAATTATCAGGGTACATCTGCGCTTGAATAGCCATTTCTTGCTTTCTTGAACCAGAAACTCAAACAACCCTTAAGAAAAACCAGAAGAAAATGCAAAAAAAAAAAAAAACAGAATTTCTCTCTCTCGAAATGGATTGTACGTTCTGAGAAAAGGCGTTTGTATGGTGACAAAGGAACACAACAATGAATGGAGAACAAAGCAAAGAAGAGGGGGGTGGGGAGTTATATTTATATATAGTCGTGTGAAGGTTACAGCATGGGAATAATATTAAATTAAATTATTATTATAATAAAGGAGAGTAAAGACGAGATTTGTTTTGTATTTTAAATTAGGAGGTAAAGTAACTAAAAAAGGAAACGAAAACCCTTAGGATTCTCCGATTCTGCCTATCTCTCTCCACCTTTTTTTTATTCTTATTCTTATTATTATTAATATATATTTTTTTGGTTAATTAAGGTAAAGCAATAAAGAGGGAACGTACGAAAGACATGCATATTTTATGACTAAATTATCGGGTCAGAGATTCAGAGGTTTGTTGAATGCCAATTTTCATTCAATTCCAAGTCAGGCCAATGCTTGATTCACCCTACGTTTTTTGTTCTTTTCCACCTCTTTAACAAAATATTTAATACGATTACAAAGTATAGAGTATAAATTTTACGAGTATTCGAATTTTAGTACGATTTAACAACGTATAAGTTACATGATATGTCTCCGTACTAATTTTACGTAACTACTACTTTAATATAAGGTTGAATTGCTAGATATTTAGACGGACTAATATAAGTATTTTCAATCTGAAAGGAAAAATCAATCAATAAAAAGGCATAGGAGTATATTTTCTATTATTATAAAAAATATTAAACTCCTTTATTAACAAATAATTTATACATAAAATTGAATCAGTGTATATCTTTTTCCATAATTTTGCCTTTTATTGTTATTGTTAGTAGGAAAGTGATAACCTAAAATGTGGTATATGATATGACTTTTTCCAAGAACGTTACCATGCAAGATATATTTGTGCACTTCTTTTTCATCAATAATTACGCGGTTTGCTTAATCAGGAAGATTAATCACTCAAAAAATGAGGAAGTTGGTTAATTAATCGAGATCCTACGTTTTTGTTTCGAAATTAAAAAAAGCAAAAAGTCAATATTTTGTAAAGGAAACAACTTTTAATTTCCTTGCATGGAAGTTTTACATAATGATAAATACTTCCACGAAATTGGATATTTTCACAAGTATAATAATTCACTGCCAGCTAAGTTTTCCACGTAATATAAAATTACCATAATCTGGATTATTATATTGTAATTAAGCACCAATAATTATAAGGTAAATATATAGTTTTTAAATCTGAAAAGGGAGCAGATTAGTTTTGCTAATGAAGATATAGGCAACTAATCAATCACAATTAGAAACAAACCAAAATTTGTGATTTCTTCTAAATTTGATTGGATCTAAATTGATATGTTATAGTTTATTTCACTCTAAATCTGGTCAAATTAATTGATTGGATCTTAGTAATTTTATGTATGTGTACGCTAATTACGTTCCTAATCTGGAGATTAGTATATGAATTAAACAAATCAAAAATGAAAAGGAAAACTTGCAATACAAGTTAGCTTTAACGTTTTTTGGATTAACCAGCAGGGATGGAAAATAGGAAGGATATAATTATTCAAAATCTAGTTCCACTTTTGGCGCCATGAGACGTTTTTAATTTTTATACTTGCATTGTTTTTATTCTTAATACTTAGCTTTTCAAAACCTAAAATAAGTATTAGCTAGGGAGTCAAAATACATAAATTGAACGTTATGTTTTTTTGTTGTTGTTGTTTTTGACGGGAAAAGAACAATATCATTAATAATCAACCATACGACATCTAGAATGATAAAAGAGATCTGCATACCACAGATTCAAAGAAAATACATCAATGTTACAATCAAACAATTACTATTCTGCATCCTAAAGCACATCCCGTACTCCCCTGCTTCTAGCTTGACGCGAGCAGTGATTTTCAATGTTTTCGCATCTTTCCAAGTAGAGTCATTCGCAATCTGCGCACGAATGTTTTAATTTTGGCCAATTAAAAATAAGATTTCATAATTATTTATTACAAAGTCGAGTTCCACGTAGATATTTAATTAGGTGCCACATAAATATTTTTATTAATTAATTACTAAATCAAACACTAATCAAATATTAGAGCGCCACGTAGGAAATCTAATGATTTTGACCAATGAAAATAAGATTTCGAAATTATTATAAATTTAAAAAGTCGAGTGCCACATAAATATTTTTATTAATTAATTACTAATACTACGTATATACAACTCCATCCAAAATCAAACACTTTAATAATTAAAAAATAAATCTAAAATGAAATTCAATTCAAAATCAAGCACTATTCTAATCTAATACGAAGTATATAAAATATAGCAGCTGGTATATATAACAGTTTTATTTTAATTAAACAATTTAATAGAATATGTGCATCGCACGGGTTAAAATCTAGTACGGAATACTAGCTTTAAACATTAGGAAAAAAAATTGTTAGCTTATGAATCTCATTAAATTCATTTCAATGTAAATTTTTGAAATATCAAATTTTTATAATTTACCTAATTAAGGATATTAATAGTTAAATAATGCATTGAAAACCGCACATAATGAAAATTTGATGAATATTATGGAACAGAATGAGTAATTAATTTGTTAGATTTTTTTTTAATGTGTAGCTCAAGCATATTGGTCTATATGCTGGTCATATTTTAATATTGTTGGGTTAGAACAACACGAAAAAATTATTTTCCAACGTTCATATATCTTCATCTTTGCACACTTTTCTTCTTCTTTACTTGATTTGTGATGCCTTCACACGAACTCTATATAAATAAAAGAAATGAGATAAATTTAATAAATTATAGCTCAAAATAAGATATTAAATTGTGATAGGAGAACTAAGTTATACGGTAAATATTGAGTAAAATGAGATCAAATTTTTATTTGATACGTAGTACAAGTTAGTACTCCGTATGTAGTAAGATAAATATTCGGTATAATGAGATAAAAAATTAATTTATTAGATAATAGATTTTAATATACTTCTAACATTAAATAAAGTGATTAACTTTCAATCTCGGACACTATTTCTAAAAGAAAATAAAAAACACAAGAAAAAAGAAGAGAAAATATGTGAAAAAACGGGATAATAGAAGAGATGAACCCCGATTAAAAAAACTCAACTATATTATAAATATACAAACTTTTCTATAAGGCGGTCTTACACAAAAGACCTCCTTGGTATCATATGAGTTAAGCAATGGAACCAATTAGTTAAGCACTTGAACTAATTAGTTAAGCACTGAAACCAATTAATTAAGCAAATGAATTAATTAGTTAAGCAATTGAATCAATTAATTAAGTAATGTAACCAATTAGTTAAGAAATTAAACCAATTAGTTAAGCAACAAAAGTGGTCTTTCCGGTGAGGCGGTCTTACACAAAAGTTGTCGTTATAAATAGTGTTTTGTTCGAACTATCATTAATTCATATAAAAAGTTAATCTAATATATTATACTTCCTATATAAATAAGGGGGAGTTTTTTTGGTGAGCATTTAGAGCGTCCACGTACGATTGTTCAGTCACTAATTATATTTAAATATTAGGAAATTTTGTCAGAAAGGACCTTTTATAATCAAAAAATTGTGACAAAGGACCTTTTAAAAAAAAAGTTGTGAGGTAGGACCTAAAATCAGAATTTTTGTTGTGAATAGGGACCAAGAACCATTTTCCGGTAGTCAAACCATATTCTCTGGCGTTGACCAGCACGTGCGTGGCACGTGCCCCATAAAAACGATTTTTTTTTTTAATTTTCCCCTCCAATTCCCCCTTACATGCCTACCGAAAATCTAAAATTAAAAATCCCTTTTCTCTCTCCTTCGTTGCTCTGTTCCTCGACATTGCCTTCTCATAGCTTCTCATCTTCTTCATCAATCCGTTGCATATTGCTTATGGAAAATAAAATTCATTGCTTCCCCTTGATTTTCGTTGCAATTCGTACCAGGTAAGAGTAAAATCCCTAATTGTTTTGGTCCAATTTCTCCAACTGCGTTAGTTTCGAAATTAGGGTTCATAAGCTAAATTTATTTTCAGGCCTTAATTGGTTGGTTTAGACCATACTAGAGGGTTGTTGGGCCCTTCGGAGGCGGCAACGACGGCAACTCGAGTGTTAATCCTCTTCAGGCCGGTGGTGTTGGTGGTTGCGTTTGTTTGAGTTACACGGTCTAGCAGGGTTGCAGATGGCTTTAGGCATTAGTGCAAGGTGGCCGGATTTTTTAGTTGAGTATGGGAGTTGAAGTATGGGAATGGGGTTTTTTGAATTTTGTTTAGGAAGTACCGAATTTTCTTTTTCCGGAAGCAAAGAGCAGGTAATGTCGAGGAAGAAGAAGCAACGAGGAGAGAGTTTTTTTTAAGGTTTTCTATAGGTACTTAGGGGGGAAATAATTAATAAGTCGTTTTTATGGGGCACATGCGACGCACGCGCTGGTCAACGCCGGAGAATGTGGTTTGACTATCGGAAAAGGGGTCTTGGTCCCTATTCACAACAAAAATTCTGATTTAGGTCTTACCTCACAACTTTTTTTTTTAAAAGGTCCTTTGTCACAATTTTTTGATTTTAAAAGGTCCTTTCTGACAAAAATTCCTAAATATTATGATTTAGAAATTTTAAAATACAGTTAATAATATTAAGAAAAGGAAAACTAAGTTTTTGAAAAAATAAGATTAAAGTGAGTATTTAAAAAATATAATATGATAAGTTTTTTTTTTTTTTTTTTATCATTTATGCAAAAGATAAAATCGGCTATATGTTAACAAAATTTCATATAAAATGTCAAATTTGATTCCTATATAAACTCATAGACATGATGCATGCATCGACTCCATTAAAAGAAACATAAATTAAACTGTGCAATGCATGGGCTTAAATCTAGTTGTGTTTTATTAGTATCACCTTTCTACCACTTCCTGGTTGGTTCAGTGGTGATTGGGGTGAATTTGGTAGGGATGGCCGCGTGTTCGATCCCACGCAACAACAATTGGGAGGGGATTGAAACCTATTCACCCAGAACTCCCCCCAAATCCGGATTAGCCCTAAAAAAAAGTTATCACCTCTCTTCTCTTGGTGGACTATCGGCTAATTAAAACTCGATCAATTATTTTGTGTCGTACAGAATAAAAAACAAATCGATCAACTATTTTATATCATATGGACCTATCAATTAGTTGTTCTATGCTTTCACCTTAATCCTCAAGTCTTATATGTGACTAGTCTTATATGCACGCGATGCGTGCGAATATAAAATAGCATCATTGATCCCTATACATTGTCAGGAGGTGGACCAACACATTTTTGCAACACAGGTAACCAGAGATTTCAGAATCTAATACCTTAACTGTTCTTTTTGTTCAGTCCAAGATTATAGCTTGTTGCATTAATACAGTCACATTACCCTTATCTTCAATACCACTTCACTATCTCCACCTTCATTTCCATCATACGTCAATGGGAGATATGCCCCACCGTGCCCTTTCCTCAACACAAGTGGTCCAACATTTTCAGGAACCTTGTCAACACTGCTAAATCAATACTGCACAATATCAACAACACAATGTACAAATAGAGCTTCCTAGCATATGAAGCGAAACATAGGAATTTCATATAATCATGTAGACAATTCATGAGCAGAGAGCTTAACTGCGAAAAACACAAACACACACAATCCATGCTCAAATAACATCATTAACTGCTGAAGCAATATTGCTTTCATAAATATCAACAGTATATTCCAAAAAAACAGAGTTCTAAGGACAAGATATAGAGTTGCAAATACCACTTAGCACGGGCAGAGAGTTTAAGTGCCATGGGTTGAGGTTCATGGCATGTCCCCTCCATTGCAACTTTTTGCAACCCATACAATTCCATCATTACATCATTACCCCCCTTGGACAATCGCCCTTCCTTGTCTTTACACTCCACAAAATTCAGAGCTCTCGCAAATTTATTTTCCAATCCTTCTCTCAACACCCTCCCAACCCTCCTCGTCACTTAAACCGCCCGCATACTCCCTATGAAACCCCCTACCACTAATCTCTCCTTTATACACATTGCTCAAATTTTCGACCGCCTTTTCATCATCAACAACTCCTTCACTGACCAAAACCACTCCAGTTCCATGACAATGTCTATCCTCAAATCCCACAATTGCTTCTTGTACATTATCAATTTACCTCAAAAACAGAACGATGCAATTTATGAAATAACTACGATGCAAAAACATAACGAAAATAATTGAGCATTTATAAATAAAATATACCTCAATTTTTCCGAATGAATTGAACGCTGAAATGTTTTGAATTCTAGAAGAACAATTACAAAAGTGAAAAAATAAAATTAGGGTTCCGAGATTCGAAGGTCAGCGGCGAAATTGGGGATGAGAATGAGAAATTTGGCAAAGTTTTGTAGCCACGCCGCTTTCCCACTCAAAGAATCAGAGTGCACCGAAATTTTGAAGGTGTTTGAGTGATTGACGAATTAGTTATGGTGGTTGAATGTTGAAGAACATGGGAGAGAGAGGGAAGAAGTTTGAGACTGGCATTCTTTTTTTTTTTGAACTGTAAGGAAGAAGGGTGGTTGGGTGAGGGTAAGGGGGCAAAAAACAAAAAAGGGCAAAAGAGTAAAAGGCAACTAACGACGACTTAACGTCCGTTAAGTGTAAGGGTAGTTTGGGTATTATATTAAAGGTGAGGGGCATTTGGTGAATTTCTGAAAGTTGAGGGGCATTTGGTGAATTTCGTGAAAATTGAGGGTTATTTCATGAAAAATCCGTTTTATAAATCCTATTTGAATAGTACTCTTTGTCATTTTTTGTAGTAGTGTTATTTGACTGAATCTAGATTATCTTGTGCAGTGAGCGTGGCAAAAAATAATTAAATATACTAAAAAGATAGTGTCTTTTCAAAAGATTTAATACAAACAATGCGGGTGGGAAGAATCAATTTAACTGAATTATTCATGCAACTAAATGCAACTAAATAAACCTAATATAGTGAGACCAGTTGCGGATCCAACTAAGGGCTAGGGGGGGCACGTGCCACCCCCCGGGAAAAAAACTGAAATTTTAAAGAATTGAAGTTGTCAAAGGTATGTGTTAGGGGGGAAAATACCCTCTTGGTGACGTGGTCGTATGTGGCAAGCAAAGCCTACGTGGCTGCCAGCAAGGCGTATGGTAGCACCTTTCAGACTCGCCCTCAACGGATGGGATCAGTGTAACGGTTGCAAACCGTTGATGGAGCCAACCTTCATTACGCATTTATTATTCAATTATGTGCAATTAAGCACATACCTTACATTCTTATTATGGGAGCCTATAAAATGGCTCAAATATGTCAGTTTGTATACACGAATACTTAGCAATAACAATACTCTCATTCCATGCCCTTACAACTTGCTCTCGTTACTCTAAATTATCTTGCTCAATCCATTGTTAGCACCATCATCAAGGCAAGTTCGTCCCTAAGTAGAATTTACCCAAAATAATTTGGCGCCCACCGTGGGGCTGACAATCAAAAGCAGCTTGATAATACCATTCCAATCACCATGGTCGGAAATGCTACCTCATCCGACGATATCACTCGTCGCTTTGAGGCCATGGAGCAGCGCATCAGCATCCTCCAAAAGGAAAACGAAGCGTTACACTCCCAGGTCAGATCCACTGCCTCCATCGCCACCGGGTCGAGGTTCCAGTATCGGCGAGACACCTCCGGCCTGAACCGCCGTTTAGATCTCGACGCTGCTCCGGACCATCCCCTTCATGTACCCTTTGGCGAGCCAGGAGGCCCAATCCTCGAACATATCCTCTAGTTCGACCCACTGCCAATTCAGCCCCGCTCTAACCCGAGTTGGCTTCTCCCACCTCCAACTCAACCATCTTCTGCAGGTACATCGGTGGCCGCCGTCGCTACCACAGCTGCCCGGGTCGCCCCATCTCAGGTCGGCATGACGACATCCACCATGATGTCGGCTCCCGCCTCCAATCCGGTGTCTCGTCCGTTACTGCCCCCAATGGTAACCATGTCGATGCCCCTACCCGGCACAAGGACCGACACCGGCAGCTCAAATGCCATGGGATCAACTCTTCTCTCAGCAAGTCATTCAGCCTGTCGTCAACCTAGTCACTTCAGCACCAGGAGCGCCCCCCCAGTTGATGGCGGTCCCTTTAGCTAGTCAGGCGCCACAAGCAGTGTTCTCGAACACCCTAATGCGCCCAGACTCTTCTCGAAACTATTACCCATACACTCCTCTTAACAGATCAGTCGTTCCAGTTAGTCACGGTTTCGTAACTCCTTTCCCTTATGTTGCAGGTACCCATGCTACCCAAGGGACGCCCCTTACATACAACAAGTGGTGCCGCAGTTCACTCCCCACCAACCTCACAGCATATACCCGCAAAACACTTATTACCAACACCTCCAAGCCGGCCTCCTCGAAACATTCAGTCCCCTCGTCCCAGTGCTCAACAGCATATGTGAAAACACTAATCATCAACTCCAACAAATTATGACCATGATAAACAAAATCTCAGGAGTACCAACACGAATCAAAGAAGTCAGCCTAGACAATTATGCTGACTCACCATATGCCGACCCAAACGATGCAATCGACATCCCGAAGCGATTCAGCCCACCCAATATGCCCATGTATGACGGAACGACCGATCCAAGGGAGCATCTCTTGACGTACAAGCAGCGAATGATGACTATCCCAGTTCCCAAGCATATGAGGGAAGCTAGCCTTTGCAAAGGGTTCGGTTCGATATTGATTGGACCCGCCATGAAGTGGTTAACTAGCCTGCCAAACGGATGCATCACCTCTTTCGCTCATCTCGACAACATGTTTAATCAGCAGTTCGCTAGCAGCAGGTGCTCGGAGAAGCAGATGAGCGACCTGTACCATGTGGTCCAACGTCCTGACGAACCTTTGAAGGACTACATAGCTCGGTTCATCAGGGAGAAGGTAACTGTACCTGAATGTGACGTCCCGACAGCAATCGAAGCTTTCAGACAAGGATTGTACGGCAAAGCCGATCTTTGGAGGGATCAAATACCCCTGCAAGACATTTGAGGACGCTCAAGCCAAAGCAATGGCCCAAGTCAGGTTGGGAAGAAACTCTCTATTCCCGGAAAAGAGCTAATGACTACACGAAGACGGAAAGACGATTTCCCTACCCCAAGAGAAACAGTGATCGTCCTGCCCCTTATTCACGACCTCAACATGTAGCAGTGGTGGAAGATGACGACGACTCCGACTGGAAGAATAGCCCGGACCTGCCTCCAAGGATTAACGAGTATTCTTTTTGTGTTGACACTGTAGGTCTGATGAACCACCTCTCGAAGATGGGGAAAGCGGTACAGTGGCCACCGAAGTACAGCAAACCCGAATCAAAGAAGGATCCCTCAAAATGGTGTGATTTCCATGCCGACATCGGTCACACCACCAACGACTGCGTTGGATTAAGGAGAGAAGTAGCCTACCTGTTGAAGAACGGATACCTCAAAGACGTCATGTCAGACAAAGCCCGTGGCGTCGTCAACAAAGACAACTCTATTTCTCCATCTCGACCTCCTCCACCTCCTCCTCATACTAAAACTTTAAATTTTATTGCTGGAGGTTCTGACATTTGTGGTTTGACTTATTCTGCAGCGAAGAGGCATGCTCGAGAGAATGAGATAGACAGACCGACCCGATCCGTAACCGCGAAGTATCTAACCCCTATATCTTTTGATGAATCTGATGCAGGGGACATCTCGGACAAAAATCACGATGGCTTGGTAATATCCATTCCTGTCGGAAACTGCATGATCAAGCGAGTCCTAGTCGACAACGGCAGCTCAACTAATGTGATGATGCTCGACGCCCTCAAGGAGATGGGGCTCAACCCGGATACAGATGTCGTCAAAAAATCCACCGTGCTGATAGGATTTAGCGGCGAGGCAAAGACCACCTTCGGAGAAGTCACCTTACCCGTTTACGCTCAAGGAATCAACCAACAGGTAAAATTTTGTGTTATTGATTGCCCTTCATCTTACAACATTATCTTGGGCAGGACCTAGATCCACGACATGAAGGCCATCCCCTCGACATACCATCAAACTATCCAATTCCCAACTCGATGGGGGGGTTCAAGAAATCAAAGGAGATCAACAAGAATCCAAGGAATGTTACAAGGCAGATCTAAAGCCCTCAGCCACCAATAAATCCTCATTATAGCAACTACAGTCCAGTTCCGACCCAGCAGGCTACAAAGAGCCCAAGTCCGAGCAGCTTGACGAAGTCATCTTAGATCCTGCGAAACCAGAACAAGTCGTTTTTATTGGATGCGACGTGCCCAACGACATCAGGTCGGAACTCATCACATTTCTCAAAGCCAACGCAGATTGCTTCGCATGGTCCCACGAAGATATGCCATGCATTAGTCCAGACGTCATCACTCACAAACTGAGTGTTGACCCACATCACAAGCCCGTTAAACAGAAACGGCGGAAGTTCGCTCCAGAGCTCAACCAAATCATCAACGACGAAGTTCAGCAACTATTGGATACCGGAAAAATCAGAAAAGTCAAATATCCAGATTGGTTGGCCAATGTCGTCGTAGTCAGAAAGAAGAACGGGAAATGGCGTGTTTGCATAGACTTCACCGACATCAACAAGGCATGCCCCAAGGATTCCTTTCCCTTACCTAGGGGTGTTCAAAAATACCCGACCCGAATTACCCGACCCGTTGACCCGCTGACCCAGCAGAAATAATCCGGGTATTTTTCTGTTTTTTGTAAAATAAATGGGCCGGGTACCTGACCCGGGAAAATAAACACGTTTTTGGGTCGGGGCATGGGCCGTTTTTTTAGGAAATCGGGTACCCGGCACCCGTTAAAAAATAAAACAAAATTTTAAGTGAACGATAGGGTTTACATGTCTAGCAACCATCATTCTCCCTCTCTCCAAATTCTACTTGGATCTCCCTCACTCACAAATCTACTGTAGAAATTTACCTTCATTCTCATTCACAAATTCAATCTCACTCATACACTGGCTCCATTGCGGCCTCTAAATCAGTCTACCACTCTAAATACTTCACTGCACAATCACTTTTCTGGCCCGACCATTCAAGGAAATAGCAAGATTGAAGCTCCTTGCTTAGGTTTGTTGATTTCTATATGTTGTTGGGATGTTTAATCGATTTAATTGCTTAATTAGTCGATTTAATCGCAAACATCAAAGTGACTAGACTGTACGGTTGATTTAATTTCTCCATTTGTTGGTTTATTGAAGTAGATCTTGCGCCAAAACAAAGGTTATTGGAGTTAGGGGTAATTGATTTACTCCAATATTGTTCACTTGTTGACTGATACTCTATTTCGTTGCCTTTTGCTACTCTTATTTGATTTGTTGACTGATTGTTCTTCTACTCTTGTTTAATTTCGTTATTGAAATGGAACCATCTATCCATATAATAAACGGGTGAATTCTAAAAACTTGGATTATACTATTTTGAAGGTTCTAGCTTTCTAGGTACTATGTCTCTCCCTTTTGCGTAAAAAAAAAGCAATTAATTTTTTTTTTGTTAAAGAAGGTTTATAAGTCCGGGTACCCTGTGACCCGACCCGGGATAATCGGGTACCCGATAACCGGGTACCCGGTTTTAGCGGGTCGGGTCACGGGCCGACTTTTCTACTACCCGCAAATTTGGGTACCGGCATTTTCGGATACCCGATTAGCCGGGTACCCGCTAATGAACACCCCTACCCTTACCCCACATCGACGCCATGGTTGATGCTACTGCAGGGCATGAAATGCTCACATTTATGGACGCATTCAGTGGGTATAACCAGATTCTAATGCACCCGGAAGATCAGGAGAAAACCGCCTTCATCACGAAGCGAGGAACTTATTGTTACAAAGTCATGCCATTCGGATTAAGAAACGCTGGTGCCAGCTAACAACGCCTAGTTAACAAAATGTTCAGAAAACAGTTAGGCGACACGATGGAAGTCTACATCGACGACATGTTGGTAAAATCTAAGAAAGCCTCAGATCACATCTCACATCTCCAACAAGCCTTCGACGTACTACGAGAATACATCATGAAGCTTAACCCCACCAAGTGTTCATTCGGAGTCTCCTCTTGGAAGTTCTTAGGCTACATGGTTACTCAAAGAGGCATCGAAGCCAGTCCTGACCAGATCCGTGCGATCATCAATCTACAATCACCTCGAAATCAAAAGGACGTACAAAAGTTGAGTTGCTGCTCTCAACCGCTTCATCTCCAGGTCACCCTTAGGAAGAACGAGAAGTTCAGTTGGACCGATCGACATGAAGTTGCACTACAACAACTCAAGCAGTACCTGTCGAACCCTCCGCTACTGTCCAAGCCAAAAGCCAATGAAGAACTATAAATATATATCGCAGTCACGGA
Organism: Spinacia oleracea; assembly: GCF_020520425.1. NCBI lineage: Eukaryota > Viridiplantae > Streptophyta > Magnoliopsida > Caryophyllales > Amaranthaceae > Spinacia > Spinacia oleracea. The sequence goes on along the minus strand of NC_079490.1, from coordinate 175,804,970 downwards.
GTCGACCATCAGTGCAGTACTTGTACGAGAAGAAGACGGTAGACAGTTACCTGTTTACTACACCAGTAAGTCTCTCCTTAGCGCCGAAACGAGGTACTCCCATCTTGAAAAACTTGTCCTTGCATTAGTTGTTGCTTCCATTAAATTACGCCCTTACTTCGAATGTCATCCTATAACTGTTAGAACTAACTATCCCATGAAGTCAATCATGAGGAAACCCGAGTTATCTGGCAGGATGACAAAATGGGAAATACAATTAGGTTGTCACGATATTAGGTAAGAACCTCGCACAACCATCAAGTCGCAAGCTCTAGCATATTTTGTGGCTGACTTCAGCCCAAGCCTCCAACACGAAGTCGACCAAGAAATCAACATACTAACCGATGGTGGACTCTCATCGACATGGACTCTGCATACTGATGGATCCTCCGACATACGGGGGACAGGCCTGGGCATTCTGCTAAAGTATCCGCCGACTCGAGGTACGTTGTGATTCATTATTGATTATCAGTCAGATTAACGGTTCGTATGCAGCAAAGGACTCAAAGATGCAGGCTTACTTGGAAATAGCGAAAAGGCTCGTCAACAAGTTCGACTCATGCACCCTACAACAAATACCAAGAGATCAGAACACCCAGGCTGATGCCTTAGCCAACCTTGGCTCAAATATCAAACCCAAGCTCACCTCCATTCCCATAGTCCACTTAATGTACCCAGCCATCACCAAAGATATCCTGTTAGGTTATGATACATATGACATTTACATAAATCATGCGGAAACAACCATTAACCCAGGAAACATATTATTTACACATAATCATTTAGCATAGTTTAGATGCATACTCTTTGTTGCGTGCCTTCCCTAGCTGCGCCCGAACCGAACAAGAACAAGTCTTTTAGGACTCCAAGTGTCGTCCCTCCGTAGAAAGTCCACAGCACGTCCGGATCCGCCTTAAGATTGACCAACTAGAATCGCCCTTAAGGTACTCAGAAAATTCGGCACTTTTGGGGCAAGATGGGTTTTAATTTTCTCTCAAAAAACTCACTTTTGAATACTTTGAAACTTGTATATAAATTATGACCCCTAGGCCTTTATTTATAGAGTTATGGAAAAGGAATCGTAATCCTAGTAGGATGCGAATTAATTGGAATTAGAATTCTACATGAATTCTACTTAATCAATTTATCCAATAGGAATAGACATTTAATCATACACTGACTCTTGCAGATTCAGGAATCTCGCATGAGCTCAAACTCACACACACACGGCAGCCACAAGGGCTGCCCACGTATGCGAGCAGCAGCCCACGCAGCGCGGCCCACGCATGCGCGGCCTTGTGCGCGCTGGGCTGTGGCGTGCGTGCTTGCTGGGCGATGGCCTGGCTTCGTGCTGGGCCTTCGTCCGGCAGGCCTCGTCCGATGCTAATTCGTACGATACGCTTCCGATTAAATTTCCATTTCCGGAATCTATTTCCGATACGAACAATATTTAATATTTCCGATTCCGGAATTAATTTCCGTTTCGAACAAATATTTAATATTTCCGTTTCCGGAATTATTTTCCGATTCCGGTAATATTTCCGATTCTGACAATATTTCCGTTTCCGGCAATATTTCCGATTCTGGTAATATTTCCATTTCCAACAATATTTTCCGATACGTACCATGTTTCCGTTTCCGGCAACATCTACGACTTGGATAATATTCATATTTCCGATACGATCCATATTTCCGTTTCCGGCAATATCATCGTTTCCGGAGTATTCATTTCTTGCCTGTGACGATCTTAGCTCCCACTGAAACCAAGATCCGTCGGTTCCGAATATTCATAGATGGAGTATTTAATGCCATTAAATACTTGATCCGTTTACGTACTATTTGTGTGACCCTACGGGTTCAGTCAAGAGTAAGCTGTGGATTAATATCATTAATTCCACTTGAACTGAAGCGGCCTCTAGCTAGGCATTCAGCTCACTTGATCTCACTGAATTATTAACTTGTTAATTAATACTGAACCGCATTTATTAGACTTAACATAGAATGCATACTTGGACCAAGGGCATTATTTCCTTCAGTCTCCCACTTGTCCTTAGGGACAAGTGTGCATTTCCTAATTCCTTTGTCGCTCGATGCTTGCTCTTGAACATAAGGTAAGAGTTGTCATCCTTATTATGTCCAGAGGTGTTCCTCGGTTTCAGAGTTCAACTGATCAAATAAACAGATAATCATAGCCTATGATTCATCCGAGCACGGCCATGCATTTCACAGTTTCTAGCTCTCCGAGTGGCCTTGTACAACTTTTAAGCATCTCATCCCGATTTATGGGAGGACAATCCCAATCTTGCGATCTTGAGATTAGACTTCGTTTGATAGGTGATTACCTGAGCGTTGCCTTTATAGCCTCCTTTTACGGTGCGATGGTTGGTCAACGTCAAAGCAACCAGTTCTCAAACAAGTAATCTCAAATCACTCAGGTATTGAGGATTTAGTGTCTAATAATTTAATGAAATTTACTTATGACAGACTTTCATCTCTTACAGTAAAGTTTCATAGGTCTTGTCCGATACTAGTCTTCCCAAAGTAAGTATCTATGCAAATGATTATGACATTGCCATGTCCACATAGTTCAAGAAACAGAACTACTAGTCATCTTGCATTCTAATCGTCTAACGTTTTCTATGCGTCCAATTTTATAGAAAACTCCGATTAGGGACCATTTTCAACCTTTGACATTCAAGTTCACTTGATAGACATTTCTTAGTCACAGGACTGGTCCTGACAGTCTATCTTGAATATATCGTCAAGTTGAAGGGACTCATCATTTAATAAACCACAAATTAAATGGAAAAATGAATTCCTTTCATTTATTGTGAATGATTAACCAATAATGTTTTACAAAGATTTAAACTCTAAAACTTTAAAACATTAAACAGAGACATCAAAGCCATTCTCCAATATGCTTGATTCCCATAGCTGCAGTGTGCGAGTTGTGCTTCGCTTGCGGCAGAGGTTTAGTTAATGGATCTGATATGTTGTCATCAGTTCCAATTTTGCTTATCTCGACTTCTTTTCTTTCAACGAACTCTCGTAGAAGGTGAAATCTACGAAGTACATGCTTGACTCTCTGGTGGTGTCTAGGCTCTTTTGCCTGTGCAATAGCTCCGTTATTATCACAATACAGGGCTATTGGTCCTTTAATGGAGGGGACTACACCAAGTTCTCCTATGAACTTCCTTAGCCATATAGCTTCCTTTGCTGCTTCATGTGCAGCAATGTACTCCGCTTCAGTTGTAGAATCCGCAATGGTGCTTTGCTTAGCACTTTTCCAGCTTACTGCTCCTCCGTTGAGGCAGAAGACAAACCCAGACTGTGATCTGAAATCATCTTTGTCGGTTTGGAAACTTGCGTCCGTATAGCCTTTAACAATTAATTCATCATCTCCACCATAGACCAGGAAGTCATCTTTGTGCCTTTTCAGGTACTTCAGAATATTCTTGGCAGCAGTCCAATGCGCCTCTCCTGGGTCTGACTGGTATCTGCTCGTAGCACTGAGTGCGTACGCAACATCCGGGCGTGTACATATCATAGCATACATTATTGAACCAATCAATGATGCATATGGAATCCCATTCATTCGTCTACGCTCATCAAGTGTTTTTGGGCACTGAGTCTTGCTTAGAGTCATTCCATGAGACATGGGTAGGTAGCCTCGCTTGGAGTCCGCCATCTTGAACCTATCAAGCACCTTATTGATATAAGTGCTTTGACTAAGTCCAATCCTTTTAGATCTATCTCTGTAAATCTTGATGCCCAATATGTACTGTGCTTCTCCTAGATCCTTCATCGAAAAACATTTCCCAAGCCAAATCTTGACAGAGTTCAACATAGGAATGTCATTTCCGATAAGCAATATGTCGTCGACATATAATACTAGGAAAGCAATTTTGCTCCCACTGACCTTCTTGTATACACAAGATTCGTCCGCGTTCTTGATGAAACCAAAGTCACTGACTGCTTCATCAAAACGTATATTCCAGCTCCTGGATGCCTGCTTCAATCCGTAGATTGACTTCTTTAGCTTGCATACCTTTTTAGCATTCTTTGGATCCTCAAAACCTTCAGGCTGTGTCATAAACACAGTTTCTGTTAAAACGCCGTTTAAGAAAGCAGTTTTGACATCCATCTGCCATATTTCGTAATCGTAATATGCAGCGATTGCTAATATTATTCGAATAGACTTTAGCATTGCAACTGGTGAAAAGGTTTCATCGTAATCCACACCGTGGACTTGCCTGTAACCTTTCGCAACCAATCTAGCTTTGAAAACTTCAAGTTTCCCATCCTTGTCCTTTTTCAGTTTGAAAACCCATTTGCTTCCAATGGCTTGGTAGCCATCTGGCAAATCGACCAAATCCCATACTTGGTTTTCAGACATGGAGTCTAATTCAGATTGCATGGCTTCTTGCCACTGCTTGGAGCTAGGGCTCGTCATAGCTTGCTTGTAAGTCGCAGGTTCATCACTTTCAAGTAATAGAACGTCATAGCTCTCGTTCGTCAAAATACCTAAGTACCTTTCCGGTTGAGATCTATATCTTTGCGATCTACGCGGGGTAACATTTCTAGATTGACCATGATTCTCACCAGATTCTTCTAAAGATCTCTGAGTTTCATCCTGAATGTCATCTTGAGCATTCTCTAGAGTTTGTTGTTCGACTCGAATTTCTTCGAGGTCTACTTTTCTCCCACTTGTCATTTTGGAAATGTGATCTTTCTCCAAAAAGACACCATCTCGAGCAACAAACACTTTGTTCTCAGATGTATTGTAGAAGTAATACCCCTTTGTTTCCTTTGGATAGCCCACAAGGATACATTTGTCAGATTTTGGATGAAGTTTGTCTGAAATTAATCGTTTGACGTATACTTCACATCCCCAAATCTTAAGAAAAGACACATTTGGAGGCTTTCCAAACCATAATTCGTATGGAGTCTTTTCGACAGCTTTAGACGGAGCTCTATTTATAGTGAGTGCAGCTGTATTTAGTGCATGTCCCCAAAATTCTAATGGAAGTTCGGCCTGACCCATCATTGACCTGACCATGTCTAGCAAGGTTCTGTTCCTCCGTTCTGACACACCGTTCCATTGTGGTGTTCCAGGAGGAGTCAATTCTGATAGAATTCCACATTCTTTCAGATGGTCATCAAATTCATAGCTCAGATATTCACCGCCTCTATCAGACCGCAGTGCCTTGATCTTCTTGCCTAATTGATTCTCTACTTCACTCTGAAATTCCTTGAATTTGTCAAAGGATTCAGACTTATGCTTCATTAGGTAGACATAACCATACCTACTGAAGTCATCAGTGAAAGTGATAAAGTAGCTGAAACCACCTCTAGCATTTGTACTCATTGGTCCACATACATCTGTATGGATTAAACCCAATAGTTCATTTGCTCTTTCTCCAACTTTAGAGAAAGGTTGCTTTGTCATTTTGCCAAGTAAACATGATTCGCATTTACCATAATCCTCTAAGTCAAATGGTTCTAGAATTCCTTCCCTTTGAAGTCTTTCTAAGCGTTTCAAGTTTATATGGCCTAATCGACAATGCCACAGATAGGTGAGATCTGAATCATCCTTTTTGGCCTTTTTGGTATTTATGTTATATACTTGTTTGTCGTGATCTAATAAATAAAGTCCATTGACTAATCTAGCAGATCCATAAAACATCTCTTTAAAATAAAACGAACAACTATTGTCTTTTATTATAAAGGAAAATCCCTTAGCATCTAAGCAAGAAACTGAAATGATGTTTTTAGTAAGACTTGGAACATGGAAACATTCTTCCAGTTCCAAAACTAGCCCGGAGGGCAACGACAAATAGTAAGTTCCTACGGCTAATGCAGCAATCCGTGCTCCATTTCCCACTCGTAGGTCGACTTCTCCCTTGCTTAACTTTCTACTTCTTCTTAGTCCCTGTGGATTGGAACATAAGTGTGAGCCACAACCTGTATCTAATACCCAAGAAGTTGAATTAGCAAGTATACAGTCTATAACGAAAATACCTGAAGATGGAACGACTGTTCCGTTCTTCTGATCTTCCTTTAGCTTCAAGCAATCTCTCTTCCAATGCCCCTTCTTCTTGCAGTAGAAGCATTCGGATTCAGAAGTGGGTTGACTGACCTTCCTCTTTGCAGATTTGGCGCCAGTATGCTTAGTTGGGCTGGCCTTGTTGCCACCTTTCTTAGCATTCCTCTTCTTTCCAGATTTCTTGAACTTGCCCCCACGCACCATAAGCACATCCTGCTTATCACTTTTGAGCGTCTTTTCAGCGGTCTTCAGCATACCGTGAAGCTCAGTGAGCGTTTTGTCCAGACTATTCATACTGTAGTTCAGTTTGAACTGATCATACCCGCTATGAAGAGAATGGAGGATGGTGTCTATAGCCATTTCCTGAGAAAATTGCTGATCCAGCCGACTCATATTCTCAATGAGTCCAATCATTTTGAGAACATGTGGACTTACGGGCTCGCCTCTCTTAAGCTTGGTCTCAAGAATTTGCCTATGAGTCTCGAATCTTTCGACTCGAGCCAGATCTTGGAACATGTTCTTCAACTCACTGATGATTGTGAAAGCATCTGAGTTGATGAACGTTTTCTGCAGATCCGCACTCATGGTGGCGAGCATTAGACATTTCACATCCTTGTTGGCATCAATCCAACGATTGAGGGCTGCCTGAGTGATCCCGTCGCCTGGAGCTTCGGGCATCGCCTCATCTAGGACATACTCCTTTTCTTCCTGCATAAGAACTATTTGCAAGTTCCTTTGCCAGTCAAGGAAGTTTTTCCCGTTCAACTTCTCCTTTTCGAGAATTGATCGAATGTTGAATGAATTGTTGTTTGCCATATTAAAAACTACAATTGAAAAGAATAAACAAATAAATAACCATTCACAGTTTCTCTTAATAAACTTAAATTCTAGCATTCATGCATAATTCAATGTTTATTAAGCATTTTATTCAAGTTATGTGTTCCGGCAGGTGTGAATAAAATGATTCCAAGATCCTAAAATCATTGAAGAACTAAGCACAGTTTGTCGACTTAATCCTAGAACATCTTAGGTAAGCAAAAGCCTTTTGCTAATAGTCTAGAAACTATTCTTGGTTGATAGGTACGTCTAAGAACTTATTAGGTAAACCTATCGAATTTGCCACGACATAAAAGGACTCCTTACTTATATCGTTGAGTTTCACCAAAACTAACATGTACTCACAATTATTTGTGTACCTTGCCCCTTTAGGACCAATAAGTAACACCTCGCTGAGCGAAAACTATTACTAGATTGATGTAAAGGATATCCAAGCAAGTGTATATTTTGGCATGGCACCTTTTAACTCAATTTTTAAGTTTGGAACTTAAGGCTCTTACTATGTTGGTTAGATTTTAAGTGAACTAAAATCCTTAATCATGCAACATAATCAAGCTTTTGATCTCATGCATTTTAAGACATATTTAAAGCAATAAATAACTTAAAACATGCATAAGATATTTGTGATCTAGTATGGCCCGACTTCATCTTGAAGCTTTGACTTCAAAGTCCGTCTTGAAAATCTCCGTGGGAGGCACCATTTTCTTCAAATAGGATAAGTTATAACTAATTACAACTATTTGATGGTACGCAGACCATATTTGAATTGAAAAATAACTTTGGTGCTTTAGACCAATTACATTCAAATTAATGGTACGCAGACCATATTTTCTATCCTATTTGGGCCATACTAGTCACTTCATAACCTGCAAAACAGTACATATACAATATATACCATTCACCCATTCATTATCATGAATGGCCCACATAGCTGGTTAGTTAAAACACATTATGCATCACGTAAACATTTGCAGCAATTAATCAAGGTCACCAATAATCTACCAATTATTCAGTCCTTATTAATTCTAATCGAGTTGTTTTAACCTTAAGGATTTGTAGACCTAATCAAGAGTTTATGACTAAAAGCACTCCCACTCAAACCAATAAATTCATATGCTTTACTAATTTTAAACATAAAATTGTATTTCTAGTCTAACCGGAAACATACAAATTTAATTAAAATTTAAAGCTCATATAAATTTATAATTGAATCCAAAAATTTAATTTTAATTTCAGTCACATTTAAATTAATTTATGATTTTAATTTTAGTAAAATAATTAGAATAAATGCCATTTATTATAATTATAATATTCAAAATTAAAATCCAAGAAATTAATTCAAATTATTAATTTTAAAATCAATTAAAATTACGTGAACTGAAATTTTCAAATTAAACATTCAAAAACGATCTAATCGAAACGCAAACATCCTATGCGTTGCACGCCCATGGGCTGTACGCACACAGCCATTGCTGGCCATGTGCGCGCAGCCCATGCGCTCGTTGCATAGCTGCTGCTGTCCCATACGCAAGCCTCCGCACAGCGCCCACCGCACGCGAGCTATCGCTCGCAGCGCGCGCGCGTTACCGCGCTCGCTGGTGCGCGAGATCGCTCGCTGGTGCGCGCGAGCCATCGCTCGCTGGGGCGCTGCATCGCTCGCTGGTGCGCGCGAGCCATCGCTCGCTGGCGCGCGAGATCGCTCGCTGCGCGCGCGCGAGCCATCGCTCGCTGGTGCGCGACATCGCTCGCTGGGCGGGCGACGTCGCGCGCTGTGCGCGCGAGTGATGCTGTGCGCAGCGCTCGTGGCACGCGAGCTTGCGCTCGCTGCGCACGAGGTTGCGCGCTGTTGTGCGAGGCAGCGCGCGCTGTGGCGCAGCTCGCTTGCTGCCCACACGCGACTGCCTTGGCTCGCCCCTCGCCCATGCCCATCCGTTCATTGCTCGTGGCACACGACACAAGGCAGGGCTGCTGCCTTGCGCTCGTGCACTACGCCCTTGCTCATTGCATTCGTGCCGCACGGGCGACGAGCTCCCTTGCTCGTCGTCGCATGCCCGCATTATACAACACCCCTTAAGGGTAACACGAAGCGTCCATTGCTTCGTGCGTGCAAGTTATTTGAACGAATCGCATAAAAATTTAAAATTTATATTTAAAATTAATGACAAATTAATAAATAATATTAATTTCATAATTTTAGGGCGAAAAAATCGAAAATTTATTATCCAATTGATTTCCGATTGATATGGATTCAAGTCTAGGTCATAAAAATTTAAAATTTATCGTAAATTTACAATTTTTATGGTGGTTTTTAATCATAGGTTTCTAATTAAATTACAATTAATTATGAAAATCAAATTAATTCTAAATTATTCTAATTTTCAACAAATTAATCATAATTACAAATTAGATTGCATAATTAACAAGACTAGGCATTCAAACTTGTTAAACATATGCAGTAGGTCAATCAAAAATTCAAGATTTATCAACAAGAATCGCAAATATTTAATTTAACATCTTAAATTTACGAAATTTTGCATCCGAAAAACTAAAACCTTCGAAAAGTCATAGTTAGGCTTCGAATTTGAGAATTCTGGGTTCGGCAGAAAAATACTATTTTTGTCAAAATTTTAGAATGCCTTTTACATGCGGAATTGACACAAAAATCACTCAATTCGGATGAGTAATGAAGAAACTGCCGAAAAACTGCGTACATATAATTAAATAAACGCAATTTGCAATTAATTAACAATTACGAAAATTAATCACCCCTTTTAATTCTTGCAAATTTGTAATATTTAACCATGTTCATGCAATTTAGATTATGAAAATAATAAGGGGCTCGTGATACCACTGTTAGGTTATGATACATATGACATTTACATAAATCATGCGGAAACAACCATTAACCCAGGAAACATATTATTTACACATAATCATTTAGCATAGTTTAGATGCATACTCTTTGTTGCGTGCCTTCCCTAGCTGCGCCCGAACCGAACAAGAACAAGTCTTTTAGGACTCCAAGTGTCGTCCCTCCGTAGAAAGTCCACAGCACGTCCGGATCCGCCTTAAGATTGACCAACTAGAATCGCCCTTAAGGTACTCAGAAAATTCGGCACTTTTGGGGCAAGATGGGTTTTAATTTTCTCTCAAAAAACTCACTTTTGAATACTTTGAAACTTGTATATAAATTATGACCCCTAGGCCTTTATTTATAGAGTTATGGAAAAGGAATCGTAATCCTAGTAGGATGCGAATTAATTGGAATTAGAATTCTACATGAATTCTACTTAATCAATTTATCCAATAGGAATAGACATTTAATCATACACTGACTCTTGCAGATTCAGGAATCTCGCATGAGCTCAAACTCACACACACACGGCAGCCACAAGGGCTGCCCACGTATGCGAGCAGCAGCCCACGCAGCGCGGCCCACGCATGCGCGGCCTTGTGCGCGCTGGGCTGTGGCGTGCGTGCTTGCTGGGCGATGGCCTGGCTTCGTGCTGGGCCTTCGTCCGGCAGGCCTCGTCCGATGCTAATTCGTACGATACGCTTCCGATTAAATTTCCATTTCCGGAATCTATTTCCGATACGAACAATATTTAATATTTCCGATTCCGGAATTAATTTCCGTTTCGAACAAATATTTAATATTTCCGTTTCCGGAATTATTTTCCGATTCCGGTAATATTTCCGATTCTGACAATATTTCCGTTTCCGGCAATATTTCCGATTCTGGTAATATTTCCATTTCCAACAATATTTTCCGATACGTACCATGTTTCCGTTTCCGGCAACATCTACGACTTGGATAATATTCATATTTCCGATACGATCCATATTTCCGTTTCCGGCAATATCATCGTTTCCGGAGTATTCATTTCTTGCCTGTGACGATCTTAGCTCCCACTGAAACCAAGATCCGTCGGTTCCGAATATTCATAGATGGAGTATTTAATGCCATTAAATACTTGATCCGTTTACGTACTATTTGTGTGACCCTACGGGTTCAGTCAAGAGTAAGCTGTGGATTAATATCATTAATTCCACTTGAACTGAAGCGGCCTCTAGCTAGGCATTCAGCTCACTTGATCTCACTGAATTATTAACTTGTTAATTAATACTGAACCGCATTTATTAGACTTAACATAGAATGCATACTTGGACCAAGGGCATTATTTCCTTCATATCCTACCCATCACCGAACAAGCTCCACCAACTCAAGTGCCTTCATGGCGCGATTCCTACATACACTAGCTCAACCACCATACCATCCCACCTGGAGTCACCCACGAAAAATCCTTTCGCATGAAAGCTTCCAGATTCACCTTAATCCATGGGATACTGTTCAGAAAATCAGTTGCAGGACCGTACCTGAGATGCTTAGATCACGACGAGGTCAAGTCGACACTGTGCAACATACATGATGGCGAATGTGGTAACCACGCCGGAGGAAGAAGCTTAGCCCACAAAACTCTTACCATGGGATATTATTGGCCCACCATGAAGAAAGACGCAATTGCCTTCGCCAGGAAATGCGACTCTTGCCAACGGTTCGCATCCGTCTCTCACCAACCTTATGAAGTACTCCACCCCATCTTGTCCCCTTGGCCCTTCATGAAGTGGGGGATGGACATAGTGGGACCCTTACCACAAGCATCAGGGCAGCGCGTTTTCATGTTGGCAATGACTGATTACTTCTCCAAGTGGATCGAAGCGGAAGCATTCAAACGAGTTCGAGATACTGAGGTCATCTCATTCATAAAGCGAAATGTCCTTAGTCGGTTCGGTATCCCTTCCGAGATCGTCTACGACAACGGTTCTCAGTTCATCATCAACAAAACCAAAGAATTCTGCAGCAGGTACAACATCACCTTGCACACCTCAACACCAAGGTACCCTCAAGCAAATGGCCAAGCCGAGTCTAGCAACAAAATCATCATCAACAACCTCAAGAAGCGCCTTGATGACGCCAAGGGAAGATGGGTAGACGAATTACCTATGATCCTTTGGGCTGACAGGACGACACCCAAGACGGCGACTAATCATACTCCTTTCTCCCTAGTCTTCGGTTGTGAGGCAGTCATTCCTCCCGAAGCCGAGCTCCCCACAGCAAGAAGCAGTTTCATGGGACTAGAAATGTACGATTCAGTCTTGGCCTACAATATCGATACCGTCGACGAACTCAGAGAAGTGACATTGGTCAGAATGGCATCATACCAACAAGCAGTCGCGAGTAGCTACAACAAGAATGTGAGAGTTCGAGTATTTCAGCAAGGAGATTGGGTTCTGCGCAAAGTCTTTCCAAATAAGAAGGATCCTCGACACGGCAAGTTGGCTCCGACATGGGAAGGTCCTTACCAGATCGTAAGACGAACAGGTCATGGCGCGTACGAGTTGGTTGACAGAGACGGTACATCTATCCCAAGGAGCTGGAACGCGACGCACTTGAAACTGTACCATTTCTGAACACTTGAATCTTTTCTTTGTCTAGTTTTTCCTAACACACAGGAAACTTGGCATTCACCGCCACTATGTCAACACCCTTAAAAACGGTGCGGTCATGACGTATTACGAACCCGAGAACATCTCGGACGCCACTATGGAGAAACACAATTACAAAAACGAAAGAAGTTAAGTCCTCATCTCTGTCTTTCTTTCTTTTTCGAATCATATTATTATCATTACTGACTTAGGCATCGGAGGGCCGTTGGTCCCATTAACGGCCAATCTTCACGCCATCATCTCGTTTTGCAGGTAACGCCACTGTGCCAACATGAACGCACATCCAGAAAGAATGGCAAACACGTGTATATGTCTCGACGTCGTCTAGTACTCCTTCTGAACCTTTTTTCTTTTCTCCTCCTTGTCGCAACTTCGTTTCATTTCATGATACTCTATACTGACTTAAGCAATGGAGGGCCGTTGGCTTCACCAACGGCCAACCCTCACGTTCTGCTATGTTGACAGTATGATGTTCGCATGATGACGAATTCGACAAGGAGAGGATGGATGAACTGAAGTGTACAACACAGAATACCGAAAATCAAAAACTCGAAATTGTACTTGAAGGAAATAATGCCCTTGGTCCAAGTATGCACTCTATGTTAAGTCTAATAAATGCGGTTCAGTATTAATTAACAAGTTAATAATTCAGTGAGATCAAGTGAGCTGAATGCCTAGCTAGAGGCCGCTTCAGTTCAAGTGGTATTAATGATATTAATCCACAGCTTACTCTTGACTGAACCCGTAGGGTCACACAAATAGTACGTAAACGGATCAAGTATTTAATGGCATTAAATACTCCATCTATGAATATTCGGAACCAACGGATCTTGGTTTCAGTGGGAGCTAAGATCGTCACAGGCAAGAAATGAATACTCCGGAAACGATGATATTGCCGGAAACGGAAATATGGATCGTATCGGAAATATAAATATTATCCAAGTCGTAGATGTTGCCGGAAACGGAAACATGGTACGTATCGGAAAATATTATCGGAAATGGAAATATTGCCAGAATCGGAAATATTGCCGGAAACGGAAATATTGTCAGAATCGGAAATATTACCGGAATCGGAAAATAATTCCGGAAACGGAAATATTAAATATTTGTTCGAAACGGAAATTAATTCCGGAATCGGAAATATTAAATATTGTTCGTATCGGAAATGAATTCCGGAATCGGAAAATTTAATCGGAAGCGCATCGTACGAATAAGCATCGGACGAGGCCTGCCGGACGAGGCCCAGCACGAAGCCAGGCCATCGCCCAGCAAGCCAAGCGCGCCGCACAAACAGCCACGCCAGGCCCAGCGCAAGGCCAGGCCCAGCAGGCTGCGCAGCGTGCACAGCGCGCACAGCACGCGCAGCGCGCAGCGCGCGCGGGCGCTGCGTGGGCTGCTGCTCGCGCGCACGCATGGGGGCCCATCGTGGCTGCCGTGCGTGTGTGTGTGCAAGTGTTTGTGTTCGTGCACGTTTCCTGAAACATGCAGAGTTCGGTTAATGATTAAATTCCTAATTCTATTTGATAAATTAATTAAATTAGAGTTCTTGTAGGATTCTAGGTTTAATTAATTTGTATCTGAATAGGATTTCGATTCCCTTTCCATACCCCTATAAATATGAGGCTAGGGCTCACAATTTATAACAAGTTTTCAAAGTATTCAAAGTGAGTTTTTGAGAGAAAATTCAGTCACACATTTGCCTATAAAGTGCCGAAAATAATAGTACCTTAAGGGCGATTCTAGTTGGTCAATCTTAAGGCGGATCCGGACGTGCTGTGGACTATCTACGGAGGGACGACACTTGGAGTCCTAAAGACTTGTTCTTGTTCGGTTCGGGCGCAGCTAGGGAAGGCACGCAACAAAGAGTATGCATCTAAACTATGCTAAATGATTATGTGTAAATAATATGTTTTCCTGGCTTTATGGTTTTTCCGCATGATTTATGAATTGTCATATGTATCATAACCTAACAGTGGTATCACGAGCCCCTTATTATTTTCATAATCTAAATTGCATAAACATGGTTAAATATTACAAATTTGCAAGAATTAAAAGGGGTGATTAATTTTCGTAATTGTTAATTAATTGCAAATTGCGTTTATTTAATTATACGTACGCAGTTTTTCGGGAGTTTCTTCGTTACTCATCCAAATCGAGTGATTTTTGTGTCAATTCCGCATGTAAAAGGCATTCTAAAATTTTGACAAAAAGAGTATTTTTCTGCCGAACCCAGAATTCTCAAATTCGAAGCCTAACTATGACTTTTCGAAGGTTTTAGTTTTTCGAATGCAAAATTTCGTAAATTTAAGATGTTAAATTAAATATTTGCGATTCTTGTTGATAAATCTTGAATTTTTGATTGACCTACTGCATATGTTTAACAAATTTGAATGCCTAGTCTTGTTAATTATGCAATCTAATTTGTAATTATGATTAATTTGTTGAAAATTAGAATAATTTAGAATTAATTTGATTTTCATAATTAATTGTAATTTAATTAGAAACCTATGATTAAAAACCACCATAAAAATTGTAAATTTATGATAAATTTTAAATTTTTATGACCTAGACTTGAATCCATAACAATCGGAAATCAATTGGATAATAAATTTTCGATTTTTCGCCCTAAAATTATGAAATTAATAATATTTATTAATTTGTCATTAATTTTATAAATTTTAAATTTTTATGCGATTCGTTCATATAACTTGCACGCACAAAGCAATGGACGCTTCGTGTTACCCTTAAGGGGTGTTGTATAATGCGGGCATGCGACGACGAACAAGGGAGCTCGTCGCCCGTGCGGCACGAATGCAATGAGCAAGGGCGTAGTGCACGAGCACAAGGCAGCAGCCCTGCCTTGTGTCGTGTGCCACGAGCAATGGACGAATGGGCATGGGCGAAGGGCGAGCCAAGGCAGTCGCGTGTGGGCAGCAAGCGAGCTGCGCCACAACGCGCGCTGCCTCGCACAAGAGCGCGCAGCCTCGCGCGCAGCGAGCGCAAGCTCGCGTGCCACGAGCGCTGCGCCAAGCATTGCTCGCGCGCACAGCGAGCGATGTCGCGCGCCCAGCGAGCGATGTCGCGCGCCCAGCGAGCGATGGCTCGCGCGCCCAGCGAGCGATGTCGCGCGCGCACTGCGAGCGATAGCTCACGTGCGATGAGCGCTGGCGCGCGCAGCAAGCACCAATGCGTGCGGAGGCTTGCGATGGGGATGCAGCAGCTATGCGACGAGTGCATGGGCTGCGCGCACATGGCCAGCAATGGCTGTGTGCGTGCGGCCCATGGGCGTGCAACGCGTAGGGTGTTTGCGTTACGATTAAAGATCGTTTTGAATGTTTAATTTGAAAATTTCAGTTCACGTAATTTTAATTAATTTTAAAATTAATAATTTAAATTATTTTCTTGGATTTTAATTTTGAATATTGTAATTATAATAAATTTTATTTATTCTAATTATTTTACTAAAATTAAAATCATGAATTAATTTAAATACGACTGAAATTAAATTAAATTTTTGGATTCAATTATAAATTTATATGAGCTTTAAATTTTAATTAAATTTGTATGTTTCCGGTTAGACTAGAATTACATTTTTATGTTTAAAATTAGTAAAGCATATAAATTTATTGGTTTAAGTGGGAGCGTTTTTTTTTAGTCATAAACTCTTGATTAGGTCTACAAATCCTTAAGGTTAAAACAACTTGATTAGAATTAATAAGGACTGAATAATTGGTAGATTATTGGTGCCCTTGATTAATTGCTGCAAATGTTTACGTGATGCATAATGTGTTTTACTAACCAGCTATGTTGGCCATTCATGATAATGAATGGGTGAATGGTATATATTGTATATGTACTGTTTTGCAGGTTATGAAGTGACTAGTATGGCCCAAATAGGATAGAAAATA
Organism: Spinacia oleracea; assembly: GCF_020520425.1. NCBI lineage: Eukaryota > Viridiplantae > Streptophyta > Magnoliopsida > Caryophyllales > Amaranthaceae > Spinacia > Spinacia oleracea. Next base: position 175,788,632 of record NC_079490.1, on the reverse strand, counting down.
TGGTCTGCGTACCATTAATTTGAATGTAATTGGTCTAAAGTACCAAAGTTATTTTTCAATTCAAATATGGTCTGCGAACCATCAAATAGTTGTAATTAGTTATAGCTTATCCTATTTGAAGAAAATGGTGCCTCCCACGGAGATTTTCAAGACGGACTTTGAAGTCAAAGCTTCAAGATGAAGTCGGGCCATACTAGATCACATTTATCTTATGCATGCTTTAAGTTATTTATTGTTTTAAATATGTCTTAAAATGCATGAGATCAAAAGCTTGATTATGTTGCATGATTAAAGATTTTAGTTCACTTAAAATCTAACCAACATAGTAAGAGCCTTAAGTTCCAAACTTAAAAATTGAGTTAAAAGGTGCCATGCCAAAATATACACTTGCTTGGATATCCTTTACATCAATCTAGTAATAGTTTTCGCTCAGCGAGGTGTTACTTATTGGTCCTAAAGGGGCAAGGTACACAAATAATTGTGAGTACATGTTAGTTTTGGTGAAACTCAACGATATAAGTAAGGAGTCCTTTTATGTCGTGGCAAAATCGATAGGTTTACCTAATAAGTTCTTAGACGTACCTATCAACCAAGAATAGTTTCTAGACTATTAGCAAAAGGCTTTTGCTTACCTAAGATGTTCTAGGATTAAGTCGACAAACTGTGCTTAGTTCTTCAATGATTTTAGGATCTTGGAATCATTTTATTCACACCTGCCGGAACACATAATTTGAATAAAATGCTTAATAAACATTGAATTATGCATGTATGCTAGAATTTAAGTTTATTAAGAGAAACTGTGAATGGTTATTTATTTTTTTATTCTTTTCAATTGTAGTTTTTTAATATGGCAAACAACAATTCATTCAACATTCGATCAATTCTCGAAAAGGAGAAGTTGAACGGGAAAAACTTCCTTGACTGGCAAAGGAACTTGCAAATAGTTCTTATGCAGGAAGAAAAGGAGTATGTCCTAGATGAGGCGATGCCCGAAGCTGCAGGCGACGGGGTCACTCAGGCAACCCTCAATCGTTGGATTGATGCCAACAAGGATGTGAAATGTCTAATGCTCGCCACCATGAGTGCGGATCTGCAGAAAACGTTCATCAACTCAGATGCTTTCACAATGATCAGTGAGTTGAAGAACATGTTCCAAGATCTGGCTCGAGTCGAAAGATTCGAGACTCATAGGCAAATTCTTGAGACCAAGCTTAAGAAAGACGAGCCCGTAAGTCCACATGTTCTCAAAATGATTGGACTCATTGAGAATATGAGTCGGCTGGATCAGCAATTTTCTCAGGAAATGGCTATAGACACCATCCTCCATTCTCTTCATAGCGGGTATGATCAGTTCAAACTGAACTACAGTATGAATAGTCTGGACAAAACGCTCACTGAGCTTCACGGTATGCTGAAGACCGCTGAAAAGACGCTCAAAAGTGATAAGCAGGATGTGCTTATGGTGCGTGGGGGCAAGTTCAAGAAATCTGGAAAGAAGAGGAATGCTAAGAAAGGTGGCAACAAGGCCAGCCCAACTAAGCAAACTGACGCCAAATCTGCAAAGAGGAAGGTCAGTCAACCCACTTCTGAATCCGAATGCTTCTACTGCAAGAAGAAGGGGCATTGGAAGAGAGATTGCTTGAAGCTAAAGGAAGATCAGAAGAACGGAACAGTCGTTCCATCTTCAGGTATTTTCGTTATAGACTGTATACTTGCTAATTCAACTTCTTGGGTATTAGATACAGGTTGTGGCTCACACTTATGTTCCAATCCACAGGGACTAAGAAGAAGTAGAAAGTTAAGCAAGGGTGAAGTCGACCTACGAGTGGGAAATGGAGCACGGATTGCTGCATTAGCCGTAGGAACTTACTATTTGTCGTTGCCCTCCGGGCTAGTTTTGGAACTGGAAGAATGTTTCCATGTTCCAAGTCTTACTAAAAACATCATTTCAGTTTCTTGCTTAGATGCTAAGGGATTTTCCTTTTTAATAAAAGACAATAGTTGTTCGTTTTATTTTAAAGAGATGTTTTATGGATCTGCTAGATTAGTCAATGGACTTTATTTATTAGATCACGACAAACAAGTATATAACATAAATACCAAAAAGGCCAAAAAGGATGATTCAGATCTCACCTATCTGTGGCATTGTCGATTAGGCCATATAAACTTGAAACGCTTAGAAAGACTTCAAAGAGAAGGAATTCTAGAACCATTTGACTTAGAGGATTATGGTAAATGCGAATCATGTTTACTTGGCAAAATGACAAAGCAACCTTTCTCTAAAGTTGGAGAAAGAGCAAATGAACTATTGGGTTTAATCCATACAGATGTATGTGGACCAATGAGTACAAATGCTAGAGGTGGTTTCATCTACTTTATCACTTTCACTGATGACTTTAGTAGGTATGGTTATGTCTACCTAATGAAGCATAAGTCTGAATCCTTTGACAAATTCAAGGAATTTCAGAGTGAAGTAGAGAATCAATTAGGCAAGAAGATTAAGGCACTGCGGTCTGATAGAGGCGGTGAATATCTGAGCTATGAATTTGATGACCATCTGAAAGAATGTGGAATTCTATCAGAATTGACTCCTCCTGGAACACCACAATGGAACGGTGTGTCGGAACGGAGGAACAGAACCTTGCTAGACATGGTCAGGTCAATGATGGGTCAGGCCGAACTTCCATTAGAATTTTGGGGACATGCACTAAATACAGCTGCACTCACTATAAATAGAGCTCCGTCTAAAGCTGTCGAAAAGACTCCATACGAATTATGGTTTGGAAAGCCTCCAAATGTGTCTTTTCTTAAGATTTGGGGATGTGAAGTATACGTCAAACGATTAATTTCAGACAAACTTCATCCAAAATCTGACAAATGTATCCTTGTGGGCTATCCAAAGGAAACAAAGGCGTATTACTTCTACAATACATCTGAGAACAAAGTGTTTGTTGCTCGAGATGGTGTCTTTTTGGAGAAGGATCACATTTCCAAAATGACAAGTGGGAGAAAAGTAGACCTCGAAGAAATTCGAGTCGAACAACAAACTCTAGAGAATGCTCAAGATGACATTCAGGATGAAACTCAGAGATCTTTAGAAGAATCTGGTGAGAATCATGGTCAATCTAGAAATGTTACCCCGCGTAGATCGCAAAGATATAGATCTCAACCGGAAAGGTACTTAGGTATTTTGACGAACGAGAGCTATGACGTTCTATTACTTGAAAGTGATGAACCTGCGACTTACAAGCAAGCTATGACGAGCCCTAGCTCCAAGCAGTGGCAAGAAGCCATGCAATCTGAATTAGACTCCATGTCTGAAAACCAAGTATGGGATTTGGTCGATTTGCCAGATGGCTACCAAGCCATTGGAAGCAAATGGGTTTTCAAACTGAAAAAGGACAAGGATGGGAAACTTGAAGTTTTCAAAGCTAGATTGGTCGCAAAAGGTTACAGGCAAGTCCACGGTGTGGATTACGATGAAACCTTTTCACCAGTTGCAATGCTAAAGTCTATTCGGATAATGTTAGCAATCGCTGCATATTACGATTACGAAATATGGCAGATGGATGTCAAAACTGCTTTCTTAAACGGCGTTTTAACAGAAACTGTGTTTATGACACAGCCTGAAGGTTTTGAGGATCCAAAGAATGCTAAAAAGGTATGCAAGCTAAAGAAGTCAATCTACGGATTGAAGCAGGCATCCAGGAGCTGGAATATACGTTTTGATGAAGCAGTCAGTGACTTTGGTTTCATCAAGAACGCGGACGAATCTTGTGTATACAAGAAGGTCAGTGGGAGCAAAATTGCTTTCCTAGTATTATATGTCGACGACATATTGCTTATCGGAAATGACATTCCTATGTTGAACTCTGTCAAGATTTGGCTTGGGAAATGTTTTTCGATGAAGGATCTAGGAGAAGCACAGTACATATTGGGCATCAAGATTTACAGAGATAGATCTAAAAAGATGATTGGACTTAGTCAAAGCACTTATATCAATAAGGTGCTTGATAGGTTCAAGATGGCGGACTCCAAGCGAGGCTACCTACCCATGTCTCATGGAATGACTCTAAGCAAGACTCAGTGCCCAAAAACACTTGATGAGCGTAGACGAATGAATGGGATTCCATATGCATCATTGATTGGTTCAATAATGTATGCTATGATATGTACACGCCCGGATGTTGCGTACGCACTCAGTGCTACGAGCAGATACCAGTCAGACCCAGGAGAGGCGCATTGGACTGCTGCCAAGAACATTCTGAAGTACCTGAAAAGGCACAAAGATGACTTCCTGGTCTATGGTGGAGATGATGAATTAATTGTTAAAGGCTATACGGACGCAAGTTTCCAAACCGACAAAGATGATTTTAGATCACAGTCTGGGTTTGTCTTCTGCCTCAACGGAGGAGCAGTAAGCTGGAAAAGTGCTAAGCAAAGCACCATTGCGGATTCTACAACTGAAGCGGAGTACATTGCTGCACATGAAGCAGCAAAGGAAGCTATATGGCTAAGGAAGTTCATAGGAGAACTTGGTGTAGTCCCCTCCATTAAAGGACCAATAGCCCTGTATTGTGATAATAACGGAGCTATTGCACAGGCAAAAGAGCCTAGACACCACCAAAGAGTCAAGCATGTACTTCGTAGATTTCACCTTCTACGAGAGTTCGTTGAAAGAAAAGAAGTCGAGATAAGCAAAATTGGAACTGATGACAACATATCAGATCCATTAACTAAACCTCTGCCGCAGGCGAAGCACAACTCGCACACTGCAGCTATGGGAATCAAGCATATTGGAGAATGGCTTTGATGTCTCTGTTTAATGTTTTAAAGTTTTAGAGTTTAAATCTTTGTAAAACATTATTGGTTAATCATTCACAATAAATGAAAAGAATTCATTTTTTCCATTTAATTTGTGGTTTATTAAATGATGAGTCCCTTCAATTTGACGATATATTCAAGATAGACTGTCAGGACCAGTCCTGTGACTAAGAAATGTCTATCAAGTGAACTTGAATGTCAAAGGTTGAAAATGGTCCCTAATCGGAGTTTTCTATAAAATTGGACGCATAGAAAACGTTAGACGATTAGAATGCAAGATGACTAGTAGTTCTGTTTCTTGAACTATGTGGACATGGCAATGTCATAATCATTTGCATAGATACTTACTTTGGGAAGACTAGTATCGGACGAGACCTATGAAACTTTACTGTAAGAGATGAAAGTCTGTCATAAGTAAATTTCATTAAATTATTAGACACTAAATCCTCAATACCTGAGTGATTTGAGATTACTTGTTTGAGAACTGGTTGCTTTGACGTTGACCAACCGTCGCACCGTAAAAGGAGGCTATAAAGGCAACGCTCAGGTAATCACCTATCAAACGAAGTCTAATCTCAAGATCGCAAGATTGGGATTGTCCTCCCATAAATCGGGATGAGATGCTTAAAAGTTGTACAAGGCCACTCGGAGAGCTAGAAACTGTGAAATGCATGGCCGTGCTCGGATGAATCATAGGCTATGATTATCTGTTTATTTGATCAGTTGAACTCTGAAACCGAGGAACACCTCTGGACATAATAAGGATGACAACTCTTACCTTATGTTCAAGAGCAAGCATCGAGCGACAAAGGAATTAGGAAATGCACACTTGTCCCTAAGGACAAGTGGGAGACTGAAGGAAATAATGCCCTTGGTCCAAGTATGCATTCTATGTTAGTCTAATAAATGCGGTTCAGTATTAATTAACAAGTTAATAATTCAGTGAGATCAAGTGAGCTGAATGCCTAGCTAGAGGCCGCTTCAGTTCAAGTGGTATTAATGATATTAATCCACAGCTTACTCTTGACTGAACCCGTAGGGTCACACAAATAGTACGTAAACGGATCAAGTATTTAATGGCATTAAATACTCCATCTATGAATATTCGGAACCAACGGATCTTGGTTTCAGTGGGAGCTAAGATCGTCACAGGCAAGAAATGAATACTCCGGAAACGATGATATTGCCGGAAACGGAAATATGGATCGTATCGGAAATATAAATATTATCCAAGTCGTAGATGTTGCCGGAAACGGAAACATGGTACGTATCGGAAAATATTATCGGAAATGGAAATATTGCCAGAATCGGAAATATTGCCGGAAACGGAAATATTGTCAGAATCGGAAATATTACCGGAATCGGAAAATAATTCCGGAAACGGAAATATTAAATATTTGTTCGAAACGGAAATTAATTCCGGAATCGGAAATATTAAATATTGTTCGTATCGGAAATGAATTCCGGAATCGGAAAATTTAATCGGAATCGCATCGTACGAATAAGCATCGGACGAGGCCTGCCGGACGAGGCCCAGCACGAAGCCAGGCCATCGCCCAGCAAGCCAAGCGCGCCGCACAAACAGTTACGCCAGGCCCAGCAGGCTGCGCAGCGCGCACAGCGCGCACAGCACGCGCAGCGCGCAGCGCGCGCGGGCGCTGCGTGGGCTGCTGCTCGCGCGTACGCATGGGGGTCCATCGTGGCTGCCGTGCGTGTGTGTGTGCAAGTGTTTGTGTTCGTGCACGTTTCCTGAAACATGCAGAGTTCGGTTAATGATTAAATTCCTAATTCTATTTGATAAATTAATTAAATTAGAGTTCTTGTAGGATTCTAGGTTTAATTAATTTGTATCTGAATAGGATTTCGATTCCCTTTCCATACCCCTATAAATATGAGGCTAGGGCTCACAATTTATAACAAGTTTTCAAAGTATTCAAAGTGAGTTTTTGAGAGAAAATTCAGTCACACATTTGCCTATAAAGTGCCGAAAATAATAGTACCTTAAGGGCGATTCTAGTTGGTCAATCTTAAGGCGGATCCGGACGTGCTGTGGACTATCTACGGAGGGACGACACTTGGAGTCCTAAAGACTTGTTCTTGTTCGGTTCGGGCGCAGCTAGGGAAGGCACGCAACAAAGAGTATGCATCTAAACTATGCTAAATGATTATGTGTAAATAATATGTTTTCCTGGCTTTATGGTTTTTCCGCATGATTTATGAATTGTCATATGTATCATAACCTAACAGTACTCACATGTTCAAGGAAACAAATGCAAAGAAACATTGTTAACTTTATTTTATTCAAACATACTTGTATACATTACATATTACAATTTTACAAACTACAAAACACAATTTTGGCCATGACAAAAACGCCTAGTACACTACAATGTACATTACATACACAAATGGAATACAGATCTAAATTTTTGTCTACAGTATACATGTTCCCAGCATCTTACCGACAGGCTGGAGGCGTCGCCAAAGTCAAACTTGAGGTATGTGCCCAACCTGCAAAACAACACACAAAACCAAACACATTTTTTCCAAACACAAGCAGTTCACACAAACCAAACTTAGAAATTAAAAGTCCACAAATATTTACATGACTTATCCCCTTGGACAAGCCCCAAAACACACAAAAGGCTACCGCCATTAAGGTGAAACACAACCATAATATTTTTTGACCTCTTCAAAGGCCAAACACAAAAATCATTGTTTAAAAAAACCAAGTCACCATTGAAATTTTTTAAGGAGGGGGGACAGAGCTACTCTTGAGGGTCTGCTGGACCTGCATTCTCCCCTTGTTCGCCATCGCCTGGTGCCGCCACCGTCTCGGCGTTGGGGCTGGTTGCTGTTGTACCCTCCTCAACGTCTTCCTCATCGCTCACGGCACCAGGGGGGTATAGTCCTCGGGGAATGCAGCGTTGAACTGAGCAATATCTTCATCAGGAGTTCAACTCACATGTTTGCCCGCCTTGAATTCCTCCATCATCTCGGCCTTCATCTTCCAAGTGTAGTAACCAGCACACTCGAAAATCCTCGCCTTGACTTTGGAGAGAGACGTCTTCAGCTCGTCGACCTCAGCAACCAGCGTCTCCTTCTCGGCATTCAACGTTGCAATCTCAACAGCCCCCTTCTCTTGCGCCACCTGCAGCGCCTCAGCTCTGGCCGTCGCCTCCTTGGCCACACCGCCAAGACGACCAACCTCCTGCTTTGCTTTCTTCATGTCGTTTTTTATTTTTACTATTTGGTCCTCTAACATTATGACATGATGGCGTGTAGCCAAAGCAGATTGCAGGGCCTATTTAAACAGGAAAAGAAAAATTCTAAGTCACTGAAGGACGAGACGATGATGGCATGCAACAAAATAAAGAAACAAAGAGTAAGCAAAGCAGGTCATACCTTCCATGCATCCGAGACGCTCTCAACAGTTGCAGCAACTGGGGACAGGGACTCTTGACGTTCTCGGCTGGCCGGCATCCACAGGCGGTCGACCTCAGGCCAAAGCTGGACTCGTGGCGCGTCTACCGACCCATAGTCGTCAGGAAACTCCACTGTAAGCTTCCTCTTCCGATATGGAGGCGACAACTTTTTCTCAGCAGGCATGGACGACCCGGTCTCCCCAGTCACCGTGGCATCAATAGAAGCCTTTGGCGGCCTCGGAGGTGATAGCACGGTGATGGGTTTAGGTCGAGACACACTTCCAAGTGTCTCCAACCTTTTCCTCAGCAACGCGTCCGCAGAGGGAGCCTTACCAGAGCGTGTCGACGGGCCAGTTCCTGTGCAAAACATTTCGATGACACAATCTCGTCACAACAGTTGTAATTTATATATTTGTTTTGAAAAGGGCAACGAACCCAAAGTTGTAAACTAACCCTAACACATGTTTACCTGTTGATGTCGACATATTTGCAGGATCAGAGATCTCTTCTTCTTGAGAAAGTTCTTCACGTTCGAACTTGATGCCAATGAAAGCTCTGTCCTTTAGAGGGACTCCAAACAGCACGACAGTTTTTTCTACAGCTTCGGCACCGACTCCAACCGTGTCGAATGATGCACCTAAAAAAACAAGCAAGTGAGACAAAGTCAAATCAACAAGCCCAAAAACACAAAAAGCAAACAAAAATACCTCTAGCCATCCATTCCCCCGTCAAGAAGTCGGAGTCGGGCCCTAAACTAGCCAATTCCACAAAAAAGAACCGACCCATCCACCCGCGGTCGTTCGACTTGTCCGCACCAAGAAGAGCCTCCCTATCATCTTTGACATGCAGCAAGTACCTTCCAGCCCCATAGTTCTGGACTTTGTAGGTGTACACCAGGTCTTCAACCCGGAACTCCATGTCCAGTTGGCCGGCCAAATGGTCGACCAAATGCATTACTCTCCAGACTTGCGGCATTAACTGCGCCGGCGGCACCGCCAAGGCCTTCAAAACTCCCCGCACCAGTGGCGAGAAGGGGTAAGTGTACCCAATTCTGACGGGGTATTCATAAAAAACATACCCAACCGTCCGATGTCCAATCGGCACGTTCATCGGGCTGCAGCAACCGAATTACCACCGACGGAGGGAAGCTATACTCTTCCCTGAGCGCCTCCACATCTTGTTTCCCCCAAGTGGCCGGCCGAGCATTCTTCTTTTCCAGTATGTGAGTAGGGCTGAAAATTGGCCCCTCGTCCAGATCGCACTCCACAACTACCTTCTTGTTCTTTGCGCGGGTGGATTTCGTCCCCATTAGTTGCGACATAGAAGAAATTGAAGAAAGAAAAGAGAAGGGAAGAAGATGGAAGGAAAGCGGTTACCTGAGGAAATGAGAGAGAAAGACGCCGATTGCTTTTCTGGGAAAGAGAGGAGAGAGAATGCAGAAGTGTGTGGGAGTGGTTAGACGGACATGCCTATTTATTGGCGCAGTTGAGCGGTTAATCTCTCCAAGGAAAATCATCATTACATTGACGCCGTCGGTGTTGGGAGGATCAAGGGGCAGTTTCCACCCTTTTTTACGTAAAAACCCATTTCTCCTTTTGAACTTCCCGGAATAAATTCAAAATGGGTTTGGGGACAATTGTTAGGGGGAAAATACCCTCTTGGTGACGTGGTCGTATGTGGCAAGCAAAGCCTACGTGGCTGCCAGCAAGGCGTATGGTAGCACCTTTCGGACTCGCCCTCAACGGCTGGGATCAGTGTAACGGTTGCAAACCTTTGATGGAGCCAACCTTCATTACGCATTTATTATTCAATTATGTGCAATTAAGCACATACGTTACATTCTTATTATGGGAGCCTATAAAATGGCTCAAATATGTCAGTTTGTATACACGAATGCTAAGCAATAACAATACTCTCATTCCATGCCCTTACAACTTGCTCTCGTTACTCTAAATTATCTTGCTCAATCGATTGTTAGCACCATCATCAAGGCAAGTTCGTTCCTAAGTAAAATTTGCCCAAAACAGTATGAACTTTCAAAAGTATATTAAATATTTCATAAAGGAAACATAAAGTGTGCTTGCTCCGATAGTTTGCGAAGGAATATGCAGTTGTGGTCACAGGTTCGATTATTGGGAAAACAAATTGGTCCACTTAATTATTATATTTCCTTCCGTCAATGTATTTGTTTTTTTCTTCCTTCGACTTATTTGTTTTTTGTTTTCAATTCCTTTTATTTTATTAGTCAATAAACTTTCGTTCCCACTAACTATCAATTGTTCAAAAATGTAATAAATCGAAATATTTTTCACCTCACTTAATTGGACTACATATTTTTCTTCAAAAATTCCATTTTTTTTGGCAAATTACCAAAATGGAAAGAGTAATAAGAATAAAAATAAATTCCTTTAACTACAAAGGTATTATAGTAGTCATTTTCATTTTCGTACATTATTTTATAGATTTTTAGTGATACATTTAAAAAGAAAATCTCAAGCAATTTGAACATTGCGATGTCTAGAATCAAACTACACGAATTTAACATTATAAAAAAAATCTTAAGAGTTACCCACTTTTTATTTTATATAAAAATTATAGTATTGTCTTTTTATATACTAGCAACTACTCGTATAACTTTTGTGCCACCCCTTAAATAGAATCATGGGTCCGCCACTGAGTGAGACTCTATTAGTGAACCAATTCAACTGAACTATTCATTCAACTAAATAAACCTAATATAGTGAGAATATGAAATTGGAGTCTTTTCAAAAGATTCGATGCAAACAATGCCCGAGCTATCATTCACTCGAAAATAAAATAAAAAAAGTAAATGAAACCCTCATTTTACCCATAAAATTAGCTCTTAGCTTGTCAATATAGTTATATCATCGGACTTCTTTTAAATATGGGTGGAATAAGAATAGTGCCCCTCCAAAGATCCTTATGAAAAGGTCTCTTTCCGCAAATTCATCTCCAATTTGCAATACTTTAGCCACAAATGCGTGTTCGTGTTGCCAATAAAAAAAAAGTTGTGTTGATTAATTCTATGAGTATATTTTGATCTATTCGCCCAACAATACAAGGAGAATAAATCCCTCTATTAATTTAAAGGTGCTGGCTTTGTAAAAAGTAAAAGGTGTTTAATATTAGTCAATGGTAATATTAATCATCTCCTTTGCACTAAACTGAACTTTGTATTGCCTGACATCATCTCTTAGAATTAGGGTGCTTTTGTTCTGGTAGATCTGTTTTGCACAACGTACTGGTGTGTCGGGATATCATTAAACTGTATGGGAAAAGCCAGAAACATCCTAATTGTTGCATGAAGCTTGTCCTTAGGTGTAGACACCTACTTTTGTCCCCATTCTCGAAAGGGAAGGTTCGATGATGAGAACATAAATCTCCACTTGACAACGCATCTCCTATAAAATAACGAATCTCAATTCCCCTTTTTATTTCACCCGAAACCTGCTATTTGTAGAAAACTGCTACTTATGGAAACCTGCTAAAAATAGTAAATTGCCGTAATGGGTAGTTGTTAAAAGTGGCAAGTCATAAAAGATAGAAACCTGTCAGAATTAGGTGTTGCACTCCAACATAAATCCTAAATGAGATAGAAATTGCGAGAGAATCCTATTCCTAATGTGATTCGAAAATAAGAGTCACGTATTAATTAAAACCCTAACGAGCCTAGAGTTCGTAACGGGCCTAGATGCATTCCATCATAAAATTAATACGCACTAAAAGACTCGATTAAGTCTCATACACTCCGGATTCTAAGAGTCCGAATCTGACAAAGAAACGGCCAAAACATCAATTTCAACGCCCAGCCCTGGGCGCTGAAATTGCCCAGATCCTATTTTCAAAGCCTGGCTCTGGGCGCCGAAATCTTCGGCGCCCAGCCCTGGGCGCTGAAAATACCTGGTACGTGTTTTTTTCTAAATCCTCGTGGATTAGAGTTCTACAATTCTATCTTTCCACGAACTCTTTTCTATAAATATAGCCCATGTTCGACGTGAAAAAAGAACGACAACACACAATTATTATTCTGAGTATTGACTCTGAACCCCTAAGCCTAAGCCTCACGCTGCAAAACTGATCACGCGTTCTATCGCAATCGATCCAGAAATCGAACAAAACGTATCCCGTCCCATAATTTGAGATTCGTTAAATAAAAGGAGAAATAGCAAAGTCAAAGTGGTTAGTTTTCTGAGAACCGTGACGCACCTCTCAAGGGTGCGTCGTAATGTGTCCCTTTTCCATGGTTTAATTGCTTTCCTCGCCCTTTTATGAACTGTTAAACTAACTAAATCTGATTGTTCGATCACGCCTAATAAATATGATATTTTTGGGAAATTGGATTATCTTGCTAGGTCCCTTAATACAATCTAAATCAGATAATCGCGCTCGATCTAGTATTATATGTTGCATATTGTTAAAATTGACTCAGATTAGTTTAATAGTTAACGCATGTCCCTTCAATTATTTATGCCTCTGGAGTTATCGAAGAGCGAGTACTCCTCTCGGTAGTTACAGTCCCCCGAACCCTCAATCTTTACCCTGCGGGTGTACGTTGAGCGATCCCCACCACCAGGGATCACAAGGGAACCTACGGCCGTCGTGGTCAAACATAATTGCACTCCCTTTATGTCACGATAACCGGGTTTTGTCAGTTTTTCTCATTGTCGTTAAAAACTGAATGACGACTCCTATATTACTAGTCGATTGGGTGTAAACTCACAAGAAATCCAATTACACTTGATTTGACAAAAAGAAGCGTCACACCCACGAGGGACGAGGTCACGCATTAGCCTCGTGCTTTTTCGACCCCCTCACATTAGGAAAGCATATGATATTGTTGAATGGGGTTTTATTGCTGAAATCATGCAGGAGCTTGGCTTCCCTGACCATTTTACCCATCTCATTATGACTTGTCTCATTACTACCCAATATTCTATTCTTATTAATGGGGTGCCTACTGAGATCATCCACCCTAAGAGGGGTCTGAGGCAGGGTGACCCTCTCTCCTCTCTCCCCTCTACTCTTTACTATGCGTATGGAGTATTTTTCCAGGGCAATGTCAACTGTAAGTGAGCACCCTATGTTCAAGTTCCATTCCAGATGTAAGAGCATGAAACTGAACCACTCGTGTTTTGCTGATGATCTGCTCATGTTCTGCAAAGGGGATGCTCAGGTTATTCAACTCATGCTTAGTGGCTTTCAACTCTTTTCTGAAGCTACTGGGTTACAAGTCAACTCTGCCAAGTCTTCCATCTATTGTTGTGGTATGGATGATAGCTACGCCCAAAATATCGTTAGTATGTCTAGTTTTCAGGTTGGTACTCTTTCTTTCAAGTATTTGGGGGTGCCTGTCGGCCCTTGGAAGCTCAAAGCCAGTGATTGTGAGTAATTGGTGGATAAAATGGTGGCAAGAGTTAAGCTCTAGAGTTCTAGACATATCTCATTTGTAGGAAGATCCCAACTAATTCACTCAGTCCTTATGAGCATCACTGTATACTTGTGCCAAATATTCATCTTTTCAAAGGTTGTCCTTCACAAAATCAATGCAATTTGTAGATCTTTCCTCTGGTTTGGCACATATGATGACAGCAAACCAGGGTCTATGGATTGGGACAAGGTTTTCCAGCCAAAGTGTCAAGGTGGCCTTGGGTTTCGAAATATTATGCTTTGGAACCAAGATGCAGTGGGTAAATAGGTGTGGGCCATAGCTAACAAACAAGACAACTTGTGGGTGAAATGAATGCACACTGTGTACGTGAAAACAAAGTCTTGGGTGGATTTTACTGCCCCTGCAGCAGCAAGCTGGACGATGAATGTGTGTTATGTAAAAGAAAGTTTCAACAATTTTCTCCATTATTCTCAGTGGATGACCTCCTCTACCTACTCCATCAAGAAAATGTATGAATCAATGTCTGGCAACAACACCAGGGTTAGATGGTGTCATTTGGTCGATCTGGAATTGACTTTCAGTTCCTAAACACAGATTATTCTTTGGCTAGCAATGTATGACAGGCTAAAAACAAAGGCTAGTTTGTACAAGATTGGTGTTGGGAATGATAACTTATGTCCTATCTGCAACTGTGCTGAGGAAACTGCTATTCATCTATTCTTTGATTGTGCTTATGGGAAAGCATGCCTTTTCATAATTCTTGAATGGCTAGAGATAAATTGCACCAAGACTCACCTCTATCAGGTGTTAACCTGGTTAAGGAAATTCTGCAAAGGTGATTTCAGAAAGAAAAGTTTCCTACACAGCTTTAGCTGCCCTTACCTACTGCATTTGGAGAGCAAGGAACTCTGGTGTTTGGGAGCTCCATGTTCCTACTGTCATGCATACAGTGCATCAGATTTAGGCTGATGTGAAAGGAAGAATACAGAACCTGTTAGGGGCTAAGGTGAAGAGTACAGACAGAGAGTGGTTTCACTCATTGTAAAACTTTAGAGAGCTTTGTGTGTTGGTTTCACTCATTGTAAAACTTTAGAGAGCTTTGTTGTGTTGGTTTCACTCATTGTACAACTTTAGAGAGCTTTGCTGTGTTGGTTCATTCTGTTTGTTTTGCTAGGCTTTGGCCTTGATGTTGCTTAGGGGAGAAAGACTTTTCCCCCTCATCTAGGTTGTAATAGTTGTTGATGATTAATATATTTTCACTTGCCAAAATAATAATAAAAAAAAATTGATAAAAATTTGGAACATATGCTTTGTTTACATACAAATTGTGTATAACATGTATAGTTGCATACAATTAATTGGTTATGTCACGCTAAATATTATCTCTATTATATAAGCCAAGAGGGGAGGCTTATTTTCGTAACAAAACTTTTGGTGTCCCCCAAGCAAAAGACTAAACTACCTCATTCTATCTTACAATTTAATTGAATTATAAATTTGATAATTTAGTGAGTGAAGTAACAAATTAGGAAACCCATGTGGGCCATAATGGTGGAAGATAAATATAAGTCGGTTAAGGAAAGTCATACACAATCAAATCATGGTCAATCATGATTGTGATTCCATTGATTGGCAAAGTCAAAGAAAATTGATTTGTCTTATTAAATTAGCTTCTGTATATATTTTGTGATCTTTATTCTTAGCCTTATTTGTATAGATTGTAATTAATTAGTAGCAATTACGCTCATGTATCAATATTTAAATGCCTCTCCTTTCACTGAAATACTTAAGCTTCTCTAAATGGTAGCAAGAGTTATTGATCTCTATTTTTTTTCCTTCTTATATCTCTTGCCATCATGAATCAATCTGTTAATCGAGCATATTTAAATGATATATGTTAACTTTATTTCAGTCACGTGATCAAATTAATTAAAGCTTCTCTATTTTATATGTTTAAGATTTTGATTTTTTGTCATGTAAAGACATGAGTTACACAGTTACGCTATTTAGATTGCAAGATTGACGTATTGTATGCCCCCACTGTTTTAAAATATGAACTTTGCGAATGATTTTTTAGTGTCTAATATTCGTTGTGGTTAGTTGTAATAACACAATTTTAAGTTTTTATATAATTTCGCACGCATCGTGTGCATATAAGACATTATAACTACTATCCAAACTGTACGATATAATTAAGGATAACTTTCATTTGATTTGAGGTGTAATGAGCTCGTGACATTGATATTTGAGATGTATAAACTCATGTTACACTCCACATTCCGGCAGGACCAAACTTTCCGGATTAGGCACAAACTTTAGGCCCTGTTCTTTTAGACTTTATTGTAGTTCCATTTAGTTCAGTTCAGTTCAGTTCAACTCCATTCAGTTCAGTTCAACTCCATTCAGTTCAGTTCAGTTCAGTTCAGTTCAGTCCAGTTCAGCTTCATTCAGTTCAATTCAGTTCAGTTCAAAAGAACGGATTCATCTTTCTTTATAATTATTATTATTCTTGACATTGCAATTAAAATTGACAATTATTACTTTTATATATATATATATATATATATATATATATATATATATATATATATATATATATATATATATATATATATATATATAAGTAATAAGTTATTATTATCGTTATTATTACTTAAATGTTACTATTATTATATTAATATTATATGTAGTTATTAGTAGTTATTATTTATTATTATGAGTATTGTTATAAATATTAACATTATATTTATTATTTATTATCTATATAAATTATTAATAACTCCGTATTAATTACTATTTATTATTTATTAGTTATTATTTATTATTTATTATTTATTATTTATTATTTACTATTTATTATTTATTATTATTATTATTATTATTATTATTATTTATTATTTATTATTTATTATTTATTATTTATTATTTATTATTTATTATTTATTATTTATTATTTATTATTATTATTTATTATTATTATTTATTATTTATTATTTATTATTTATTATTTATTATTTATTATTTATTATTTATTATTTATTATTTATTATTTATTATTTATTATTTACTATTTATTATTTTATTTATTAATTTATTATTATTATTTATTATTTATTATTAGTATTTTATTATTTATTATTTTATTATTTATTATTTATTATTTAATTATTTATTATTTATTATTTATTCTTTATATTTATTATTTATTATTTATTATTATTTATTTATTATTTATTATTTATTATTTATTATTTATTTATTTATTATTTATTATTTATTATTTATTATTTATTATTTATTATTTATTATTATTATTATTTATTATTTATTATTTATTATTTATTATTTATTATTTATTATTAGTATTTATATTATTTATTATTTATTATTTATTTATATTTATATTATTATTTATTATTATTTATTATTTATTATTTATTATTTATTATTTATATTATTATTATTATTTATTATTTATTATTTATTATTTATTATTTATTATTTATTATTCATTCAGTTCAATTCAGTTCAGTTCAGTTCAGCTCCATTCAGTTTAGTTCAGTTCAGCTCCATTCTGTTCAGTTCAGTTCAGTTCAGCTCCATTCTGTTCAGTTCAGTTCAGTTCAGCTCCATTCTGTTCAGTTCAGCCAAATAAAGTCCAGAAGAATAGGGCCTAAAACACAACCTGGTGCTACTCAAACTTGCATAAAGTTGAACATGATCAGTGGGTTAATCATAAATAGATATACTCCTCCATTCATAAATATTCGCAACTTTTGTCATTTTCACGCATGCCAATGCACATAGATCGTCAATATCTTAAATTATCTTCAAACAAAAATTATAAAAACTTGACATTTTGAAAATATTTATTCAGACGAATCTAACAAGATCCCACATGACTATGTTTTATTTGACATATAAATCACCAACAATAGTCTAAGTGGAATATATGAATAGTGTAAAAATACCAAACGTTGCGAGTATTTATAAACAGAGGAAGTATAATTTAAAACACGAACTTTCGAAATTTAAGATGCACTTCACAAGGTAATACACGTCGTATACCGATCATTGTTGTTGTTTTCTGTTTGGGAAGATATGTAGATGGTTATTCATGTGACTAGAAGGCTAGAATGCAGTACCTTTGCATGACCTTTCAAAAACGGCCAATAGTAACGTGAAAATACTTATTATTTTGTTGGCCAAACAAAACATACATAAGGTCATCTATCCTATCTTTCTTTGAATCCCATTCTTTCCATGATAGCTATTTGTCTCAACATATAATGGAAAAATGTGAATTCCATTTCTTTGAAGACTTTGACATAAGAAAAATAAAAAGTACGGACAACAACACAAATGTAAGAAAAGCAACATAATTTTTTTAAAAAAATATATAGGTACATTATGATCATTATTTTATCCTTAAATTTCAAAGAAGTTGCTCATTCTTAAGTCTAACAATGTTGCTAATGTAATGTATGCAAACGCAACACACTTTTTTTTTGGAACTCAATCTCTCATACGGAAGATTTTGTCTCTTGTTAGCACCAATAATTATCTCTACTAATATGTCTTTCCGAGTACTTCAATTCCACTATTTTGCCGTGACCGAGTTTTTAAATAATAATAAATAGCAATAATAGATTATATGGATGCTATTAATTACCAAGAGCCAAGTAAAGTGTCATGTAATAATATACTTGTAATACACTTTTGCTCGAGTGCTCTGGCCTATATCATTCGCTAATCTATTACATTATATTAAAAATAGACATCAGGAATAGCACATGTCATTTTATGGTGTAAGCTTTTCTAGTCAAAAAACCTATTTTCTAAAAAACATATCCACTTTATTTAATTTTATTTTCTTTCTTTTTGTATAAATTGTTTATGTATGTAAAGAAAAAGTAGGATTATAGAATATGACAATATTGGACGATTTTGGTAATATTTTAGACAAATCATCATATCAGTAATAGATATATTGACTCAATATTTTTGTCAAATTAACATATTAAGCATATCGTGTTGAGAAATACAGAGAAAGGGAGGAGAAACTGGGAGAGAATAATTGTGTTTATTATTCCATAAACAATGAGGTATATATATACAATAGAATAGGGTTTGCTTGGAGAACAATAGACCCTAATATCTAGAATATTCTGGAAATATACTAGGGGTATGGCATCCACATAATATTTTATAACACCCCCCCTTGGATGTCAATTATAGAAGATCATGCCTCGTTAAAACCTTATTAGGAAAACCCCGTAGGATAAAAACCTAGTGAAGGAAAAAGAGTACATCATTCTTCATAATGCGCTTGAGATGTTGCCTCATTAAAAACCTTACCAGGAAAACCCAGTGGAACAAAACTTTGGTTAAGGGAAAAAGAGTGCAACGCGTATTTCTCACCCTGATGAATAATCCAATATTGTTGAGTAGCTTCTCAAATGTAGCAGCATGGAGTTCCTTGAAAATTGATTCTCCAAAATTTAACTTGAATCTTCAATTATCCACTTGAATAGATGAAGTGAATATCATTATCACGAATGGTTTGAAAATAATACATGTAAGATCATTTGCTTTTCACTATCTTAATCGATACGTTTTTTTTTCGAGTTTCCCGATGCATAACACTTTAGCTTCACCTTAGATGAATACATTTTCTTATATATGATATTACAAATTACTTATCCGTACATATTGGACATATATACCTTCTTCTGGCGGACATAAATAATAGTTTTTTTATCAATATTAATCAAACTTTCTTTGGTCATTCTTTCATGGAAATACATGATAAATAACAATATCATCTTCCAACTTTGAGGTATAATAATATAACTAATAATGTTATCTATACTAAGGTTCTTCTGGAACATAAAATAAAATCCATCATAAGGACATTACATACTTTTATCTTATATTTTAAGATGATTCATATTTGTACAAGAATTCTTCTGTGAATAATTGAGTATGTGTATTTCATAACTCTTAAGTACTCAAACTTCAGGTTGAATTGTCATTTCAAAAACACCATTTTAAAGTTTTGATCAGGGCCGGTTCTGGGGCGGCGCGGGGTGAGCGACGGAACAGGGCCCCCAAATTTTAATTTTAAATATAGTGTAAACAGTTTCCTAAATGTACATGAAAACTAATATGGAGCATTGGTTAAGGTAACATGATAAGTACAAAAGGTATGGGGTTCGAATCCCCTTGGCAATAAAACTACATTTTGCATGGTTTCCGGACATTGACAGGTGTCCTTTGACTGAGTATTTTTTTTTTTTTTTTTTAATTTCGTGGAGATTACAATGCAATCAGTTGGGATTCCCAATTAGTCGATTACTGGGAAACAAACATTCATCCCTTCTTCTCTATTCTCATAATCTCATCCAACTTTCAAAAAAAACCTTTCATCTCCAATTTAATTTCTTCCTTCAAATCGTTATCAAATATCATTTTCAACAAATTAATCTTCAATGTTACAATGAAATTGATTATTAAACCGTTATTTCTCACCCTAATTTCCCTATCGATATAAAAAAATTTCTTTAATTTTCACAAATAAAAATACAAACTTGATTGCTAAAATTCCAATCTGATCTCTTTTTAAGTGATTCATTAATGTGTGTTTTTTCTTATGTTTATCATTTCGACAAATTTTTATAAGGGAAGTTTTTTTGTTTAATAAAAATTGATTTTTTTATTAAATTATTGAATTGAGGGCCCCATTTTGAGAAATTGCACAGGGCCCATTTTTAAGGCGTAATTATAGCCCCGACACTGGTTTTGATAATATCTCATCAATGTTGTGATATTGATATGCAAAACTCACAGGGCTAGATGTTTAAGAACATCAAGTATAAGCTATTCAAGAACTTTTATTTGCATGAATAATAACATGCTATTAAATCAACATCATATTCTTCTTTTGCAACTAGTAGCCCATTGGAGTAAGAAAATCCTCTTATAAATTTCTACCAAAGTCGCAAATTTGTCTTACCATTCTTTGGATGCAAATTCATATATGACATCATAATCGTTTTGAAACTTGTGCATGCAATATGAAATTACAAATGGATAAATCAAAATCATACCGTGATAAAACATAAAACAAACTAAATGTATGATGAATGATGCATTTACCTATTTTATTACACATGCATATGAATGTAAGACTCAAAATGCAAAACACTATACAGTGTGGATTTTAAAATCCATAACTTTTTGGACTTCGGGTCCATGAGCTCATTTTGATCATTATGATTATGTCGAAATCAACAAGAACATATATTTCAGATCCCCATTCTCAAGTCCATAACTTTTCTCATATGCATATCGGTTCCATCATATGCCGGCATCATCAAATATTAGTTAATATATATTTTGCATGCTATTCATCGATAATATCTGAATACATATTAAATCAGTACCAAAATTTTCTCATAGGCCATCTATTTTAGTTCAGATATATATGTTAGAATTAATCCAAACTAAATACTTCATACTAGATTAATCGCTAGTATAATTACGGAAGCGTACCTTTCTCCATTGGATTGATTAGCGGTGGGTTTTGGATCTTCCAATTCTATATGGTTTCCTTTGATATTCTATTGATGATGGGATGACAGAGAGAATAGAAAACCATATGATTCGGGGACCATAACCCTAACCCTAGCATCTATATATATAGGGTCTTCCATATCTCCTATTAAGCCCATCATAAAATAAGAGATAGAGAAGTGGATCTCCACACATATTAGCCCATACCAATAAGTTACCTATAAGCCCAATATACTTAAATACTTCGTATAAAACTTATCACTTTTATGGGCTAACTTTAATATAGCTTTTATACACATACGGTCATACATGTAGGCCCACATGATTATTTCTAACAATCTTTCACTTGGGCCACATGTATTATCTTATATAATATGTATAACCTTAAGATCTCAAAACCTTTGCTATCATTACCAAAGGTATCACTGAACAATCTCGTCCATTAATCATGCCAACATAGAACCAAAGTGACTTTCGTCATCTATATTGTGACTAAGCCCTCAATGATCACGTATATTAACATAACCAAATGACATAGATCAAGTATGGAGTGTAGCATGGAAATTTCATGAAGTATGATCCTAACATGTCTATTTCCAACTAGTCCTACTAAAATCTTAAGTGAGATCATACCACAATAGATCAGAGTGAACCATAAACTAAAAACTTTATTTATGCAGAAACATAAAATCCCAATACAAAATATGTGTCTTTAAGAAAATGAACATTCTAACACAAACTCCCACAAAACCTGAACATCATCGAATGACATAACACCCATATGAGTAGTGTGCTAATGAAAGACCTTGGGTAGTAATCCCTTAGTATGCGGACCGCAACCATAGAGTTTGTTCCTATATGTTCCACAGACACTTTTCCACTCTGAACACTTTCTTTAACAGCACGGAACTTACTTTCAATGTGCTTTGGTTTTGAAGAGCTCTTATTGTTATTAGAATACAACACTGCGAACCTATTGTCACAAAGAATCTTTAGTGGTCTTTCAATACCATCTATAATTCGCAGTCCAGTGACCAAATTCCGCAGAGCATGACTAGATGCCTCAAAACATGCGATAAACTCTGCTTCCATAGTAGGGGTTGCTATAAGTTCCTGTTTAACACTATTCCAGGATATAGCATCTCCAACAAGCAGATAAACATAGCTTGAAGTGGATCTAAAACTGTCTTGGCATCCAGCATAATCGGAGTCGGAGTACCCAATGATCTCTATATGACTCGACCTCCTATATGTGAGCATGTAGTGTTTTGTTCTCTGAAGATATCGCATAACCCTTTTGACTGCCTTCCATTGATCCATTCCCGAATTGCTTAAACATCTGCCTAACACGCCAATAATGTACGCAATATCCGGACGCGTACAAACTTGAGCATACATAAGACTCCCCACTGCCGAAGCATAAGGAACCTCTTGCATTTCTTTACTTTCAAAATCATTTTTGGGAAATTGATCGAGACTTAACTTATCTCCTTTAGCCACGGGGGTATCATCTGGCTTACAATCTTGCATGCCACACCTATTGAGAATCTTTTCGATATAGTTCCTTTGTGATAATCCAAGAATACCTCGAGATCGATCTCGATGTATCTCAATTCCTAATACAAAGGATGCTTCACCAAGATCTTTCATTTCAAACTTGTTTGATAGGAATCTCTTGGTTTCATGAAATAAACTTATATCATTACTAGCAAGCAATATGTCATCAACATAAAAGACCAGAAAATTGTGCTTACTCCCACTGAACTTATGGTATATAATTAGAAGAAAGTAGGGGTTGCACCAATTGAGTTTAAGATGATGGAAAATAGTTTAAGATGGTTTGGACATGTAAGAAGAAAATCAAGTGATGCCCCGGTTAGGAGGCTATAAGGGTTGCTAAGTGATAGAATTACAAGGGGTAGGGGAAGACCTAAGAAAACTTGTAGAAAGGTTATTGAGCACGATATGAGTCTTCTTGGGATTGAGGAAAATATGGCGTTGGATAGGACAGAGTGGAGGAAGAGAATATACATTGGTTACTTCATTTGACGGATATAACTTCCATTTTGACTCTTCTTACTTTTACTTCTTGCGTTTTTTTTAATTTACTTATTTATTTATTTTAAACTTTATTTATTTTTATTATCCCTTATAATATTTTCGCTGTAATATTTATATACATTTCCTATTATCTTACTTTCATTAATTCTACTTTCTCCCTCTTTCTTGTTTATTTTTTAACTTCCCGCTCCTTTCTGGTTTGATTGGTGACAATGACGAACTCCGACGACAATTCATGTTAGCCGACCCCAAAACATTTTGGGACTATGGATTTGTCAGTGTAAAGACTTTGACAATGACTATATAAAACTGAAGATGTTTGTATGTTCTTTAACAAGAACAAATTTTCAGTGGTACTCCCACTTGCAAAATGACATATTCGTAGTTGGCAGGCTATGGTTAATCAGTTTAGGAGTCACTTCGGCAGAAGAGTAATCGGAGTCACCATTAGTAATCTAGCCAAAATCAAGAAGAAAATCGGAGAGTCTGAACGATAGTACCTTATCAGGTTTTAAAATGCTAAGATCCGATGTCATGTTAACATCCCAGAAGGAGAATTCGTACAGATGACCCAGGACAGGTTATCCATCCAGTTTCGCAAAAAACTGGTCGGTTATCTCTTTGATGACTTCTCTGGATTGACTCAGGTAGCAACCGCTTTGAGGCAACTCTACAAGAAGAATCTAACTTTAGGCACAAGTCTTACTTTGTTGGCGCCGAGGATTATGATAACATGACCGTTGAGGTTGACATTGCCCAATTAGTATCAGGTCCGCCTTTTAAATGTACCTCGCTGGAGAGGAAGGAGTCAGTGGCTACTTGTAATCCCCCGTAAATTTATAAATTTTATTAAATATATTTTAACGTATATTATTTATAATTAAATAGAATTTATGAAGTTTAGTAATAAATATATATTTAACGTAATTTATTTTATACGTTCTAAATATTTCAACGTTTTATGAAATCAAGAGTAATTTTAGAATTTTACGTTGAAAAGAAATCGAATTACGAAAACCGATTGAATTTAGAAAACGATCCTAATTGATTTTGGATTGAAATCCTAATTCTAAGCCCACTTGGAAAAGCCCAAACTATAAGACCCAAAACTCTTCCTCCCTACTCCTATTGTACGTAAAAAAAAAAACAAAAACAAGAAAAAAAATAAATTACAAACACTCCCTCCATCAAATTCACGTGAACTAGAAAACCCTTAACCCTCCTTCCTTCAACTTCACGTGAACCCTCAAAACTCCACCCCAGCCGCCGGCAGCCGTCACCACAAGCCGCACCACCGCTGCTCTCCTCCGACGCCCGGCTTCCTCCTTCGTCCGGTAATCCTTCCACCTCCTCTTCTCTTTCGTTTTCTTTCTTTCGATTTGCCCTCCTTATTCATGGGTTCTGTTTTGCGTGTTCCTCTCGCACACCACCACCACCTGGTCGCCGCTACTACGCCACCACCTTGCCGCGCCGTTGAGACGCCTCCATGCTTGCTGCGCCGGTAATCTCTTATTCCTCCTCCCTCTCTTGCTTCATTCTTTCTCTTGTTCGTTTTCTACAACCTTACTCGGTTGTTTATGCGTTCGCAGCCACCAGCGCACCTCCGTGTGCAACCCTGCCGCCCAGCCGCGCCTCCAGCCGCGCCTCCAGCCATGCCTTCGTCCTTCCTCTCTCCTAACTTTTGGTTATTTCCTTAAACCCTAAACTAAATAATGAATTTAATTACGTTTTAATAATTTAATTATGTTTCTTGAATTAAAATTATAACTTTTATGATTTGATTATGAATTTCAAGAATTATATGTTTGCATAATTAAATTATTAATTTTCAGATTATATAAATGCATTGAAATATTGATTTTTAATTATTTAAAGTATGAATTTTAAGGTTTTTAATAATTTTAAATCATGGTAGGATGTTTAGGAATTATTAAAGTTATTGTTTTTATGATTTCAAACATGTTAATTATGTTTTGGAGCAGTTTGAAAGTAGTTATATTGCTGGAAATTAAAGTATGATGTTTGCGAAGAGTTTTCAACGAATTTCAATCATTGATTCAATAATTATTATGCTAGGAAATCAAATACTCAAGTTTTGATGTTGGGGAATGTTCTAAGTATATTTAGGATGTATTTGGAATGCTTTATTATGGTTGCGAATGATTAGAAATTGATTGGGATTATTTGTTGGTTGTTTTAGGCGGAGAATTTTCTTTAGGCGATATTTGAAAGTGTTAAAGTGGCCTATTAGTTGTTTATACAAGGTACGTACATACCTGTGTGCTTGGAATGTGTGCTAATTGTTGAAACCATGTTGAATTGTTGATGAACTTGGTTATGTTAATGTTGTTGATGAACTTAGTCAGATTGAAATTGCATGTTTGATACTGTGGGATGAACATATTAAACTTATATTGCATTATGAGAATTGTAACATGTTAGTATGGATGATTGATACAAACATGTTGGTTGGGAACACTAGATTATTCTATATGTTGGTTTGGATCGATTGATTATTGTTCCCTTCTTAGCTTTTCACTACTTTATGAGGGCGGTGGACCTTGTTTAGTAAGTTGAAACTTTATACCCATATACAGGGTTGATCATGGTTAAAGGAAAGGTTGGGTAAATTGGAATGAGTCTTGATTGATGCCTTTATGATCACTTACTTAATTTCAAGATAAAAACAGTTGTGAACGAATGTGGATTGTATGCCTTATGTGGTTGTTGAGTCATAACAGAGTCTCAATTTGTAAATCATGTAAAGTGAAACTGAGTAGC
This sequence comes from Spinacia oleracea, assembly GCF_020520425.1. NCBI lineage: Eukaryota > Viridiplantae > Streptophyta > Magnoliopsida > Caryophyllales > Amaranthaceae > Spinacia > Spinacia oleracea. The sequence continues at coordinate 175,762,556 of NC_079490.1, read as the reverse complement.
AATAGCTTTAGACTGTGCACGTCTAAAGTGACGGACAAACAGGAGTTGGGGTTCATGGTGGTAGCCCATGGCCTTTTCTGGGACCGGATTGATCACCGTGTTCTATTTTTATTTAAACGTTCCTCGATATCGCAGGTCACTGAGGTTACGGAGTCGCGCCCGTACCTCGTCTTCCTTAGTGAAGACTTCTGGACGGTCAACTCGGTCCATTGTCTATTTCAACTAAAATAATATTATTGCTAAAAGTCTAGCCTAGTCTAGTCTGGTCAAGTATGGTCGTCAAACTATCATGTTTTGTCTGCCCTTGTTTGTGTTCATTAGTATCATGTTAGGGTTGTTCGTGTAATAGAATCATGTTAGGATTATTATTGATTTAGTATGTAGTACTCAGCTTTGCTGATTACGTGCTTTTGCTTGTGCATGTTGATCATGGCTATGCCTTATTGATCCTGTGATGACCCAATCTTTGGTGAGCAGTCTCTAAGGATCAATAAGCATTGTCCATCTGCAGGTTTGAAGATGTTGCATCATTGGGATCGGGAATAGAGAGCTTGTATTTAGTTTTGATTTGCTAAGTTGACTTGGGTTTGTTTAATTGGACTTTAAACTTGTCGTACTATTTACATTTCCTTATTTTCGTTGGTTGATTTTTGGGACTAAACCTGTAATCGATTATTTATAAACCTAAAGTTAGTTTTATGTTTTCCGCTGCAAAATTCTGAATAAGCCGTTACGTTTTCACACGGGCGATAATGCCTTGATAATTCTCTACGTTTTATATTAAAAGGTTATTTTAGAAAAGAGAGAATTGTCGGGGTGTTATAAAGTGGTATCTAGAAGCTTATGGTTTTGCTTCAATGATTTTTAGGCGCCTAAACTAGCTAGTTTTCTAAAATGAATTTCCTAGAATTGAGCTACTACTTATTATATCATTCAAAAATGCGTATTTTTTTTTGGGGGGACCATATTCATTTTATTTTGTGTGAAAGTACATTAATATTTCTTATTTAAGTTCGAAATTAACTTATTTATTCAAAATTTGTCGTTTATGTGAATTAAGTACGCTTTTCTTTCTTTTCGAAATTAAATTAAATATATATATATATAAAAAAAAAGAACAAAAAAAAAAAACAAAAAAAAAAAAAAACTTATTCCTTAAGTATCTTTATTCCTTTATATTTATTCGTTTAATAAATATTTATTCGTTTAATAAAATTCCTTTCTTATTAACCGTCTCGTTTATTTCTTAAGTGTTTTAATGTTTTACTTATTTTGATTTATTACGAGAGATGGGTAATATAGGAAAGGGCATATAGGATAGAATTATATGTGCATTAGTAGTTAATTGTTAGCATAAGAAGTTAATTGCTATGTGAATGTGTTAAATGTTTAAGTGTTGCATGTAAATGTGCATAGAAATTGTTTGATTCCACCAAACTTATTGTTTTATTGAATTCTGATTATGCTTTGGTTGAGAAATCGTTAGTAAGATCTTAAGTTGTTTGTTTCATGAATAAAACGCTTCTTTCCAAGTACACCAACATAGGATCCTTTGAGAAGATCGACGAATACTGAGGATCTAGATTTCACTCCGCAAGTTTCCTAGGAAAGAACAGATAGGCAAGATGCCACAAGTATTTGAAGTTGTAAAGTTAGTTAGTTCTTTTATGTTTTAAAGAATAAGTAGCAAAGCTAAAACAGTTTAAAGTTAAAGCAATAAGAGTTTGAGTTATTCTTTATTCTTTTCAAGGATGTATTAAACCTTTATAGAATTAGCAATAAAAGTTAAAGCATTCGTTTCCAATGTGAGAATTCCATAATTCGCCAACAATAGTTTATGTTTATGTCATAGAACTTTTAATTTTATTTTGAGGACAGGTGTGTTGTGGATATTTAGGATTGTTATTAACATTCTTTTGAGGAATAGAGTTAGATCTAGATCATTGATTATCCAAAGGATCAAGAGTTTATTTTGGGCACGCAAAGAGAATGTTTTCTTCTTTTATTCTGCCTTATTATTCGTGATGATTGAATTTGTTCCTTGTTTCTCAGTTGAATGTCATGTATGCGAATATCATTCATAAATGATTGTTTATGTATGTGAATTCTGGATGCTGGTGTGATATTACATTGCTAGGATAATGTTAAGTGAAGTTTCGAACGTAAAATAGAATATATTACTTACAGGTCGCGCTTTAGGATGGCCAACAATAATGACTTAGTTGCTGCTATTCGCCTCTTGGCGGAAAAGCTTACCCAAGAGAGAACTGAGCGTCCCGATTTTGCTGGGGACATGTTTGAGAGACTAGCCAAAGTTAAGTCACCATACTTTAAGGGGGAAACTGATCTTACTTTTTAGAGAACTAGGTTAGAGAGTTTGAGAAATTGTTTGAGGCTGTGAATTGTCCTTAGAATATGAGAGTGGGTCAAGTTGTCATGTATTTGAAAGACGAAGCTGATTTATAGTGGAAAGAGAATAGAGTTAGTCTTAGCACTGCTGAGATATTCAATTAGGATTCAATTGTTACTGCCTTAAGGGAAATTTTTACCCTACCTTTTATGAGAAAGAAAAAAGTTTAGGAATTCGTAAACCTTAGTATGGGGAGCATGACCATTGCCGATTACTATAGCAAATTTATAGCACTGTCGTAGTTTGCACCTGAGGTTGTAGCCACATAGGAGCTAAAGGCTCTGAGGTTTAAGAAAGGTTTGACTGAGGAGATCCAATTAGGATTAGGTGGGGAAACCTTTACATCTTTGGATATTGTGTATGTGAAAGCTGCTCATATTTATGGTTTGCAGTCTAGAAGGGACAAGAAAAATATTGTTCTTGGGAGAAAAGAAAAATGTGTAATGCTGGGGAAAACCAAGGGAATTTCAAGAGGAATATGAATGAAAATGGGAATGGGAATGGATATGGAAACTTTCAAGGAAGGAACAAACAGGGGCACAACAATAGGAACCAATCGGAGAAGGTGTATCACTGTAAGATGTGCAATAACAACCATCCTGGTAGGAATTGTAAGGGAGAATTAATGAACGGTAACTATTGTTAGAAAAAGAGGCATAGGAAGTATGAGTGCTTTACTAAACGGAAAAAGGAACAAAATGGTAATGAGAGTGCTAACCAGGTGAAGTCGGGATTTAACCAGTCAAGAAATTAGAGTTTGAAGCCTATAGGGTCGCAAGACAGCCAAGGAAACCTCCATAAGTATGTTAATTAGAATAACAACCATAACAAGGCCCCGGGTAAACTGTCTGTGATAAGTCGAAATGAAGCTGAACAACCTGTTGACTTAGTTTCTGTTACTATTCTATTAACTCTGTGCTAGTTAGAAAGTTATGTGATTCAGGGAAAGCTTATTCTTTTGTTTCGTCATCTCTTATTAAGAGTCTGAAGTTAGTAGATTTTGAATGATTGATTTACCTGTTATTAGGCCTACTGGTGTAACCATAAGGTGTATAAGATTATTTAAGAACTTGCCTTTGAAGATAAAAGATTGTGTTTTCCCTTCTGATTTGATAAAAGTTTAATCTGAGGGACCTGGATGTAATTCTGGGGATGGACTGGCTAAGTTTGTACAAGGCTAAGGTAGACTGTGAAATGCAGAAAGTAAGTTTAAGGAACCCTATTGAAAGGTTGAGCTCATGTAGATGTTTTGAGAAGTCCAAGAACCTTAGTTATTTCTGTAATGCAAGTGAGGAAATTGATGAATAGAGAGTGTGAACGATTTTTCTGTAGTGTGTTAGAGGTGAGTAAAGAAGTTGAAGTTAAAATTGAGGATGTTGCCATTGTGAGTGGATTCATTGATGTGTTTCCGAGCGAAATTGCAAGTATGTTACCAGCTAGAGCATTTGAGTTCTCTACAGAGTTAAATCCTGAAACGACACCTATAAATTATCTAATTAGGACACAATTGCAAGAGTTGTTTCGTTAAGGAGTATGTTAGGCCTAGTGCGTCACCGTGAGGAGCTCCTGTGTTGTTTATTAAGGAGAAAGATAAGAGTATCGAATTATGCATTGATTTTAGGAAATTAATCACCATCAAGAACATGTATCCTTTGCATAGGAGAGATGAAATATTGGATCAATTGAATTGGGCGAGTGTGTTCTCGAAGATTGGTTTGTGTTCGAAGTATCACCAATTAAGGATAGCTGATAAGGGCCTAAGACCTCATTAGGACTCGTTATTGTCATTATGGGTTTAGAATAATGTCTTTTGGGTTAAACAATGCACCTGCCATAATTATGGATGTGATGAATAAGATTTTCCACGAATTCCGAATTAAGTTCGTTATTATATTGATGATATCCTGATTTATTCAAGGAATGAGAAAGAGCATGTCAAACACTTGGGAATTATATTGGAGACGCTTAGAAAGAATTTATTTTATATGAATTAAGTATACGGATCTTGAAGTCATGTGTGTATAAGTAACATCGACGGAAAAGTGACGACTAAATTGATTGAAAACTACGTTACTTAAGGGAATAAAATTAAGAGAAGATTCGAGTGGTCCAGGATCGTTAGAAATCATTTGTTGTCTTGAAAAGATGAAAATGTATGAATTGGTGGAAGTGCTAAGAGTTAAGACCAAGAGTTATGACATAAGGAGGTTTGGTAAAAAGGAAAAGTTGACCAGAAAGAGTCTCTGTAGATCCTGCTAAGATTCAAGATGTGAGTGAGTGACCTACTCCAAAGAACGTGTCCGATATTTGAAGTTCTCTAAGCCTAGACGACTATTATAGGAAGTTGTGAAAGACTTTTCGAAGTAAGCAAAACCAATGACCAACTTGATGAAAAAGGAATCGAATTTCAAGTGAAGTGAGAAATGTGAGGAAGCTTTCTAGATTTAGCTGTTGTCGCGTCAATTGAAACCTTATAAGGCTAATTACCAAACCCATGACTTAGAGATAACTGTTATGGTGTTATCTACGAATATTTGGAGACATTACCTTTATAGGGCAACTTGTAAGATCCTTACCGAGAACAAAAGTCCGAAATTTTGGCAATAAGGTCCAGTTGAATCTTGGGGACGACATTGAAATGAGTATTTATTTCCACCCTGCAACCGATAGACAGACTGAGATTACTAACGGAATATATGTTGAGATCCTGTGTTATTGACTTTAAGGGTAATTGGGAAGACCAACTAGAGTGATTGAATTTCTTGCAACAATAGTTACTATGCGAGCTTTAAGATGGAACATGTTGAGGCATTGTGTGGAAAGAAGTGTAGAAATCCCACTTGCTATGATTTTAATGGAAATATAGCTGTGGGGGCATGATTCGTTGAAGTAGAAATATCCAAAGTCATTCCCTGGGGTGAGTTACGAGGGCGTAACTCGTTTTCTTTAAGGGGGTAGAATGCGATAGAAATTCGCGCTTTTTACCTATTTTATGGAATTTTTATGCATTTTATTGCTTATTTTAGCAAATTTTACAAGTTAATGCAAAGCAAATAGATTCTCCGCATAAGAAAAGGTGTTCATGAGTAACACAAATAGCTTTGAGTTGGCAAAAGAGTGCACATCGGTGGCACAAGTACTTATCTAGTAAGAATAAGTTAAAAGCTTTTGGGAAAAATGCGGGAAATTTCGTGTCAAGTTTCGGGACGAAACTTCTATTAAAGGGGTAGATTGTAATCCCCCGTAAATTTATAAATTTTATTAAATATATTTTAACGTATATTATTTATAATTAAATAGAATTTATGAAGTTTAGTAATAAATATATATTTAACGTAATTTATTTTATACGTTCTAAATATTTCAACGTTTTATGAAATCAAGAGTAATTTTAGAATTTTACGTTGAAAAGAAATCGAATTACGAAAACCGATTGAATTTAGAAAACGATCCTAATTGATTTTGGATTGAAATCCTAATTCTAAGCCCACTTGGAAAAGCCCAAACTATAAGACCCAAAACTCTTCCTCCCTACTCCTATTGTACGTAAAAAAAAAAACAAAAACAAGAAAAAAAATAAATTACAAACACTCCCTCCATCAAATTCACGTGAACTAGAAAACCCTTAACCCTCCTTCCTTCAACTTCACGTGAACCCTCAAAACTCCACCCCAGCCGCCGGCAGCCGTCACCACAAGCCGCACCACCGCTGCTCTCCTCCGACGCCCGGCTTCCTCCTTCGTCCGGTAATCCTTCCACCTCCTCTTCTCTTTCGTTTTCTTTCTTTCGATTTGCCCTCCTTATTCATGGGTTCTGTTTTGCGTGTTCCTCTCGCACACCACCACCACCTGGTCGCCGCTACTACGCCACCACCTTGCCGCGCCGTTGAGACGCCTCCATGCTTGCTGCGCCGGTAATCTCTTATTCCTCCTCCCTCTCTTGCTTCATTCTTTCTCTTGTTCGTTTTCTACAACCTTACTCGGTTGTTTATGCGTTCGCAGCCACCAGCGCACCTCCGTGTGCAACCCTGCCGCCCAGCCGCGCCTCCAGCCGCGCCTCCAGCCATGCCTTCGTCCTTCCTCTCTCCTAACTTTTGGTTATTTCCTTAAACCCTAAACTAAATAATGAATTTAATTACGTTTTAATAATTTAATTATGTTTCTTGAATTAAAATTATAACTTTTATGATTTGATTATGAATTTCAAGAATTATATGTTTGCATAATTAAATTATTAATTTTCAGATTATATAAATGCATTGAAATATTGATTTTTAATTATTTAAAGTATGAATTTTAAGGTTTTTAATAATTTTAAATCATGGTAGGATGTTTAGGAATTATTAAAGTTATTGTTTTTATGATTTCAAACATGTTAATTATGTTTTGGAGCAGTTTGAAAGTAGTTATATTGCTGGAAATTAAAGTATGATGTTTGCGAAGAGTTTTCAACGAATTTCAATCATTGATTCAATAATTATTATGCTAGGAAATCAAATACTCAAGTTTTGATGTTGGGGAATGTTCTAAGTATATTTAGGATGTATTTGGAATGCTTTATTATGGTTGCGAATGATTAGAAATTGATTGGGATTATTTGTTGGTTGTTTTAGGCGGAGAATTTTCTTTAGGCGATATTTGAAAGTGTTAAAGTGGCCTATTAGTTGTTTATACAAGGTACGTACATACCTGTGTGCTTGGAATGTGTGCTAATTGTTGAAACCATGTTGAATTGTTGATGAACTTGGTTATGTTAATGTTGTTGATGAACTTAGTCAGATTGAAATTGCATGTTTGATACTGTGGGATGAACATATTAAACTTATATTGCATTATGAGAATTGTAACATGTTAGTATGGATGATTGATACAAACATGTTGGTTGGGAACACTAGATTATTCTATATGTTGGTTTGGATCGATTGATTATTGTTCCCTTCTTAGCTTTTCACTACTTTATGAGGGCGGTGGACCTTGTTTAGTAAGTTGAAACTTTATACCCATATACAGGGTTGATCATGGTTAAAGGAAAGGTTGGGTAAATTGGAATGAGTCTTGATTGATGCCTTTATGATCACTTACTTAATTTCAAGATAAAAACAGTTGTGAACGAATGTGGATTGTATGCCTTATGTGGTTGTTGAGTCATAACAGAGTCTCAATTTGTAAATCATGTAAAGTGAAACTGAGTAGCAATAGCTTTAGACTGTGCACGTCTAAAGTGACGGACAAACAGGAGTTGGGGTTCATGGTGGTAGCCCATGGCCTTTTCTGGGACCGGATTGATCACCGTGTTCTATTTTTATTTAAACGTTCCTCGATATCGCAGGTCACTGAGGTTACGGAGTCGCGCCCGTACCTCGTCTTCCTTAGTGAAGACTTCTGGACGGTCAACTCGGTCCATTGTCTATTTCAACTAAAATAATATTATTGCTAAAAGTCTAGCCTAGTCTAGTCTGGTCAAGTATGGTCGTCAAACTATCATGTTTTGTCTGCCCTTGTTTGTGTTCATTAGTATCATGTTAGGGTTGTTCGTGTAATAGAATCATGTTAGGATTATTATTGATTTAGTATGTAGTACTCAGCTTTGCTGATTACGTGCTTTTGCTTGTGCATGTTGATCATGGCTATGCCTTATTGATCCTGTGATGACCCAATCTTTGGTGAGCAGTCTCTAAGGATCAATAAGCATTGTCCATCTGCAGGTTTGAAGATGTTGCATCATTGGGATCGGGAATAGAGAGCTTGTATTTAGTTTTGATTTGCTAAGTTGACTTGGGTTTGTTTAATTGGACTTTAAACTTGTCGTACTATTTACATTTCCTTATTTTCGTTGGTTGATTTTTGGGACTAAACCTGTAATCGATTATTTATAAACCTAAAGTTAGTTTTATGTTTTCCGCTGCAAAATTCTGAATAAGCCGTTACGTTTTCACACGGGCGATAATGCCTTGATAATTCTCTACGTTTTATATTAAAAGGTTATTTTAGAAAAGAGAGAATTGTCGGGGTGTTATACTACTAGAGATCTTAGCTCTGGACAAAAGCGGACTTATACTTACAACCTCAAAAGAGCAGATGAAATTTTTGATTGGCTACTTAGATATAAGAAAATAAAAGTCAATAACAGGAAAATTACTAAAACACCAGAAGAAACAAAAGGGAAGTTTATCTGTAAATGGCATATTGCTTTCACACAATATACTTCTAAATGTCTTAGTTTTAGAAATGATATGCAGTATGCCATCGATAAAGAAGAAATTATGTTTCCCGATAAAGAAGGAAACCAAGTCCATTCGGTCGAAATTGAACAAGAATATTTTTCTTTTGTACCTGATTCTGTTGATGATACTACGTGTGACATGGCTGACCTTGAATTCCCTATGTGTGCACAGGAAATCAATGACATTGCACGGGGTAATGAAATGTTCGATAGGTTGGTGGATGATCGAATACTCATCATGGCTAAACTCGCGGATGTTGAAGGATTCGAGGAGATGTGTAGATGGCATATGACTCCAGCCCACACTACCCACATGTGTCATGCATTCAGAGGGTTTATGGCCAAACAACTGGAAAGGAAAAAGATTAAACTCTCCCATGAAGAGAGTCAAACCCTCAAGATCGAAGAGGTCCTGGTCCAGCGTTAGAAAGCGATAGACAAAGGAAAAAAATTAGAGAGAAAGGAAAACGCCAAATCACATAAAGAGGCGTTAGAGACTCTGCCTCTACAAGCAGCTACAATAGCGGAGTTGAAGAGGTTAAACCGCAACCTATGTCTGCAATGTGCTGATAGGTTACATTACGAGATGGTTAAAATGCAAATCATCCCCATTGATCCAAAGTGGGTACCATATTACCACATGACTCCCCATTTGAAGAGGAGCAGAGATCCATCCCAATGGAACTCGACTATTTTCAGGGGAAGGGGAAGCAAAAGTCAGAATACCAGCAGGAATGCACTAACTTCTCGCCTCATGGTGAATTATGGAAAACTAGTAGTCCTACCTGACATCCCAGTGGTAGCACATGTTGTGCCAAGAAAAACCTCAGGCAAAAAAGCTCTGTTAAGACAGAAAGTAGCTAAAGAAAGGGCACGACTAGTAGCTATTCCTGCTTCAGAATTGCAGGTTTCTCAGATTACTATAAATGAGAAGGCATTGGAAGTAGAAGTGTTGAAGGCTAGCGCACCGGAGGAAGGTGAATTTCAACCAACAAGAGAAGAGCTAGGAAAGGGGTTCAGATCGTGTCAACAAGGAAGAAAAGATGTTGAACGAGATGATTGCTGACATGAGGGTTCCTGAAGCAAATCCTGCAGAAAATGGGGTTAATCAGGCTGAAAGAGATCCAGAATATGAATCCGGAGAAGATCTAGATCTGCTGGTAAATGACTCCGATTGGCTAGACTATGGAGCAGAGCATATGGAGACAGAGCAATGTAACGTGGATATGCTCATGTATTGACGCATTTACATCTGTTTAAGTTGTGGATTTTCCAAGCATTCAACCATGGAGGTACATTTATTCATTAACTAATGATTGTCCAGTTTTTATTATATACTACCTCTCTTTCAAAAAGATCTTTACACTTACTATTTACACGGAGTTTGGTGCAATGTTTGACCGTTAATATTCCAATTCTATAAGACAAAAAATTATAAAAATTAAATATTTATAAAATATATATTGAGACGAATCTAACAAGATATCTTATGATAATTTTTCATACATATAGTAGAGAGAATTTATGGTCAAAATTTTGATTATTGGACACATTTTTCAAAGCGTAAAGAACTTAGTGAAACGGAGGTAGTATCAATCAATGATATTTGCTTAAACTTTGCGTGCTATTTCACTTAAGCCTTTCATTTTGCATTATCTTTGTCATAAAAAAGTGCTTGCGTTTGGTACTTTGGTGATTACTTATAAATTACTCGTTCACTAGCGAGGCCTCTACATAATAAGGTCAGCCGTCGTTTAAGAGCAGTACCCCTAGATACTTTTGTTCGCTTTACAGAACAAGGTATTATTACTTGTTCGTATATAGCGTCAACAATGTAGTTAATTTATTCCTCCCAAATGCTACCTTCAAAAATATTTTATGTAAGAAGCTTGTTAGTTACATTCCCACTTTTGCACAAGATTGAGAAACAGTTTCGAAGAAGTGTCATTATTTTTAGAGATACTGAAGCAACAAAATTGATGCTCAAGGTAAAATTCATGCATATATAGCGAATAAAAGTGACTTCTTATCAAGCAAATAATGATGTGACTTCTTTTTATATTCGACATTTTTTGGAAAGAATTATTGTAATTTGGGACAATAATGCATGTATTCGGATTTAGGATGCAAAAACTTTAAGAAAACTAAAGCATCTAAGAATCTATACTCATTTCTAATCAATAATTGAACCATATACTATATGAATTTCAATTTTGCTCTTATATTTCTCGATTATTACTTTGCATTTCTTAGTTTTCCAGTAGAATTAGGATTAACTTTGTAACCTTATAAATTAACATAACCCTGTAGTCAATCTTCTAACGTCGATCGCCTCCTTTAGGCCCTGTTCTTTTTTTGCTTAATTTCACTTTCAGGACTTATTTGGCAGTTCAATTAAGTTCAGTTTAGTTTAGTTCAGTTCAGGAGCATTCAGTTCAGTTTAGTTCAGTTCAGTTCAGGAGCATTCAGTTTAGTTCAAGAGCATTAAGTTCAGTTCAGTTCAGTTTAATTCAATTTAATTTAACTTAATAATAATAATAATAGTAATAGTATTATTATTATTATTATTATTATTATTATTATTACTTATATTATTATTTATATTATTGTATTACTTATTATTTATATTTATATTATTATATTATTATATTACTTATTATTTATATTTATATTTATATTATTATATTATCTATTATCTATTATTTATATTTATATTTATATTATTATATTACTTATTATTATTATTATTATCATTATTATTTATAACTAATTATTTATTAATAATTAATATAATTTATTATTTTTTTTATTAATTAGTTACGGATTATTAGTTATTAATTATTTAGTTATTACTCCGTAGTTATTAAATATGAATTATTAATATTTATCATTTATTGTAATTATTTATTAATCAATTACAGATTATTATTATTTATTATATAGTTATTAATTAATAATTATTCTTTAGAAATATAGTTAACATTTTTTATTATTATTATTTATTTATTATTAATTATTATTTATTAATTATTTATTAATTATTTGTTATTTATTATTTATCATTTATTATTTATTATTTATGATTTATTATTTTATTATTTATGATTTATTATTCATTACTTATTATTTATTTCGGTAATATATTATGTTAAGTTCAGTTCAGTTCAGAGCATTCAGTTCAGTTTAGTTCAGGAGCATTCAGTTCAGTTCAGCTCTAAAGAACAGGGTCTTACTCACGACTTAGCTAGGCATCACGTCGATACCTGTGAAGTGTGAACAAGACAATACCTGGCGATAATCAAATGACAAGCGGTTACGACATCAATACAGAAAGTAGCATAACATATTCCAATGTAGATACAGTAATGACATGCATTTTAAAATGGATGATCATCCACTTAAGCAACATAATGAAATATCCGTCTTGGAATAAATGATTACAAGAGGCCAAACCATGATGTAAAAAATGGTCGTATGCTACCTATAAATAAATAGAGTTATATGAAAAAAGATAAATTAGATGTTGATGTCCTTACTCGGCACTAGTTGAGATAACCTCATATTCCACAATATATGAATTATTTAGGTAAATCGAATGTTTTGATAACGGATATGCACTCTAGATGCTAAATTGTCTACCCATATAGAAAAACCAAATATTCGTATACCTTTAATGTATCCTCTATTATATTTAATTTCATCAAATTTTCGAGGTGTCAGTCATATAACTATGATTCGTTTTTCTCTATAAGTTTTTATATACATCTGAAATTATGATTTTATGTCGCTGATTATTAATATGTTATTACCTATAATCATCTGAAAGGACGATTTAAGTGCGCAAGTGACAATAAAGGACTAAAAAAAACCAAATATAGGTCATAAATTAAAGAACCCACATCATCTGCTGAGTTTAAATGCACAATTAAGAAGATGATAATATAGTAAGTGTTAGATGGTAGCTAGGCTGTAAAGAGATATTTAGTGACAAGTGATCTGTAGACGACACTTCTTACAATTTTATGGCAACATCAATCAGCATTGCTAATGAGTTCCCATAGTGGTTGCACCTTATCTAACCCAACCACCTTTTCTCCTAATTCCCTTTGAAGAAAAGAGCAACTATCTTTTCTTTTCGTTTTTTTTATTTTACAGTCAGCAAGCACTTTTTTTTGTTGATTATAAATAATTTGTCATTAAATCAACTACAAATAAGGTAAAAGGAGATACCAACCTTATTTGAAAAAGAAAAAGAACGGTTTTAAAGATATATGTTGACAATTACACTTACAACTGATCTACTTCTTTATTTACTTAATTTTAATTAAACTTACTTGAATTTATCTTCATTTATTTTAGTTGTAATTTGGTCTTAATACATGTCACACCCAAGATTAATTGTTAAATGATTACAATCAACATCTCTTGAAAGTTAGGGTGAAACAACAATCTCAGCTTAGGTATACGGTATAATCAACAAAATACCTTAGCTTTGAACATCGTCTATGTATTCATATTGATGACTATGATGGTGTTAGTTCAAAAAACACAAACTTTTAAACTTGGCTAATTATATAACGTAATTGTACAACCTATTAGTTACACCTTATATATGGTACACTCGAAGCTACTTCTTTGCCTTTGTGGGCATATCTTGCGAACACGTGGGCTACAACCTTTGTTGTGAGGTGAAAATCTTCATCATTATCACTACAAGAAATTGTACTATTAACGACGGGAAATCCCGTCTCTAAAGGTCAATAATTATTGACTAACGACGGGATTTTCCGTCGCGAACCCGTCATAAAAGGTGGCCGTCGTTAATCCGTCGTAAAAGACATTTGCGGCGGTTGTTCCCGTCTTTGTTGGGTTATTATCTCCGTCGCAAAAGTCCCTTTTATGACGGGATCTTTACCCGTCGTTATGAGGCTGTCATAAAAGATACAAATTTTTAGACTTGGCTAATTATATAGTGCATGATAAAGCTTGATAAACCATTATTAAATGTTCTTTTACATGAATTATAAGTGGGCAGTGGAAATCATAGTCATAGGCAAACATGATTATACTTTTTGATAAAAATCATAGAAATAATTGTGGATTTGGTGCAAAGGTTAATTGCATATTCTAATCAAGATAGACTTATTATAATTTGAAGGAGAAAGTTCCAAGCATTGGGAGTTGTCAGTTGAATGTAGCATTAACAGTAACCAAAACACTTTGGGTATCACATGCGAATTCATCACAATTCACATGATCAAATTGGCGAATAATAATAACAACACCAACTATAAAATTAATTTAAAATCTTATTTAATTTTGTATAAACAAAATTAAAAGTGGTGGGGGCTATAAACCATAAACCATATTGTACAAGGCATCTATAATTGACTAAGCTTAGCTTGCATAACAGTTTGGCCCATTTTTTGTCTTTGTAATGTCCCTTTCTCTTGTTTAGATTAGTGCAACTTATTACTCCTGTTTTTTCTGTCTTTTGCATCTACTATATTGTGCATAATCACGCAATTATAGCAGCGTAAGTGTAACCCATCAATCCATCATATACAGAGATGATGAATTAATCTAAGGCGTCTAAATTAAACAGAATTAGAATGTGTTCTCTTCACCTTATGAAATTGTTGTTACATATTACTAGTAACAAGTAGTAACCATGAATCTCACAACCATTGTTTGATACTCCATTCTTGACATACACAATGATATTTTAGACTCCTTTGTCCACCAGCCATAACTTAAAGTAAAGTTAATCATCACTTGCTCGACCAGAAAAATATGCAGGCCGGTTTGAACACTACCCGAGCCCAGCCCCAAACTCTCTTTGGCCCGTAAATCACGTCTTAGTTGACAATTTTAACATTAATATTTGTGTTAAAGCTCGGCCCAACGCGAAATTTGATCAACTTTATCTTAAAGATAGATTAACATCATTTTGTACGTTCCACCTACATCCTATTAACAAGGAGCGGTAAATAGGACATTTTTGATGTTATGTTATTCATTATTTGAGGGGCCAAATTTAGTATTGTTTTGAACACACTAAATAGTACTCAAACTCAATGATTTATAAAGTCTTTTGGCTCCTTGTATGATTTTTCTAGTAACAAGGTGATTTATTTTATTTATTTACTTTAAATAAAAAGGCAGTACTCCTTACAGGTAAAATCAATGTCCTTTAATATATCCAAATCAAACAAATAATGGCTAGCTATTATACATCATATATCATACATCAATCGCTCACAAAAAGAAAACACCACCTAAACTATCATAAATCACATTTTCTTTACATTTGCATATTAACAATTTACAACCCCACCTTATTGTCCTATCAATTTAAGTAGCCAATTTTAGTTTGGTACCATTTTTGTCCATTTTAGCACAGAATTAAAGTTGATAGCTAATTATTTGTCGATTTTCTTCTATTCATATAATTTCATAACATGCATTGTGTGAGTATTGTAACTGTCATTATTTGTAATTGTACTCAACCAAATCTGATGTCCTGTCATTAATTAGAATTTGATAATATATCCGAGACTACAAATAAACTTATACTATCTATAGTAGTTCGTATTTAATTTGATATACGTTCAACGTGGATGGAACGAATTGTTGTAACTACAGTTAATAACGATTAAAGAAATTAATATAATTGCAACGTCTCGTTAAATTTGGTTATGTGATAACAAGTTAGTATTGACGTTAAATTTGGTTATGTGATAACAAGAAGTATAAGTATAACACATGACATCTCTTTAAAAAAAAGGAATTAACACCTAAAAATATGGAAATTTTGTTTTTTACTACCTAAAAAACTAAAAGTTCTACCACACAAAAATAAACAAAAAAAAAATTAAAACTATTTTTTTACAACCTGAAAATGGAAAAATAGATGAAACTGTTATGTAGTGGGCCACAATAACGGTATTATTTCTGATATTTTCTCTTTTTCCACAATTTCATGTATTTAACTCATTTTTTTCCCCTGCTTCATTTTCTTCCATGAATTTACATAATTTTTCTTCAGTGCGTCTCATGTGTGACCAGTCACACCATCAACTTGATGGTGTGACGCGCGCAACTAATATGGAGAAAGTTATAGACGAGTGTTACTTATACATTGTATTCGTTGTTACTTTTTTTTCTATTTTACTGCAGTTTCTTGAATTTCAGGTTAGAGGTTGCTTGTTTAGACGATCGTTACTTGATACTCTATGCTGGTGTTACTTATACATTGTATTCGTCGTTATTTTTCTTATTTTATTGCAGTTTCATGTAAGGGGTTCCTTGTATAGACTAGTGTTACTTGACTTTCTATGATGATGTTACTTGTACGTTATATCCGCTGTTATTTTCTTGTGTTTACTACATTTTCTTCAATTTCATGTTCGAGGTTCCTTGTATAGACCGGTATTACTTGATCTTTTATGCTGATGTTACTTTTAGTTATTGCATTTCCTTCAATTTCATGTTAGAGGTTCCTTGTATAAATAGGTGTTACTTGGATTACTATGCTGATGTTACTTATACCTTGTATTCTCGGTTACTTTTTTGTTTTATTGAAGTTTCATATAAGAGGTTCCTTGTATAGACCGGTGTTACTTGACTTTTTATGATGATGTTACTTGTACGTTGTATTCGTTGTTATCTTCTTGTGTTTACTACATTTTCTTGAATTTCATGTTAGAGGTTCCTTGTATAGACTGGTGTTACTTGATCTTTTATGTTGATGTTACTTTGAGTTATTGCATTTTCTTCAACTTCATGTTAGAGGTTCCTTGTATAAATTGATTTTACTTAAATTTCTATGCTGATGTTACTTATACCTTGTATTCGCAGTTACTTTTTTTGTTTTATTGCGTTTTCTCAATTACATGTTAGAGTTTCCTTGTATATATTGATGTTACTTTATTTTCTATGTTGATGTTACTTTATTTTCTATACTCATGTTACTTTATTTTCTATGCCGATGTTACTTTGTTTTATGCCTTTAAACGCAGTGGGTTTATTTTTAAGTGTGAACATGTCACACCATCAAGTTGATGGTGTGGCTGGTCTCATATAAGATTTGAGGATTTTTCTTCCAAATAATTCACAAAATTGACAAATTTCAATGGTAGTAAGAGAGAAGGGTGAAGGAGTTAAAGAAAATTGCAGAGGGGAGTGCATAAAAATGGAAGAACATACTAGATGCACCCGGGTGCACCGTACACCCTCTCACATTTTCTCTTTACATGTGAGGAGAAAATGTGGTGGTGACCATCAATGGCATAAAAATACCCTTGGGTGCACGGTGCACCCAAGTGTACCAAATAATTTTTTTTTAAAGGAGGGAAATCGAATTACTGGGCCCACATACAATTTCATCAATACAACTTTTAGTTTTTTGATCCTTTCTATATTCCATAATGATGTTCCAATTTAGAATTTTGACACTATCCACAATTGAAGAGAATCTTTTAAATTATTTACAATACATAAGAAAAAAAATATTCATGTGAGATCTTTTGATTCGTTTGAAATAGTACTTTGATAATATCAAAATATTACATTTTTTGTTAATGTAATTAGTGATAGAATGATACAATTATACATTGACAAACGTGAAAAGTGGAAATTGGAACATCGTAGATGGTAAAAAAAAATACGGAGTAATTTTCTATTTTTATAGGTGATAAAAAATAATTTATTCAAAAAATATAACACATGATATTTGGCAAAGGGCTACCTTACATTCAACTATCAACAATTAAGATAAGGTAATAACTTATCGATCAATTATGAAATCCTGCTTACTTGTCATGATAAAAGACGCAAGGAGATAATCTATACCTAGTATTTAAAAAGGAAAACCACATTTTATTAGATGACATGTGTCAACAAATTTTATTAGATGACATGTGTCAACATATTTGATTAGATGACACATGTCATCCATTCTTTCCTCCATCAATTTGGCTTTTATTTTATTTTTTATTTGTTGTTTGATATATTATACAACTTCTATCGCCTCTTGCACTCCATCTCCCTCATACAACATCATTTCACCAATCTATTCATTCAACATTTTTCACTCCATCTTCCCGATTAACACTCAGTATTAATACACTATTTAATTTATGTATTATTTCAACTTTTAAAAGTTACCTTTATTTAAATCATATATTCTCTCTAAAATCACAAGATCAATAAAATTTGAACTTAAAAAAATAAACTAAATAGTAACCACTACACAACCGCTAAAGAACGGGCTCAAAAGCTAGTTATAACTAATTAATTTGACCGATATCTTCCGTATATCACGCTCTTAACTGTTAGAGGACCTGTTTGCTTATTTGATTATTCGTAAACGTGCAAATTTGATCAAGTGAATAAAAATACCCTTGCAGGTACACTGTATGCTTAGCTCTAGGCCTCTAGGTCGTACATGTATCCAAAACCAGATATAATTTCATTAATTTGTATTTAACTTTTAATAATTGCTAAAAAAATTTACTTTTTTTTTGAGGGGTAATAATTGCTACTCCACTTTTGTATGCAGTAGAAGTGAAAAATCTTGCAACTCAGTGAATTTAATTCCTTTAATTCATTGATACATGAAACCATGCATAATATTAGTGTTACACCAACTAAAAGTGAACCAAAATTGATGGATATATAAATGAATGATAAAAAGGGAAGCAATTAAGGTGGTCCAACAATTAAAATCATGGTAGTCAGCCCTAAAGTTTATTTGCAGGATGATCAGTGTGGTAGGGAAGAGTGTGTTCCTGTGATCTCATCTCCAATCAATTTTTTACTACAATACAAAACTCTACTGTCTACCGGAGTAGTGGAGTACTAACATTAAGAAGATCCCAATACATTAGCATATGTAATGTCACATTTTTCTAGGCCTTTTTTTCTTTTTATTTAATAATATTACTCCTTATCATTTAAAATTAAAACTACATACTCAATATCCATACTCAATAACTAAGTAATATGGAGTATGTCTTTTGTTGTTGGTTTCTTAAAATAATAATAATAATAATAATAATAATAATAATAATAATAATTACTCTACTGTTTTCCGACCAGCATACGTGTTGCTCTACTCGTGGGATCGGGGCTGTGATGTGTGTGTTGACTTGACGGGATCATCCCCCTTGACACAATCTGAGTTGTCTGGCTTTGCTCCGGGCCGGGTTGTGACTGATGCGACTATTCGGAAGCGGGTCAAGTACGAAGCACGTTGCAGGGCCATTGGTTATGGCTTTCTTCCGTTTTCTTTCTCTTCTTTGGGGGAGCTGGATAAAGATGTTATTGCGTCGCTGAAACGGATTCAGGAGTTTTCTAGGGCACAAGACATTGGGGCTCGTGCTGCTGCTCATATTTTCACCAGGATAGGCTTTGCTATAGCCAGAGGAGTGGGGGCCCAGATTGTATCTCGGCTTCTCACTAATTATTTGTAAAATATTTGACATTGTTAACATTTGATTTATATAATAATAATAATAATAATAATAATAATAATAATAATAATAATAATAATAATAATAATAATTACTCTACTATTTGCATGTTGTTCTTTTACAAGGTCTACAATACTCCTAGGGAGACACCTGATAGAATATAAAACTAATCTTGGGGCTTCAACCATCAGCTTAAGCTTTTGGTTGAGTTGGTCATTTGACATGGTATCAGAGCCAGCGTGACGCAAAGGTCACGGGTTCAAATCTCATCCACCCCTCCTTTCAAAGTGGAATATTTCGCGTTGGGTATGAGGAGACCTATGTTGCATCCACACTTCAAGCCCAAAAGGCTTTCATGTGAGGGGGCGTGATAGAGTATAAAACTAATTATGGGGCTTCAACCATCAGCTTAAGCTTTTGGTTGAGTTGGTCCTTTAACAACACCCTTTACTAAGGAGGAGATTCATGAAGTTCGAGGCAAGTGGGCTACTTACTTTACTGATAGTGAAATACCCCAAATTGTTTGTAAGTAGAGAAAGTTAGTACTCCCCTCGTTTCTTTTTGTTCTTTACGTTTTTTTTATTTGGTGTCTCAAAATGTTTTTTACATTTCCTTTTACATTATCACATAAATGCTTTAATATTCTATCAAAATTTGTGTCAAATGATTATTTTAACCAATTAAAATTCATTGGGTCATTTTATCTCTCACACTTTTTTATTGGGACATTATATTTTTTTTCTCACTTTTTCAATATCAGATTTTTGATAAGAGTGAAAACATTATAAATAAACGTAATTTTCCTTGTTTAAATAAAAAAGTAGAGGAATCTCGCTACACATTAATTAGTCGTTAATAAGTGTGCAAAATGCCAAACTTAAAAAACAAAAGTAAATAGAGGCAGTAGCTACTCCCTCTGCATTTTATTAGGAGTCACACTTACCACTACCGACCGTTTATTAGGAGTCACACTTTCATTTTTATTAATTTTTCTACCCCGTCGTCTAATTAAATCATATATCTAATTTCTATGGCACGTCACCACATTAAACAATTAATTTCTTAAGTCCCTCACTCCATCCCTCCAAAAATTTTGGTCTCCACTTGTTTTACTTGATTAAAATATTTACCCCAACCACACTTGCTTTGTTATCATTCAACTATTTTTCCTTAACACCCATGCCCTGCCATGTGTGACTCTTACTCAAATACGAAGGGAGTACATGTGACTCTAATATTACTTTGTCATTTCTTACTTTAATTAAATTTAATTTTATAATAAATAAAAATAACAAAAGACTAATATGGTGGGAGCTCAACTTGTTTCTAGTCTCCCATCCAACTTTATGTAAAATATTTACACATTTTTATTACAATAATAATAATAAAGAAAATTGATATTAATACGGAGTAATAATAAAAATAAAAATATATTCTCGTGTTTGAGTTTATTTATTTATTTTATAAACGATAAAGAGAAGTGCCCTTATCATTTCATGGCTCATCCCACAATTCGACCCGACCTAAATATATTACGGGCTTGAACAATCATAAAAACTAGAGTTTGGCCCCAAAAACCAAAAAAACCGGCTTCCCATCATCATGGATTTGGGTTAAATTTTGGCCCGACCCTGATTTTGATGACCTCTTGTCCTCAACTAACATTCAGCTCTTAATTTTTCAGTTTAGGTGGGTTGTTTTTTTTTTTTTTTGGTGCAAATGAGGTGGGTTGTTTTGGGGTGGCCTCGAGAAGTTGCAAAAAAAAAAGTAGAATTAGGTAAATGAAAGCAACTAAAAGGAGAGCGGCCAAAACCCAAACGGCATGTGATATCCCAACAATATAAGCTAAAAACCATGTGATAGAAGTGAGATAACACCATCCTTTCACAGTTTCTCACTTACACACCCTCAGTCCCTAGTCCCCCACCCTCCTCTCGCCTCTGGAGTATAATTAATTTAATTTAACAAATAAAATAAATAAATAAATAAATAAAAATATGTTGGAATTGTGAATTTGCTGTTATAGTAATTTGTTTTGACATAGGTTTAACAAAACTCCAAATTCCCATGTCTTTTCTATATGGACCTCGACGTACTACGGAGTATTATTATTACAACTCAGACTTTCTTCCCAATAATAATAAAATAAAGTCGTAAAGATAAACACCAATATTTTTTTACACCCTTCATCCGGCATATATGCCAAAGTTAGTGGGACAACATTATTAAGGTGTCAACTTGATGCTTTCCTTTCTTTCGATCATTTTACTTTCTTTAGGGTTGGGATTCTCTCCTTCAATTTCTGGCTATTGGATTCTGATAGACCGTGAGGAAGGACATGTTGCTATGTGGTACATCACACAAGTCTTGATCATGGCCTCATGGGGTCCTATGTTCGAGGCTTATGTCCGGAGTAACCGAGTTAGTAACTAAATGGTATGCATGGGTGGCCGGGTGGGGACCACAGGGTCGTATGAGATAACTCGCGGTAATTTTTATAGTACTCTCTCCCTATTTTTTTTGTGAGTCACATGTTGATCGGCTCAATTATTAATGACAAATAATAGTCAAGCTCGTATATTCTCATTAATTCAGTAATTCTCAATATATATATATATATATATATATATATATATATATATATATATATATATATATATATATATAAAAAGAAGGCTTAGGTAACTTCGTTATAATATTAACAATACTAGTCTTATTATTACATTTCAACCCAAATAACATTGGAACATTTATAAAATGCCTTAAGACTTTTCTCTTGTTCAACACCCTATAAGACGTTTTTCACGTCCACTTTTGACTTGACCATTCTCTATTCTCATCATCATCATCATCACCAAGCTCCGCGAAACACCATTTGCCACCTAAATCAATTAACATTACTTTCAGTAAATCGAATTCTTCATATTTAATCGAATTACACGAATTAATTCTCATTAAAAAGGTGCAAAAGTAAAAGACCAACAATCAATTTTGCAAGTCTGATCACAGTATAATAACATGAAATTTAATTAAAAAAATTACCTGACCTCCCATCATCATCAGAAGAATACTGCAGCAACTGCTCCAACAACCTCTTCGCCGACCGCAATGTTAGCTTCCCCGAACAAAGCTCACTGATGGACAAAACCACGCCAGAGGCAGCCGTCTCCACGATGTCAGAAACATCAACAACAAAGAAGTTCATAGAGCTTGGAAGGCCCAAAGCAGCAGTTGTTTGGCCAAGGAGCTGATGGCTCTCATTCAAGGTTTTACCTATAAATGACCAACAATTAATTTTGCAAGTTCAATCAATTTCTAATAACTGACACTTCAAAATCACAGCACGAAAGGAATTAAGATCCTTATAAATCATATCGAAATCATTATTTTTAGAAAATTCGAAAATAAAAAGAAAATCAACCTTAATAAAACGTTTGGTAGACGGTCATCAATTATTATTGTCACCATACATTACGACCTACCAAACAGGCGGTAAAAGTCAGTTAAATGTCGGAAAGTTAGTTGTTAACTTCTAACATTGCCAAGCTAATTCTTTTAGCTTGTGTGATTGTTGGTGTATAACACCCATTTCAGAATAAAAGGCGTTATTCTTGTATAGTTGTATGTATCTTTGTATGTTTCATAACGTATTACAGTATTATTTCACAAAGTAGTACAAACTATATATAGAGGTCTGTAGTTTGTACTACTAATTTCAGCGCAATTAGGCGCAAATGAAATCCCAGTAAAAATGCCAGTAAAATTCTTACAGGTATAGCATCATCTCGGAAATCTTCAGAAGTGAATTCCACATTAGGGATGATTGATTCCAGAAGATGGTGCGGCACTCCTTCAACACAAAAACTCCATCTCAGAAAAAAAAAAAATAGGAGAGAGAAATTAAAGCGGGAAACTAGAGAGAGGAAGAGATAGAAATTGCCTTTTTTCAGGGAGAATGAATTTGTTAGTGATAACATCAAGATATGGTGGACTTGCTATGCCCCACCGTAAGCCCACTAGTACGGTGATCGGCGTGATTGCCCATAAGCATGTAAGCATTAAGCTAAGTTGGTTATAAATTTTAGAAAATTCATAGAGAATTAGAGATTGTTATCAATTCATCATCGGCCCTTCGCTGGGCTACAACTTCACCATTTTCGTTCTCATACTTTTAATCAATTATCCATAACAAATTAACAATGCATAATCTCATGAATCACAATTCTATAAGTTAATATAGAAAAAAAAATAGTTCAAAGAACAGGAGTAGCATTAGCAATCATTTTTCCAAAGCAATAGTTCAAAGAACAGGCGTACTTTGCTTCAGTTATTGACACTTAAACTTACCCCATACCATTAATTATTCAAGCAACGAAACAAAGAAAAAAGATGAATGATAAAAGGCAATGCAAGCAAGATTTTTTTACCAAGATAAAGGTGCAAACCTTTGAAACCATTGTTCCACCACCTGCTTCAACTTGTCGGAACTTTGGGGTATTCCAAAATGCACAAACCAAAAGAGTGCAATTGGAATTCCAGTCCTGCTGATATTCTGCCCCCATTTCTAAAGCATGTGGCCGCAATATACCTCGCTCGGGGTTTACAAAGTCTGACAGCGCAAAAACTACCCCTTCTTGTCCATATTACATCGAAATTATTCAATTGCAACCAAATTTATCCCCAATTAATAATTGAAAAAAAAAACCCTATAATTAATTTCTTTTTTAATTAAATCAAATTATAAAAATAAAAAAATGTTACTAACCTTGCAAGAGTTGCAACGATCACCAACTCCAAACCAGAAGAAAAAAAAAGCTGAACAATCAATCAACCCACATAACTCAATTCAGAAAAAGATAATTGAAATGAATTTTTTCAAGAACAATCAAAGCAATTCACCAATTTTGTGCTTGGAAGGCATCGATTTCCATAGGTCGCGGAATTTCCATGGCAGAACTACATGCTTGAAAATAATCACAAAACGAAAATAAATTATCAGCACCTAATTAAAAATCCTAATAATTATGAAAATAGAAAGAAAAAAAATCCCCAAATCTTTAGAGATTCCTCTGTTAGGGTTTTGAGCTCTACATCTATGTCCAAATTACCGAAAGAAAACCTATCACCCACAAACAACTCCAAATTAAGAACATACCATTAGGCAAATTATCCCGCATTAGGCAAATTCCCATCACTCAATAATCAAATTACACGAAAACCCAGATCAGATTAACTCCATTTTTAACCAAAATAAGAACAATCAATAAAAAACAACGACATTCAAAGATGAAACGGGTATTTGCAGGATCATAAGGGTTACTACTTAACCAAAATTAAATGAATATGAAAATGTAATTTCATAAATATGAAATGGTTAACCAATTGTTTTAAACATAGATCCTACAAGTGTTATAAAACAAAACTAAGAAAATCAAAGTCATTCTCCAATATGCTTGATTCCATGGTTGTTACATGTGCGTTGTGCTTCACTTGTGGAAAAGGTTTAGTCAAGAGATCAACGACATTGTTGTCCATTCCATCCTTGCATATCTCTATTTCTTTCCTTTCAACGGTTTCTCGAAGTACGTGAAATAGTCGTAATACATGTTTGACTTTTTCGCGGCTCCTAGGCTCTTTTTCCTAGGCAATGACTCCACTATTATCACAATACAAATCCGTTGGCCCCATTATGGAGGGGACAACCTCAAGTTCTTTCGATGAAATACCGAATCCAAAAAGCTTCCATTGCTGCTTCTAAGCCAGCAATGTACTCGACTTCAGTTGTACAATCCGCAATAGTGGCCGCAAGGATCTTGAAGTGTCATACAATTAATTATGGCCGCGGACGCATACGAAAAACGTGGTTGCCAACCCACTGATAGGATACATTGCTCCAGCTATTTGTTCCAATCACTTGATCTTACTGAATAAATTATTCTGTAATTAATCTGAACCCTGTATTAGACTAATGCACCTTGGGTGAAGGACACATTACCTTCACTTACCACTCGTAGATCCGCTTCCCAATGTTCCTTCTATGGTGCCTGCATAAACTATGAAAGAATATATACCAAGTATGCTAAATCTGGTCGTGTAACTGCCAAATAAATCAAACGCCCAATCGAGCACCTATACTTCTTAGCATCTGTCAGTTCTTCCCCATCTGCCAATGCCAATTTATGATTCTCTCCATCGAAAACCCGCAAGATTTGCACCCAACAATCCAGTCTATGAAATAATATCTAGAGCATATTTTCTCTAGATAGAAAAAATCCATGACTACTACGACCCACCTCCAGCTAGCCCTAAGCATTCACTCAAACATTCTTTAAAATTCTCCAGTGAAAATGTATTATTTCATGCGATAATCATGTTATCCACATAAATAAGCATACTCAATTGTAAAGTACCCTTGGAAAGTGGAAAGAGGGAGTAATCATAATACGATTGTTGAAACTCATATTTCTTAAGGGTCGTAGGCAACTTCTCAAACCAACATAGGGGTGCCTGTTTCAAACCATACAACGATATTCTCATTCTGTATACTTTGTTCGAGTTATTCTTCTGAAAACCATGTGGTATTTTCATGTAAATTTCTTACTCTAAGTTTCCATGAAGAAAAGTATTATGAATGTCCATCTGATGCACCTCCCAATTCAACTGCAATTGCTAGAAAAGTACGATTTGTCGCCATTTTTGCCACTGGAGCGAATGTTTCATTATTATCTATCCCTTCCTCCTGATGATTGCCCATACAGATTAAGCGTGCCTTTAAATGCAACAAATTCTTATCTTCGTCACGCTTCTAAGAATATACACATTTACTTCTTAGTGCTTTCTTTCCTTCCGCCAAATTTTCCAATGTCCAAGTACCCTGATCCTCGAGTCTAACAATCTCACTTTCCATTGTTTCATGCCACCTCTCATGCTGCATTGCATGTTTAAATGTTTTAGGTGTCTTTTCTTCCTGCAATGCTACAATAAATTTTCAGTGTTTCGACAAAAAACATTCATAATTAACAAAATATGTGACAGTATAAGGAGTACCTGAAGACGATGACATTGGTGGACTTTCATAAGTACTACATTTTTTCGTATTGTATGCATCACACTGTCGCACAATTTGGAGGATGGAATTTTTTTTCTCGCTTGCCTCGTCCACTCTGTACTCCTATGACCCTCGTAATTCAAAATGTGACACTTCTCCCCATTCCCCTCTCTCGCATCAGCCCTCTACACCCCATCTCTCTCACTTGCATCAGCTCTCTGCGTTGATTGATGTTCAGTCACTGCATCCATAGGCAGCAGTTGCGCACCTTGGCCCAGCGCTTGACTGAGCGCCTCGCCTAGCTCCTCGGTCGCCTCACTCAAAAGCCTAAGGTGATGCATCCTTTCGCGCCCAACTCTCTACTCAAACAGACTGCAGCGCTTGACTGAGCGCCCGACCCAGTTCCTCATGCGCCTCACAAAGAACCGAAGGCCTTGCAACAGAAGTAACATGCATCTCCCTTGCAGCTCCAACAGCTCACTGCCAGCACGCACATTCATGTGCTCATGCATATTCACTGCTCCCAAACGCCAGTGATCAAACACCTCTTCATCTCTCATTACATGTGCACCAACATCAACATTATCTTGCAAATGAGATATATCATTGGGTAAATCCACAAATGGAAACAATTGTTCATGAAATATCACATCACACGAAACAAAAAATTCTCGTGTCTCTAAGTCGTACAGTTTCCACCTTTTTTTCCCAAATAGATACCCAATAAACACACATTTTCTAATTCTTGAGTCAAATTTATCTCCCTTACTCTGATTTTATGCATATATAACACAAACAACAAAAAACACGGATAGGTGCATATGATGGAAGTTTTCCAAACAATATCTCATACGGGGTTTTATTTTCAAGAATACAGTTAATGAGATAACAAGGAACCATTTCACATTCCCCTCCAAAAAAAATTAGGCAAATTTCCTTGAGGCGTTCAAAATATGTTGATTTTTTCTCTCTACTCTCCCATTTTGTTGTGGCGTTCCAACACACGATGATTCAAACAACATGTTATGCTTAAAAAAATATCCTTGCAAACAATTGAATTTTTGTACCATTGTCACTCCGAACAACCTTGATGATTTTATTAAATTGACATTTTATCATAGCAACAAAATTAAGAAACATCGACTCAACCTCTGTTTTATTTCTAATTAAATAAATCCACACACTCCGTGAAAAATCATCAACGTACAATTGTTAAAGAATATTTTGCTCCGCAAGACGATGTAATTTTATAAGGACCCCATAAATCAATATGAATTAACTCAAACATTCGACTAGCATGATTGTCACTAACTGGGAAACTCTCTCTATATTGCTTTGCACGCGGACATACATCTCAAAATTTATTATTCTTCCTACTAGTATTACTCACAGGAAGGATTAACTGCAATATCTTCTCCGACGGATGCCTCATACGTTGATGCCACAACTCAACCGCACATTGCACTGCTGACACCTTCACTCGCGAAACTGCTCCAAGGAAAAATATAGTCCTTCTTGCCAGTCACCCACGCCAATCACCATCCTCGTCAAATGGTCCTGAATCACACATACTTTGTTAGTAAATTGAGTTGAAAAATTTAATTCGTCACTTCTTTGAGTTACAGAAATTAAATTGCAGTTTAATTTAGGCACAAATAAAACATTGTCAAAGACTAATCCCCCCCGCCTCCAATGTCATAGAACCATATTAATTCAAGTTCGTCGTCTCTCCATCCGGTAACACAACCGGACAATCTCCATACGTGATAATGTTTCTCAATAGTGAAATGTTGCACGTCACGTGATTTGCAACACATGTCAACAATCCTTCTTAAGTCTACATTACCTTGCAATTTGGTTTAGGCTTAGTTAAAATATCCATGATTTGTTGCACTTGATCGCTTGAAACACCAGCCATTCCTTGCGTTATAGTTGTTGTCCCATAAGAATTGTGCGCCTGAATAGAGCTATTGCTCACTATTGAGTTATTGCCTTGCTATGTTGCAAACACAACATTAGCATGTGCAACACCACTCCCTCTGCCTCCTCGTCCTCCGCAGCTACTAGAGCCCCTGCCACCTCGACCAGGCCCTCTGCCACCGCGCTTCTTCTCATCCCACCAATCAGGAAATCCAATCAACTGGTAACAACTCTCATTATGCCCTTCTCGATTACAATGGTTACAAACTTGTCACTTGAATCTGCATATCGGGGCTTAGCCATTGATCCAACCTTGTGACAAATAATATTCAAGCTCGTATATTCTCATTAATTCTCTATATATATATATATATATATATATATATATATATATATATATATATATATATATATATATAGGAAAGCTAATTAGGTAACTCCATATCTCTGGGATATTACAATATTAACAATATTAACATAATATACTCCTACCGTGACGATTAAGGAAGCATATATAATTGAATTTGATTAAGGAAGCATAGTTGAATTTGATATAATAATGATGCAAGTGGTGTAGTTGACAATAAGGAAATATATTTAAAAAAAACGAGTGTAAAAGTTATCAAAAATGGAATTATTATGATTTAAGTGGACTCATGCATAAGAAGGAAAATAAATAATGAACAATTGGGGAGTGGGTGTAAAAGTTACAAAAAATAAAATTGTGACTCCTAAAAAATACGGCCGAAGTAGTAATTGTGACTGCTAAAAAAATACGTAGGAAATACCAAACTAGCACCATTAAAGGGTTCTATGAGTCCAGGATATAATGCTGGATAGTACGTAATTTTCGAGCTTGATGTCCGGAACAACTGTAGGGGACTAGGGGTAGTTTTGTAGTACTACCAGTAAGGGGTTCAATTTCTGCTAGTAGTACATTGAGGATGGGAATCTCGTATGCTTCTCAATCTCGTACTAGTTTTAGAGATACTAGTGGTCGGGGCGCGCGTTGCGCGCCGTATGCTCCGAAATAACTAATTTGGTATCAACTTTATTCTAATGCTCTATATTACTATATATATTTGTACTAATGATAT
Organism: Spinacia oleracea; assembly: GCF_020520425.1. NCBI lineage: Eukaryota > Viridiplantae > Streptophyta > Magnoliopsida > Caryophyllales > Amaranthaceae > Spinacia > Spinacia oleracea. The sequence continues at coordinate 175,733,384 of NC_079490.1, read as the reverse complement.
GAAGAGTGATAAGTTGTACAGCCTTTGATTTAATTCTTACTTCACAATAGCATAGTTTAGGAATAACTAATTTGGTATCAACTTTGTTCTAATATTCTATATATATTTTTACTAATGATATGTAAAGTGACAAGTTGTACCGACTTTGATTTAATTCTTACTTCACAATACATGCTATGTTGTTTGTTTACTATGTTATTATTATTTTTACCTATATATCGAAGTCGGCAGCAGTTTCACGGATATGTGAACAACTTATTGTTGATATGTTTAATCGTGTTTGGGAGATTAGGTAATGGGAGCAATTTAATAATAATAATAATAAGAATTAAATTTAAGAGTAAAATTAAATTTAGTGGGTTTCATTTGATTATAATAATAAGAATTAAATTTAAAGTAAAAAAAATACAGAGAAAATTTACTGTTCATGAGAAAGTAAACCATCTTCTACTTTTTAAGGGTTTATAAAGATTATTTGGTGGTGCGATGGTATCCATTCTTTTGATAAACGTAGACTATTAGTCCCATTCGAATCTAGATAATTAAAGGAAAATATCAAGTGAGATAAGAAAAGCTTATTACTATTATTTTGAAATTATATTGTTTATAGAAATGATAAAGGTGATGCATCATTTGATTTAGGAAAAGAGTTCGTTACGTGCATCTAACGATTTAATCATATTGTCAACAGCCTCATTATACTACATGCTGCGTGCTGCCTGATACCTACATTATGGAGCAGTAGCTATGGCGCAAGTGGTTAATACAATTCCACTTCGAGGAATTGAATTTGAGGTTTTTGTTAAGTAGGCATCGTTTTTATGAGCTTTATTTGGCTGAATTAAATTGATTGAATTGAACTGAGTAGAGCTCAACTTAATAAAGATAAACATGTACATAACTTAATGGAATTGAATGATCGAATATATTACTATATACTACTCCGTAAAAGACACACCATGAATGACACGTGTCATGTTCTGGTGAGTCCTTAGTATTTTTTCCTTTTTTTTGCCGAAAAGATTTCACCATATTTTAAAGAACTTATATTCTTTTTTTTAAAAAAATGTTGTTGCTGCTGCTGCAATAAATAAATAAAGATGAATGTTATAATATAATAATAGTAACTTTTAACATTATAACAAAATAATAAAATAAGATTATTAAAGACAGAGATTAAAACAATGTCGGTCTTTTGAACTGAACTGAATGGAACTGACTCAAGGGGTACTGAACTGAACTGAACGGAACGTAACTAAAATTAAGTCCAAAAGAATAGGACCTTGCATCTCATCCTTCTGAACTCAAAATATCCTGACACAAGGGGAACCAGAAATCTTATTTTTGCATCTTTAGGAGGAAACAAGTAAGAAAAATTACCTATTTTTAAACTAGTTTTTTCAAAAAAATCAAAATTCGTCCACCCCCATTGTTCCTTCCTATATCTTAGTCCACTTGTTAGGTTTGTTACGAGTAGTAGTTTCAAAAGAAGTACTTAGTACTCCGTATTATACAAGTATAAACATAAGATTACTTCTTCTGATCTGTTATAGATAATAGGTCATGTTTATCAATTCCTAAAAAGTAGCTAGAAAAAATCCTTAGAAAATCAAAAAAAGTAAGATGAACGAATTAAAATAGAACACATTACAAACTTACGCGGCAGTAAATTTTTGACTCAACCACATTTCATTTCTAAACCTATTGTCTATTGATAAAAGTAATTTTGGAATTGCATAAAAAGAACCTCACAAAAAGTCCTATATTGATATGAAGTATTAAAGTTATGTTGATTGATTTACCTTACAAGGTTGAAGTGACATAACATCCAACATATATTAAACATTAATGTGGCATATCATCTACATATGCAAAAGAAGAATCGCAACGCGCAAGCATCGCACTAAGCTAGCTAGTTTGTTGAAGAGACCAAGTTATAGGAGATCCAATCCAACAATAAATAATAATTTCAACAACTTGCACTAATTAATTAATTAATTAATGCTCTTTTTCCCAATCAACTTTGAACTAATTTCTTTGATTCATCACTTTGATTGGGAGGAGGATCGGAAGTCTTGCTTTACATATCTTTCATTAATTAGGAAACCTCTCATTAACCCGTGTACCAATATGTTTTACTTTAACCACTTCTTTCTTGCTTTTCTTGTCTTTTCGTGCTCTTTTTCTTCTTTTCTTTTCTTTACCTTAACAGGATATTTTTCTTTTTCTTTTTCTTTTTTTGAAATAGCCACAACCGCAATACAAAAAATATAAATGGGGTAGAGCAGTGGCGGATCTAGGAATTAAGAATTGGGGGTACGAATTCAGACTTGATTTAAAAATTAAAAAAAAAAACTCTCTACAATACGGAGTACTCCATATCATTTTTTGGGCCAAGTAAAACATACTTGTTTATTAATTCATTCCACTATAATTTAATCTTACAGTGTGTACCCATTTCCGGAATGTACTTCGTACATGATTAAGCTAAAATAATAACAATAACACTTATAATAATTTATTAAAGGTTATGTGTTTTTATATATTTGTAATAAATACATACATTTGTAGTAGGATTTTTTTTAAAACTGTAAAACTATTGTTATCAGTAAGTGGAATGAATAACTAAATTTAAGAGACCATGTCTTCAAATATCTAGTCTTTTAGTTTACAAATGAAATTATTAAGCTATAATTCCAGTAATTTAAGAGACCATTAAATTAGTGGTCTCAATTCTAGTAAAAGAACTAGACAGTTATATGCGGTCTTGAGTATATTTAGTAATAGCTAAGAGGCGGGTTCTTTTAATAACCGGTCCCTTAACTGGTTTTTTTTCTTTCTGGGGGTACATTATATGCCTTTGGGTATGGGCACCTCACCTTTTCCCTTCTTTTATTTCCTTCATTTTAACTATAAAACCATACGAGCACATCTTCGACAATTATAGTAAATGTTTAAATCTTCATGCTCACTTTATCTATTGTTCAAAGTAACAAATACGAAGTATATTTGATAAAAGCATTATTATACTTTGTATGTCTCCGTCTTCTTTGTTAAACCTTTAATTTCAAAACTTCGATCTATATATATACTCCTTTCGTTTTAAAATAGTGAATTACTTTCAATTTTATGGTTATTAACTTCAACATTATTTATAATCTTTTTTATTTGATTTAGCGAGTTTTGACTATTAAATTAAACATGACATGATCCACGTTAATGTAGTAGGATAGGTATATTAGGAATTAGGTTATGTGATCCCATTTTGTATTCTTCTGTTTTTTTTCTTTATTCATATGATGTGATATGATCCCATGAATTATGTAGATTTGCTAACGTTCATATTGGAACAAAGAATAGTATTAAGCACAAATTAGAGAGACACTAGGTGGAGTAAAGAGTAGGGTACGTAGGAGAGGGAAACAAAAACATGATTGTTTGAACTTTAGTAATACTCCATTAATTAGTGGTATATTTTCTTATAGTAAAAGTGACATAAATGATCGATGCACTATGCAATTAATTAGTTTGGCTTTTTGAATAGAGGTAACGTTAATTAAGAGTGGGTGTGAAGTCATATGTTAACAACTTGTTTTTGTTGGTTGCTTTCATTGTCTCTTTCAATGAAACCATTCCAAGTGCATCTCATTCTATGTGTATCCACGAGACCTTTTCTCTGTTTGACGATATACGAAGTATGTGTGTTATATATATACACGTGTCCTCGCCTCATTGTGTGGTGGCATCTCATTGGATAGATAGCTAGCTCACCTTCTATGTCTACGACCATACCTAATTAGTGTGGCTAATTAATAGTGTTCGGAAACATGGATATTTTATAATTTATAAGATTTGTCTGATTAAATAGTGGGCTAATCAAGAATAGTGGAATTTTGGATCATTTTTAAACTGGACTACTTTTATAACTAAAATATCAGTTTTGAACACCCAAAAAATTTGAAATAAGGTTGGAAAAAGATGCTCAACTTATCACTTATGGAGTCAGTCGAATAGGTTAGGATGCATATGAATAAATTTATACCATGATAAATAGTCTTGTTAATGTGTATAATCCACATGATTTTATAAACCCAAAGGTTTCATGTATTTCATAAGTAACTTAATTAGTTACCAAAGGTGGAGTTTCTATCCCTTTAATTTCTTACGGAGTATAAACTTAATTTTTCTGTTACGGAGTACTCCGTATAAAGTTTGTTTAACTAAGGACGTATAAATGCTGGTTCATGCACCGTAACGCAGGAACATGTCACCTTACAATGTCAGTATTACATAATTTTGGCAAGCCTAGAGTTTATCAAACAAAAAAACATTATTTGGGAGTGCTTGTTGATATTTAAGTATTTATGAAAGGAGTGGTTTGGTACTTTGGTGTGATTAAAAGACAAGGTGTGATCTAGGGGAGATAATGGCGGTAATGGGGTTGAGTAGAGTATATTCTCTTACCATTTCCTATTTATTTATCCGGGTAACCGGGTCCACCTTATTATTAAACAAACTAAGTCACGATTATACTTTGGTCTTTGGGGTATACAGTATACTCCGTATCATATACGAAGTACAAACAGATTGATATATGACACAATGTTTGCGCTAATCTTATGACATAATATTATTATTATAGTAATAATAATTTAATATAAATCACTTAACTTTTCATGTACCATATCGTATAAGACAAGGATGTATACCATATTTTATAGTAGTATATTTAATAATATAGTACGGTTAATTAGTTAGTTCAATGATGCACATCAATATAATTGGCCTGTTCCATATTTATAGATTATTCATTGTTCTAAAAGTCTGTTACATTTATAGTATATCCTCAAGAATCAATTAATATTAATCAAAGATTGGTTTACATGTCAGATAACTAAATTAATTAATTAGCAATTTTATTATTATATCTATTATGGAGTGTCGTGTACGAGAATTGTTCTAACAATGAATTGAAGCCCTTGAAGGTGTCCACGTGCACCTTCACACTTTAGTACGACTAGAAATTTTGCTATAATTAGGTACTAGACATTGGACGTGCTTCGGCCATTATTTTCCTTTTTTAATGTCATTGTTTTTAAGTGAGATAATTCAAAGCCTATTATTGATAACTGCTGCCTAAATTTCTTAGTTCAATATATATACCATTACATAATTTTATAACCAAATGCAAATTCATTGGATAATTATCAAAGATAAAATGTTATCATCGTTTACTATAGGGCACGCCAATGAGCTCGGTTGTACATTATTTTTGAATTTCGGCACGAGCCCGACACAAGCCCGATCTGCCCGGCCCGTTCCAGGTATAACTTTGTCGATCTACCCGTCTGAGGCGGCACAACTCCAATTGCAAGTAAATAGTTTTTTTTTATGTTGTTGTTACCACCCGGTTCAACCTTATGGTTAATCCAGATTCGGGGCGAATTCTGGGTGAATAGGTTTCATTCCCCTCCCAATTATTATTGCGGGTGATCGAACACGCATCCTTTCTACCAAGTTCAGCCCCAATTACAACTGAACCAACATACAATTGGTTGCAAGTAAATAGTGTGTTCACATTCCAAACAAGGTGCAGTACGTTCAGAGATATCCTGATTCAAAGTTTGACTGCTGGATCAACTTACGGAGTGGAGTACTCTACTACGTAGTACTACATATTTTAAAAAATAGAGCATGCAGACAAATTAACGCAATCAAAGGAGTTGAAGAATTAAGATGGGTTAAAATACAAAAAAATAAAAAAATAAATTTGTATTTTCAAAAAAGTGAAATGGTAAGGGGGGGATGATGCCTCACTCGTGAAAGCAAGCACCCCTCCCTAGTCCCAACTCCCAAGCGAAGAGGTCAGGTCGTCCTTCCCACTGCCATCTTGCTTGCTTTCATCATACCAGTACTAGGAGTAGTATACTATACGGAGTACTATGCTATCTTAGCTTATTATTTTATTAACCATTAAATTAATACTCCCTCCGTTTCGGATTACTTGATCTGTTTTCCTTATCGGGCCGTCCCTTAATACTTGACCTGTTTCTAAAAATGGAAATATTCTAACAATATTATATTATTTCTCACTCCACCCCTATTAACCCACCTATCCCCTACTCCATACAAAAAATAATTAAAAATTCAACCTCTACTCTCCCCAACCCCACCCCTTTACACATTTTCCACTAACTACATTAAAATAATACCCCACTATCAACTACTACCTATTAAATTAAATAAGTCAATTCAAGTCCCTTAAACTCTGTACCGGTCAAACCGGGTCGAATATTCCGGGACGGAGGGAGTATGAAGATGTAAATATGTCAGTTGCGCAGTATTCCTTATTTTCATATCGTTTTCTTATTTTCTTTTTTCATGATTCTGTTTGTTTTCCTTTTCCAGTATAGTACGGAGTAGTGGCTAGCTGAAATCTAGGATCTACTTTGGTTGGATAAAACCTTTTCCAAATTACTTATTCGCCCTTACTCTTTTTACATGCTTCAATTCCCCTTTTCCTTCGTGCAATCCATTACGATTTACGAAGTACTCCCGAATCCCTGCTTCAATGTTTGCCCATGCTTCAATGTGTTTTTATTAAGAGTTGTTCTGTAGAATTGAGAAAAGATAAGAGTTGGGGACCAAATGTATTTTATGTGAGAGTAATTGTGTTCCGAGCTTTTATGGTAATTGGACAATCTTTTAGCAGCGTCATAAAATGGTAAATAGAGCAACAAAAATGGGACAGAGGGAGTAATAGCCTTGATACAATTACAACCCTATAACATACCATACTCTCAAATCATCCTTCTGTCCCTAAAAAATTGACCCATTGTAATTTTTTTTGGGTCAAACTTTAAAAAATTTTGACCATGAATTCTAATACCCCATATGAAATAATATATTCATATGAGTTCTTGTTAGATTCTTTACAATTATAGAATTTTGTAATATCAATTTTTTTTATAATTTATGCAGGTAGAATTACAGATATTTACGTTTTAAATTCTTGAATACCGTAAAAATTCAAATGAGATAATCTTTTGGGGACAGAGGAAGTACCAGCTAGTTTTTGCATGTTCTTGGATAATCCTCCCATCCTCTATTAACAAAGTTAATTATTCCGAGTATTGTTTATTTCTCATGTTCTCTGCACGAAGAAGTAGTGAAGTACTCGTATTACAAGAATTACTCTTTTTTTTTACGGAGTAGTAGATAAGAAGAAAGATTATACCAAATTAGCATCTATCGTAAATTAGTCATCCCAAATTCCCAATCATGCATGTCTATCAATCTATGCTTGAGTTACTTTTAAACATTTCGCGCTGGTCATAGGGCTCAACCTTGCTAACTCCATCGACTTATGTTGATTCGGAATATTACTCATAGAAAATGATATATTGAGCTCTTAGTGTTACGTTTTATACTTTTTTTTTTTTTTGACGGATGTTACGTTGTATACTGAGTGTAAGGAATCAATCAAAATATATATTATACTTCGTATCACAATAATTACACTAATCAAAGAATAATTTTGTTATGAATTTTAAAATTAATTTCTAATTTAAGAAATGCATGCTACCATGATTAAGACCCTATTTGGTTCATTATTAGTAAAGGAAAAGAAGAGAAAAGAAAGGAAGGGAAAAGAAAAGAAAAGAAAAGAAGAGAAAGAGATTTTATTTTCCTGTTTTTGGTTTAAGGGAAAGAAAGGAAGGGAAGAGAAAGGAAATATAAATGACAGCTTTTAATTTTCTCTTTCCTTCCAAATTCCTCCAATTTTGGGAGGAAAGGAAAGTGATTTTTTTTTAAAGGAGCTTTCCTTCCAATTCCCTTCCTTTTCTTTCACTTCCCATATAATTATTTGAACCAAATACAGGAAACCTTATTTTACCTTTCCTTTCTTTTCTTTTCCTTCCAATTCCTCCCAACCAAATAAAGCCTAAGAGACTTGGAGTCCTTAATATAACGCATCCTCCTAAGCCTCAACAAAAGGGAAAATAAATGAATAAGGTATACTCCGTATTGGGCAACCAAAAAATGACAAACTTTAATACTTCCTCCGTTTCTAAATAAGTGTCACTTTTGGGCCTCGACACGGTGTTTAAAAAAATTGTAAAGTGTGTAAGAGTTAATGATTAGGAATGTTTTTTTTGAGGAAAGGATAAAGTAGATAATTGTTTAATTGAATAAAGTACAAATAAAAGTGTATGTGGGGATTGAAAAGTGGAAAAGTGTAGAATGTGTAAGTAAAAGTAATTATGATTTATAGAAAAGTGGGAAAAGTGTGAAAAGTGTATGGAAAAGTGGGAAAAGTACATGTTCAACAATAAAAATGTGACACTTATAAGGGAACGCCAAAAATGAAAAAGTAACACTTATTCAGGAACGGAGGGAGTATAAAAGACAGTCCGTCAATTGCTTAATTAGACCAAGCCAAGTATTTTATTTTAGTTATATAAAAACTAGATTTTTTAAATAGTGGTACTATAAAGTACTCCATCTATTTCTTTTTGATGTATCCATTTGGAATCTGGTGTGGTTTTTAAGAAAATTGGAATATTGGTTTGTATGGGTATAAGTGTAATGATTGGGTGTAAGAGATTATAATAAATAAAGGAGTGAGAAAATAATAAAGAAATAAGGTAAGAGAGAGGAGTGATAATGATGGGTGATAAAGGAGGTGAGAGAGTGGGTATATGGGGAAGGGAAAAGAATTAAATATTATGAGTGGGGAAAATTAGGTGGGAATATGGGTAGAATCTTTAGGTATTTTGGTAATTAGATAGAAATGTAAGAGTATTTTAGGATAAAATGTATGTCCAAAAATAGAATAGATTCTAAATGGATACAACAATATAAAACGCTTAAAATGAAAACGGATACAACAAAAAGAACGAAGGGAGTATAAAGTTATTGGGCCTAATTAAAATATTTGATCATACCGTTTCTATTTTCTAACATAAATAAACCAATTACACGTAAAGTAGTCATTACCAAAGGTGTAAAAAATGAGAAAGTCTTAATCTATACTAGGTATACCATTGAAATGGTATACTAATATTCTGCATTTTTATTTACTACCAAACCACATAGTTTGGTACAAGAAAAATAGTTGTATTTTCTCATGTGATACCAAATAACATAGTTTGGTAACGTGGTTTCATTTTTTTTGGTTCTAAACAACATAGTTTGGTACTAACAAGTCAAAGATAAATGTTATTTTTCGTGGGCCAGACTTAATTTATTACATGAACTTACCATTTAGCCCTTAATATACCAAATAAAGTTACTGTTTTACCCTTAGTATACCATTTTAATGGTATACCCAGTATAGATTCAGAAAACCTCGTAAAAAATGGTGGAGTTGTACATTGCTAGGATAAAAGTAGGTTGCTAAGGTTGATTCTTTAGTCGGATAGGCTTTAAAAAAGATAAGGCTGGTCTAGTCCATTTAAGTTGAGAACTTTCCAATGTATAAGTATATTGTCCATGAAGTGCCACAAAAAAGGGTCATTTTCATTTATTAGTAGATCAAGTCATGAAGAAGACTTTGGTTTTACAAAAAAAGGAAGTGTGAAAGAATTGAAGAAAGCATGGTCCATTATCAACCTTATCTTTAATGGGTTGAAACTAGAAAGCATGAGATAAAAATAGAGGTGATCAGAAATCAGAATCATTTTGTTCAAAGCAAAAACACCCCCATTATCTTTTTCATGGTTTTTAGTTAACTTTTCTTTCTTCAATTCTTATTTTTCATGATAGATGTTGACTTGACTCTTCTGCCTTTCCAAGAACCTTGCTTATTTTTCATGATAGATGTGAATATATGTGATATGTCCCTTTTAAACCCCCATTTTATGGTACACGCAACTTACACTACCAAACAACCAACTGCCCTCTTTATTTGATTTACATTATTGCTAAGTATGGGCTTAAACGTGACATTTCAAGGGGAATACATACAGTCTTTTCACCCTTTCATTGAGCGATTCAGTCGTATACCTTCTAACCGCTATTTGGAGTAAATCATGTCCATTAAAAATGGTGTAAACGAGATTCGATTTCAGGTATGGGAGTAGAATGTTATGTTACGCACTTACGGAGTATTATATAACCGAGTTGTGTTCCATACTTCAACGGTTCAACTTGTTGATAAAGTGCTCGTATTTAGTAACAAACTAACAATAAACCATACAAAGAATGTGTTTTATTCATAAATAGATACTAATTTCAATTGTTTTGCAATCATAATTTGTATTTCATACTCGTATTACACTATCAAATTAGGGTTGGTTTTAGTGGCATTTCCAATTCTATGCTATAATTGTTACTCCGTGTCAGAAGGGAAAGATCATTTGGATGTTCTTGCATAGTTGCATTGGGTGTATTGGTGCATGTAAATGAATCAGTAAGTTCATGTTCTTTAGAGCTGAATTGAACTTAACTGAACTTAACTAAATATTACTGAAAATAATAAATAATAATAACAAATAAATAAATAATAAATTATTGTAATTAATAATAAACTAATAGTAAATAATAATAATAATAATAATAATAATAATAACAAAAATAATAATAATAATAATAATAATAATAATAATAATAATAATAATAATAATAATAATAATAAGTTGAATTGAATTAAACTGAACTGAGAGTCTTTTACCAAACTAGCTACTTTTACAATTTTATTTACCAAAATGGCTACTTTTAAAATCTATTTCTCAAACTAGCTACTACCTATAATTTATTTACCAAAATAACTATTTTTATTTTGTGGCAAAAACAATTAAACTGGTTTGGTTTGGTTCATTTTATAATATAGTTAATCGTTTTTTTTTGGGGGGTTTTATTTATCTTTTATTTTTGTCTACTTTATACTCCGAATTAATTTTTCTTTTGACATTGCCCACAATTAATTTAAAATGTTGCTCATGCTGGTTTTATTTCGATATATACATGATGCATACACCATAGTAATAATTTAAGTTCGTTTTTTTATCCTAAACTTCAATGGTGGGAAAATTTGTATTATGCATGCTTGTTATGACGCATCATCTTCTCAAGTTACACCATTGCTATCTATTTTTTGCTCCAATTATAATTAGTTAATTTGTTAATTAACTATTTTAATCAATTTTAATTCAATTGATAGTTTCATACTTAACAATGAGAAATTACAGTAATTTTAAAAAATAAATAATACAATTGGCTATAGTAAGATAGTGGTTCGACTTGTAGGAATAATAGACGCAAAAAATTGCACTGTTAGGCGCCTTTATTGCACGCGCTACTCTTCTCCTTCAAGTCACTTTCACGCACACGGTTTTAGAGTATGATAAATTCTTGATTGATCGAGTTTGCCAAGCAAATTCGTTTAACACAACAAATTCGCGTATGTAAGCGATCGAATTAACATATCCGCAACAACGGTTCAGCTAATTTCTTAATATTTGTAATATGTGCGAGCAAGTCCCTATAAAAAAGCTTTTGAAGTTGCTAAGAGGCTAAAAGTATAAGTAAATCGTCAAATGGCTCACTATTAAAAGAATTCAAACCGGTTCACTATATGTAAAAAAAATTAATCCGATCCATTAGTTTTAAAAAAGCCCAAACCTGTTTATTGGTTTTTAATTTAAGGTCAAAATAGTGGCTAATTTTTTAATTTAAAAACTGAAGAGTGGCTACTTTGGGAAATACAATTTAAAACTAGCCGTTTTGGTAAATAAAATTTTAAAGCTAGTTTGGTAAAAGATCCCTGAATTAAACTGAACTGCATTGCAAAATAAGTCTTGAAACTGCAGTTAAATGAAAAAGAACAGGGCCTAAGTCGGGTTATGTTTAAACTCAATCAGAACAGTGCAAACAATATGGGCTTGGAATTTTAAGAACTCGTTGAAATGTCATGTTCGAGCCCATTATCTTGTCAGTGGGCTTTCTGCCTGTAATCACCCAAATTCAAATTTGCAGACTCCAGTAGTCTAAGTTCATGTGTTTAACTTCTACGACACCAACATTGAGCTACTTATGTTTTTTTTTCTTTTTTCTTTTTTCTTTTACAGAGACGTAGAAGTACATGGCTTGGGCCTAAGGGTGAGCAAAACCAAACACCCATTAGTCCATTACAGATCATTTTAGTTATGGTCCTTTTCTGAAAGTCCTTATTAACTATAGCACTTTCCCATGCATTTTGCGTGGCAAAGAGCGTAATTCGGGATTTAAAGGCATTAGGTCTGAAAATACAAAGACTCATGAGAGTGAACACCCAAATCCTATACGATAGTCCAAGCCTCCAAGGTACACCTTAATAGTCATAAATAATTAAAACATAATTTTTAGGAACTGGCCTATGGAGGTTGGCATATTAAGTATTTAAGGGGTCATTTTGTTCACCTTAAAAAATAAGTTTCAGGTCCAATAGATTCAGATAAGTTCCAATAAGTTTCAATATTAATAAGAATATTATTATTATTTATCGCGGAGTATTAATTATTATTAATATTATAACTTTTATTTATACTTCGTATTATTTATATTAGTATTTATTATTTATTATAATTAGTTTTTTTTTTGAAAGGTTAGTATTATAATTAGTTCATTGTTTATTATTTATTATTTATTATTATTGTTATTATTATTATTTATTATAATAACAATAATAATAAATAAATGCTAATAAAGTCAAATATTTTACAAATAGTTAGTGGGAAGCCGAGATACAATCTGGGCCCCCACCCCTCTAGATATAGCAAAACCTATCATGGTGAAAATATGAGTAGCAACACGAGTTCCAATGTCATGTGTCCTAGAATACTTATGAATCCGCTTCAGCAACGCAATCGCATCCTTATCCAGCCCCCCCAAAGAAGAGAAAGAGAACGGAAGAAAGCCATAACCAATGGCCCTGCAACGTGCTTCGTACTTGACCCGCTTCCGAACAGTCGCATCAGTCACAACCCGGCTCGGAGCAAAGCCAGACAACCCAGATTGTGTCAAAAGAGATGATCCCGTCAAGTCAGCACACACATCACAGCCCCGATCCCAAGAGTAGAGCAACACATCTGATGGTCGAAGAGCTCCATCGTTCACTCCAGATAGACCAATAACAACATCTTTCTGTGCCGAGATCCCAGACCGATAACAAACATCAACAAGGGTATCTGAACCACATTATGCCGATGTTTAATACCCACGGCGCCAGCACATGACACCGCATGATAACCAAAGATGTCTCCCGCAAAGACCCTGGAGCAAGCAGAATATGGCGCCGTAATAGAGAACAAAGGAACCCCCAACCGGTAACACAACACACATCGGTAAGCCTTAGCATTCATCGTATGTCCTAAACCTGATATGGGGACCGCACGAAGCCAAGCAGAGGTGTGATCTCCCTGCTGCGATTTCCATAACGCCGACTATCGAGAAGATAAAGAGAAGGTGGATTCTGCAGATGCAGTAACCTTTGTGAAATATATATCTGCCAATTTCTTCATGAGTTTAGGGGCAGCGACCTCACTAGGGTTACTCAGAATGTTATACTCCACCGTTCTACTAAATAGACTCAATGCATCCTCAAATACTCGACCAGGACCAACAATACCAGCATGCCGTAGAAGCTTTGTCTTCAAACCAAAAGACTGCAATCGAGAAGCAAGAAAAGCATAATGATGAACATCACCTGCGGATTAAACACCAAGTCCGCCAAAAGAAAAAGGTAAGGTGGCAAGACACCACTGCCGGCCAATCGCCAAAGCCAGGCCCCGAAGCAGTAACAATACGCTCCAAGGAAGATCAAAGAGCCTCATCAAAAGTGCGCTGAGCCGCCTCAAAAATACCAGGAGGACAAGTGCGCAAAGCAAAGTAGAGTTTAGAAACTCTGGTACATGCCCTAAGTAACAATAGCTCACATTAAGGATCATCAAGCTGGGCAACCTTGTCCATAAGCCCAATGGTCTTGGTCACCCTCTGCATCACAAGCTCACCACTAAAAACAGAATTGGAACTAACGGGACCACCCAGCAACTTAACACCATGCAAAGGACGAGCAATATCAGGGGGAAAGACCCCCAAAAGCCTGCTTCGAGGGTCCTTTGTAGGCCAGAAAACCTCGGTCTTCTCCACGTTAAGATGCAACCCGAGACAAGGCTCGTCCTCCATAATCAACTGCAAAACCTTCCCAACCACCAAGGTGTCACCAATAATAGTGTCGTCATCCAAATACCATGCCTGAAGACATACATCAAAAGTGTCCATGATTTTACAAACCAGGGGCTGTAAAACCAAAGCAAAGAGCAGAGGACCAAGGGGATCACCCTACTGCACCCCCTAAGACGACCATAACGTGTGCTCTCCATACTACAATCTGGCTGGAGTAGAGTAGCAGAATTCAACCCATCGCGAAATGGTTGAATTATGCTACTCACAACGAAGGCGAACTTCTCGTAACATGGCCGCGCAATCAACTAAATTGAAGGCATTTTGAAAATCCACCAACAACATTGAAAGACCCACATCAGAACCCTGGTCCTCAATCAACTGGTTCACAGCATGAAGAATTGCCTCACCAACCGCAGATACCCGGACACCAAATTGAAGACCATCAAAATAACTTCCCAAAGACGAACCAGCCATAACAGCACCAACCTTCGAAACCAGACGTCGCCAAACAGTACCCACAGCAATAGGACGAATACCACCACCGGACTTGACAAGAGGTGTGAGGGGAGCACTAGCAACATACTCTCCCAAACCCTTAGGACATTTCCCATCTAAAAAGAGAGTAACCACCCCAGAAATGGAGTCAACTAAATCATCTGAAACAGCCACAGCAGAACCACTCAAACAATCCATAAGGTGCTGAGCTCGCAAACCGTCCCTTCCACAAGATGTGCCACGTGGAAACTCCTAATTCGGTCCAAAACAACAGCAGAAGTAGCCATGAGATGATGGTGATCAACATGAATATCAAGCAAGGACGGAGCTGGAGAGGAAGGGTGTTTTTACTGCGAATCCGCAAGAGTGGCCTCATTATAAGGCGCAACACCAGAAGAGGAAAGAACACGGACTGCAGCAGTGTAATGAACATCACAAATCTTCCTACGACACTGCTTCATATTACGCTCAGCCAAATCAAGATCCTCATCAACATCCATCAAAGTAGGGGATCCAACTGCCAAAGCTTCCCGTAAAAGCAACATACTACCACCCGACTCACTCCATGTACGAATAGCATTAGCAATGCTCTCTTCCTGTCGTTGCCGCCTAACGGCAGAAGAACACTCGCGATTACTCCTCGGACTAAAGGTCCTGAAGATACACAGATGCAACACGAGAAGACTAACCCAACAAGAGATGTCGTCAGGATTGCAAATCACCTTATCAAGGGCCTTTCAAAACCCTGGAAAAACCCAAACGACATTTAGGAGGGATGGATTTCACAGTGCAAAGACGTGTAGAAAGCAATCTGTCAAAAAGAGTGACGGTAAAACCACAATCAATGGCTAGGTACATCAGAATTGAGTTGCGGTTTAGAAAGACCATAGAGTACAAACCGAACAACACCATCCCCATCATCAGGTGGGGCCACAAAATTAGAAACTGCATCATGACGACATTTAGAACGAATAGCATGCGTCTTGAAACAAACCCCGCAAAGCCAAATCCCCATACGACGGAAGGTTAACTCAGCCTCGGTGAAAATAGCCAAGTCAGTGGTAAGAGAGTGTCGTGTGACTGCTTGAGCGGCAGGATTACTACAATGACGATCACGAAGATGAGTGATCAAAGAGCTCCTAGTAAGCCCATTTCCCCCGCCATCTTGACATCCATTAAGATCCACAAATTGACAATGAAAACGCACCACGGCAGTAGGCATTAGAAAAAGCAACACAACCCACCACCAACAACAACAACTCCAATACAACAACAACACCTCTGCAACTCCAAGAATGAATGAGATTGCTTGATTTTGAATGCCACACCACCACAACAACAACTCGAATAAAACACCAACCACACGACAACACCAACCACACAACCACCAAACAGCAAACAACAACACCACACAACCACTGAAGCTATGCACCAAACAACAACACCACAACAACGGCCACCACTACAACACCACGCAACACCACAGAAACACCACACAACATAAAACACCCATGCACGTTGCTAACACCAAAAAAACTCAAACACCCACGTTAAACAACAACACGGCCTCAAACACCCACGTTGCTAACACCAAACTGCCGCCGGAAACTGACCTTACAGCCAGCGCCCAGAACTCCACACCAGAACGCAACCCTGACCAAACAAGTAATATTATTAATATTGTTATTACTATTAATGATAAGTCCAGGTCAAATAAGTTGAATAGAATGCACCCTAAGGCTGGCTGGCACAAAAACATTAGAGTTTGGCCAATCATACTCTGTCCTAATGATCATTGTCCGTGGAGGCTTCCCACTAAGGTCCTGCTCTTTTCGAGTTAATTTAAGCTCCATTCAGTTCACGTCCATCCAAATCAGTTCAACTTCATTCATTTTAGTTCAAAAGACGAAGTTGTGTTCATTTTCGTCTTTAATAATCTTATTTTATTGGAAAATTTGATTCTAAAAATACAATCTTTAAGCGATCTGCTTAAAAAGGGCTGACTTTCCGTTTAACTAAGAATAACACAACCTTTTAGATCTGTCTTCTTTTAAAGGGCTCCCCTCATAAATGACTTGCTACAATAGGTAATATGAAAACCATCCTCACAAATTAAACATTTTTTCTTTTATATAATTAACAAGAAGAATAAAAAATATTGTAGCATATTATCTATTTTAGCAAGTTATTATAGAGGGGAACCTTTTAAAAGAAGATAGATCCAAAAGGTTGTGTTATTCTTAGATAAACATAAAGTTAACCCTTTTTAAGTAGATCGCTTAAAGTAGATCGCTGAAAGGTTGTATTTTTAGAATCAATTTTTCCTATTTTATTTTTTGTTTATTATTATGATGCAAAAATTATTATTTGTATATTGCAATGTTCATCTTTATGTATTTATTATTATTATTATTATTATTATTATTATTATTATTATTATTATTATTATTCACTAATAATTTTTAAATATTAATTATTTATTATTAGTACTCCCTTCGTCCCGGAATACTCACAACGTTTTGACTGGACATGCTTGCCAATGCACAACTTTGACCACCAATATTTATAACTACATATTATAAAAACTTATAAAAATTAATATTTCGAAAATACATATTAAGATGCAGCCAACAATATATTACTAACATTTGTTTTCATATACTTAAAATAAAATAGGATCAAAGTGAATTATGTGAACAGTGCAAAAAGTCAAACCGTTTCGAGTATTCCTGGACGGAGGGAGTACGTCTTAAGTATTTACTATTATTATTTTTATTATTTATTATTTATTATTTACTATTTACTATTTATTGTATTATTTATTATTAGTTACTCCTATTTTTTTTATTAATTATTAGAGTTATTACTTATCTATAATTATGACTAAAAGAAATACCGTCGACGTCAATTGTCCATTATATTCAATTCAGTTCAGTTACATTCAATTTAATTTAACTCCATTCATTTCAGTGCATTTCACCCAATAAAACTTAGAAGAACGGGCTGAAGTAATCGACCTATAATCATTACGGCCAGGCCAACGAAAAAAAAGACTAAGAACAGTATCAAAAGTGTTTGACCCGCCTAAGCAGGCACGAGTGCTGGAAGAAGAGCGAACTAAGACCCCAAACCAACTGAGGGAAGTCGCATCCGTCCCATCGCAAGCACCTACAATGTCGGGATCGGCAACTGAAACATCTTGCGGAGAACACCATAACATAAGTGCCACTAGACCTGGGGTGAAGCCAAGCAACTGGTTCTTGCTCATATTCCTTCGTAACGATGACTTCTTGTCACCAAAAGAATCTAATTAGGGTTGGGTTGGGTTGACCCATTTAATTAAACGGGTTGAAAATCTTGACCCAACCCTTTATTATTCATTTATTCGGTTGGTGGGTTGGGTCAATTTTTGTCAGCTCTTGAGCACGGGTCAGGTACCCGAACCAATAGCATTATCGAAACGGGTAACCGATAACCAATAAGGCTAAAATTGATATCCATAAACCAACCGTTAAGTCTGTGAAAAATCAACCGTATTCTATCTTTGTTAATTTTTTCACCCACTCCCCAATTGTTTATTATTATTATTTTCTTATGACCTCACTTAAATCATACAAAGTAAATAATTCCATTTTTGTTCACTTTACACTCACTTATTTTTTTAATTTCTTTATTGTCAACTACTCTAATTGCATTATTATTATATTAAAATCGTTATGCTTCATTAATACTTGTGTCGGACAACATGTGACTCCTAACCAACATACACAAATAGAGTATCACCCTTGTGGCTGCAACCATAAGAAGATGAAAAAAACGATTGGGGTGTGACATCAACTAACTTAATTGATAAAGTCTTTAAATGATGGTACTAAGACCCGAGATCAAATTTAGTCTACATCATTTGTGGCTCTCTCTACCCTAAATAAAATAAAATAAAATACCGATTGGTTAACTACGTAAGCTAACATCTGACCAATAAATCTCAACAAAATTAGATTGAAATCATTAGGGGTGTCAAATCGGGTCATCGGTTCGGTTTCGGTTCGGGTTCATCGGTTCGGGTTGAAACCGGTTCATTTTGCTATCGGTTCGGTTCGGGTCGGGTTGAAAAATTAACGGTTCGGTTCGGGTTATGTGGTACGGGTTCATAACGGGTCGGGTTCGTATCTGGTCGTGTTTATATCGGGTTGTAAACGGGTCGGGTTGTAAACGGTTCGGGTTGAAACAATTCGGGTTGTAAACGATCCGGGTTGAAACGGTTCGGGTTGAAACAGTTCGAGTTGTAAACGGGTTTTCCCCGGATTGAAACAGTTCGAGTTGAAATAAATCGGGTCATTAACGGTTTTCGGGTCCATTTGGTTCGGGTAGAAACGGTTTTGGGTTAAGAAAGACGGTTTGTTATCGGGTCTTAATCGGTTTAATATTTTCGAGACGGTTCGGGTTGAATGTTATCGGTTCGGTTAGTTTTCGGGTTCCAACTAACAGGTTATTAACGGTTTGGATTATTAACGAATCGGATTAACCCATCGGGTTCAACGGTTCGGGTTGAGATTTAACGGCCCTAGAAATCATCAATAATTTTATCAATGGAACAAAAACACAAATCAATCAAGCATACAACAAAATAGGGCATTTAAATAAAAATAAAAAGAGTAAAGCAATTATTTTTTTTATACAAGCTGGGCGATTAGATTAACCCAAAAAGTAGTAGGGAGGTTTGTCCTCCATAACTAAAGACAAGGAGTAAATCGTTTAATTACTGTATTGTCAGCTTATTGAAACTTACATGAATTACAAGACTACAAATTATTTAACCAACATTGAAATACTGAAAACTAAAAATAAAATAAAAAATGGAATCGAAAGGGAGGTTAAAAATCGGAGCAGCGGCCCTTTTGCTCCCAATCGCCGTAACGGGTGGGCTCGGGTCCCCTAGGTCCACCAATCTCACCGGTCTCTTTATTTACTCCGCCGTCATCATCATCTTCGTCGTCTTCAATATCGACATTTTCTTTCTTCTCTTCAAACTGAGTTGATGTCTTTATCTCTTTTTTTTCACCACTATCTTGATCGTTGGTTGCTGATGTGCTCATTAAGTAACTTGAAACTGAGTTCGGTACCATCTGAGTCGCCGATTCCGCCAAAAAAGTCTGGGTTGGCTTTGAGATCGTCATGATTGATGCGATCTTGTGGCTCAGATTCCTGGCCATTGTTGTGTCGGAGGAGAGAGAAAAAGAGAGGGGCGGTAATTGTTGTTGATGTAGATTGGGATTTCGCCGATTTGGGAATTGGGGCAATTTTAAAATGCCTATGTAATATGTTACGGACTTACGGTTCATTTTCGTCCACGTTTTGGGTTATTTTGGGCTTAGTCCTGGGCTGTTCTTCATGGGTTACGTCTTAAATAGGCCAATTAAGATTACCCCATCAGTCCATCACTTTGAAGCTTGAACCGGATTAAGGATGGCCAACTTTAGTATTGGTCTGGCCCAAATTTGTTTCAGGAAGTGTCTTATTATTTGTTAATGTTAATATATACTTCATCGGTTCTTTTTTAAATGACACAATTATTTAGGCACGTTTGCCAATGCACGATTTCAAACGTTAATATCTTTCATTATGGATAAGAAAAAATTATAAAAAGTTGATATTTAAAACATATTTATTGAGACAAATCTAATAAGACCCCACACGACAATGTTTTTTCTTAAGTATACATCACAAAAGGAAGTTAAAGGAGGTTGTGTGAATAGTGTCAAAAACTTAATTGTGTCATGTAAATAAGAACGGAGGAAGTACGTAGTATTAAAAGGCGTGTATAAGAAAGTATACGTGACACATGACACGTGACGTTCTTTTTATGGGTAGTTTGCTTCATGTAATTTTCTTTTACACAAAAAATACATTTACATAAGTTTGAAGTTTGAACCCCCTAACCTTGGGTTTAAACAATAAAGCTTTTACCACTAAGCTATTACATGTTTCATGTTATCATTACTAAAAAAAAGAAAATACAAGTAAATGAAAATGTTATTAACGTAGTAATTATGGGCTTCGTCC
The DNA here is from genome assembly GCF_020520425.1 of Spinacia oleracea. Lineage (NCBI taxonomy): Eukaryota > Viridiplantae > Streptophyta > Magnoliopsida > Caryophyllales > Amaranthaceae > Spinacia > Spinacia oleracea. The sequence continues at coordinate 175,712,660 of NC_079490.1, read as the reverse complement.
GGACCCAAAAACTAGTTACAATTAGATCGTATTCTTTTTGGAGCAAATGAATTTTAAATAATGTGCGTTAAACTGAAATAACTAGATTCGACCTGAACTAAATTTAACTTATTTTACTGATAAAATAAATTTAAAATTATGAAGAACAAGATCTTAATCATGTCGGCAACAAGGTGGACTCGTGCCTCACTTGATAGGTGGATCGATGTGTAGGGAGGTCAACTTGTGAGTTGTGACCCACTTCCTAATGGATATTATGGATTACGCCATGTTGAGTCTTTCTCGTGTCAAAACTGGTTGTATGCACAATGCACCCAAAAATCAAAAATACATCTACTCTTTATTTAGAGTTGTTTTGGGTTGTTTTTGTTCGACGTCCTAATTCGTTAAAAATACCCGCGTATTTTGAGTTAAATTAAACAATTACCCCTTGTAAGAAACTTCACCCCCCTCCCGAATCACCCATTTCCCCTACAGTTGGTTATTCAGCTCCGACCACCAAAATCGTCGTCGCGACCACCAAATACCTCCACCTCCCCATAAACACCTAAACACCCACCTCCCACCGCTTCTGACCATGGTGGGCCACCCAGAAATGGCGGCACCCACTATGGAAGAGCCACCCAAAATTTGCGGCTCAAGGGTGGGTGTCGTCGTTTCTGGGCTGCCCACCATGGTCAGAAGCCGCCAATTCCGGGCGGTAGCCCCGCTTCGTCATAATAATATTAAAAAAAAAATCAAACCTCCCCCCATAACCACCTAAACACGATGGTGGTGCGTGAAGACGATGGTGGTGTGTGAAGACGATGGTGGTGCACGGTGATGAAAGATGTGTGTGAAGACGATGGTGGTGCACAATGATGAAAGGTGGCAGTGAAAGGATGGTGGTGCACGGTGATGAAAGGTGGCAGTGAAAGGTGGTGGCGGTGGGGATGGTTACGCGGCTGCCACATTTTGTCGCCGGAAATTGTTTTCAGATACCGGAGTAAGAGGGAGGGTGAAAGGTTGCGATAAAAAGTTAAGAGGTGGGGTAGATTTTATAAGGGCATAAATGTCCTTTCATGTAAAATACGTGAGCGTTTTTAGCGAACAAGGACGTCGAATAGTGATACACTTGTTTTTAGTTGATGCACTGGCATATATTTTACCACTTAACCCCTTTATCCCAATAATATTATGTATTTTCATTCACTTTCTCTTGTTGTATCCACTATATTTCTGCGAAAATTAACATCTTATACAAACAAAAGTTTGCGGTAAATGTGTAAGTAGACAACAAGCAAGAGGCATTAATAATTTTAGCTCCAAACTACAAACTCGTGGGACTTTTTCTTTACCTTAAGAGATAAGTATAACTTCCAATAAATTCATATAAGTTTCAATAAAATCAAGGAAAATTTTAAAATTACCATCTTATAAAGTCCACTTATTCAAACTTACCACCTTATAAAATTTTAATTTAAAATTATCATCTTATAAAATCACAAGCCTTCAAATTTACCACCTGTTAGCGGATTCTGTCAATTTTTCAAATAGTGGGGCCCATTTTTGGATATATTTATGTTTTTCCTCCAAAACCTCCACGACTTCAGAAACAAGATATGGAAGGCTACATTCAGAAATGGCTATAGAAAGGAATATGTCCCCAGTAATTGTATCTGTTTATCTTACGGAAAAGAAGAGAAAAGGGTGAGAGGAAAGGATAGTTACATCTAATCCTTATTTGTTCAGTCGGCAAGGAGAATGAATCATCATGGAGAAAGAATCATAATCTTTAAACTAATTTATTTGTTCAGTCGGCAAGGAGAATTGATTTCACACTTTTCTCTTTGCTTATTTTTCTTTTATCAATTCACTCCTTGGTCATTTATCTTTATAGGAAATTTTAATGTCCTACGTCTCCATTGTCACTGTGTAGCCTAGTTGCTCGTGTTTTCAGGGGAGTCTTGTTCTTCAGTTAAAACCCAGCATGTAGTGTTTCTTTTGAGTATAATTATGTTCATATGATGATTAAATTTTGTTTTCACAGATATTTGGCAACTACATTGTCTGATCATACAGGTAAGATATGGAATGTCGACAACTATTTCACCTTGGAGAAAACTCTATCTGGTAAAGTGGTAATGTACACCCTTAACGTTGAACCTGTCACATGGAATCCAACAACAATCACATCCCATTCCCTAAATCCGTTTAATGGTCTGGAATTAAATCCCCCCAAAATTGTACAACTCAAGAACCCTAATTTCACAATAATTGAATAACAACCCTTAAACAAATACCCAATTTCAATTACGAATTCAACTCATATACCCCCAGTTTGTACAACTAATCAATGTAAACAAAATCCCCAAATTAAATTAAACCCCCGAAATTGAAAATAAGTACTTGTTTTCTTGATCTTGTCATATTCGATTTGTTTGGGTGTTCCATTTCCAACATAAAATTTCTCTTTAAGCTTGCTTGGTTGTGTAAATGATAGAATTTGGGTGACAATTGAAGAAGGAGGAATTGAACAAGGAAGGAGGGAGAATGAGCAATTTTTTTATAAACAAGGTATAGTCGTGGAAGTTTTGGAAGGAAAACATATATTAACCCAAAAGTGGGCCCAACTAACGGAAAAATTGACAGAATCCGTTAACAGGTGGTAACTTTGAAGTTTTTTAATTTTATAAGTGGTAATTTTAAATTAAAATTTTATAAGGTGGTAAGTTTGAAAAAGTGGAGCTTATAAGATGGTAATTTTGAAAAAAAAATCCTAAAATCAAATTAGTGAATAAGGTTCAATATATTTCAATTAGATCAAAAAACTTCCAATTGCAAACAGATCCACTAATGTTAACCAGGTTAAATCATTTCCAATAAGTTTATGTTAGCAAGATCTAACGGCCGATTACATACTTTGGGAGGTATGAACGATTGACCGAATTAAGGCTCTATTAAATTTTATGAGTCATTCTGCATCGGAATACAACTTATTTACCAACTATTGTCTACATAGGATAGGGTAAATTTATTCTGTTTTATTTATTAATTTTCTAGACCAAACCCGCTATCAGAGATTATACCAGTAAAACCGCTATCTAAGATAGTTGTTATACCTTTTAGTTTGAAAATCCCTTGAATCAGATTGTGATATTTATGGACCAACCAGGATGTAGACACTTCCTCCATACTACATCTGCGGTATCCAACCCTCTAATGCTTCCTCAAGCGTTCATAGGATTTGGACAAGGAGAACAAGTTTAAAGTCAAAAAATATGATCCCCGGGCGTTTATTTTACTTTTTTCAATTTTTTTTAGAGTATCTTGTTAGTTTTCGTTAATAATTTAGTTCACAATCTTGATGAAATCAGACTGTTGTAACTGCCATTTCCTTAACTATTTCACCGTTGGCATTTCATGAATCAGTAGTTACCTTTAAGTACCAGAATCAAGTTTTTATACTCCTCAGGCTGCTACACCCCAAAAAATTGGGGTTGAAGAGGGCATGGGAGCGACGGTGCGATACGACATTCCGTCGACGCAGGGAGGTATGAGGTGGGGCGATGCGGAAGTAGTGGAGTGATGGTTCGGCGGTGGAGTTGCGGGGTTAACTGGTTAGGGAAAAGATGAAGTTCCTACGACATATTTTTTAATAATCCCACCTTTACTACCTAACGACTTTAATTGGGCCTAACATGTAATAAACTTGTTGTAGACGGTAATATGTCTCTACGTGGAAGTACCCTCTCTCGATATATTCAGTCGCTATCATCAATTCATCACCATCTCGTTGACTTTTTCACCGATTTTTGATCACTTAAGCCCAATAAAAGTTGTTGGGTAGTAAAGGTGGGATTATTATAAAATCTGTCGTAGGTGGGATTAATAAAAGAAAATCGGCCAAAGGTTGGATTAATATTACCAAATTTTCCTTTTTTGACATATATGAAATTCTTTTTACAGAGGAATAATTTATTGGTTTAGTTTACTCCAAAATGACGAAGTACTAGTAAAATTGAGGGATTCATATGTTGTAGGTAAAACTGTTATCTGGTGTAACTGTTATATGGGGGCCTGTTAGGTATCGTTTTTTGTTTTCAGTTTCTGTTTTTTACAAAACTAAAAACCAAAATATGAATTACAAAAATTAGTTTTCAGTTTTTTGTTGTCGGTTTTCAAAATTAACATGATTACTATAAATATGTTTTTTTTAGTTCATGATTCAATATAAATCATATGGCTTATAAAACCAAAAAACCAAAAATTAGAAACTGAAAATGATATTGAACGAGCCATGAGATAGCGGTTTTACTAGTATAACCGCTATCTCATATATCGCTTTTTTATTGGTATAACCGCTATCTAAATAACGGTTTTGCTCTGGAAAAAAAATGAATGTTGCGTCGATCCTACGTTTAAGATTGTGTGGTAAATAAGTTTCTTCCGATGCAAAATGAGTTATAAGTTTTAAAAGAGCCTATTTTCGTAAATCGTTCGGTATGAACTATGAAGCCATAAATAAAACGTGTTTTCACACTAAAGATTCAAGATATGGTTAGGACATGAATGCAAAAGTATGTGCTAGATTTTGAGAAAGATCCTTGAATTGGAGTGTTTGATCAAATATATAGGGATTACAATATGAGTCCTAATAGAATTAGGAACACTAATATAACTAGAAGTCTAATATACATCGAATATCCTAAGAGATTAAATCCTAACAGATTTCTATCTTTATCAGACCTCTGTTGTCGTAGAGGGAGGAGGTCGTACGCTAAGACTGGATCTGAAATCCAAAAAAAATTGTCGAGGAAGGCCCTTAATGTTTGCAAACTAAAATCACGAAGGAACGTGCAATACATGTACCTGACCCAACGCCACTTTTTCGCGAAAAAAATGGATGTCCATATCTACATGTATGGTGCTCTTATATTGGACGAAGTTGCTGCATAAATAAATAACACTGACATTATCACAACAAACGTGACCTAACGTAGAGGGAAATGTAACTCTAGAAGAAGGTTACATAACCAACCTCTGCAACGCCTCTATATTCTGCCTCTGCGCTTGATCTAGAAAGAGTATGCTGACGTTAGAAGACCAAGAAATAAGATTGTCCCCTAAGAAACAACAATATCCTGAAGTCGAATGGCGAGTGTCAGAACACCCACCTCAATCTACATCAGTATATGTAATCAAGTGCAAAGTAGATGTAGGATATATGTGTAATCCATGATCAATGGTGCCATGAATATTACGTAGGATGCGCTTCAATGTATACAAATGAGGCTCCCGTGGATCATGCATAAAAAGACACACATGTTGCATCGCATAGGCAACGTCAGGGCGAATAAATGTAAGGCACCGTAGAGCACATGCCAGACTGTGGTACTGAGTTGGGTCCGCCATTGGAGGAACCGAATCTGCATTAAGCTTTGCATTAGTGTCAACATGAGTAGCAACAGGATTACAATGTCCTCATGCCTGCACGTTTCGAAATTCCATGTGCATACTTTTGCTGAAAGAGAAGCATATAAGGAGTACGGGAGACAGAAATTCCCAAAAAGTAATTCATGGGCCCCAAATGAGATATCGGGAATTCTGTTTTCAAATGGGAAATTAATCTGTCACACAAAGCATCAGATGATGTGCATAAAATAATATCATCAACATAAAGTAATAGGTAAGCCTTATTATCACCATGCTTAAAAGTAAACAAAGATGTGTCACTTTTTGCAATGACAAAAGCCATCTGTAATAGAAAATGTGCAAAACGTTGGTACCATGCATGGGGTGCCTGTTTTAAGCCATAAAGTGGCTTACGAACAAGCAGAGATAGTTTGGAGCTCGCTTGTCAACAAAATTTGGTGGTTGATGCATATAAAATGTCTCCTGGAGATCACCATGTAAGAAAGCATTTTAAACATCAAGTTGGTGAATAGACCAACGCCTCGCCATAGCAAGGCCCAAAATGGTCCGAATAGTTTCCGGTTTGACCACCGAGCTAAATGTTTCATCACAATTAACTCCTTTTTCCTGTGACCTGCCATCACAAACAAGTCTAGATTTGTGTCATTGAAGGTCACCTTTATCATGAGAAAAAATCCACATAAAATTTAAAAAATTCACCCTTTTAGGCTTAGGTACCAATTCTTATGTCCCTGTATTATTAAAGCACCATATTCATCCTGCATCGTTGCATTCTAGTTACGGTCAGTCAAGGCTTGCTTTTGTTTCTTTTGGAATGGGTGATTGAGTTATGGTGGGGCCAATGAGTAGCACAGTTAGTCCATTTTTTAGGATTTTGGTTTGAAAATTCCATGTAGACTCCTAGTGATACGGGGCAAAGGTGGGGTTGGTCTGGTGGGTCGTATTGGGCGTACACCGCGCAGAGGAGGTGGGGTGTAGCGCAGCTGCGCTAAGCTGGGGGACCGCTGGGAAGGAGTGTGCTGGTCCAACGCAAAGGGAACTGGAGTGAAATGAGCACGCTGCCTTGTTTGGGGGGGGGGTGGTTGTGTTGGGCTGTACCGCTAAGTGGGCCACACTGAACATTAGGTAGTTGGGCCGCGTGAACTGAGTTCACTGGCGGCCTGGGGAGGGGGTTTGCATAGTTGTGGTGTGTTGGGAACTCGAAGACCGCGTGTTGAGCGTGACGGATTTCTCAGGCCCACGGCCCAACCGCGTAGCAGGCTGTCCATCGCCGCCCATGGGATGGATGAGTGGGCCTCCCCTATTTGGGCCAGGAGAGGTTTATTGCAATCACATATGAGAAAAAATGGGTTGGGTTCTTGTGAGTCAAGGAAAAAATAGTCAGAATCCTTAAGTTGGCCCAAGTTGCGGAAAGGGAAGGTTTGTTCATCAAATGTGACATGACGAGAGAGAATAAATTTCATAGAAGAGAGGTATATGAACTTATATCCCCTATGGTTGGAAGGATAACCTAATAAAACACATGGAGTGGACCGGGGGCTAACTTGTGTTTGGCCGTGGCCGAGAAATTTGGAAAACATAGACACCCAAAAATCCTAATGTGGTCATAAGAGGGGATTTTGCGGAATAAAACTTATGCGGGAGTTTTATTAGTGAGCGTATTAGTGGGAAATATATTAACTAAGTATGTTGTCGTTTCTAATGAGATACCCGGTAGGATGGAGGGAGGGAGGCATGAAATAGAAGGGTACGACACATATTATTTAAGGTCTTAATCATGCGTTAAGCCTTACTATTCTGGATGAGGTGTGAGGACAAGAGAATCTGACAATCATACCATTATTGATACAAAATAATTTAAACGGTTCATTGTCAAATTCTCTCCCATGGTCACATTTATTAACATGACGTTCAAATTGAGTGAGGACATATTGCCGGAAATTCAAGAATGATTGAAATGCATGCTTGAGACGTATATTGTAGTGGAATTATCCAAAAAAATGAATAAAATCATCCAAAAGCACTATATAATATTTACGGAGTATGACCTTTACTGCTACGGATAGGTGAGGTTCATAAATCAACATGAATAATATCGAAAGTAGAAGAAGTAGTACTTAAAGTACTATGAAATGGCATGTGATAATGTTTTCCTAATTGACAAGAATTGCAAAAATCCATAATGTGTTCTTTATTACATGAAACTAGTTTTTTGGCCCGTTCGATGAACGGGCTGATTATAAGAAGAAGATTTTTTATTTTATTTTTTAACGAAATGAACTCCGTTTATGTGTTTTTTTGTGGTTGTATTTTCCTTTCTTTCGCACACTTCATTATTAGTCTTTGCATTCATATATTTAACATTGATGAAAACATAGTTTTTTTATATATAATATGATGAAAACATAGTTAATTATACACGCTACTACGTATTTTACATAAAAATTATGCAAATAGAGGATCTCCTATGTCTCGAATTAAAACTAAATACTTCGTATATCATAAACCATAAAATCGTAAATGAGAACTGTGACGATTTGGTCACAGAAATGATGCTTATATTTTCCACATGCTGTAAAATCTTGCTTTTTCCATTAGAATTTAGATGCACATGAAATCTCTAAAAGATGTTATATTGTCTCGTTCTCAATGTCATAAAATCCGGCATATAATCGAGCTTCTTTACGTCACTCCGTGTATTCCACTTTTACGTTTAAAATGGTTGTTTACATCATGTCCATAAAATGCTTGAATGAAATATAGGCTCTTAATGACTTTCATGACGTCATTATGCCCACTTAAAGTCGTATTAATATTAAATACAAATGACATTCCCATCTCGTAGAACATAAAAATACCCTTGGTTGCACCTAATAATTTTCACCACCTCGAGTCATTAACATTATTATGTTTATGTTACTCACTGTGTATCCATTATGTAGAATCGAATTTGTCTAATTTATCCCGTCCAAACAAATTATCTACTTTACCATCAAATATGCCAATTGTCATAGATTTCCCAAATTTAGCAGAACATGATATTGAATCTAATTGAACAAAATTCAGAAATAATACTCTAGTGGCTTTAATAACTACTACTTAATAATTAGAAAGATCATAGGAGGAAAACAACAAACTTGCAAACGAACTCAATAAACTCCATAGCTTTAATTTATCTTTTTTAAGAAACGTATCACAACACTATTATTGTTCGTGAAAGAATCTAAATTAACAGATTAAAGAAAAAACTAAAAACCTTAATTCAAATCAGAACCATAGCAAAAATTGGTAGATAGCATGAATCTAGAAACAAATTAGAGCGAAATATATCATTTTGCTTAAAATGGATTAAAAAAAGATAAATATCGGGAAGACAAATTTACCTCAACTAAAATAAGATTATATAAAATCAATTAAGAGAACCTTTGCACCAATTTAGAACAATTTTAGATTTGAAGACAAAAATGCACCCAACTTGTAAATTTCTTGGAAAAAAATTATGAACAAAAGATTAAGATTGTTGCAATTGAGGAACCCGAATGAAAATTGGTTGTGGGTATAAAAACTAATTATATTCATAATCTCCTACCTTTTCAAATTCATCCATTTATAAATTGATTAGTTAATTAATTAATGATTTTAAAACTACTAAGAACCTTTTAATGAAGGAATATGAATGAGTTTGAATGAAACCGTATGAATTAACTTTGTCATTGATTTTGAAGGTTGAAGGAAGTTAGAGAGATAATGAAGGTGAAACATTTTCCATAAATCTTTGTAGCATCATAAAGTTTTTATTATTTTTTTTATATAAAAAAGGAAAGGAGGATGCCACGTGTCATAAGTGGATTTTAAAAATAAAAAGAGGAACCAATGGAGGAGATGCCAAATGTCACCATGTCATGAGTGGTTTGGGTTTTTAAATACTAGGTATTGATAAATTGTGTAGACCTAAGAAAGCTTAAAGCTTGTGTTCCCGGATGTCCAAGTCGACTATGCCAAGTAGTTGATGATGAGGCCAAGAGGGCGGTTTCTAGACAAATAGATGGTGTGGTGGTGGTGACTGGATAGAGGTCCACAGAGCTATTGCACCTTGTGATTATATTCCCCGTACGAAGATCCTTCACAGAAAAACCATTATGGTCTAATTCAATTGAAACCTTGTTATCCGTGGTGAAAATTCTTAATTGTTTGGGTTCAAGGAGAACATCACGAAGAGCTAACAATGGTGTGGGATGGGGCATGGTAGTATGGCCATAACCAGTGACTGGAATGCGATGACCATTACCAACTAAAATATGATTATTAGTGCTTAAATTAAAAAGGGGCATGAACATACCTACGTTATTGGTTATATGAGATGATGCATCCGAATCCATGTACCAAAATTGGTCTTGAGGCAAGGACATTGTTGCAAATGAATTAGTTAATTTTGTCGGAGTCATGGGCTCAGACAGATATTGTTGATGTTGTGACTGAAAAATCTGCTGCTGGGCCCATCAGACTTGGCGTGGGGATGGACTTAGCCCAAGGATAGAAGAGGGTTGTCCTATCATGTGTTGCACAGTAGGAGTGGGCCGTAGAGGAGTACTGCTGACCAGCATGTTGATATGGAAAGGGGGATGTGGCCCAGGACTATTGAGCAGGTCGGCCAGGCCTGCTGATTTGGGCCGGCCCACACCTGTTGGTGTTGTGGCCGCTGGACAAGAGAAGGAACGTGGTTGTTGGCCTGATGGTGAGTATTTATGTTCCCTCTCCCACGACCTCTGCCCCATCCTCAGCTGTGGCCATGACCCCGCCCACCACCTCCCCTACCGCCACTATCTGGGTTGTGAGGTGGTTGGGTTGGACGGCGATCGGTTGTGGTTATTGGACCACGAACGCGGCTTGAGTGCAACTGTTGTCATGAGATATCCGTTCTTCTTCATCAAAGAGGTGATTACGGACATTCTCAAAAGTAGGAAGATGATCCGTTTGTTGAATCATAGTAGCCACAAGTATTAACAAGACCTGCAACAAGACGTAAGAAATTTTTTGTTCCAACACTGGGTTGTCGACGTTAGTCAATTGATCTGATAAAACTATTAATTGTGTGTAGTAAGCATTAAGATCAGCAAAGTTATTCAGATGCAAAGTAGTAAATTGATTATCATGATAAACTTCCCTTAAATTTTTATTTTCTTGAAAAATTCCTTTAAACTTGTTCTAGATTTGTTGTAACGTATCTCCCCTGCACAGAATTGATTAAAATAGATCATAAGAAATAGTACCATAGAATCAATGTTTCACAATCGAGTCAAGACGGTTCCACATGGTGTTAGAAACATTGGTTGGCTTAGGAGTTTTGGGATCTATATGTTCTAGAACGTTAAAAGCATGAGCATGACATTCAAATAATTCTACCCAGTTAGAGTATTGTGCTTTTTCACGATCAAAAGTGTGAGGGATCGCATTCTTGATATTGTTGACTCCTAGAGCAGAGTAAAACTCGGTTGATGTCGTGCAAGTGGGAGGGTCATTGACCTCATCTTCTTTGGCCATTGTAATCGAATGTGTCTTGGGGGAACAAGTTGAAGTATGGAGCAAGATTATGTTGGAGTTAAAGAGAAGATTTTACGGGGGAATTAAGAGATACGGTATATAGTTGTTCACGTAATTAACAAAGGAAGTGGAAGATGGTTGGCGAGCCAAATTACCAAGATCAAAAAATAAATAAAAAATTGTGGAAACTAGATCTATAACCTAAATTGTGATACTATGCTGGATTGTGAAAAAAGTCTTTGAATTGGAGTGTGTACCATTTATCAAATATACATGGATTACAATATTAGTGTTAATAGAATTAAAAACACTAATATGAATAGCATGACTATTTTGGAGTGGTTTAATGAGACATGGAGCTTCATGTGTGTTGTCCCTATTAAATCAGCAAATTTGACCTTATTTTTCCAGATTAATTTCTGACGACATTAATTAAAGACTTCCGTGATTAACGTATCCTTTGGTTATATAGTTAGCTATTCCATTTTTGAATTTTATTATGTAAGACAATTTCTGAGGATTTTGATATGTTATTAGGTTTAATCGACCCAACCTTCTATCTACTTGTAGCACCTTCATTTTCAAAAGTTAAAGGTCCAATCTCATATGCCCTCATGCAGTATCATGTTCTGCCTTTGGGTACTGTTCCAATAAATTGCCCCATGATCTTGTATTCGCACAAATGTGATATTTTTGTGTTGCGTTGTACCTTAACTGGACCTAATTAACTATGTCTTAGCTAACTGACCCGACTTGAAAAATGTACGGGTTTGAGACTTTGAGCAACTTAAATACGCATTTTTTGGGTTTTGACTTATTTTTGTGTTAGTATTCGATATGTTCACCTCGAATTTTAATCTCCTCAACCTAGAAGGCAAGAATCGATCACGCCAGCAGATATGTGTCCCGAGTCAATCAAGCTCAGTGCCATACTAGAATGTTGATTTACTACACAAAGTGAAATGGCATCATTCGACTGTGAAATACACTTATTCTTAAAATGGAATTGATACACATTAAATTTATTGTAGATTATGCCTAAAAAAAGTTATCGATTTGACTTATTTTGACGTGTTTACTAGAATTAGGATAAATTGTGTTTTTACCACCTAAAAAAATAAACAAAATTGTTTTTTACCACCTAAAAAAATAGAAAAATAGATGAAATTGTTATGTGGGGGCCGCAATAGATGAAATTGAATTAGTGGGTCTCACATAAAATTGTCATTTTTCCGTTGTCCGGTGGTAAAAAATAAGTTTTAAATTTTTTATAGGTGGCAAAATACAAGTTTTAGTTTTTTAGGTGGTAAAAGATTTTTTTTTATTTTTATATATAGTGGTAAAAAACTATTTATCATTAGAGTTATTTTGAAAAGTATCAAATTGGTGTCGTTAATACATGTGTTTAAAAAATGTGATTCTAAGTCACGATAATCTTTTAAATTTATAGGGTTACTTTGATCCAAAAAATGGTTATTATATCTAAGAATATTGGTGTTTAATTTATTATAGTCATTATGTGAATAATAAATGCCACTAAAAGAGTTTTAGAGTAAACTATTAGTTTTGGGTCCACAATAATCCTCCTTCCGTATTTAATTAAAAAATACTTCCCCGGTTCATAAATACTCGCAACGTTTGATATTTTTACACTGTTTACATGTTCCACTTTGACTATTGTTGGTGATTTATATGTTAAATAAAACATAGTCGTGTGGGATCTTGTTAGATCACGTATTTTCAAAATATCAACTTTTTTATAAGTTTTGCTTGAAAGGAATTTAAGATATTGACGATCTAAATTGTGCATTGACATGCGTGAAAGTGACATACGTTGCGAGTGTTTATGAACGGAGGAAGTATAAGAGTATTTTGATCGGAATGTAATTCTAGGAGGGTGAATTGAATTTATTAAAATAAGATGAAAATGGGGTATCGAGTTGCTCCGTATTATTTATTGTAAAAAATTGATGGTGAATAGATTATTTATTAGAGTATGTAAGCGCATGGACTAAGAGAGAGAGAATAAAAATTAATTTAATTGAAAGTAAAAACCATAACATGTCAAACATAAAAAATTTATCTTTTAATTTAATACGAAAAAAAGTACTTCCTCCATTTTTTTATAATTGCACCATCTTAGGTTTTGGCACTATTCACATATTCTTATATAGTAATTTTTTGTGATTTATATGTAAAGAAAAATATATTCATGTGGGATCTTGTTAGATTCGTCTCGAAATATAGTTTCAAGTTATCAAATTTTTATAATTTTTTCAATTGTATAATAAGAGATATTAATGGTTAAAATAGTGCATTGGCAAGCGTGAAATCTAAGATGGTGCAATTAAAAAAAAATGGAGGAAGTATATTATTGTAGATCAGTTCCAAGTAGACCTGTCAAAAATCGACCCGACCCGAAAACCGATCCGAACCCGACCCGAAAATACTAGGTCCTGAACAAGATTTTGCGACCCGTAACCCGATTTTATCCGAACCCGAGCAACCCGAAAAGTAATGGGTCAAAACCCGACCGAACCCGTTTTGGACCCGACCGAATGAAAATCGTTGTATTTATAGTAATAAATGCGATTATGAGAAAATTTAAGCATAATAAACACGCTGTTTTTTACTATTATTGTGTGTAATATGATTTTAATTTGAATTATACGCCATTTTACGGTTGAATTTGACTAAATATAAACTTATGTAGGAAAATTTGTTAATTTGTGCCCATATTTTGTATATTTATCACCTAAATTAATGAAAATATAATGCGCGTTTTAAAATCTCTCAACCCGTTGGGTCGACCCGAACCCGAAAGTTCTGGATCTTGAACAAGCATTTGTAAACCCGAACCCGAAAGTGACCGACCCGATCTAACCCGTACCCGAAAATAATTTTTTACAACCCGACCTGACCGGCCCGTTTGACAGGTCTAGTTCCAGGCAAGAATTATCATGCGAAATAACGACAAACTACGCGTGATTGTGTAACTGAAAAAAGAGCAAATTCCCAAGATCGACAAACAACGTGGCCTCAAGAGTCAAGGGGAGGTCGGTGCAAGAAAACTGCACTGTAATGGAGTTACAATAAACAACTCGAAATATATCCTAGTTATACACGTGTTGAGGATAGAATCCATCCGTCTAGATCAATCCTACGGCTCAGATACAAACTACTCTGTCATGTGGGGTTACCTGCCTACTGGCTAGTAAAGATGGTTATGTGCCGGGCTGGTCTGTAGCCCGATCTGACCCGGCACGAAAAAAGTCCGACCCAACACGGATACGAAAAAAGCACGGTTCGACATGAGCACGAAGTCTTGGGCCGGGCTTGAACCACTTTTTTTGGGAAAAAGCGCGTCAAGGCACGACACGACTCGACCCGACACGACATAGCAAGGTAAATTTAGTAGTATTAGGCTTAGGCACGACGGTCCGACATGAAAGCCTTTGGGCATGGGCCTTCGTTTTAACTTTTCGACACGAAGTCAAGTGGGCTTGGCTCGGGCCTGACCCGTGTAGGCTCGTGGGCTCACTCCGAAGTCCGGCCCACGACCATCTTTACTAGCTAGTATTCTCTTCGTTCTATAATAATGTTTTATTTTACAATTGTGACATTATTCATAATTGAAATATATTTTCTAAATTATTTCTAATATATAAGAAAAACAAATTCATGTGGGGTCTTGTTTGATATTTTCAATGATTACTTTAATAATATCAAAATTTATACTCCCTTCGTCCCAATTTAGTCGTTACACTTACATTTGCACAGAGTTGTAGGTGATAAGTGGTTGTTTGGTTATCAATTGTTATTTTATTAAAAAAGTAGATGTCATAAGAGTTAGTGGGGTATTTTTTTAATTGAATGAGAGAGGGGTGTGGGGACAAAAAAAATTAGTGGAAGAGAGAGACAATATAATAATTGTGGGGTTATTCCTTATTTAGAAGTGTAACAGCTAATCTGGGACGGACGAAAAAGGAAAGTGTAACAACTAATCTGGAACAGAGGGAGTATTTTTTTTGCTAATGTATAATTAGCAAATAATACAAAATATGCATTGGTAAACGTAAAAAGTAAAATTAGAACATCGTTAAGGAACGAAAATAATATTTTCAGAAGGTGATGTGTACCCAATTGCTCTTTTTGTTTATCCTAAAGCCAAAGTTCATATTAAGAATTAAATTTAAAATTTGCAAATGGTTGATAAAGTAGGTCCATGAAAGAGATAGAGAGCAAGGAAAAAAGCTTACCATCTATGATACAGAGCAATCTCAACAGAAACACCCCCAAGAAGAGAATGAGGCTATTAAAGAGAGCTGAAGGGAGTGATAATTTACACAAAAAAGGCGGGCGCCTCACCAGGTGACATCAAGTAGTAACAAAAACTCCAATGAAAATAACAATGATCATTATAGTTAAGAATAATTGTAACCTTAAATGACAATAGTTATCATGGCCAATGACAAAAGTAACTTTAATAGGCGTTTGGTATGTGGAAATGAGAATTTGAGGAATAGAGTGTGAGATTAATAAGGGAATTTGTATGTGGGAATTCCTTGATATTTTTCCCATTTACTTATTTAGGTAGTGATGGGAAAATTGGGAAAATATTACAAAATTACTCTAACACCCATATAATATAACTCAATTTTCTTCTTCATTAATGACATTTTGCTCCTTTTCTCAATTTCCTCCATCAATTCCCACCCCCTCCCTTGGGAATAAAATGAAGGGAAATGATCCCAGTATTTTCCATTTCCAAACCTATAATTATTTCCCACTTTCACCTAACAAACATAGAAAATAGATCAAGGGGAAAAATAAATTCTCATTTCCATCCACGTTTCCCATAAACACACACTTTTAGTACCTTACTCAAATTTATCCTAACAAAAATAAAAGTTACCACAATCAATGACAAAAGTAAGCACAACTGACAGCGGTAAAGTGACAGAAATAATATTTGGTTGGGCTCTTACGTATAAGCCCATTTAAAAACGCATAGACTTATAGACTTACTCAATTTTGGGTCGCGTTCAACGGATAATTGTAAATCGGATTTGTTTAGAAGTGTAATAAGCGTTTTGATTATAATCTATACCTAATCTATAAAAATTGTAACCATATGTGACAATGTGACACGTGTCATCATCTCATCAAGCTACCCATTTTCCAACTTTTATAATTAAAATAGAGAAAATTCAAAATTCAAAAGGCATAAGGCATCATCATTATCGTTATCAACATATAAATAAAATAAAATAACAAACAACTCAAAAGACACACATAACAAAAATATACAAATAAATCATCATAACTTAATGAGTTAACTTAAATTGTATTAATCAACTAACATTCCACAACAATAATAGTAAAATAAACATTAATACTTAAATCGTATAAGTTAATTGTCTTTTTAATTTTTTAATTACACAAAAGTATGAGAATAACAAACATCTCATCAAAATAAGTCATTAACCTCTCATCTTCCTTACACTATAGAGTTGGAAAAAATTGACCCACCCACCAACCCAACCCGAACCCAACCCAATAATAAAGGGTTGGGTCAAGTTTTTCAACCCGTTCAATTAAATGGGTCAACCCAACCCAACCTGTTTAATTAAATGGGTTGGGTCAGGTTGAAATTTTCAACCCGAAAACAACCCGCCTAACCCGTTTAAGTTCAAGCAAGTATGTAATATAGATCTGTATAATGTTATTTGAAAGATTTTATTTCCCATTTTTCCTTCAACATTGAATAATTATTTGACGTTTTGATTCATGTCAAATACATATTGAAGTATTACTTTTTGCTATGAGATATGTACAAAAAAGTCACCTCGCATTTCTATAGTCAAGTCAATTTACACTTAAAAGTGGGGAAAAAAAATTAAACGGGTCTACTTCAGGTCAACCCGTTTATAGTTGGGTTGAAAATCTCAACCCGTTTAATTAAACAGGTCGGGTTGGGTTGGGAAAACCTCAACGCGTTTATAAATGGGTCGACCTGATTTCGACCCAACTCAACCCATTGCCATCTCTACTTACACACCTTATAAATAAATATAACTACCAACCATTTTATTATATCATTTACACGTACAATCAACTCTATATCATCATCATTTGCACCAAAAAAAAAAATTTATATATTTTTTAAATGCAAATAAACTTTATATCATTATACATTTTCCCGAGGTAATGTGTAACTACTTTACTTTATGTGTCGTGTCTATCCTCCTTTTCTATGGCCAATTCTTAATTTTCGTCAATGTTTATTCTGATTATTTTAATAATCATTTATTTTGCTATTGACATTATATTGTAAGTTACATTATCATCGTTATCGATTGTTCCCTCTAACTAATACGGAGTATCTAAACTTAGTACTCCATCCGTATTTATTTAAGAGATACACTTGCCTTTTCCGGCCGTATTTATTTAAGAGATACACTTGTCATTTTTAGTAACTTATCAACCCCACCATCTAATTAAATAATACATCTAATTTACCTTATGACCCACCATCCTATTAAACAAATAATTTCATATACCCACCTCACCTCCCACCCAACAAAATGATATGGTCCCCACTTGTTTACTTATTAAAATATCTATCCAACCCCACTTGCTTTATTATTTTATTTCATTCAATTCTTCTTCTTAATACTCGTGCCCGTCCAAGTGTATCTCTTAAATAAATACGGAGAGAGTAATAACTTTAAATATTATTTATTTATATATTTATAACAAAATATTACGATTTACCTAAATAATTTAAATTTTCATAATACCTAAAAGTTGTTATATGTCAAGCAATATAAGTTTTTTTAACACTTATAAAATACTCTCGTGCATCGCACGGGTCAAATAACTAGTAATATTATAATGAGTACTAGTATAATAATGTCGATAAGGAAAGAGACAGTTTACTTGGCTATTCTAGCTGGTACTCCATATAAAGAAGTGGTGTCATCTCTAAAACCAAAACTTAGATATTTTTTTGTGAATCAGCTAAGCATTACCAGATAGATTTCTCCTCTTTCTTCATTAAATTAATTTTATTTTTTAGGAGCAAAGAAAAGAGAAAAACAAAAACAAAAACAAAAACAAAATGGGGGTGATGGATCATATTTCCGATTACTTTGATTGCTCTGGTGGACACAGTCACAAACACAAACGGAAGCAGCTTCAGGTTATCTTTTAACTTCCACTTATTATATTATTCTGATTTTTTTTTTTATAAAAGTTTTATTCGTGTTAAATGTTAATTAGCAACTGAATTCATTTCTCAAGTGTTTCATTTTAACATTTCTTCCGCTTTAATTTGTCTGTGTTATTCCGTATTAATTAAGGGCTAGTTCTAGAATCTGAAGAAAATGTTAGTTTTTGCTTTTAGTGATTCTGAATATACTGAGATCTCATAGTGAGTTTCGTCTAATTATTCATTTATTTGATGCTGACTCGTTAACTCGGTGTATGAGAATCTTTTGGCCATTGGATTCTGGACATTAGACTTTGGCCTTCAACGAGTTAACCGAGTCCTCCGCCGAGTTACCGCCCACATCCTCCGAGTCAACGAGTCAGTTCTTAGTATTTTAAAAAAAAAATGGTTGCATCTTGCATCACTTGAGAAAATCATGTCATACCCTCGTTGAATGCGACTGTTCAACTTACATTGCGAAACCGGATACTCCCTCTGCCCCGGAATAATCACATTGATTTGACCCATCACATAGTTTAAGACAATTTAATTAATTTATTATTTAATTAAGTGATAGTTGATAGTGGGTTATTTTTGTTAATATAGTTAGTGAAAAATGCGTCCAACCTCGAGCCTTAAGCAATGGGAGTAGGGTGATTTTTTTAATGTTTTTTTTAGATAGGAGGAACACAAGTAGGACCTTAGCTTAGTTGAGAGAGAGAATATAAAATTAGAAAAATATGTTATTTATAGAAACGGAATAAGTATTTCGAGACGGCTTTACCAGGAAAGCAGGACGAGTATTCCAGAATGGAGGAGTATTTAAATTTGACACGCAACTACTCCATTGCTCCAGCTTATTTAAGGGTCAAAGGAAATTAATACAGTGATTAAGAAAACGTTAGAAAATTTTAATTATAGAGACCAATTTTCTCGTCCGAATGAGCCCCACAAAGTCATTAGGAATTGCAAACGGGATGAGATTTGAATATGTGACGTATCTTGTATGCCCTCGTTTCTACCTCTAGGCCAAAACTTCATTCATTGTAGAAAGTAGAAACCCGTATAATCCACATGTAGCTATTATGGAGTAGATTAGTATTTAAAGTAAAAAAATCGACAGGTTGACTACAGATAAGATTGGTAGGTTACTTCAACTATCACCAATTAATTTTAGTATTATGCCCTGTATGCGGTATGCGTTCAATCTTCTTTTGTCCGTCCTCGTTTATCAAACGGCAATAAACACTGTAATCGTTGTACCAGATAACTAGACAACAAAATCCAGGCCCATCAGTGGGCCCACTGCCATGTGCTAAAGAAGTCTTTTTCTTTTGTGTTCATACTTTTTTTCCTTTTGTGTCCATTTCATAGTTTTTTTTTTTGAAAGTGTTAATTGGATTAACGTTTGGTTCATCAATCATAAATTCATAATAACCCTCAGCCCCTCAAGGTTGTCAATCTACACGATAGACAGTAAGGTAGATGGGTGATGATAAAGGTCACAAGTTGCGACAACTTTTTAGTTGTCGCAATCTTATGTGTCGCAGTTTAATTGACACATATAGGCGTCACGTAGGCTATACGTCACCAGAATAGTTTTGCTACATATACAATATTTTTATTATGAAAATATGTAAATAACGTTGTCGATATAAAGAAGGAAACAAATTAGAATATTAAGATTTTCCTAGTTATTTTTGTAACATGTATAATACTCATTAAATATTTTAGTTTCCAATTTAAATCATGTTGCGACCAATTTAAATCATTATACTTCCTCCGTCTTTTAATACTCGCCACGTTTGTTAGTTTCACGCATGCCGATGCACAACTTTGATCATTTATATCTTAAATTCTCTTTATGCAAAAATTATAAAAAGTTGATATTTTTAAAATACACATTGAGACGAATATAACAAGATCCCACATGACTATGTTTTATTTTATATAAAAAACACTAAGAATAGTCAAAGTAGATTATATGAATAGTGGCAAAAGTCCAAACGTTGCGAGTATTAAAAGACGGAGGAAGTATAAGTTAAATATTTTAGTTTCCAATTTAAATCATGACACATAAGCATGTCATGTCATCATTGTGACACGGCTTAAAGGTCGTATGTTGCGACCTTTATCATTTTCGAAGGCAGATAGAGAGAAATGAGACACGGTAAAATAGATTAGATATACATCATATACTCGGTATTAGCTAGAAAAACAAACTGCTTTAAATACGCCAATACGGACTTGTATAATGTGAGGATCCTTAATCATTTTCGTGAATAGTTGTAATACGAAGTACGAAGTGCTCTGTATATGTTAGTAATCGTTAGTGGTAATTGAATTTATGACGATTTAAGTGACACACATATTATTTATCCCACATATAATTGCCAAAAAAAAAAAAAAAGTGACACACATATACTCCATACTCGGGTAACTAGGTTTGTGGATGGTTTATATGTATGGGGTTGTGATTGATTTTATCATCATCATCATCATATACTCTTACAAAGGTGGGTGTTCGGTTAATTTAAGAGGTAACACTTTTGATCCAACAAGCACGCACTAGAATTAGTTGATTGAAAAACTGGAATGATCCAATTATTATGAAGGGTTTTGAGTAAAATATGAGTGAAATTCTTCCTTAATTAATTATGAGGTGTACCTACTGCCTAGTCCGTATAAACTAACCTTGTGTTTGGTTTAAATGTGAAATTAATCAGACAGTGGAGATTAAGATTAAGATTGATTGTGAAGGATGCGAAAGAAAGGTGAGGAGGTCAGTAGAAGGGATGGAAGGTGTAACACAAGTTGATATCGAGCCCAAGCAAAGCAAGCTAACAGTAGTTGGATACGTGGAGCCTAGGAAGGTGTTAGCACGTGTCAAGCACCGTACAGGGAAGAGGGCGGAGATCTGGCCTTATGTACCGTATGATATTGTTGGACACCCTTACGCTGCTGGGACGTATGATAGGAAAGCACCTGCTGGATACGTGAGAAGTTCTGAATACGATCCCAGGACGAATCAGCTTTCACGTATGAGTTCTACTGAGGTGCGCTACACCACGGCATTCAGTGATGAGAATCCTGCTGCTTGTTCTATTATGTGATTGATTACCATTTATCAATATGGAGGTCAACTTACTTTCGTAGTACATGTCATTTGTCAAGACACTTTTTGTTTTTCTTTCTTTCTTTCTTTCTTTCTTTCTTTCTTTGGTGGTTTGCTAATTTAGGTCTATAATATGGACAGGTTTGTACTATATGTTTGTATAAGATTGGTGAGATCAAGATTCTCTCTCAATCAAAAAAATCAATGTAATGTTTAGTTAAAGTATCATGTTATTTTTAAGTTTTGGGTTGAAATGTTTCAATTTGATAGAATGATTTATGCAGCAAAAGTGATGATGTGATTTGATTGGTCCGATAGGAAGGAGGGGGTATAGTGTAATAGACTAATAGGAAATGAGACAGAAGATTCAAGCTGATTTCTCTTAGAGCTGATCACCATGGGCCCTGCTCGAAAATTAACGGGTTTGGGTAGCCTATTCCAGCTCGGTTTCCGGGCCCGGCCCGGTACGAACTTTTTTAAAAAATTGCGGGCTTTGGGAAACGCAAAACAACATTTTTAGTTATAAATTTGGCCAGCCCGGAAATGGCCCAAAAGCCCGTTAATTTTGGCCTGAAATAGCGGATTTTGGGCACACAAAATTGACCCGAACCTTAGTCCGGCCCGACACAATGACAGTTTTTATTCTCTAAACCCGTCCGCCCCGACTTTTGATCAGGTCTAATTTCTCTACAACTTTTTGGACTTTTTGAATGGAAGATGTGCTTTATTATGGAGTAGTATCCAATGAAAGAGGGCATCTTTGCATATAGAGCACATGAGTTTAGGCTATAGAGTACATGTTGATAACTTTCTTATTGATTGAGCAATAGGTTATTGGACTTGGGTATTCAATTATTGTAAGCTACTCACTCCGTCTCTTTTTGTTTTTTACGTTTCCTTTTTTGGTGTTTTAAAATGTTCTTTACATTTCCTTTTATATTATCACATAAATGATTTAATATTCTATCAAAATTTGTACCCAATTACTCCCTCCGTCCCGGAATACTCGACCCGGTTTGACCGGCACGGAGTTTATATATATATAATCATATTATTCAGGATTTTTTGGATAAAACCACCTTATAAAGTTGAAATTTTTGAAATAGCCCCCTTATAAAGTTTTTTTTAAAAAATAACCACTTTAAATTTACCTCCGTTAAGAAATCACCACCTAATTTTTACTTTCGTTAGAACTTACGTTTGTGGGGCCCACTTCCAACGATGCTTTTAACTTTCCCTTCTTTCTTCCTTCATTCTACCTTCTTTCTTCCTCCAATTCACCTATTCCTCCATTTTCAATTTTTTTTCCTCAATTTAACCAATTTCTCTTCCAAGTGACTGACACTACATTGATTGCATGTGTTACTATGTACAAATAGCTTTAGAGCCAACATTACAGTTTTTGCCATTGTTGCAATTGTTGTTGCTGATCTTATCCTTATAGGTAGAGCTGGAAAAAGCTGACCCAACCCATCAACCCGACCCGAACCCAACCCGTTATTAATGGGTTGGGTCAAGATTTTCCAACCCGTTTAGCTAAACAGGTCAACCCAACCCAACCCGTTTAATAAATGGGTTGGGTCAGGTTGAAAACTTCAACCCGAAAGCAACCCGTCTAACCCGTTTAATTATTGGGTCACAGGTCAACCCGCCAACCCGTCAACCCGTCAACCCGCTAACCCAACCCACAACCCGCTTAAATGTTTTAAAAAAAATTCACTAAAAAACTTTAATTATTTCTGGGCTTTTTTTTTGGGCTTTAGCCTTTAAGTCTTATTCTCTAATATCATATGAAGAAAACCCTAGCATATCTCACGCCTCTCATTCTCTCACTTAAACACTCAGTCTCTCTCTCACTCTCTCTCTCTCTCTCTCTCTCTCTCAGTCTATCTCATTCTCTCTAAACTGAAACCCTAATCTCTCAAGCGGCGCCTCTCATTGATCTCCACTCACCACCGCGCCGATTGTCGGTCTCCGGCTCAACGCAACGCTAGTCGATCACTCACTCTGATTCAACATCCAAGTATCAAGTATGTGTTTTGAAAACTTTCATTCAATTTTTTTGTGTGGTCATAATTTATTTTTGTTTTGTTGTTTCTATTTGTTGTTAAGATGGGTTTTGTTTGTCTTGGTGAATTGGTGATAACATAGTACATGAGTTTGACTCCAATTACGATTAGGAATTAGAACTATGATGATGATGATTAGGGTTAGATCTTATATAAGTACTAAGAAGTGCCCGTATTCCATTGTGATTTGTCGAGTTTCAGAATCAAATCAATTTTCTAGGGTTTTTTGATTTTTTAGGGTTTTTGTTTGAGAATAATTTTTTTAATTAGAGTAAATATAACAAAACCGACGATGATGATTAATTTTTTAATTAGACTAAATTTAGCTGGTCATTAATTTTTTTTAGGGTTTTCGATGTTTTAGTGATGATGATGATTATTCGATCTCACAAATAATGAACAGAACTGAACATTATGTTTTAAGTCAGTGAAAACATGAATTTCATTTCTGAATGACCAGCTTAAAGTTGAGCATTTTCGTGTATTTACCAACAAATTATGTGCTGAAAAACAGTTTGTTGTAGTTGAACATGTGAAGGTTAAAAATTCAGATTGTTAAAATGACTCTCTAAATCATGACTTCCATTACTAAACTCTTGAAATTTAAAATATTGTTTTGTGTTTCTCGTAATGTATTGCCATTTGAATTAAAATGTTGTAAGTAACAGTTTCTTATTTATGTTTGGTTTTTTTTACAGCAATGGAAGGCTTCACCAGGAACTCAAGATTTCAACAAAGTTTGATTCATATTAAACTAGCTTAATTTGAACAATTTATTAGCTTTGTAACTTATTTGAATTTTAGTTTTATGTTGGATTGGGTCACATATTAAACTTTTATTTCTGATTTGGTGATGTATTAAGCCTTATGACTTGTGGCAGGATATTAATTAATGGCAAATTTTGCCAATTTACGACTTATTATTTAGAAGATTGAAAAACATGTTATTAAGTTAGCAGATTGTTTACAAAAAAAATTAAGTAAACAGGTAAGCAGGTCGAAAACAGGTTGACCCGTTTATTTCCAGGTTGGGTTGGGTTGAAATTTTCAACCCGTTTAACTAAACAGGTTGGGTTCAGGTTGGGGAAATCTCAACCCGTTTATAAACAGGTCGACCTGATTTCGACCCAACCCGACCCATTGCCAGCTCTACTTATAGGGGCATGCATAGTTACCTTATTAAATAAAGGGGCAAGAAAGAATAGGGAAGAAGCTGAGTCCATGATTCTAGAAAGCACTCCTTTGGCTTCAACGGAATATCATAATTGGGAAGTTGGTTTTATTCAGCAAAAGTTTACCCTCCAAATATGAAGATTGGGAGGCTGGTATCCGAGCTTTGCTTGACAAAGAGCGCCTTGTTGGTGGTGGGTATAGTGTACAGAACCAACTTTGATGGTGGGATTTCAATAGCAGTGAAGAAGCTCGAGACTTTGGGAAGGATTAAAAGCCAAAATGAATTTGAGCAAGAAATAGGTAAATTAGGAAATATACAACACCCCAATTTGGCAACTATTCAAGATTATTACTGGTCTTGAACAATATATGCAGCTGATTCTTTCATAATTTATTCATAATGGTAACCTGTACGAAAATCTGCATAGCCTAAACTTTTCTAGCTCTAGCACTCGTGGTGGGTACAACGACTTGTATAGAGGAAGAAGGTTTCAGATTGCCCTTGGAACTGCAAGAGCGCTCTCTTACCTTCATCATGACTGTAAACCTCCAATTTTTCATCTTAACATAAAATCCACCAACATACTTCTGGATTCAAATTATGAACCCAGGTTATCTGATTATGGGTTGTCCAACCTGCTTCTCATGTTTGATAATTATTTTGGGGAAGACTTTTCAATGGCTACAATAAAACGGTAGCCACTATAATGTACTAAATCTTAACCTTTCATTATCGTTGGTTGATCTCGACCATTGATTTAAACAAATAAATAAAATGATTAAAATAAATAATTAATTATCTTTCCATGTTCTTTCTTACATTCCTCCGTTTATTGTACCTCCATTGTTGTTAGGAAAAAAAACCTCCATTGTTGTGAGAAATAAGTGAGAAATCCTCGGATTTATGTTTCTTTATTTCCTTCCCCTATTTTTTAACCGTTACGCATCTCAACCAATGAAATTTAATTGGAAAAACAGCAATGAAGAACATGATTTTATTTCCATTACTTCGCATATTCTTCTACATCTAACATAGAAAGCCATAAACTTAGCTTTTTTAATTGTTATTAATTATCATCTCAAATCATTTAATTAGAATGAAATTTGAACAAATTTCCTTTTTCCTTGAAAAATCAAAATAAAAAATTGAGATTAATTAATATTTGTAATTCGCAGAATTAGGGTCTTCAAACTAAGGGTTGATTTGAAATCTGCACATTAAAAATTACATGAACATATATCAAAGAAAAAGAAGGAATCGAGAAGGTCTTGTAGATTTTTAATTTGTTATTGTTCTCTGAGAGGGAGAGCAAACTGCATATTCTTGGATGAGAACGTGGTATTTTAATTCAATTTTTTTTAATTATAAAACTTATTTAATTTAATTACAAAATAGAATGATAAATTAAAAGTCAGCAAAATCAATGGGTAAGATTAGTCCACTCTTATTTAAGGGCTAAAATTTAATAAATTATGGTGGCTACCATTTTATTGTGGCTATTGTAAAATTATCCTTATTTTGGAAGAGAAATTGATTAAATTGGGGAAATTTGGGGGAAATTTTTTTTGAGCTAGGTTTGTTAATGGAGGAACAAGTGAATTGGAGGAAGAAAGGAGGAAGAAAAAAGGAAAAGTTAAAAGAATCGTTGTAATTAGGCCCCACAAACGGAAGATTTAACGGAAGTTTAAATTAGGTGGCGTTTTCTTAACGCAGATAAGTTTAAGGTGGTTATTTTAAAAAAAAAAACTTTATAAGGTGGTTATTTCAAAAGTGCCAACTTTATAAGGCGGTTTTATCCAAAAAATCCTATTATTCACATAGTCGAGGAAAGTGAATACTAAAGTTTAGAAACAAAACTATTATAGTATTATGGGTACATCAGAAATCATAGTGTTTTATTCCTTGTTACTCCGTACAATAACACAGTTGTCCGACTGTGTTGTATTAATGTACAATTGTGTACACAGTTGCATATCGGGAATGCATATCGGGTCCAGATCGGGTATAATGAAGTGATTATTCATTTTGGAATTGAGTCACCCTAAATCTGGTTCAGGCCAGTCTGGTTTATTTGCATGGTTCTTGGATCCTTCAGTTTTTTACAGCTCTGTGGGCTCATTTTAAAATCATTATGCAATATATAAAAGCCTCCACGTTATTGGGCCAAGCGTTATGCAAATAAAACTCTTTTTGGCGGGAAAACCCTATTTCCCCTGCCTAACAAAACAGCTAAACCAAGGTCTGTGCTTCCATTTCCGGCGGGAAAATCACACAAACCAACCAAAACTCAGAGAGAGAAAATGGCCGAAGAAGAAGAAACGGAGATGACAGAGCAACAATTGAATGAAGAATTCGCAGTATGGAAGAAGAACACACCAATCCTCTATGATCTCGTCCTTTGCCATCCCCTCGAATGGCCATCTCTCACCGTTCAATGGCTTCCATCACAACCCTACATCAATCCTGATTCATCTCTTGCCGTCCATCAACTCATCCTCGGGACCCACACCTCCGACGACGAACCCAACTTCCTAATGGTTGCCGATGCCCACCTTCCCCCCAACAATGGCCCCTGCTCCTCTACCCCCAAGGTAATAAAATTATGCTCCCCAGGTGTTCGATGAAATGCGTAAGTGAATTTTGTTTGATGTTTTTGAGTTTGTGTTCTTAGGTGGAGATTGTGAAGAAGTTTTTTGTTGATGGTGAGGTGAACCGAGCTGAGTGTATGCCACAAAAGCCGAATCTTGTTGCTGCAAAGATGACCAATTTGGAGGTGTATGTTTTCGATGTGTCAAAGGAAGCCAGCTCGAAGGGGGCGGAAGTGTGTGATCCTGATTTGAGATTGAGGGGTCATGAGAAGGAAGGGTATGGGCTCTCATGGAGTCCCTTAAAGGAGGGTTATTTGTTGAGTGGTTCTTATGACTGTAAGATATGTTTGTGGGATGCGTCCTCCATGCCTCAAAGCAAAGTTCTTGACCCAATGAGTGTTTTCAAGGTAATTTATGTTCTGCCTTTTTTTTTTTTTGTCAATTTTATCTAATTTTTGAGAATTGGGGAATGTAACATATTATATTTGTTGATACATATTTAGGCCCATGAGAACAAAGTTGAGCATGTTGCTTGGCATATAAAGAACGAAAACTTGTTTGGTTCAGTCAGTGATGATGCAAGGTTGATGATCTGGGATCTGCGCTCTGATAAACCCCAACATTCTATCATAGCTCACGAAAAGGAGGTATACTTCACAACTTTAAAACAGCATAAATTAATTCGTGCATAGCTCGGTGTTTCCTGCCTGCTTGTTGACCATGCATTTAAGGAAGAAATTGTTTGAGTATTAGTTTTCAATAATGTGTACCTGTGTAATGTTTAATGCATTTTTTCTGCTCTTTTATGGGTGCTGAAATCCTTCTGTTAGTAGACAAATTTTGTTCTTAGAAGTAGAATTATTTCATGCTTGACATGAATGTGTGAGTATGTGTACTGGTTGATCTATTTTGCATGTGCCACTATGTTTTGAGAAATATGTCAAGAATTATCTGTATAGTTCGGATTTTGCTTACAACATTTCCTGCTGAGTAAGTTAAAATGTTCTTACCCCCTCCCCTGTTGATGTTTTTGTGGAATCTAGACTTGAATCTCTCAAGTGAGCTTTCGTAATATACACACTACTAATCTGGTGAAACAAAATACTACTATTTCTTGTAAAAGCGTTATACAGATTAGTGTTTATGCTGCTGTAAACCTGTAGCCCGTGGTGCAACCACGGTCTACACCCCCCCCCCCCCCCCCCCTCTTCCATATTCCCAGCAAGTTAATGGTGCATTGGTGCACTAGTCCCAGCAAGTTAATGGTGCACTTGAAATCCAATTAAAATTATCCTTTGTGTAGAATAAACTCATTTGTTTCTCTCCAGGTCAATTATCTATCTTTCAACCCGTTTAATGAATGGATCCTGGCGACAGCTTCTTCGGATACCACCATTGGACTGTTTGATATTCGGAAGCTGGACTCACCCTTGCATTTCTTGTCTAGTCACACGTATGATCGAATATCATTGTATTTTAAATTGCTAAGTTTGGGATCCTGTCAAATTATCTCTCGGACTTGGGAGTGTACTAATCTCTCTACACTTTGTTGTTTAAAATAAAGCTGACATTGTTGTTTCCTTTGCAGTGAAGAAGTTTTCCAGGTTGAATGGGATCCCAATCATGAGACTGTGTTGGCATCATCTTCTGATGACAGAAGATTAATGGTTTGGGACCTTAACAGGTACGCTCATGCTCTTATAGTTAGTATTTTACATCTTGGACCCAAGCTGCGGAGTGATAACTGAGAAGAATGATAGTTAAAAATGTAATAAGTGGTTTTGGGAATATGTTAATTAGGGTTGGCGAGGAGCAGTTGGAAGGAGAAGCACAGGATGGGCCTCCAGAACTCCTTTTCTCTCATGGAGGACACAAAGCTAAGATATTAGACTTCTCTTGGAATAAGAATGAAGCTTGGATGATCTCGAGTGTGGCAGATGACAACACGGTACAGATCTGGCAAATGGCTGAGAGTATATACCGTGACGAGGATGATATGCCAGCTGAATGACCTCCCTTTGGTTTTTTGTAATGTCCCAGCTGAATTACAACTCTTCTCAATGGATTTTAATGTTTGTTTGGGAGTGCTTTTGAATAGTCTTATTCTGTTATATGATAGTGATGATGTTCACTAAAATTGTTTATAGGTCTTGCGCGCACAAGGTGTACAATAAATTTATTGTACACCAGGATAACTTTAACCCTTTTTTTTATAACTTTAACCTAATTTTGATTAACTTTTATATTAGTAAAAAAAATTGATAGATAAATATTTTGAAAGGTTAAATGATTGATTTTATACATTATTGAAGAAATAAGTTTTACTAAAATGAAAAAATTTATTACTTAAAAATAGATAACTTTTACATATATAAGCTTAACTTTTAAGCATTTTGTGTTAACTTTTACTTCGGTGTACAATATTTATTGTACACCCATTGTAAATAAGAATTTGTGATTGAGAAATCCAAGTTTAAAACGATCGTATCTCAATACAATTACACGAAGGAGATGACAATCAATACCCAAGTCTTATGGATGTTGCCAATAACAAAAAATAATATAATTTCAATTAACCTACGAAAAATATGCTATGCAGCTATAACACTTGTTTGCTTAGAAGCACCACTGACAAAAGACACTAAAGAGCTTCTCTGGCAAGAGATCCTAAATGAAGAATGAAGATACAGTTGCCTTGATTAATTTATTTACACGGTGCATACAAGATTGTAATAATCTGTCAACTCTCAGACGTACAATATTCGATAGAGAGAAAGAAATGTAAGAGAAAGTGAGGTTGGACTGAGGAAAAATGGAAGCGAAGATTTACTTGGAACGCAAGTGCATTATGATTTATGAACATACATTTTGAAAAAAATAATACTGCTCCATGTATATAAGTTTATTTCAAGTTGAGCAAGCTTCTGGAAACCTTGTACTAAGGTGACTAGAGAAGTTCTCATCTCAAGTCATATGAAAGAGCAAAAAATGCAACCAACCAGAAAATAAGTCCTAACAACATATGTTGTACAATTACAAAAAGGGGTGGATAAACAATTCCAAGAAACTAAAATGAAACATGATACAGATGGTAGAACCACATGAACAGAAATAGAACAGAAGCGATAATCAGAAAACAGAGTGAGCTGAAGATAGATATCTCTGCTGTGAGGTGAAAGCATTTCTAGGATATCCCAGCTTCATACCTCCTTAGCATCGGTAGTGGCCATCTAACTTGCTAGTGCTTCATAGTTAGCTGCATAACAAACAAGTTTAACACTTAGATTTACAAAATCATGATTCCGCAGTCAATATAGTAGGCAGAGCAGCAAACACTGCCATATTATTTCCATTGAGAGGAAGACAATTTAGATTAATTTATATAATCAGATACATCAGGATTGTCAAGGAAATAATACAGCATTCAAGAGTAGTTATGACTAACCAGACAAATATCAGACAATAGATGCATCTAGTCTAGACAAAAATGTGAATAAGCTTCGAATGATGATAGCACAAAATATCATCTATGCAAACACCAGTCAAAACAAAGGGACTTTTGTGCATGGGAATGGTTGCCAGAGCAACCAGAAACCCAAAAACACCTGTGTATACCATCAACCAAGTAGTTCCCTGTTCAGCAACCCTCCATTCCCAACCCCACAACTCCAAAGGCTCATAACTAGACAGATATGGTCCTACAGAGTATTACATGGAGGAGATTTCTAGAAAAATCTACACTTCTTAGATCAACGATCATAAATGTATGAAGGAGAGAATAAGGGGTTTTTTGGGAATTTATTTTTTAATCCTTTAGGTGTCATCATCTTAAGATAGGAAATGGACGAAAAAGAAATGAAGAGAATCCTAATACGGGAACAAAACAATAATAATCTAACAAAGTAACTGGAGAGGGGAATTTATCATACATCAAAGCATAGGCATATGGTAAAATGCGATAGGGTGTTTCACGCCAAGAGGTAGCATCTACTAAACATTATATTGTTAAATATCACCAGTCTGCACATAAAAATATCACTATACATGTTTGGAAAAAAAGGCAATCAATCACAAGATTCACCACAAGTCAGTCGGTTGCAAAGTTTGTTGGAGAAGGAGAAGAGACACATAGATAACTCTTCAATTACTACTAGTTAACAAGTGAAAAAAGATAATGTACCACATAAATCAGCTAATCAGTAAATTAAGGAATGAGAATAGTCGCATAGTTTTGTTTTGAAATACTTTTTTGTACATCTCCGTTTCTTTCTTTAATATACTAGGATGTAAGGGGTAATATGAGAGACTGAAATGACCAAAAAAGTTGTTTACTACGCTTGCTAGGTAAGACTTTTGGTCATAAGTTGCAGCACGGATTTTCTTCTTAGGATGGAAAAATTGTTGGGTCCTCATTGTCAATGTTCTTAAGCAACCATCTACGATATTCCTCTTCATTTACAACGTATGAATGTACTTAAAGAATTAATTACAATATGCATAATCCCATCTACATGTTCAATAAATCCATCATATTCTCTTATTATGTCTCCTTACCTATGAAATCCCATCATCAAACAAAACGATAGTGTTTGCTGCTTGAAACACTTCAGTGTACCTTTTCTACGCTGGTGATAAGCCTATATGGCTACACCCAACAGGCTCTCTAGTACGATCCTTCAATCACGCTGGAAAATTGTAAAAAGAATTTGAGAAACCTATGACATCCATTCAACATATTGGACACACTTCTACCAAGATATTGGTATGGAAAACCATGAAAACATTTGTCACATGGATTAATAAGAGAATGCTTACTTCCAGAATTCTACAGGGTGGTCAAGTCTTAGCTATTAATAAAAATGAACAGCATTTAGATTAAGCACACACAATACAATTTGCATTAATAAAATAGATGAATACAACACTTGGCACAATTGTATATCAATGAAATAATAATACGGTGATTGGTCAATTACAAAAGAATTGGTCAATACTGAAAACAACAAGAGAGACTATGAGTAGAAATTAGAGGAAGGAAAAGAGTCTGCAAGTGAGATAACAAAAAATCAGGGGAGCGGTGAGATGAACTTTTCTACTATGACACATAGGCCACTACTAACCAGCATTATACATCAGTTAAATTATGGGATACTGAGTCAACAAATTCTTACAACCCTTGCAGCATTAATTCTTGTAATTGCCTATTAATCTACTATACCATTCTATCAGCATCATATAAGCCACATGTCAGGGTAATATTTTCTAATGTCAATACTCACACATAAATTCCTTTTCAAACCCCTAAATCAGCAGCACATTCACAACATTATGAGAGATCTGCTAAATTTCATAGAAACAAAACGACACAAAAGCCATATAGCAAAGGAAAGCAGATAATTCAATGGCCAGGTTAACCAAATCTGGTGGCGGCATCATTTACAAGTTCGAATCCATCCATACGAAAACAAAGAAATGCACTTCAATGCAACAAATATCATCGTCAAACAAGAAAAGCTTGCCTCATGAAGCACAGGTAGAAGGACAAATTTATTTCTTTTCCATTCATGGCTGAGTTGGAGAGGTCAGGGGCCTCGTCCTTGAAACACATGAGATAATAATCAAAATGACAACTTGAATATTGGAAACCCAAGTCCCGACTACATAAATTAACACCTTCACTATTCACATGCTTAAATTGCTGGGAAAAAATAGATATCAACAGTTCGATAAATAATAAGATCAAAGTTTTAGCATTTTAAACAGCCTGAATCCAGTGCATGGCACTTCAGCCCAATAAGTATGGCATGCATCAGAAGGGAAAATAAGAGTAACAAGTGACAACAAAAGAAAATGACACAAAAGTATCACCTTTTTCTCCTAGTATTGCCAGATGAACCACCAGTGGTGGTCGCATTTGTTCCACAACTGAAAAGGTCCTTTGGTGCAGATCCGAGACTAGCCATGCAGTTCTCATAATCACAACCATTAAGATCTTGACCATTTAAGGCTGCACCTTCCCCAGCTTTTCCATCGGAGCCAGGATGGAGACAATAAATCTGATCACCACACTGACCAGCATTGCATGGAATCATATACGAACCAGGCAAGTTAGTGTTGGCAATATTCTGATACATATCCCCACTCTTGACTGGTCTCTGATACGGAAAAGAACCAATCTCTCCTTCAATTCTTCCCCTAATGTCAACAAGCAGACATTTAAGCCTGGCAATCTCAGCTTCCAAAACAGCCTGACCTTGCAACCTCTTTAACAATTGCTGATTCAAAGTCCTCAATTTAACAACCTCGTCCTCCAAAGAGGCTGCATGAGCTTTCTTCTTCTGACGATACTTGCGAACAGCTTCTCTATTACCCCCACGCTCCCTCCCTCGCTTCCTAGTTCTATGTTCCCCGGATTCAGCAGAATCGTCATTGTTACCACTCTTCTCTTCACTGGAAGGGGGCAGGATTTTAGTGTGCACGTGAAAACAGGTGTGCGTATGCGATAAATCAGGCCCTGGAGGGTTACAAGTGTGGGTATGGGTACAAGCGTGAGTATCTCTCAGTAGTTCATCAAAGAAACTGTCCATTGATCCACTACTGGGAATCTCGCCAATGTTTGCACTAGAAAGGAGCTCTTGGTTTGAAAATTCAAGTTCTCCATCATCCATTAAAGGAACTCGGTTCCTATTACTACTGTTATTATTGTTGCATTTAATCTGATTGTTGTCTTCCATCATAGTCAAAATCCGCCCTAAAAAACGCACAAATTGTAAAATTCAATTCAACCCAGATAAAATTTTCCACCAAGTATCAAAATTGAGTAATAATTCTTAGAAATTCGTTAATGTCACTCAAAACCCTAGAATCAACTTCGTCCAAATCATAAAACTAAGCATTCAATGATCGCAAATTTAACTGACACCCAACTAAATTATCCCAATTTGAAGTCGAAGTACATTGAAAAAACACAAATACCAAAATCAATTCCGAAAAAGGCGCGCAGCAATACTTAACCCTAAACCAGTACTGAATTAAAACAGCACAATCAACCGAATTCAAAAGAACCCCAGAAGCAAAAATAATCAATCATACAATAAATTCTGCAAAATTAAACAAAAAACCTTACCAATAAAAGGCAAAGCAGCTCCGCCACTTCTGAGCTATATTCTCCCTAATCAGATAATTGAATCGAATTGAAACTGAAAACTGAATGCAGAAAAGCGAATGAGAGGAGAGAGAAAGATAAGAGCATCGCCGATGAGAAGAGCGGCGAAAAACCCTAGAAGAGGAGAGAGAAAGTAGGTAAATGAAACTCAAAAATTGAGTGGAGGACGCAGAAGTGAGGACATAGCCAAGCCAAAACCAACACTTTGACGAGGCTTCGCAGATTCTCTCTCCTCTGGTTTTCGCATAAAAATGTCTTCCGTCCCCTGTTTTGGAATTTGTACTTAATTCAGGGGCTTCTTTTGCAATTTCAGATAAGATAAAATTATACTGTAATTTTAATCATTGGAGAAAATATTATTTGTAGTCGTATTTTTCAGTTTTCTTCTTGTGAAGTTGTGACCTCATTCACTTATACTCCGTAACCTATTTGTAGACATTTGCCTATTTATCTGAAAATTACTACGTATGTTTCACTCGTTTATAGGGGTGTAGTCTTCGGGTTGAGCAATATTATTTTCCGATCTTCGGTTTGGTGCGGTCAAAAAAACTTCAAAACCGAGTTTTGGATCGGATCGATTTTTTCCTAAAAAAATATAATATACACTATTTAAAAAGTTAACTTTCTCCTTTAATACGTTGGAAATATCACTATATTATGGGATATTTTATCTTTCAAAAAAAAGGCGTTAAACAAATAGTTTTCTATACATACTTGTTTAATTTTTATTGTATTTTGTAGGGGAAAAAATGTATAGAGATAGGCCTACAATCGGTCCAAATCGGTCCGGGGCTTTGGATCGAATATTCTGGCCGGTCCAAGTCCAGTCTAAGCATAACCGGTCCGGTCTCCGGATCTAGAATTATGCAAAACCGGTCTTTTGTTTGATCCGGTTCGGGTTTGGACCGGTGAAAATCTTTAATTTCAGAGAGGTCATACACAATTATATTGTTTTTTTTTTTTTGGTGTTAGCACCCGGTTCACCCTTAGGGCTAATCCGGATTCGGGGCGAGTTTTGGGTGGATAGGTTCCATTCCCCTCCCAATTGTTGTTGCGGGGGATCGAACACGAGTTCTCCCTACCAAGTTCAGCCCCAATCACCACTGAACCAACAAGCAATTGGTATTATATTGTCAATAAGTCCGATGTAATCTTGAAAACAATGTTTGTCGTAATGAACACTAAAAATTGGATATGTAATTGCAAATCCAATACAATTTTGTTTTTAATCAAGTATGTAATACATGTTAGTTTTGACACATAGATATATCCCCTAAATGTATGTTATGGAATTTAAAATATCCTTTTCATATGAGACTCTTTAAAGTCAAACTTAATAAATTATGTTCCTTAAATCATCTTAACAATGATAATAACAATATACGAGTAAACTATATCACAAAAGTACTTTTGATTAGTATACGAGTATGACATTAAGTATATTTTTAATTAAATATATATGTTAATGAGATATTTAGATTGCTCAAAAATTGTCATTAAGAGCATATTCTTTTTATACATACGTAGCAGTATAAGATTGAGTAGTGACATTTATGCTAAATGGGTCTAAACTATGCACTTATTTTTTTCAATTATCACTATCACTACTTAGTTATATATATTTCATCCAAAAATAATATCTGAGATCGCTGAAAAGGAAGGGACAAGGTATGAAGTCGCTAAAGCAAAACTTTTAACTTGTATATATTTTTACAACGAAAAAACGTATCGAAATGACTAAGAAAAGTGGAGTATTTTAAATAAGTATAACAAAATTGTTAATTTATTAATGGCAAGTCATGTCTCAGCTCTCTCCCTCATCTCCTCTCTATATGATTTATAAAAAAACATATTGTTTTAGCTATTCCGTACATTATTTTAGCTAATGAGTGCCCCAATGATGGATTTTGTGAGTTTTATTAAAAGCAAGTTGTTTCTTTGGTAAATATTGTGCAAGATCGAATATTGAAGATGTCAATCATTCGACTACAATCAGATAAATCAAACGAAAATCATCATCATCACGACTACAACAAATCTTTAGCCCCCTTCGTTGAAAAAGGCCGGTTGTAAAACATAACTACTCCGTACATTAAAGTGGGTATAAATTAATACGAAGTATAATGTTTGTTATGCAACGATTATAGGTTTGCTGATTATTTTTTTATTGATTCAATTTTATTTACTATATATTCTTTAGATTCAAATTTCTACACAAATGTCATATGACCTTTTTATGATTGAATTCATTTATTTACGACCACAGGAATCTCAACATGAAAATATACTGTACTTATAAAAGTGGAAATAGTTTGGACCACTAAGTATTCTCAAAAAAGAATGTATATTCATATTGAGTTTCCAACAGTCTTAATCTAACAAGACTAGTCTCAACTTATACCTTTTTTTTAATTTTATAAGAGTTGATTATAGATTAACAAATTATTATACAACAAGTGGTAAGTAAAGAGGTTTTTGTAATCTTTTATATTCTGATATTATTCATATCATAAGAGATTCATTTGTTATAACTTTATTTATTTTGGGAACAAAATAACAGATCACAATATTAAAATTTCAGGTTGTTTCTCCTCCCCTAAACTTCATGTCATTGGTTGGCTTTTCAAGAATTTGATTGGCCAAGTTTTTATATAATGTGGGAAAAAAAATGGTTTGCTACTTCTACATGTTAAATTAATATACCCTCTATTACATTTGACTTTATGATATACGGAGTACTCCGTATGCATGGTCCGTACAATCTAATATATACGGAGTATCTATTACTACGTATATACTAAAAGAGACACTAGGAATGACACATGTCAATTCGTGGTGCGATTTTTTCCCGCCAAAAATCACTTTGCCAAAAAAGTGTATCTGTTTTATTTTATTTTTATTTTCTACCTTTTTTTTTATAAACAATTTATATTTGGAAACAACATTTAGTTTATAAATTATGGCAAAACTAGATACGACGTAATAATAATTATTCTATATTAGTAATATTTTAGTCAAATCGCTATATTAATAATGGAAAATATATCACTCAATATTTTGGTCAAATTACCTTATTAATTATCATTTTAAATATGCATATTAGATGAATAAATTTAAACGAATATGTTAAAAATGTTATAACTATGCAGTAGTTTGAGAGATATCCAGTTAAATATTTTATGAAAAAAATGATCAAAATTCGTGCGTGCACGGGATATAATCTAGTATATATGTAAAGTGAAGTTTTTCAAGAGCATTGGAAGCGTCCACGTAGGCAAGTCCAGACATATTTACTGAATTACTAGAGTGCCACGTAGGATTACTAATGGTTTCGGCCAATGCAAAATAAGATTTCTAATTTATTTTTGAATTAAAAAAATTGAGTGCCATATAGATAATTAATTAGGCGCCACATATATATTTTAATTAATTAATTACTAATATATACAACTCCATCCAAAATCAAACACTCTAATAATTAAAAAATAAATCTAAAATAAAATTCAATCCAAAATCAAACACTAATCTAAAGTAAAATTCAATCCAAAATCAAACATTAATCTAAAATTAAATTCAATCCAAAATCAAACACTAATCTAAAATTAAATTTAA
Source organism: Spinacia oleracea (assembly GCF_020520425.1). Lineage (NCBI taxonomy): Eukaryota > Viridiplantae > Streptophyta > Magnoliopsida > Caryophyllales > Amaranthaceae > Spinacia > Spinacia oleracea. The sequence goes on along the minus strand of NC_079490.1, from coordinate 175,674,768 downwards.
TCCAAAATCAAACACTAATCTGAAATTAAATTCAATCCAAAATCAAACACTAATCCAATATTATAAGCACCACGTAGGAAATCTATGAAGGAAATAGTGCCCTTGGTCCAAGTATGCATATAATATTAAGTCTAATAAATGCGGTTCAGTATTAATTAACAAGTTAATAATTCAGTGAGATCAAGTGAGCTGAATGCCTGACTAGAGGCCGCTTCAGTTCAAGTGGAATTAATTATATTAATCCACAGCTTACTCTTGACTGAACCCGTAGGGTCACACAAATAGTACGTAAACGGATCAAGTATTTAATGGCATTAAATACTCCATCTATGGATATTCGCAATCGACGGATCTTGGTTTCAGTGGGAGCTGAGATCGTCACAGGCAAGAAATGAATACTCCGGAAACGATGATATTGCCGGAAACGGAAATATGGATCGTATCGGAAATATAAATATTATCCAAGTCGTAGATGTTGCCGGAAACGGAAACATGGTACGTATCGGAAAATATTATCGGAAATGGAAATATTGCCGGAAGCGGAAATATTGCCGGAAACGGAAATATTGTCAGAATCGGAAATATTATCGGAATCCCCAAAATAATTCCGGAAACGGAAATATTAAATATTTGTTCGAAACGGAAATTAATTCCAGAATCGGAAATATTAAATGTTGTTCGTATCGGAAATGAATTCCGGAATCGGGAATTTAATCGGAAGCGTATCGTACGAATTAGCATCGGACGAGGCCCGCTAGACGAAGGCCCAACACGAAGCCAGGCCATCTCCCAGCGAGCCGCACGCAGCAACGCACGCCTCGACCAGGCCCAGCGCAAGGCCAGGCCCAGCCCAGGGCGCGCGCGCACGCAGCACCGCACATGGGCTGTGCGCTTGTCGTGGGCCGCAAGGCCTGCGCAGGTGCACGGCTTGTACGATGCGTGTGCGGGAAATCCTAATTCTATTAGGATTCGTGCGAAGATTAAAATCCTAATCTTATTAGATTTGCTTTGTTATTTAGAGTCCTAATAAAGTTCTAATTAACAAATCCACATCCTAGTAGGATTACAATTCCTTTTCCATACCTCTATAAATAAGGGCCTAGGGTCATTATTTATATACAAGTTTTCAAGTATTCAAAGCTAGGATTTTTAAGCAGAAAAATCAGCCATAACTCTTGCCCATTTAGCCGAAAATAAGTAGTACCTTAAGGGCGATTCTAGTTGGTCAATCTTAAGGCGGATCCGGACGTGCTGTGGACTATCTACGGAGGGACGACACTTGGAGTCCTAAAGACTTGTTCTTGTTCGGTTCGGGCGCAGCTAGGGAGGGCACGCAACAAAGTGTATCCATCTAAACTATGCTAAATGATTATGTGTAAATAATATGCTTTCCTGGCTTTATGGTTTTTCCGCATGATTTATGAATTGTCATATGTATCATAAGTTCATAACCTAACAATCTAATGGTTTTGGCGAATGAAAAATGAGATTTCAAAATTTTTTATGAATTAAAAAAGTCGAGTGCCACACAGATAAATAATTAGGTGACACGTAGATATTTTTATTAATTAATTACGAATACTACATATATACAACTCCATCCAAAATCAACCACTCTAACTATTAAAAATAAATCTAAAATGAAATTCAATCCAACATCAAACACTTATCTAATCTTATATATAAAATATAGCAGTTGATATATATAACAATTTTATAAAATATAAAATATAAGGTGATAAGATAAAATGACATACAAAGGGAAAAGGAAAAAAATGAAGAATTTAGAGGATCAACAAATGACAAGTAAAATATAAAAAAAAGAAAATAAAAAAAAAGCAATCTTATGATGTCCTCTAAGAGCATTTGAACCCAGAAGCATAGGTAGAATATTAATCAAGCAACCATCATGCCGAGGTATTTCATTAAGATTATTGTAAGTTAATTACATATATGTTAACTGTTTTAAGTGTAATTAATTATCTCAAAATCAGTTTAACAACTTTTTTTAAAGTAATGGGGGTACCTTTGGACCCCTTCAGGGCTTAATAGGTTCGCCATTGTTCCATATGCTTATTTTACAAGAATCTTGGATCACCATTTTTCATTGCAGGTGATCCAAGATTCTTGTAAAATATGAAGTTTCAGCAGTAAAACTATGACATCGGTCTGCCTCTGTTCTGCACCCTTTTGAAAGTTCCTATAGATGTTGTGTGTAGTCTATGAAGCTGTATCACAGTGATGTCCGACATTTGCTAATCTATCACGTATCCAGTTCAGTTGTTAGTTCAATTTCATATTGCATCTTGTAATTCATATCTTATTGTTAGATTTACCACCCTTATTAATTGTAACATTTCTAATGTGTGATATCTCGGTTAGGAACATATAATCTTACGATTATGATGGATAGAGACAGTTTTGTCAAATCTTGGGATTGCAAATGTGGAAAAGAATCAGGTAGTTTGCTTTAGAAAAATAAGAATTGGAAGCACAAATATAATGTGAAATATCTGGTGTTGTGCACTATCTAAAAGATGAGAAAATTTAAATAGTTTACGTATATGTGTGGTTCTTGAAAAAAGCTTTGAACTTGACATGATTTGTTCATGTATATTGTTTATTTTTTAGCTTTGGTTTTTTGTTTCTTGTATAAGTCAACATATTTTATGTTTGAGATTTTGAATTTTGGTTTCTTCGGGGCAATGTTTTTAGAACCTAAGTTGTAATAATTATACAGGGTTTGTATCTGTTGTTATTGCTGACTTTGAATTTCATGTTTACAATAGCTTTTTTTTTTGTCTAATTCAACTTTTGTCTGCTTAATTCTTTGCTTTCATTTAAATCTTTTGTGACGTCTTTATGGCAGCCAATAAGGTTGGGGAAGATTTCCAAGCTCATAAATAAAGGAGAAATTGATTCTTCTGAGATGATAACGATGAACACTCTCAAGGCTTGTGTAAAATGTAATCTTGATTAGTATGTTGTATTCTTTTCATCATCGTTGATTTTAATTGGATTTATATTTAAAACATTTTCCACCAATAGGAGGAAAGTGCGATAGGGAAGTAGATAGAGGATGGAGTGAGGCTGATGGGACCTGGTAAAAAGTAATATGGTCGATCCAGCTTGAGGTACGTAATTGTGTTTGGAGAATTTCTGCTATGTTGGAAATGAATGATGTTTTTGTAGTAGTCTCCTATAGGTCTTATTTCTACTGCATGCTCTTCACCTTTATTGTGAAATTTGCAAGTCTCATTTTGTGTTAGTAATTACTTACAACTTACATGGTGTCTGACTTCCTTCTTTCCACGGAAATGACCTTTGCTCCTCAACTAGTATAGTTTTAAAGAATAACTTCAACATATAAAAGATATCGTTGTAAGAATAAGAAGACACTGGTCATATACTTTCTACGTGAGTAGCAACGTTAAGTTGAACTGATTTCTACTAGAAAAGTTGTGTGGATTTATTACCAAAACATGTGAATGATGTGAAAAATATACTCTCATTCCAATATCAATCGAAAACTTTGGTAGAATATGTTGTTGTAGGGGGGGTTTAGGGTGACAGTGTGAGCAAAGGAAGTTGTGGAGGCTGCATGATGATCACTGAGAAAAGTGCACTACAATAAGTTACGTGTGAAAGCATTGGTAAAGGCTGAGTGGTTTGGCAAGAAGGGAAGGCTAAATCCAAAAGCTGCACGACCTCTACCAAAGGTTGTAGGTAAAGTCGACAGTATTGGGCATTTACCTGTTGCAACAAATCTCATACCCTTTATTGTCAATGAAAACGCGGCAGGTGCCCGCACTCCTTGCCGAGGACCAAAGTCAATAACTGTATTCCTTTTGGTTCAGTTTCTTTTACACGTAGAACAAGTTAGAACGTATAAGCGGTCAAAATATGGTTAATGGTCTCGTTTGTATCTGCTATTCTAACCATTTGGGTTCCTACATATGGTCTTATTTCTATGAATCGTAAGCACTCAGCTATATTGGCAGTTGAGATATTCAATTTCATGCTTTTATCGCTTATCAACTGTATGAAATAACGCAGTAGTTAGTTAAATTGCTCCCTTTGTTCTGCTAAGTTGTACCATCTTTTTCCCTTATTCTTTTTGCAAAGAGTTTGACTTGTATAGCTACTTAGTTATTTATGTGCTAAATGTACAACTTATAAGAGTGATTTAGGGGCATCGTAGAGGAACATAAAGAACTCAAACACTTAAACTTGATGGCCTACATCCTACCAAATATTTATCTTCTATAGAGCTACATACTCTTTTAAGTGGTTCTATTGTGTTGTCATTTTCCATATACTTTCCTCACAGAAAAATATAGATAATTACTTTTACTAATCGTAATTTCTATAAATTTGTACGTATTCGTGGTTTATGTAACACTTGTATAAGACGGTTTTGTATATCTTAGGGGAGTGTGCGCGCTAGCACACAGTCCAACAACTAATATAAATAAATATGTAGTACGTTAAGCAGTTTAATGATACTATTGATCAGAAATATCCTTTTTTATATGACTATGATTTTCTTAAATGATTTTAATAAGATTGATATGGTGTGATCCCGATTCCCGGCCAACTTAATATTTACCTGTCATTTGCAACTTTGTATTACCACTATTTTTCTTTAAACAAAAAAGATAGAGGCTATGCATTAGGAAGTAGATTCGTAGGTTTAGAAGTTGACAGAGACGGTCCTAAATGCTCCCAAAAGTAAAATTGTGCGGAAGAACGTACGTGCATTTGGTAACCATTACTCGAATTCAGATTTTTAACTTATTGAAAGGACGCTTTTGGCATAATTGATGAACACCTTTTATTTGAGGAAATGGATGGACACCCTTCATTTTACGTTCTTTTGTTCAATGGACTACATTTTTTTGGGTGAGCCAGGCTGCAAGTGACCTATAGACACGTGTCAACTAATGAACGTAGAGTGAATGGTGTGAATATGAGAGTATGAAAGGGAGAGAAAATTAATATACACTCTCCGTATTTTAAAAAGAGATACCCTTGACCGGCACATAGTTTTAGAAGTACTGAGTTGAATTTATTAAAATAAGATAAAAGCGGGGTAGTGGGTGAATTATTTATTATAGTAAAATGATGATGTGAGTAAGTGTAGTGAGTTAGTGACCATAGAAAAGAAAGAAATTTTAATATAATTGGAAGTGGAAACCAAAACATGTCAAAAAAGGAAAGTGTATCTCTTATTTAAATACGGTCGTTTAAGAAAAGTGTATCTCTTTATAAAATACAGAGGGAGTAATTAGGGATAAAGCCGTAAAGACCATGTAAGTTAAAGGAGACAAATATAATTAAATAGTGTAGAAAATTTTCACTTTGGGGTTGCCTGGATGGCTGGATCAAGGGAAATAGGAGGGGAAAAAGTGCGGGAGGAAAAAATCTGATATTTTTTTTATTGTTTGGATAGGAGGTGATCAATTAATGGGGTGGTTAACTCCCCTCAAAACAAGGGTAAAAGTTAACACCCACCCCGGGTAACTTTTCCCCCTGAATAGCTTCTTCCATTCTCACTCATTTAGCTAGTCATCCTCCTCTCTTCTCTCTTCTCTCTTCTTTTCAACTCTACCATCTCTTTTTTATATCCTCTGTGACTCTCTTTTCCTTCTTTCTAGTCCTTCTTTTATGGCACTCTCCTTTTTCTCTCCTCAACTGCCACCTAAAATCTACTCATATTCCAAACTTATTAAGGACATGTTTGGATTGAGGGTAATGTATTAAGGGGGTAATATAAGTCAAACTAAAAAAAAGGTAATTGAAGGTGATGATTAAGGGATGAAGTGGTGGCACAGGAAATAAACTAGTGTTGACAAGAAGAAAATAAAAGGAAAGAGGGAATTAATATCCTCATAATGGGGGACAGTTAACCACCATCACACTAGGGTGATTATTACCCTCATTTGGGGGTGGGGAGGGGGGGTAATGACTCCCCCCTTTCTCCCTTCTCCACACAACACCACCACTACCACAACTTTTCATCACAATACCACCACACCACCCTACTTGCAATCAGCTCAATTCACCTTCATTATCCTTTTATTAATGTTGTTTAACTTTTATTATCCTCATAATTCATTATGTCTAATCCCAACATGCCCTAAAAGAAAGCAATTACTCCCTTAACAAGTACCCTTGTATTATCTACTCCCTTATGTTTTCCCCTCTTAATCAATTTGCCCAATCCAGATAAGTCCTTACAGAGTATAATACTTCAATAAAAGCTCCCTATTTGAAAAAGTGTAAGACTTATTAAAAACGGAGGTAGTAACAAAGACCGATAGTGGTGCTAATTGAGAAAAGTAACAAAAAATAACGACATTGCATTCAATGTATTTTTCTTTATGAGTAGTCACCAATTATAGTTATACAAATTATTTAATATATTTTCCGTATGCAGTACTCCCTCCGTATTTTATTAAAGAATATATTTTCATAAAATACCTTATTTTATTAAATGATACGGAGTATACCTTCTTTTTTTGGCATTTCATGATCCATACTTCTAATTATATTAATATTTTTCTTATTCTTGTGGTCACAACACTTACATCATCTTTTTACTATAATAAATAATTCACCCACTACCCCATTTTCATCTTATTTTAATAAATTCAACTCAGTATTATAAAATTACGTGTCGGTCAAACTATATCGTTTAATAAAATACGGAAAGAATATATAAATTACATTTAATGTATTTTCTTATGTGGAGCCTATGCATGATATAATAAGTGTTATCTTGCAAATTATAACCACCAAATTTGCTAACACAACCCAACAAGAAACAATTTTACAAAATTGTTGACTTGGACAGTATGGTTGAATCATTTTTTAGAGGGGTGTATTTTGAAATTTAAATATCTTTAAGCAATACTCCCTCCGTCCTTTAATACTCGCATCGGTTTGACCGGTGCGGGGTTTAAGACATTTGAATTGATTTATTAATTTAATGAGTGTTTGTTGATAGTGGGGTATTTTTTTAATATAGTTAGTGTGAAATGTGTAAGGGGTGGGAAGTGGTGAGTGAGAGATGTTGATTTTTAAATGATTTTTTGTAGGGAATAGGGGTGTAGGTGGGGTAGTAGGTAAGTATGAGAAATAATATAATATTGGTAAAGATTTCCATTTATAGAAGCGGTGCAAGTATTAAGGGGCGGCCCGAAAAGGAAAGCGGTGCAAGTATTAAGGGACAGAGGGAGTATTATGATAAATCGTTCGTTGTTTTGATAATAAAATTAATTAAAAATGAGCATAATATAAGTGGGCCGCATGGGCTTTGTGTCGAGTCCACATACCCTCATGTCTGTCCGGACCGAACCGTCAATGCCTAAACCTAATGTTTTCAAATTTACCGTGTATTTTCGTGTCGGGCCACACCGTATTATGTTTTTTCCAGAAATTGTGGCATGAGCCCCCGATTTTGTGCCGGCGTCGGTTCGTGTATTTTCATGCCCGTGACAGATCGGGCTTTTCACATAGGAGGATGGACCTGTTCCGACCCACAACCATCTTTTAGATATAGTGTATAAAATCAATATGGATTCTATTGTTTGCAAGTATGAACCACGTATGGACATATGGTCCACAATTCAAGCTATATGTCTAATGGACTTGAAGGTCCATATGACCATATTTCACATGGCCTTTTTCTCTAAAGGTTTTTGGTGCTACCAGATTGGGCCTACTGCTGTATTTGGAGCAAGTGTTTTTTTTTGGGAGCAAGTTGTTTCATTCAGTAAGCTGTTGTTGTCAGCCTGATGTGCTATATTACCAACCCAAGTCTACTGCTTGTCTGCTTGAGAGGAAAATTGCACTTGTTCTAGAGAATAATGGTATCACAATTTATTTATTTTGATAAAGAGAGAAAAACTAGGTTAAGTCATTGAAGTCGGCCAATTTAAAAGCATTTTTTCGGATGATAAGGGGGAGAGACCGATGATCTCGTATAATAAAAAGAAAGGATCGATGATATAAGCAAAATGGATTTATCCACCTTAAAGATGATAACGGGATGAATTAATGTTCTAGCCAAAAAAAAAAGTTAGTCTGTATCGACTTGTGTAGTTGCATCACATCTTTCGAGTCGAAGAAGTTGTCCCGGACCATATCAAGTCTATGATCAAAACCATAAATTGCTAATCTAGACAAGCCATGTCGTAAACGACTCAACCATTTGAATTACCACCTAGTTTCAAGTCCCGCTATAAGGAGGTCCTAATCCATTAAGACCTCCAGCATAGGTCCCCAAATAAATACTTCTTCTATTTTTTTTAATGGCACCATCATGGTTTCACGCTTGATAATGGACTATTTTACCACTAATATATCTCATTATTCATTTGAAAAAATTATAAAATTGATAACTTGAAAGTATATTTCAAGACGAATCTAACAAAATTACCACATGAATATATTTTCCCTTACATATAAATAACAAAAAATAACTATATTTTTCTTTTTGGGTTGAATAAGAGGGGCAAGGCCCAAGACAAAAATACTAACTGAACAAGAAAGGAGAAAAACAAAGCAGGAAATAAAAAACAAAAGAAAATAAACTACACTACTGCTACTGCTACTGCTACTGCTACTGCTATCCTGCTATCAATGGAAGCGTGATGCAAGAACCATCCTTGACAGAGATAAGCCCCCAATGTTCTCCAATAAAATAGCACGAAGATTCTTAGGGACTGCCCTTAAAATTTCGAAATTGTGATTGAGATGAACACCATAATTTGCTAACTAATCCGCCGCCCTATTGGTCTCCCTATAGCAATGACTAATAGTCACTTCACAGCCTTCTCTTTTCATCAAAGCTTTGCACCTTCTGATTATATGCACATATGGGGAGTGTGACAAAATGTGATCAAAAGAGAGAGAGTTTGTATTGATGATCAAAAAATAATGAATAATTATTACAGTAATGAAGGCCTTTTATAGCTTAATACATTCTAGAAGCTACTGAAATCTGTTACAACTAACTCCTAGAAATAAGGAAGCTATACTAACTGAAAGTGCCAACGTGGCAACTCTCATGCACTACAATGTAGTACGTACTGAACTAATGCTCAAGCTGATCAATTGTGCAACATGTATAAGCTTAACAGTCCCCCTCAAGATGGAACATCACAAGTTCCAATCTTGGACAATAATTGTTGAAACTGTGCAGAAGAAAGAGGCTTGGTAAAAACATCTGCTAGTTGATGTTCAGTGGGTAAGTAAGCAAGATGTAGAAGGCCTTCTAACACTTTGTCACGTGTAAAATGACAGTCAATCTCAATGTGTTTCGTTCTTTCATGAAACACTGGATTCCTAGCAATGTGTAATGCTGATTGATTATCACAGTGAAGGCTGATAGGTTTAAGATTAGAAACTCCCATGTCTTCCAATAAGTTAACCAACCAAGTTACCTCAGATGATGCTGCAGCCATTGCCCTATATTCTGCTTCTGCAGATGACTTAGAAACTGTGTTTTGCTTTTTGGATTTCCATGAAACTGGTGACCCCCCTAACAGCAATACATAACCAGTGATGGACCTTCTAGAATCTGGACAAGATGCCCAATCTGAGTCTGAGAAAGCTTGCAATCTGATACACTCTGAAGCTTTTAGAAGTATACCTTGTCCTGCTGTGTGTGCCAAGTATCTCAAGGTGTGTTGTAGAGCTGTAATGTGAGGAAGTCTAGGATTTTGCAAGTACTGGCTTAACAACTGAACTGCATAGGACAAGTCTGGTCTGGTATGAGTTAGAAAGTTAAGTTTCCCAACCAGTGATCTATACTTCTCTGTGTCAGTGTACAATTCTCCATCTGATAGAGTTAGCTTTACATTAGCTGGTAAAGGGGTGATATTGTTCTGTTGTTATAGTGGGAGCAGTAACAGTTTGTTGCATACCAGATGTTTCAATATCAGATTTGGCGCCAGAAGAGAATGCAGCTACTTTGGAATCTCTGGAACCTTTGAAACCTGGTGGATAGCCATGAATCTTGAAACACCTATCCACACTGTGCCCTTGCACTTGACAATGTGTACAAAAATAACTGGAACCTGTTCTTCCATATTTGTTGGTGTTGCCAGATTGAAAACCACCATTCTGCTGTGTTCTGAAAGTTTTGTTGTTGTTGTTATTCCAATGATCTCCTCCAAAACGCCTCTTTTCAGCTGCAAAAGCGAATGTTTCCAGTTGTTTGTTAGACTGAGAAACTTCTCTGTGTCTCTCTTCTTGAGCAAACAATCTGTATGTCTCAGATACTTTGGGTAAAGCAGGCACCATCAATATATTTCCTATAATGGTAGCAAACTGATCAGAAAGTTTCATCATAAATTGCATCACCATCTTCTCTTGTTGTCTGTCAAAGAACTTTTTAGTAACATTACAAGTACAATTGTTACAAGTGCAATATGAAAGTGGATGAGCTTCCTCAATTGCATCCCAAACTGACTTGATCTCAGTGAAAAATTCTGAAATACTCTTATCTCCTTGAACAATTTCAGCTAGCTTTTGTTCAAGAGAATAGATCTGAGCCAAATATGCAAAGCCAAACCTCTCCTCTAAATCAGTCCAGACATCTCTAGCTGCCTTCAAAAACATCACACTCTTAGCAATTTTATCATCCAGATTGCCTAAAATCAAAGAACATACCAAGTCATTGCACCTTTCCCAAGCCTTACTCTCCACTGAACCAAGATCAGGTTTAGTATAGATTCCATCAATGAAGCCAATTTTATTCTTAGCTGAGAAAGCAAGCAGCATTGATCTCTTCCAACTGGTGAATCCTTCACCATTGAACTTGAACGTGACCAGTTGAGTGGAATTCGCATCCGAAGGATGAATATAATAGATGCTTGCAGGATCTTGATTAGGAGGAAGTGTGGAATTGCGCCTCGAAGTCTCTTCATTGGAATCAAAATCTTCAGCAGCCATTTTTCAGAAAGAGTTTTGGATCAAAAACAGTAGAAGAAGAACAGAGAAATTGAGAAAATCAACACAATCTGTGAATCCGAAAGAATTTGTGGCAAAAAATTTCGAAGAAAAACAGGAAAATCTTGCGGAATTTCAGAAAAATTGAGCCAAGAATCTTTGATTCTGCTCTGATACCATGACAAAATGTGATCAAAAGAGAGAGAGTTTGTATTGATGGTCAAAAACTAATGAATAATTATTACAGTAATGAAGGCCTTTTATAGCTTAATACATTCTAGAACCTACTGAAATCTGTTACAACTAACTCCTAGAAATAAGGAAGCTATACTAACTGAAAGTGCCAGCGTGGCAACTCTCATGCACTACAATGTAGTACGTACTGAACTAATGCTCAAGCTGATCAATTGTGCAACATGTATAAGCTTAACAGAGTGAGGAGGTAGTTTCTCGATGAGCAACCGTACTACTACCTCTAAGTCCACCGACAATTGCACTTTCTTATAATCTCCTTACCAAGCTACTAATAACCCCCTTTGAACATCAAGTAGTTCGGCTTTGGTGCACGTACAAACGTACACTTGTTGCGGATAAACCAAAATAAGAACAACCTTATCTGGTTTGATGAACCGAATGAAGAACAATTGTTGCGTTGTGGACACCCACTATCCTAAAAGACGATTCCGCGCTACCTCCCGGTGCAGTAGAACAGAATGCGGTCGCCCTCCACGATTAGCGCAACTCCGACTTTGTGTGCACTCACAAAATTGCATGGAGTCAGAATATATGCCCAAAACCAAGAGCAAGTTTTGTGTGAGAGAATAATGTGTTTCGAATTTCTGGAAGATATGTATGAACGATTTCGGTATGTGTATATTTGAACTGAAGTGAAGTTCTGATTTAATTAATCAGAATGAAAGCAAATCAACAGACAGAAACGGCTGAGTCAAATAAGATTGCAACAACAAAAAACGGTCAGAAATAATCAATGTTGTAACGGACGTCATTAAGGCTAATTAATCCAACGGTTACGTAATCAATCCAGATTCCTGTAACAATGACTTAACCAAAACAATCCGCTTACCAAAAATAATAAGGTCGACCCACAAAACCCACCCCACGCCCGCATTCCCAAGGCCCAAGCCGACCTGACACGCGCGTGTTATGTTTCCACCCATACCACTCTCGCACTTTCTTAAACAAGAGTTACACCCATTCCCCAATTAATAAACAAGGAGAATATTAAGAGTTTTTCCAATTTGGGACTCTCTAATTTTCACTCTTTTTTCTTTGTGTTTCCCAATGAGAATTTTCAACAATAGTTACCACAATTCAACACATATGCCATGAGTAACTCACCTGATTGCCCACAGGATTAAACTCCCTCCTCCAGCAGGCCCCGGTTATGAGAATGGTGCAATTATTAAAAATGGAAGAAGTGAAATTTGGTGGTAACTCAAACAGTCCAATTATTGGTTAGTCAATTGCCAAAAATGCTCTTGATTGTCTCAATAACATGCAATCATGCATATATATTGTTTTACATTTACCCAAACCACCACATAAACAAGGGTGCAAATATATACTTTTAATTTCCTCAAAACTATACATTTGAACTTTGCTAAAGTAATAATAATTACAAATGGGAGATTGGGGATTAATCAAAACTGGATGACCTCCTGCATTTTCCAGTTAAGTAAATCCTCAAGAGTATGAGGGCTGTTACTCCCGTCACCACTACTACACGAGGTGTAGTCGTCTTCCACGTCGAGGAGTGCTAGGCTTAAGTGCGACTTCTTAGTACTTGAGTTTTGATAAAATTCATCACAGTTTTCCCCTTCTTCTTGCTCATCATATACATTATGTGACTTTGTCCATGTCTCCATACTTGCCTCTCCTTTAAGAAATTTTAGTATCTGAAAAAAATACAAAAGGAAAATCATCATAATTAAACTTTATTTTACCAAAAAGTACGAAATAACAACTACTCCATCTTTCCCTAAAAGATGACCTCAAATCATATTTTTTTACTTTATTAAAAGGCAAAAAAAAAAAAACAAAAACAAAAACAAGTGGGTCGGTAGTCTTGTCTTTTTGCTAATTTTGTACTCCGTGTGAGAGGAAACATATGAAGACCACATATTATAAATGACAATGTAAGAATAAAGTAGTCATTTTACATTCCGTTTCTCAAACCTCTAATCACACAAGCTTCTATATTAAGCTTTTTCAGAATTAACTTTTCACCCAAAACTCTCTTCCAAACTTATAACCAAATACTCTCGATTAACTTTTTCAAATACCAAATCTCTGATTTACATCAAAAAGCTCTTTTTCCTCACATCTTTTCTAACCAAACACTCCTAACAATTATTTGACCAATCTAATTAAGAATACAATCTTAGATTAGATATTCAACAAAGGTACAACAAATAATTAAGAAAACATGTAATAATGAAAATCGAATAATATAAAAACAAAAGTATTCAACTTTAAATAAACTTGACTAAATTTAGGAAATGGGGGACTAATATTGAATATTTGTGGGGTTTGCATGGAAACATACCTGGTCCATTTTAGGACGAAGCCTAGTTGCCCTTGTCAAGCAAAGGGTAGCTGCTACGACCATTCTTTGCATTTGGGACTCATCTACGCTCCCCTCCAAACTAGGGTCTAATATTCCTTTTATTACTTTTCCACCTAATTGTAGCTTTGGTTTTGCCTGAAATTTGCCAAGTGCAAAACAACAATAAATGTGTTACAATCAAAATGATACTTGAAAAAAATTAGATGAAGCTAAAAGTGAAAATATCAATCCAATTTAAAATCATAAAATTAATTACACTAGAGATACATGATTTTGCTATACGTTATATAATCATCAACAACTATTTTAGAAATATATACTCATATTCAACCTAAAGGTGGATCGAGTTAATCATAGGGCCATACCGGGCCAAATTTGTAGTCTACTCGGGTAGTAACATCGGGTTTGACTTTAGGCCCAAAAAACTAACAACAAATTGGAATATCCGGGCCAGAATCAGTCGCATCTCAAAGTCTGGCTAACGTTGCATATATCATTACTCGGAAAAAGTTGCATTGGTTTTGTTAGGAATAAAATGAGATAACAATCTAGACAAAGAACACACAATATAAATAACGTGGTATACCCACATCCCAACTTGTATTATTAATCAAAATTGTTATTAACAATACAATCAATCAACCTTACATGTGTTTCTCTCAAACTATGCTCAAGCTCAGGATCTCAAGCATGTCAATAATAATGGTATATAAATCCCTATTTATATACCCAACTTCCTAACCCTAGCCCTAATACTCCCTCCGTATTTATTTAAGAGATACACTTGGTCGGGCACGGGTATTAAGAAAAAGAATTGAATGAAATAAAGTAATAAAACAAGTGGGGCTGGGTAAATATTTTAATAAGTAAAACAAGTGGGGATCATGTCATGTAGGGATTGGGGGTGGGGATGGGTGTAGATAGATTATTTAATTAGATGGTGGGGTTGATAAGTTACTAAAAATGACAAGTGTATCTCTTAAATAAATACGGCCGAAAAAGGCAAGTGTATCCCTTAAATAAATACAGAGGGAGTATTATGAAACACAATATTACAAGAATATTACAATTTAGGAGAAACCAATATAGTAACAAATCTATCCCTAAAATACAACTCGTAAAATAGGAATACAGTAACATACTATATTTCCTAAATAAATATCTAGTAATATACCATAACTGAAACTCATTGCCATATTGGGTTTGATATTAACAGGTTTAGAAGGTACTTACCCACATGACCAAGCTCTCTTGGCCTTTGGAGGAGTTAATGGGTTTTCTTCCAGTAAGCAATTCCAGAAGCACCACTCCAAATGAATAGACATCGAGCTTGTCGGTGACTTTACCGTACATGAAATACTCGGGTGCTAGATATCCAAATGTGCCCACCACATCTGTGTAGGTCTCAAAACTAGTCGAATTCGGACCCCATATTGCAAGCCCAAAATCCGACAACTACATCCAAATCAGTCAATAATAAATAATTAGAGGAACATTATTGACAAAAACAACTGTTCGCTAAGAAAATTCGATTTTTACTGATTAAAAACTTATTTTTGGTTCATTCAAACCGATTTTACTTACTGGAACACAAAATTGTCGTGTCCCGTATGGTTATGAGACGGTAGGACAATCTTTTAACACCATACCATGTACAAAGTAAATAATAATAATGGTCAATTATATTGCATAAAGTACGTTGTGAAAATAATTGGGATGTAGAAACTAACCTGAGGTTCAAAATTGTGAGACAAAAGAATATTGGAAGTTTTGACATCTCTGTGAATAACAGGCCTTGAACATCCTTGGTGCAAATAAACCAGGGCTTCTGCTATCCCCACAGCTACAGTAAACCTTGCATCCCATGACAGCAAACATTTGTCTTTGTTCTCAGCTGTTAGAAATTTATAAACAATAAAATCTGAATTCCAATTCAGTAATTATAAGGAAAATTGAAGCAGAATGAATTAGTACATAAAGAGTAAGAGTTTACCATGTAAGTTTTCTTCTAAACTGCCCTTGGACATGAACTCATAGACAGAGATTAGCTCACTGTTGTCGATACAAACACCGAGCAATGGTGTAATGTTTTTGTGTCGCATTGAGGACATGATATTTACTTCTTGAGAGAAATCCTTCCATGCTTGTTTCGAAGATTTCAGTACTTTCACAGCCACTTCCTTACCATCAAGAAAAGTTCCCTTATAAACTCGGCTACAACCTCCTTTACCTATTAAATTCTCTGCATACACAAACAATTCCAGTCACTAGTTAACCTTAACCAGTTGAAGATCGAGAATAGAACCATTAGTAAAATAACAACACACCTTGAGAGAAAGTTGATGTGGCGTTCCTTAAAACCTCGTAGCTAAACCAAGTGAACTCCAAAAAGTTCAATTCAAATGGAAGCCCGGGTTCCTGATCCAGCAGCAACTCACTCCAGAGTGACTGACTGCTTTTACTACTAAATGCACCATCAGTACTAGCAAGGGGACTTTCTGAGTTGCTAGAACATGAGTCTCCATTATTACTGCTACTACTACTACTACTACTATTACTTTGAGGAGTTTCAGGTGGTGAACGATCAGGGAAGTTGAGCACCCACTGCACTACCGACATTTTCCTAGAGTCCAATGCCTTTTGAGTTGGAAGGCTAGATCTTCTAAGCAAAGGCCATCCGGGTTTTTGTTCCGTCATATCCTCTTTGTTAAGACTAACTGTTCTTAGAGGAACTTCATTTTCACTCCCAACACATCTATTTTCCACAAGTCCCTCACTGTTATCTGTTGATCCAGATTCCGAGTTCTGACTGTTCACTTTAGAGCCATTTGAATCAACTTCAGAATCACCACACTCGGATTTTTCGGGTTTATGGAAGCTTGGCCTCGGATCTTCTTGGACTCCTGGTGTATCATCATTCGAGAGTCTTTCAAACACAACTTTGCCATTGTGGACACTGAAGATTTTTGTCATTAAAGGCAAATGTTTTGCACAATACTTAGCTGTTGACACTCTACCCCTGAAATTAATTTACTGCTCACGGTAATCAGAAAGAACCACAAAAATATAGACTTAACTACATATACTTCAAACATTATTGTATCATTGTATTTAATTAATCACTAATTTTACTTACCCAATAAAACCAGCTTTGGTTATTCCAGTAATTACAGCAACAGCAGAACTCCCCTTTGCCTCACTTACTAGGGTTTTTCTTATTGATTTTCCTGTCAATATTTTCCCACTCAGCTTTACCTGAAATAATTTCACATTAGAATCAATTTTATTATAAACTTCTTTAATAAATAAAAACAGAGGAGATTAACTTACCTTCTTAATATCACATAAGTTCTTGAAAATATCTAGATAATCATCCAACAACTTCTTCTCTTTTGATGCATCATCTACAACATGTATTATGTAAATATTAAACTTTCACTAAAAAATTAAAAAAAATTGCTATAGAAAAAAGAGAGGTGTACCTGGGTTTCTGCAAACATGAAGAGCAACAACGTGATCAAGAGGGTTAGCAACCTTAACAATGGCCCAACCGAGAAGCTCTTTGCTGTCGGAATCGAATCGAACACCAACCAGTATCTTTCTAGTTTGATCAATCCCCATTTCTTCTTTCTCAATTCTCATCTTTTGAGAATATATATTTTGCTTTGGAGTTGTTGATGGAAGTTATTTGATCAAATGTTGATCATCTTTGTTTCTCTCAAGAATTTGAGCTCCTTAATAATAAGCTGTTATAAATTTAAAGAAAATCCCATCAAACAATCCTCATACCCTACTTTTTTTATTAGACAACAAAAAAAAGGTCACCTTAGATTAGGTAATAAATCCCACACATTTAATATATCAATTTATTATAAGTTGAGTGGTCAATTAGTAGAAAATTACAAAACATTTGGGGACAAAATACACCAACCTAAAACTTTTAAACAATAATTTAAATAAAATTAAGAAAAATTAAGCATTAATTAACCGTATATTCAACAAGAATGAAAATGGTGTTTATTTGAAATGAGGAGAAAGTACCGCCAAATACCCATTTGTGGATGAACTCCAACCACTTTTGCAACTAGAATTTGGACGCATTATATAAACCATTACTTTATCATTATATGATAAAGATGGTTTATTACAGGGTGATGATATCATTCAATAAAATAATCCACTAGTAAAAAAAAAAAAAAGGTTTTTAATTAACAATAGTTAATATGCGTCAGTGATGAAATTAAAGATATGGGAAAAAAAAATGTCGGCAATGAAGGAGATATAGAGGAATGGAAGAAGGACGAAGGAAACGGGCTGAAGGTGGCGGCAAACCCATGATATCCGGTCACTGAAAACAGACAACACGTGGGGGATTAAACCTGATACCGGCTACTACGGGTTGACAACCGATTTTTAAGAGGGGATAAAATGTTTGGGGTTAGTAAATAAAAAAAACTAATATAACAGTGGTTAGGGAACAGTGAACAAGGAGTCCATGAACCGCGCCATACGTAAAGGATGGCCCCCAGAAAATTCAGGAGTTTATAAATTTGACCCATTTAATTACGAGTATTTAGGAGGAATCTTAAGCCTTGTTCTAGGTGAAAGTTTGTTGACATTTAAATTAATCAAATCTTACCTAAACAAAATCGTAGCTGAAGGTTTATACTTTATAGATATAGATTAAAGAAGTGATTTATACGTATCAGGTTAGATATTCTCCATTCCTCGTGCCGATTAGTGTATATATATAGGACGCTCTACCAGCATACTGATAGGACACCCTTTCTCAAATATAGCTAAAAAGTCACACAAGGCTAATAAGATTCAGTCGGCCTAGTGACAATATTAAGCCAGTCGGCTAAAGTTGTAGATAAAGTCATGTCATCCCTAAGGGCACAAGTCGCAATCCTACAGATCTTAGACCCTATTATCTATACGCCCACCTATGTATATATGGATCTCGTTTATTGTCAAAGACACAATGATCCTATAATAATTCTAGTACACAGTAAAAGGAGATCCTCGAATCAACCCGAGGCTAGTTGACCCCCTTTTATTGTGCAGGCTATAGCCGACACATAGGAGAGAAGATCGGATAGGCCCTAACACTGTTCTATATCCTCAATCGGAACAATTATTCTATAATACTTCTACGTCCGGGTATTCGAGACAAACACGTGCAGGCCGGAGGTAAGACTAGGTCAGCCTTGGTAAGGTAATACTTGCATCTCGTTATAATTGTTTAGTTGCAATATCTAACAATTTATTTGCTGTAATTATACTCGAATTATAATAGTGGAAATAAATTACTTGTGTTTATTAGATGGATGCTATGGATGATGGTATTTTGATGCAATATGATGTAAGGTCATATATTTAGGGCTATGATATGATGATAAATTTGAGCGCATAAATTTCACTCAAACGCAAGGGGGATTATGATTATGATGTTGACCAGGGAAATAGTAAACGTATGGCTCCTAGAGATGTGATCGAAAAGAAGAAGAATCTAACTTTAGAAAGGATTATTGGATTACTACTAGTCAATTGTCTGCTACTTTTGGTCATCTGCAGTCGCATACAACAACTAATACAAGTCATGCTGATGGTGCTCATCCCTTTCTCCCATTTACTTGTACGGAGTATGTCAATTTGAAATGGTGGAATTAAGTATTCTAAACTAGATTTAAGCCCGTGCGATATACGGTTCTTTACTCATATAGATTATGATTGAAGTTTATTATAATTAGTATTGTGAATAGAAAGAAACAGGAGAAACTCAATATATCTTATCCCAAATATTATACAGACTGCGTAATTTTTACTTTTTTAATCTTTTGACCCCTCTACTTCTGTCAATTATGCAATTATGTGACCACACTTATAATCGTAGCAAAAAAAAACTATTTTGATAATTAAAGGATATACGCTCCGTAATTTTCTTAGATACATACGTACAATTTGTTGGACTATGTGAAATAAATGGGTATTCGTATCTCCCCCGTCTCTAAAAGATTTATCTTTTGACCCCTAAAAGATCGTCCTGTATATCATAGATAAAAGTCTTTTGCTTTTGAATATATGAAATTCTTAAAAAAGTGACTAAAAACATATTAGGTAATCTTTTAGGGACAGGGGAAATGTGTAGTACATAATATAGTTATATTATTATGCTTTTCGTCCTATTCGTCTATTTGAGACTTGCTAGCATTCATCAAATGAGGAAGCAACAAATCTCGAGATCCATTACTCCTCCCCGTTGTGGCCTAGACAAGCACATATCATAATTAATAAATCAAATACAATAGATTAGATCATAATAAAAATAAAATATAAACTTATAATAATATAAAATTTCAATACATCCATCCTTGCATCATAGTCTACAAATTTACCAAAAGAGACATGAACGGAAAAAAAAAATTATATTATAATCTCACCATCTCCAGTTCTCCACCAATGAACAAAAAACATATAAGGAACGTGTTAAGGTTGTTAGTGCGCAACAAATATAGCAAAACTTATTTATAGATGCATTAAGTCGGCAAATATTTATAAGAAATCATTAGAACAGAGTTTTGGAATGGTTGAACATGTTCCCTTGTTTGCTGAATAAATTAAGTGAATCAAGTTCACTTAAGTAATTAATTTAGACTTCAAAGGCATTATATATAATTATATAAGTACTCCCTCCACACTTTCATTTTTCGTCCGTCCCAGATTAGTTGTTACACTTCTAAATTATGAATGACCACACAATTATTATATTGTCTCTCTTCCCACTAAATTTTTTTGTCCTCACACCATCTCTCGTTCAATTAAAAAACGGATTTTTCACCAAATGCCCCTGAGGTTTACTTTAATGCACCAAATACCCCTAAACTTTCCAAAATGCACCAAACACCCCTGACGTATGCAATAATATCATTAAATGCCCTTTTGTCTGACGGACGTTAACCCTCCGTTACCATGTTTTTACCTTGTTGCCCTTACTTGTCCTTTCTGGCGCCATATCAAAAAAGAAAAAAAAAAAAAAAAAAATTCAAAACCTAACTTCCCAACTTCTTCCTCGACATTTCTCTCTGTTCTCTTACACCATTAGAGAGCACTTGAGTACCAAACCAAAGAGAGAGAAAGATCGAAATTCGCTGGGATTTGTGTAAAACAACTCGCAATAGTTAGTCGAAGTAAATCCCCACGAAAAGATCGACAATTTGGTCCAAAAATCTGCAGTTTTCGCGAGTCCTACAAAAGTGGGTGCAAGGAGAGCAAAGGACTGGAATTTGTGGCTTCAACTTCATCAAAATTGTGTCAAGGTTAGTTCACTCAATTCGTTTCTTGTTCTTGGTGCTATTTTTTGCGAATTTTGCTTTGATTAGGGTTAGGGTTTTGCTAAAATCGTGATTTTTCCATGAGATGGGTTAACTTGAATTTTGGGGTGTTAATGGTAAAACATAGTGTCTGGTTGTGCTTTGTTGTTTTGCCTAATGATTTAGTTCATTAATTTGAATTTTTGTGTTGTGTTTATTGTTTGTATAGGATGGTCGCAATTTGGTTGTTATGTCATTATAATGATCGGAATTTTGATGTGAGGGTACAAGATACCGATGAAACGAACTACATGGATTTGGTTGATGACTTGTTTGATGATTCTATTAAGCAAGATGTTCTGATTCCCGATTTATTTAGATTGTTTTATGTTAATCCTAGTACGAATAAAAGAGTAGAATTGTTGAATGATGTTGGTTTGATGGGCATGTGGGGTTTATTTAAGCGCACAGATACTGTGGAAATATGGATAGAGAAGGCAAATGAGAAGGAAACTTCAATCCAATTTAGGACTGCAGTTAAGAAAAGGAAGGATAGGAAGGAAAGGAAGGCTGCAGAACTTAGAAGGAAAGCTGAGGAGTTTGAGAGGGAGAGGGAAGAGGAAAGGAGAAGGTTAGAAAGGGAGGCTGAGATTCAAAGGGATTTGGATGAGCAATTGGCAAACACAGTGGCAGTTGAGGTGCCTGTGTATGATGTTGAGGATTTAAGCGTAGAGTACGTACGTGTTTACAGCTCACAACATGCTGACTGCTTTTCCCCGGGAGGTTCCCAACCACCAAATACACAAAAAGAGCCTTCACCACCACCAAGAGAGCCCTCACCACCACCAAATGTTCCATCACCACCAAGAGAGCCTTCACCACCACCAAATAATCCATCACCACCACCAAATAATCCATCACCACCACCAAGAAGTCCCTCACCACCACCAACCTCACCACAGACACAACCACAGCAACAACAACAACAGACAGAACATCAGCAACAACAACAAACAGAACATCAACAACAACAACAAACAGAACAACAGCAACACCAACCCACAGAACAGCAGCAACAACATCAAACAGAACACCAGCCAGATCAGACACCCCCTCCTAACAGGGCTGAGTTAAACAAAGGGAGGGGTTTCAGAATTTCCAGAAGTCATGCTAAGAAGACGGGTGAGTTTGTTCCTAAGAAGAGGGGGGGGAAGGCCTGCTGGTTCAAGGGTGAGGAAACCCACTGCATACAATGTGGAGGAAGAGGAGCAATGGGATGATGAGAGTGATGATGAAAATTTTGAGGAGAGTGAGAGTGATAGTGAAACTGGTTTCAACTCCGACGATTTCATTGACGAAGAAATTGAAGAAGATGAAGAACAAGATGTTCTTAAGGAGGTAATTTCTGAGAGAAGTTTTGAGGATCATTTAGATGGGAGTAATAAGCTGGATAATTTGTATGCAAATGGGAAAGTTGTGGGAAGCATGCCATGGGGGACTATCAAGTTGCAACCATGGATGATATTCCAAAGCAAGACACACTTCATGGAGGTCTTCAGAGACTTCTGTATTCAAGAGGGATTTGCTGTGAGTGTTGAAAAGGCTGATACAACCAGATTCACTGCAATGTGTCTGGTTGAGTCATGCAATTGGAGGATCCATGCCTGTGTGCTGTTGGATGGGGTCAGTTGGGCCATTAAAACTCTTGTCAGTGAGCACAAGTCTTGTGGGAGACTTGAGGAGAATTCCATGGTGACATCTCAGTGGCTATGCACCAAACTACTTCCTGACATTGAAGCAAATCCAGAAATCCCAATTAAGACACTTCAAAGAAAGGCATTGGGGATTTATAGGGTACAAGTGAAACAGAGGTTGATGTACAAGGTGAGAAGCCTCGGGAGGCAGCAAATTTATGGAGGTTTTGATGAGTCATATGCCCTTTTACCATCCTATGCTGAAATGATCAAATCTACCAATCCTGGGAGTTATGCCTTGGTCACTTGGACTGCAGATTCTGGTAACGTGACACCCCGTTTCAAGGCTTGCTTTTTCTCCTTTGCTGTACAAGTTAGGGGTTTCTTAAGAGGTTGTAGGCCTATCATAGGCATTGATGGTGCACATTTGAGTGGATACTATAAGGGAATTCTCCTCACTGCAGTTGCTTCTGTTGTTGATGCTTCTGGTGTTGCTGCTTCTGTTGTTTGTTATTGTTGTTGTTGTGTTGTGTTGTTCTTGCTGCTGGTGTTGTCTATTCTTGTTGTTGCTGTGTTGTTCTTGCTGCTGGTGTTGTGCTGTGTTGAAGTCCTTGCTGCTGCTGCTATTGGTGTTTGTTCTTGTTGCTCTGCTGTCTTGTTATTCTTGTTGTTGCTGCTGCTGCTGTTGTTGTTTGTTCTTGCTGTTGCTGCTGCTGGTGTTGCAGGGTTCTGGTTGTTGTTGGTGCTCCTGTTGCAGTGTTCTGGTTGTGCAGGTGGGGGTTTGGGGTGGACTGTTTGTGCAGTTGGGGGGGGGGGGATTGGGGTTTAGGGCAGTGTGGTGTTGTTGTTGGGTATGGTAAATATAAGGGAAATTAGTGTATGGGTGACTGCAACGGCTATATTATTCAAATTCAACGGCTAGTTTTTGGAAAAAAATTACCAAGCCTCAGGGGTATTTGGTGCTTTTTACCAAACCTCAGGGGTATTCGGTGCATTATGTTTTAACGAACTAACTGCCTAACGGAGGGTTAACGTCCGTCAGACAAAAGGGCATTTAATGATATTATTGCATACGTCAGGGGTGTTTGGTGCATTTTGGAAAGTTTAGGGGTATTTGGTGCATTAAAGTAAACCTCAGCGGCATTTGGTGAAAAATCCGATTAAAAAAATACCCCACTAACTCCTATCACATTTACTTTTTCAATAAAATAACATTTGATAACCGAACAACCACTTATCACCTAAACTTTGTGCAAATGTAAGTGTAACAACTAATCTGGGACGGAGGGAGTAATTGGAGTAGTTCAATCCAACATTGCCGCTTATTAACCATTATCCTTTTCATGTGATAATCAATCAATTATTTTAAAATATTATTAAGCGAATTTTATCTTTTTACCATATTTATCTATTTACTATTTTTAAAAATAATTAATATTCGATTTTATGACTGGACTTTCCTAAGTGGACGGTCCTAGTGCTCTTGAAAAAACTTCCTTTTACATATATATATATATATATATATATTATAGCCCCAAACGTTTTTACTTCTTCCATCTTTTTAATAAAAGTACTTATGTACTGGTATCCTATGAAGCACGAAAATGGTTACATGGACAAATACTGAGACGGGTGCGGGGACAAAAAAAAAATCAAAATTTTAAGAAACGGGTACGACAAGGATACACCAAAAAAAAAAAATCCAAAAAAAAAATAATTAATAAAATATACTCCCTCCGTCCCGGAATACTCGACCCGGTTTGACCGGCACAGAGTTTAAGGGACTTAAATTGACTTGTTTAATTTAATAGGTAGTAGTTGATAGTGGGGTATTATTTTAATGTAGTTAGTGGGTGGTGGGTTAAGAGGTGGGGTTGGGGGAGAGTAGGGGTTGAATTTTTAATTACTTTTTGTATGGAGTAGGGGGTAGGTGGGTTAATAGGGTGGAGTGAGAAATAATATAATATTGTTAGAATATTTCTATTTTTAGAAACAGGTCAAGTATTAAGGGACGGCCCGATAAGGAAAACAGGTCAAGTATTCCAGGACAGAGGGAGTATTTCCTTTGATCCATAAAAAACAGACATATTAAATGGTTTATGTCACTTATTCTAAGTTGTAGAACTGTCATAATTTTCCCGGTCACATGTGATCAATCGTTCAAGTACCCAACTAGCATCAATCTAACAGTTAAGAAGAGGAGATGAACAAACTCTTAACTCTTTAACATCTTGATAAAACAACATCATTGATGTAGAAATATGTCAGTGTTTGCATATACATTATATTTCCACGTACAACCGGAGATGAAGACTTAGACCTCGTCGGAGTAGTGCAGCCGGTCGAATATGGGTGAGCAGTCTAGTAGAGTAGTAAAGAGGAAGTCAGCACACACATAGAGGAGAGAGAACTATCCCTTGACCTAATTATTTTCCCCTCTTTGTAAAAGGTTGGGTACTTATAGTTTAGGCCCCAAACATACCCAAAACGTACCAAACTTTGTTGTAGACCTGGTTCAAATTGAAAAGCTTGAAGGGTGACCTACCTATTTAAGTTGACCGTACCCATTTTTTGGATACGAATCTGGTACGTATCCATGAGCTACTCGTACAGTACCCGTACCCAAGAGGTATCGGGTACGGATACCTCATGAAACAGCCGTACTCGTGCTTCGTAACTGATATCACATACTTCATTCTTCCATAATGATGTTTTAGTTAAGATGAATCAAACAAAACCGCATATACATATATATATATATATATATATATATATATATATATATATATATATATATATATATATATATATAGAACCAGGTTCCGGTGAGAACCTCCCTTAAGATGAGAACTACCTTATAATGAGAACCTCTTATAACCGTCGGATCAATTCAATCACACGGCTCAAATCAGCTCATTAAGGGTATTTTGGTAAATTACGTCGCTGAATGACCTCCTTTCCACACAAGGGATTCCCATAATTCTTTCTCTCTCTTCAGTTAGCTTTCTCTCTCCTCATTCAGTTTTCTCTCTCTTTCTCTCTTCTGCGTTTCATGAGTTCGGATTTGTGAAAAAAAATTCACAATTATTTTGAAATTTCTCTACGATTTTCCTCTTCAGATAATTGAATCTTACTTTTTTTGGTTTTCGTATGAAATTTTGCATGATTTTTTGGGTTTTCGTATGAAATGTCTTAGGTTTGTTGTATTTACTTTTTCTGATCTTGTGTTTACTTTTACTCGATGTTGTGTTTACTTTTTCTGATTTTGTGTTTACTTTTACTCGAATTTTTTTTTTTTCTGATCTTGTGTTTCCTTTTACTCGATGTTGTGTTTACTTTTTCTGATTTTGTGTTTACTTTTACTCGATGCTTTGTTTACTTTTTCTGATATTGTGTTTACTTTTACTCAATGTAGTGTTTACTTTTGCTGATCTAATGTTTACTTTTACTCTATAATGTATTTAGTTTTTCTGATCTTGTGTTACTTTTACTCGATGTTATGTTTACTTTTGATTATATAGTGTTTACTTTTACTCGATGTTGTTTTTACTTTTTCTGATGTTGTGTTTACTTTTACTCGATACTGTATTTACTTTTGATTATATTGTGTTTACTTTTTATGATGTTGTGTTTACTTTTAGAGGTTCTCATTATAAGGTAGGTTCTCACCAAATCTCGATATATATATATATATATATATATATATATATATATATATATATATATATATATATATATATATATATATATATATATATATATATATATATATATATATATATATATATATATATATATATATATATCCTCCGTTCCGTAAATATCGCACCATTTGGTTTTTGGTTTTTTCATGAAATACACCTGATTTTTTGCGTAATTCACCAAATGCCCCTCGACTTTCAATAATACATAAAATACCCCAAAAAAAAACTAATACCCCAGATACCCTTACCTTTAACGTACCGTCGGTGTTCCGTTAGCCCAAATTTCAAATTCACCAAATACCCCTATTTTTAAACTTTTTTCACTAAACACCTGTAGACGCGTACATTTGACCCTAGGCCCGACACAGTGTGTTCGATGATGAAACCAAACACAACCAAACACCGCTTGACTATGCTTTCCTAAACATGCAGCGAACAATCCAGACTGATTGATAATCTCGTAAGCCACATTTCCATTTTTAGAAGCTACTCCCTCCGTCCCAGATTAGTTGTTACACTTTCTTTTTTCGTCCGTCCCAGATTAGTTGTTACACTTCTAAATTAGGAATGACCCTACAATTATTATATTGTCTCTCTCTTCCCACTAATTTTTTTTTGGGTCCCCACTCCCTCTCTCATTCAATTAAAAAAATACTTCACTAACTCCTATCACATGTACTTTTTCAATAAAATAACAATTGATAACCAAACAACCACTTATCACCTAAAACTTTGTGCCAAGGTAAGTGTAACAACTAATCTGGGACGGAGGGAGTACTATTTATAGTAACTGCCATACCTGAATGTTATCCAGAATAGCAGCCACGTAAGATCAAATATCTAGTGTTCGGATCGCCTTACGATTCATCATTAAATAAGGACTAAGAGTTGTAGCTCAACTCATGCTCCTAAAGGTTAGAAAACGTGATAAGATTCGGTGAAAAACCTCCAAGACTGGTACAAGTGAAGTAAAACACCAGCGTTTGCAGGGTAAGCGTCACAAATTCCTAGCGCTCAAACCACCAGCTCTAAATAAATCCAACGCTACAGTTTGATTCTAATATAGTCACGCAAAAGATAGAATTATCCAGCATTCACATAAAGCAGATCTGGCTCTTAGAATGTCCGCGCTAGAAATAACCAGCGCTCCTGATCCAAGCGCTGGAATTTTCTAGCGCTCAGCAGATCTGAGTCAGAAAATTCTCTTTCCGAAATTTATCATATTCTGGCCTATTTTTCTATAAATAGGGCCTCTGAAAACCAGAAAATAACACAACAATTCCAACCCTAAACCCTTAAGCTTGAGTATTGACCGAAGCTTTCTAAGTCCCGATTCGTGTGTCTGTCGTATTTAACACATTGTTAAGCAGACCCTGCCCACACGACTACCTGATCGCTGAATCCTGTCGAAGTGCTGCAGAAACCTAAGCACAATCCTAATCCCCAAAATACTCAAAATTCTGGAAGAATCCTGTCCCGTAGTTAGTCAGTCGGAAAGTTCGAAAGCCAAACGGAAAACAAGTAAAGTCAAGGGGTATGTGTTCCTGAGAACCGCAGTAAAGCCTACACTTTGTTGTAACGTGAATTATCTTTTTATTGCTTTCCCCACCATATAAATCTGCTAACTTTAATCTGTTATATTATTCACGCCTAAATCAGATAATACTCGGACGAACCGGTTTATTGTTAAGCCCCTTTAATCAATCTAAATCAGCTTTTGACTTTTGTTTAGTAAGTATCTGTGCATTAAATCAATCAAGAGTAGTAATGTAGCATAACGCATGTCCCATCATCGTCACAATTGAACTAGTAAGGACCGCGTGCATGGGCTAATGTTGGGCACTCCCCGTATTAGTAAACGTCCCCCGAACTCTCAATCTCTGCTCCGCTGGATGTTACGTTGAGGGATCTCCACACCAGGGATCACAAGGGAATCTATGGACGTCGTGAATCACACATGTTTGCACTCCAGGCATGTCACGATAACCGAGTTTTGTCAGTTTTCTTAAATTGAATGGCGACTCCTAAAGACTAGTAATTATAAAAAGAGGCTAACTCCCACAGTTAGTCCTTGTTTACTTAATATGCTTGTCACATCCAGAAGAGGGAAAAATCGATACCCTCACAATACCCCTATTCGGAAACTTGATTCACCAAATAACCATATGTTTAAAGTATCCATTTTGATGCTCAATGGCTAGTTTTGTGTTTGTAAAAGTAGTTGTTGGTTATTCTTTTCATATAAATACCCATATTTTGCATAGTTCATGTGGTTGGTAAACTATTGTGTTAATTTCTTAAGATTTTTGTCATAAGTTATGTCTTGGGATAAAGAGAAGTGTAAACAGACATCCCAAACAGTACAACACCTTAGATAACCGATCTAACAGTGACAATCTTCGGTCGATCTTGCTGAAAAAATCTATTCAAACCTATAGACTAAGCTTCTTTTGTCCGTATGAGTCCTAAGTTTCTTCTATTACTCAGTTGCTAAATATTCATGCACGCAGCTAATTGCTCTCAAGTAATGATACACTAGGAACAGTTACTAGGAAACTGTTTTGTGCATCTTGTTCCATTTGCCTCATAGTTAAGATTGGTTCCATGTACAAATATCTTGTATTTTCTCATCACAATTAAATAAATTATGCTCCATATTTGATTGTTGGTAAATGCTAGGGATGGCAATGGGTCGGATCTGGACCGGGTCCGACAGGATCCAGACCCAGACCCGCTTTTTAAGAGGTGGATCCAGATCCGACCCAGATCCACTGGGTCTAAAAAATCAGATCCAGACCCAGATCCACTGAATCTAATGGGTCTAGGGTCGGATCTGGGTCCTAAATGGGTCTAAGCGTATTTGTTTTCTAAAAAAAATTTGTCCCCTATTTTCCTTATATTACGTAATTTTTTCGCCCATTTTTTTTGTCAACGTAATGTTGCTTTAATAAAACCACTAAATATGGAATATTCATTAATTTTGTTTAGGAAAAAAAAATCATATTAGCCTTATAATACAATAAGTATTTAAAGTTTCTAATATTATTATTTATATGTCACGTCAAATAATATTTAAATAGTTTAGCATCATAAGAATTGTATAAAGTTTAGCACGTAAAGATTGAATCATATTTAAATTTTAATAATTTAAAAAAAAAATTATATATATGGGTCTGTGGGTCGAATCTGGACCGGATCTGGATCTTTAATTCTTGGACCCAGACCCAGACCCGCCCCATTGAACAAAGACCCAGATCCGCCCCAGATCCACAGGGTCTAATTTTTTTGGACCCAGACCCTTATAAATGGACCGGGTCCAACCGGATATGGGTCGGGTCTTGGACCCATTGCCATCCCTAGTAAATGCCCTACTCCTTTGGGGTGGATCCTCGAGATCAAGTAGGCTAGCCGCGGTGCCAGCAGGAACCACCTTATTCTCAACTGGGTTTCCTACCCGAGTCTTTTTATTTGGATTAATCGCATGAAATTCAGATGAGTCGCTGCCTTTCATTCAGTTTTCTGTTATTTTTTTTTTTGTCTATTGTCCAGACAAAAAATGACAATAGACTTTTTTGTTGAACCTTGTGGTCGTGATTGATGATCGATATTTTTGTACATACAACCAGCATTAAGAAAGAAGAAAAAGAGTACGAGTGAGACTATTGCTTCATGATGTTTAAATTATTAAGTTTGCCATTAAATGATTGTATTTTCTTTTTCACCATGCAAAACATGGATATTTATATGCAAAGAATAACCAACTGCTACTTTTACAAACACAAAAACTAGCCGTTGAGTATCAAAATGGGTACTTTAAACATAGGAAATTTTGGTATTTACTATCTTAAAAATACACCACTTTTGTATTTACTACCTTATGAAATTTTTATTTTAAATTAGTACCTTAAAGTTCCAATTTTTTATCATTTACTACCACTTTACAGTTTTCTCATTTTAAATCTGGGATATTTCTTTCGTTTCTTAACCGTTTAAAGTGATTCAAAGTTCATTATTTTCCTTTTTCTATAAGGATTTAATTGAGAACGACATTTCAAAATAATTCGTGTGGTGATTCATAAATATTTTAAAGTTTTAAAGATAATATTTAATATGTTTAACCTTTTACAAAATGTTAAAAGCAAGATCCATATGGAATCGTTACACATAAACGAGAAGAATGGGCTTTGAATCACTTAAAATGATTAAGAAACGAATGAGATATCTCAGTTTTAAAATGAGAAAACCGTAAAGTGGTAGTGATTGCAAAAAAAATCATACTTTAAGATAGTAATTTATAATAAAAATTTCATAAGGTAGTAAATACAAAAGTGGTGTATTTTTAAGGTAGTAAAAATACCAAAAAATCCTTAAACATATGGGTATTTGGTGAATTAAGTTTCCAAATAGGTATATTTGGTGAAATAAGTTTTAAAATAGGGGTATTTGGTGAATTTGAAATTTAGGCTAACGGAGCACTAACGACACGTTAAAAGTAAGTGTATATGGGGTATTAAGTTTTGTTTTAGGGGTATTTTATTTAGGAAATTTTGTGAAACACTACCTTTAAGTTTGGTGGTTTTGTGAATTGCTACCTTATAAAAACTTTTTTTTAATTTAACTACCTTATACGTTTGGTTTGTTTGACTAACACTACCATTTGACGTTTTTCGTTAATGTTTTCCATCGTGTATTTCTTCTATTCTTTTAAATATCTCTGTTCATTTGTCATTTTGTGCATTTGCCATATTAAATAACCGTTGTAGTGGAGTCCAAAGACGTAAAACATTAACAAAAAACGGCAAATGGTAGTGTTAGTCAAACAAACCAAACATATAAGGTAGTAAAATATAATTTCCTTTTAAAAAGGTAGCAATTCACAAAACCACCAAACTTAAAGGTAGTGTTTCACCAAATTTCCTTTTATTTATTATTGAAAGTCGAGGGGCATTTGGTGTATTACGGCAAAACTCATGGGTATTTAATGAAAAACCCGTTTTATTTTTTACACTATTCACACTACAACTTTTGCCACTTTGTGTGCTTCATATAGTATGAAAATTGTAGTCATATAGGGTCATGTTAGATTCGTATTAATATATGTTTTCTAAATATCATTTTTTAATAATTTTACTTACACACTATTTGAAATATTAAGAGTCAAAATAATGTGTTAGAAGAGTAAAAGTCAACCATGGTGTAATATTTAAGAAACGAATAATATATTGAAAATAATTTAGCGAATTTCTTTCGATTGTAAACAATGTTAAAAAGTTAAAACTCTAAACTGACACATCATAAGAAAAAACCATGATCTTTGCCATCTTAATTCTGTTTCGTCATTATCATCTCTTCAATGCTTTACTGCTCAACGTCCTATTGGCCGGTGGTCAATCTCATTTGCCTCAGCCGGCTTCCCTCGAGATCTTTGCCATCTTAATTTCATCATTATCCTCTATTGATTAGTTTGTATATGATTTGTTAATTTCTAATTCTGTTTAGTCCATATTTGTTGTATATCTTGTAAATTATATTTTTAAGTTAATTTTTTTGTTTTCTTAGCTTTAGATCTATTGGTATTTTGTTTTTTCGTAGGGTTTTTTCTTAGTTTGATGTACAGGTTGTTTATAGTTTAGATTCAGTGTAGTTCTAGTGTAACGGTAGTGTCGGGCTTCAGGTTTGTTTTCTTCCGGAGAATGGAACGTCATCATATACCGTTCGACTATTCGTCTATTTTTGAAGTCTGTTCACCAAGTTTACTTGAAACTGGGGCTGGGGTAGTATGAGGTTGGAGCGTAGTTTCATTGTACGTTTTGTTCTACAAGAAGTATTTTACTAGCTCGGAGTCATTGTAATTCACCCATTCGAAAGGATGGTCTCAGGTAGTCCGCCTGGATTTTCTTTCCTTATCAAAAAAAAAAAAAAAAAAAAAAAGAAAAAACCATGAAATAAGTAAGAAAAAGAGAAAAATAAAAATTCCGTGGGGTACTAACTTTTTTATCCTTTTTCTAGTCGCGGCCAAAATTTATGGCTTTACGTGCATCGCTATCCGTTTGAAACCTTGTAATAATATTAGGGATGATGACTCAAAATTAGGGGTGTCAATTCTCAATCCGACCCAGTGAACCCGATGAGTTTGTCCGACCGTTTAGAATCCGAACCGTTTAGAACCCGCGAGTTAAAATCCGAAATCCGATCCGATCCGATTATATTCAACCCGAATCCGACCCAACCCGTTAGTATTGATCCGATTAAGATCCGAATCCGTTAACAGACCGATCCGTGACAATCCGGATCCATTTAATCCGATCCGAAGCGATCCGAAACCCGTTTATGATCCGATCCGTTTCAATCCGAATCCGTTCCAACCCGAGGAATATCCGTTTAATCCGATCCGTTTTTAACCTGTGACCCGTTTAATCCGACCCGTTTCAACCCGTGACCCGTTAGATCCGATCCGTTTTTAATCCGTGACCTGTTTAATCCGAACTAATTCCAACCCATCGATATAATAATATATTCAATAACTTATATTACTAATCTTAAATTCTTATTACTTTTAAAAGTTAGTTATTATTTTCGTCCCCGACCTAATTAAGTCATCGATATGAGAATATATAATTTGGAAACGAACTGCCCCAAATTCCAACCCGCTACCAAATAACCCGATCCGATAATTACCCGAACCAATATAAAACTGAATCCAATGTAACCAGGCTAAATTAGTTTCAATCCAACCCGTTTTAGTCTGTTACCGATTAATCCGATCCGATATGAATCCGATCCGAAATGAATCCGATCCGATATGAATCCGACCCGATATGAATCCGATCCGATATTAATCCGACCGACATGAACCCGAACCCGTTATAGTCCGACTAAACCCGTTAACAATCCGTCGTATTCCAATCCGATCCGATCCGACCCAAACCGACTACAATCCGACCCGTTTACAACCCGATCCGATATGAATCCGTGAATAAAAAATCCGACCCGATCCGGTCCGTTAAGTTTTCAATCCGATCCGATCCGACCCGTTAGCCAAATTAATCCGTTCCAATCCGATCCGTTTCAACCCGATTCCGATGAGTCCGACCCAAACCCGATCCGTTGATCCGATTTGACACCCCTACTCAAAATTATGTTTTGTGAGTAGGAATTTGTTTTTGTCGGTTTTGTGAGTTGGATTTTGAGAATGACAAGTTCCTAGCTTAGCACGTTAGTGAATGTATATTGGGGTTTATAGAGTGGCTCTTCAAGTATCTCTCCAATAAGGACTATTTTTGGCCAATATTGGGGCTCTTGAGTAGTTATTGAGGAATGAAGAGCTATTTCAAGGTAGCTCTTGCCCAAGAGCCCTCCAAGAGTTGATTCTTGTTGAAAAGTAGGGAGTAACTTTGAAAAATGGATAGTAACTTTGATTAAAAAGACAAATAATTATGGACCACGTACCAATTGGTAAAAAGTATATTGGAGAGCTCACTTGATTAACCAACCAATGTTGAGTATTTTTAGGAAATGATTGAGTATGTCTTGTAGAGAGATTGTGGTAGAGAGAGAGTGGAGAACCCTGTAAGAGCTCTTTTGAAGAGCCAACCAATGCAGATGCTCAAAAAGAGTAAAATGCAACACTATTAAGCAGCTCACACCGGTCCACTAATTTTGACTACCAGCTTTATAAGACCATAAACTAGTATTTGGGCCCGGACGATGCCCCGGATTATTGGGTGAATAACAATAATTATCATATTTTTTTTAATGAAAGTATGTTCGAGTTTTAGTCACAAGATAATTTTTCTATATTATATTAATATTAATTTTGCGTAGATGACATGAAAAAGTTTATAGCTCAATTGGTTAATGCTTTAGTGTTGAAAGTGGAAGTTGTGGGTTTGAATCTTATACAAACCATATTTCTCATTTTTTAAATGAAAGTGGATATAAAAGTGGATATATAGCATATATTTGTGGATTGAGAGAGAGCGCCACGTGGCATGTAGACGTTTGTAGAAACGGTTTTTAATACTTCCCCATTTTTTTTATTATTGCACCATTTTTCTTTTTCGGAAGTTGCATATTAATTGCACCATTTCCTTTTTTAGTAAGTTTACCTACATGCAATGACATTTTTATCCTTGTATGGGTGGTGGGGACCAAACCCCACTTGTTCTTTACCTACAACTTGTACTTAATCACATGAGTATTTTTGTCAATCTCTCACCTTTTAACACCTTTCTTAATTCTTGTGCCCAATGTAGATGGTGCAATAATAAAAAAAATGGAGGAAGTATATTGTATAGATTCTTATTTAAACGTGATGTACATTAAATAACATGTGAAAACATACCATAAAAGGAAATGGTGCAACTATTATGCAACTTTTATAAAAGGTAAATGGTGAAGTAAAAAACGGAAGAAGTGTATCTTAGCAGAGAACTTTGAAATCTGCATTTTGATATTTTGATATGCAAATCATTGATAATGGGGTGAGTTTATATTTTATATTGGGATGACAACGAAGATAAACATAAATGATTGATTAATATTGACTAATAAATAGAGATTTGGTGTTGGTGAGCGGGTATAACCGTATAAGGATAACATGCACTCACCTTCGTGATGAGGCGGATTTAGATTGATTTGGGAACACTCACTTAATTCTAATTATGTGCGCCACTTTTATATACTTTTATCAACATTATTTAGCTATGCCAGTATTTTAGAGATGAAACTTACTCCGTATATGATATTTGTGCAGTTTTCAAATTCACCTTCTAAAACATATGAGGTATAAAATATTAGAGGAGTATTAAAATATATATTTCCTTCAAATTAAGCAAACAATACATTCGACTCTCTTTTGACAAATGAGAACCATTCGCCTCTCCATTTTGGAGGGAGTACTTAACTAATAACTACAAAGCACTAAGTATTAAAATTAATCTTTATGATAATGCACTAAGTATTAAAATATTAAGACATACTTGATAGATTTTTTGCCTGTATTAGAAAAATATAATCTTGACAAATATATATGGTTACCATCAACCCTTTTGACAACTAATATCACATGCAAGTTATATATTTACATTCATTAAAAACTTAATTTATATCACCGGCAACACACTAAAAAGAATGTTATTACACAATTATGAAAAGAATCACAGTTGATAAGAGATATTAGCCGAGACACATAAAACGGGTATTAACTGGGTATGGCTACTTAAGTGATGGATGAGAATGATAAAGATTTAATTTATATTTTTTTACTAATATTGTTTTAAAAAAAATGTGTAATAAAAATCAAAATCTTATAATAAGAAAATAGACATAACAAGGGTTAGAGATGAGCGTATACATACATGTTTCCTCCCTTTTTTTTTACTTGCACGATTTGGATTATAAATAATAGGAAAAAGTGTAAGTATCAAAATTTCTCATAGGATAGCAAACAAAAGGGAGGAAAAGTAATAATGGTGAATGTGAAATGTGAGTAAGAATAAAATGGGTATTTAGATTTTAGAGTGTGAACACACCCAAAAGCATGTGAAAACATACCATAAAAGGAAATGGTGCAACTATTATGCAACTTTTATAAAAGATAAATGGTGAAGTAAAAAACGGAAGAATTGTATCTTAGAGAACTTTGGAATCTGCATTTTGATATGTGAACCGTGCATCACATTGATGATGGGGCGAGTTTATATTTTATATTGGGCTGACAACGAAGATAAACATAAATAATTGACTAATATTGACTAATAAATAGAGATTTGGTGTTGGTGAGCGGGTATAACTGTATAAGGATAACATGTACTCACCTTCGTGATGAGGCGGATTTGGATTTATTTGATTTGATTTGGGGACACTCACTCAATCCTAATTATGTACTTCACTTTTATATATTTTTATCAACATTATTTAGCTAATACAATGAATTTTAGCAATAATCTTATGTCAATATATTCAAAAGTTGGATGAAAGGAAAAACGAATTCTTCACCGAATATAGGAATCTATGTCAGATTGTCATTGGGCGGTTTTTCGGGAGATCCCCTGCACATCCGCCCAAGTGAGTGAGGTGGAGGAAAGTTTGGCAAGTGATGGTGTTAAAAAACGTATTCATCGCGGGTGACGGGTCGATGATGACATTTTAGATTGTACCCGCTCACCCCACTTATCTTTCATCTAATTGATTATGAGTAGTATATCAACAATTATTTTACTACTAATCTACCAATTATAATGTTTTGTTTATTTACTCAAATCAGAATACAAAAAAAAGGAAAAAAAAAGAGTTAGGTCTAAGGGTGGATTTGAGGCGGGTGTGGATACACGAATGAGTGATGGAGAGGGGATGCATTTTCTTTTATACCCCTGTCGCGTCTCAAAGGCATCTCTAGCTACATAAAGTACCCATACCAATTTTGTATGGTATGGATAAAGTAAATCGGTTTGGGTTGAATATAATCGGACTGGGATTTGGGTTCCAGCTTGCTGATTATTAACGGTTCGTGTTATAAATGATCGGACCAACCCAGCGGGTTCAACTGTTTAAGTTGAGGATTGACATTTCTCATAGTATATGATGATAACTGATTTTTATACCAAACATGAAATTATGGGTGATGCATGAAAAGGAATAAAATAATCTACGAATTTTTCTATGTTTCTTTTCAAAATTAATTTACCTTTACACTTAAAGTTAAAATATGTAAACCGTATCGCACGGGTACTATACTAGTTTTGACCTATTCAAGACGCTACTTGTAAAATTTGTGAGTGTTTGACAAGGTAGCGGTAAGCGGTAGAGGTAGGGCTGGGTAACTTTTGTCAAACGCTAGAATTAGTAGCTTTTAAGGTAGCGGATAGTGTTTGACAAATTTATAATAAAGTTTTAAACAATGTTATAACTTTATTTTATTTTACAATATCAACCGCTACTTTTACCAAACACTCATATTAGTTACCCACTACTTTGACATCTAACCGTTACCCGATATTATTCACCGTTACCCACTACTCTAACCTCTACCCGCTACTCAACCACTAACCACTACCCGTTACCGCTAACTTTAGCGAACATGACCTTTGCACACAATACAAGTCCATATACTGTGTAACTTAGGTTATCTTCTTGTTACATGCTTGTACTTTGTGAGCACATAGGTGAAGAAAATAGTCTTGATTGTATAATATACTCCGTATATCCTCTATTTGTATACACAAAAGTATAACATACGTTTAGACGTCCTGTAATTTTTTGTTAACTTTTTGTATGTATTGATATGACGAGGTTAATTTTGTATTAAGGTTAACATTGTACATAGTATTTGATGAGTCATATTTGTATAGGGTATTTTAGGCGCATTTAGGTTGCATTATTAGGCATTTATATCATTTTAGTTGCATTTAGGATCACATTTGCATAAGTTATCGTTATCGTACTCTATTACGCCCCGTTTGTGTTTTCTTAATGTTTCAGGTGATTTTACGGTCATTTGGATGCTTTCGGAGTGTTATGAGTTGATTTGGATGATGAACGGATGGAATGTTGACTCGAGGATCATTGCATATCTCTAGGGATAATTTTGAGTCAATAACGAAGCTAAACGCTATTTTTCTAAGCATCAAAACGGACAAGCGTTCACTCTTTTGATGATATCTCAAGTTCTACATGTCGGAATGAGGCGATTTTTATTGGCCTAGAAAGTAGACTTCAAGTGCTTTCCAACGACAGGTCACACGTCCTTATAGGCATTGTAGAACAAGAGTTATGACATAAACAAGATGGCTCGACTATCCGATTCGCCCGAAGCCCAAAACGATGGCCCAATCTTCCCCTTGGGCGCGAAAACCAGCGACCCACCAGCGGGCCCGCTGGTTTCTCCGCCCAACTACTTCCACACGCGGGTTCATGCTTTCGTCTTGGTGATCGTCCAATTAAATCTTAGCTTATGTAATTGTTATCTTTTCCTATTTTGTTTAGAATTTAGGAAGCATATAAATACTTGAAAGGATTGCTTTATTTCGATCATGCTTTTATTTCCTTTAGGTTTTAATTCTCTTGGAACTCCTCTCTCACGTTTTTTTTCTCTCTTTTCTTTTTCATGAACCATAGTTTTTCTACAAACTCCATTAATGTAATTCTTTGAGGTATTATTGATTTTCGTTTTTATTTTATTTATTGCTTTTAATTATGTTTTCATTCTTAGATTTGATTTTCATTGTTCGTTTCATGATTGAGTAGTTTCTTTTCTAGGGTTTGGGAATCCATGTTTATATTATGAATCCTTATTATTATTGTTGATGGTTTGATTATTCATTGATATTTCTAGTTGATTAGGTTTATATTGTTAATCTTTGCAATCTGATCAATTGTTTGATTAAATCATGCTAATAGGATTTAGAATCGAAAGATCGAATTTTAGAGGCTTACCTACAACTAGCAATTCTGATTATGTTAGCGATCGTACTGCATATGTTGAATTGAGAGTGTTAAGACCCGACCGTAGGATTAACTTGTGCTCTAGATAATTTGAATATTTGAGTTGTTGATGATGTTTTGATTGATTCTGAACTATGAACATGGTGAACCGTTGCCCTAGATCTTTTAGTTTATTTTTCTATTTATTTTAGTTTAAACATTGAATCCTAAATTTCGTGACATTGTTAGTTTCGCCATACCTTGAAAGCTAGATTTAAATAGCCATCTCTCTGTGGATTCGACCCTGCTTACCCTACTACATTGTTAGGAGGTTTCGTTAGGATTTTATTTTTGACGGGTGTACGACAACCTATCAAATTTTGGCGCCGTTGCCGGGGAGACGGTTTTATTTTTCTTTTTAGCTTTTATTTTTGGTGAGGCTACATTGTATATATTTTTTCATTTGTGTATAAAATTTCCTTTTTTTTATATAGAATGGCTTCTATTTGTTTTCCTCAATTCGAGAATGAAGTGTTTTGGAGATATTATTATAGGCTTGGAGATTTTCTTGGTCCAAATCATATTTTTGAACAATGGGAACTATGTATGGTGATTTATGAGGGATTGAATGAAGATACAAGACTGGTGTTGGATTCCATGAGTAGTTATATATTTGTGGAGAAGACTCCAGAAGAGTGTTGGGATTTGATCGAGCAATTAGCTAGAGATACATATAAGTGGGAGATGACAATGCTTGTTGAACCTACTCTGCAAAATTTATCTTATCCTATTCCTCAAACTCACACCCCTCCCCCGTATTATTGTTCTTATTGTCATTGTCATGACCATGATATTTCTCTTTGTCCCTATAACGAGTCATATGTTAGTACTGTCAACCCTTTCCTTCGATTTGATATGCAAAATTTCCAACTCGAACCATCTTATTGTGACATGAAAATCCTTTATAATGATGATGATGATGATGGTGGATTTGTTGAGATTGTTAGTTCATTAGAGGAAGGTTATCATTTGACTCTTGGTACTGATGAGGAAAAGTTGGACATAACGGAGACTTTGGAGGATGAAGAAGCGCTAATGGTTGTAGAATCGTTGGTTGAGAAACCATTGGTTGCGAAACTTTTGGTTGAAGATTTTAGTGACAAGTTTATTCACGAGGGTGGAATTATAGGTAAAAGCATTAATGTTGAGCCTATATCTCCTCCCGCCTACGTCCCGTTCTCGCGGAGGCTTGATCTTTTTCCTACATCCCCCATGTTAAGTCTTTCGCACTTTATCAATAGGTCTCCATTCCATGATACATTTGACCTTGCCGACCTTGATGCTCATTCTAAAACGTTTACATTGCCCGAGGAGCAATTAGAGGGAAGTTGTAAATATTCTCTTTTTTCTTTTTCTTTTGATTTTTCTTCTACTTCTGATTCTTTTTCTTTTGGTTTTATTTTTTCTGCTTATCTATCTAATACCCTATTTGCGAGGATGAATGTGGTTTTACTCAAGCCATACGTAGTGCTCAATGACATGTTTGCAGGGGCATTTGATAAATTACTCAAGGCGTTGGATTCTTCTGATTAACAACTTGAGTGGAGTCAAGCTAAAGACTTAAAACGAGCGCTTATCGGGAGGCAACCTGATTCCTAACTTTCCCTCATTTCAATTTTCTTCATTTATTTCCATTTTAATTTAGTATTTTATTTCTATTTGCTTAATTTATTGAAAAAAAAAAAATTAAAAACAACAAAAGCACAAAAATATTTTCTTTTGAGTTCACTTGAATTCATAATTTTATTTTATTTTTAGATTAGTTTTCGTTAATCATATTTATTTATTTATTTATTTATTTTGCGTTTGATTTTACTAATTAATGATTTTTTTCCCCTTTGAGTTCGCTTGAATTCATATTTTTATTTCATTTTTAGATTAGTTTTTCGTTAATCGTATTTATTTATTTATTTATTTATTTTTTATTTTTTATTTTGTGTGTTTAATTTTCACTAACGATTCTAACTTTGAGTTTAGTGGTGTTTGAATTTTTTTTTTTTTTTTTTTTTTTCAGAATTAAGGTGCAAGATCAAGTCCATTTCGAAAATTCGATGCATCGACAAGTTTTGCAAGCCACAATAATGCAGCGAGCAAGCGTCTCGCGCCCAGCGAGGGAGTTCATTATGCGCGCATGTCCCAGCGATGGCGCAGCGGGCCCGCTGGCCTGTAAGCATCCAAATTCGAAACATTCTGCCTTGCCCGCTGGCGAACCAGCGCTACCGCTGGAAATCCCGCCTTCCCCTTGATTCAAAAACCGAAACCAACCTCCCTCCCTCACCACTGCACAACCTTATCTCGCCAAATCCAACCACCATAACCGGCAGTTACGCCGGCGCTGCACCGGTGGTCCGAGAAACACCGACCCAGCCCCAGTGCCCCACTCTCCCTCACCCACACACCGCAGCCGCCCAACCTTCGACCTCCCTCTCTTTCGCACCAACCTACAGTCGGCCATCACCTCACCGGCGTTACGCCTGCGCCGAACCGTCACCTGCACCACGTGCAGCCGCCCAGCCGTCCAACCACCCCTTCGAAAGTTGGAACTCTCACCCTACGACGCCCACAACAAACAACTGCCTCCGGCCACCTGCACCATGGTGGTCGACGAACCACCGCACAACCAGCTCACCATGCCCACCCCCTTCTTTACCTCTCAATTCTCCCTCGTTACTCGCCGGCATCAACTCCCACCTCACCGGAGTTCGCCACCCAGCCCATCCTCCAACCTCTCCCACTCTACGCCGTCCACTAGAAGCATCCGCCGCCGGCCCCTGCACCACGGTGGTCGGCGCGTCAGCCTTCCACCACCACGCCACCTTTCCCTCCTCTCCAACTCTCCAACTTCCACCTTCACCATTATTTTATTTATTCATGAATTTAAAACCCTAACTTTTGAAATCAATTTGGGGGTTTTTAATTTATTTGGGCATTGGCAAATTGTAGTATTGGTGCTCGTTTCCGAAATTCATGAGAATTTGCAACCAAATTCTGGTCTTTGTGAAGCACAAAAGATATTAAAATTTCAATTTTTCTAACGTTTATTCACTTGAATCATATTTTGAAAAGAAAATTGGAATTTTTATGACAATATTGGTTTTTGAATTTAAATGGTTGTCGTTGTTGTGAATATTATATGAATTATTTGTTGAGCTTGGTTAACGCTTGTTGGTTTGAGTTTGAACTATTAGCATTGGCGAATATTATTTGAATTGCTTGTTGAGATTGTTTAATGTTTGTTGATTGTTGAGTTCAGATTGGTAGCATTGGGAAATTATTGATTATTGCATGAACTATTCGTTGGGATTGATCGTTGAATCTTGAAGCATGCACCGTCTTGGTTGAATAAAGTATTCTAAATTGTGATTGTTGCATCTATGGAGATTGGCTCTTTGCGTCGTCAGTTTGAAGCTTCTGGCCACACCGCTTCTACTGTCGACCGTTCTACCGAGTCTTACTCGGCCGACGAGGCTCATCACGAGTGAGCACTTTCCATCTCTCTCCCTTGTTCGAGTTATATTGTTGCTATTTTCACAGTGAGGGCACTGTGTTTTGTTTAGCTTGGGGGAGGGATATCTATCTTTGTTGCTTTCTAGTATAGTTTTATTATTTTGTTTAGGTGTTGTACGCTTTGTACTGTCCATTAGGGGTGGGAGTTTACGTGCAACGAAAAAAATGTACTGCTTTCCTAGTGTTATTGTTCAATTTAGTTGCACTCTTACTTGCATTCTTACTTGCATTCATATGTCTTTATACCCTGCATTGTGCAATTGACTTTCAAACTATGTTCGGGCTTTATTTGACTCTCTTGAGCTTCTTTTGAACTTAGTTATGATTCTGAAATTCAGTCGGTCATGCTATACATTGATAACTGCTTGGCATTGTGTGAACCAATTGAATGGTATGCGGTAAGATGTTGGTCTCGTGTCAAGAATAGCTAGCCAATTATCTTGTAGGTCACCTTACTATGTGTTTGTGTGATTGATGTGACTTGTTATCGTATGATTTTGGCTTGAGATTCATTAGTAGTTTAGTTGCAACTCACGCATGCCGCGTATGACAGAGGCCATTCTCTTAGGAAGCCTTCAGACGAACTTAGAAACATCAGTTCCTGCCTTTCATACCCATGTTGTAGCCTTGTCCTTTTATTGTTTTAACTCCACAAAATTGAGCCCTATTAGCCCCGTTGGTTACTTGTCCCGAGTCTAGCTTGGGGGAGCTTCGGTGTTCGTAATGGTTTCATTGATGTTGATTGATTGGCACACTAAGCCAATAGATCGTGGTTCGAGGCTATGTTTGGATTCGTGGTTCGGAAATGGTGTATATTATTGTTGGCACCCAAGCTTGTAACAGTTAGCATTAGTATTTATATTTTTGTACTTTCATATTCATCAATTTATGTCATCTCAAATTCGAAAAAAAAAAAAGAAAAGAAAAAAAAAAAAAGAGAAAAAAAAAAAAAATAGAAAAATCAAAGAAAAATCAAAAATATGTTTTTCGTTTTTGCATATAGTATGAAGGCAAGGAAGGGGAATGGAGAAAGATCATTGAAATTATTTTATGTTTTTACCCTTGGTTATAGCTTGGTTGATTGTTCGGGTTTCATGGTTCGACGGAGTTAGATTTTCGGCATTATCACGCCGACGCATATAGTTCACCTTTGCTCCCCAAGTTGGCCTTACTCTCACTTTTTCCCAAATTATACCCTACCCTTTACTTTTACCTAGCCCCATTGCAAGCTTATTATAAAGACCTCTTGATCGGCATGTTTGTTTTGTGATTGAATGAAAATCGTTTCTTGCTATTGTCATCTTACCCCATGTTGTATCATATATTTATATTCTACAAGGTATGCGGCGACGACTAGCTTGATTGAGAATAGTTTGTGGCTAAGCTTGGTTGTTTCGATTGTGGATCACGATGCTTTGTGGTTCTATTTGTATCTGAGCTAGATTTCCGTCTCAATAACTCTGTTTGATTGTTTGCTCGAGAGTTGGGTTGGTCTTACCATGGTTTTATGAAAGTCATGTGCGTCTCGTTTCTCTATCTTTGGTTTAGTGTTGCTTGGGGACAAGCAACAGTCTAGCTTGGGGGAATTTGATGAGTCATATTTGTATAGGGTATTTTAGGCGCATTTAGGTTGCATTATTAGGCATTTATATCATTTTAGTTGCATTTAGGATCACATTTGCATAAGTTATCGTTATCGTACTCTATTACGCCCCGTTTGTGTTTTCTTAATGTTTCAGGTGATTTTACGGTCATTTGGATGCTTTCGGAGTGTTATGAGTTGATTTGGATGATGAACGGATGGAATGTTGACTCGAGGATCATTGCATATCTCTAGGGATAATTTTGAGTCAATAACGAAGCTAAACGCTATTTTTCTAAGCATCAAAACGGACAAGCGTTCACTCTTTTGATGATATCTCAAGTTCTACATGTCGGAATGAGGCGATTTTTATTGGCCTAGAAAGTAGACTTCAAGTGCTTTCCAACGACAGGTCACACGTCCTTATAGGCATTGTAGAACAAGAGTTATGACATAAACAAGATGGCTCGACTATCCGATTCGCCCGAAGCCCAAAACGATGGCCCAATCTTCCCCTTGGGCGCGAAAACCAGCGACCCACCAGCGGGCCCGCTGGTTTCTCCGCCCAACTACTTCCACACGCGGGTTCATGCTTTCGTCTTGGTGATCGTCCAATTAAATCTTAGCTTATGTAATTGTTATCTTTTCCTATTTTGTTTAGAATTTAGGAAGCATATAAATACTTGAAAGGATTGCTTTATTTCGATCATGCTTTTATTTCCTTTAGGTTTTAATTCTCTTGGAACTCCTCTCTCACGTTTTTTTTCTCTCTTTTCTTTTTCATGAACCATAGTTTTTCTACAAACTCCATTAATGTAATTCTTTGAGGTATTATTGATTTTCGTTTTTATTTTATTTATTGCTTTTAATTATGTTTTCATTCTTAGATTTGATTTTCATTGTTCGTTTCATGATTGAGTAGTTTCTTTTCTAGGGTTTGGGAA
This sequence comes from Spinacia oleracea, assembly GCF_020520425.1. NCBI lineage: Eukaryota > Viridiplantae > Streptophyta > Magnoliopsida > Caryophyllales > Amaranthaceae > Spinacia > Spinacia oleracea. The sequence goes on along the minus strand of NC_079490.1, from coordinate 175,629,995 downwards.
TCCATGTTTATATTATGAATCCTTATTATTATTGTTGATGGTTTGATTATTCATTGATATTTCTAGTTGATTAGGTTTATATTGTTAATCTTTGCAATCTGATCAATTGTTTGATTAAATCATGCTAATAGGATTTAGAATCGAAAGATCGAATTTTAGAGGCTTACCTACAACTAGCAATTCTGATTATGTTAGCGATCGTACTGCATATGTTGAATTGAGAGTGTTAAGACCCGACCGTAGGATTAACTTGTGCTCTAGATAATTTGAATATTTGAGTTGTTGATGATGTTTTGATTGATTCTGAACTATGAACATGGTGAACCGTTGCCCTAGATCTTTTAGTTTATTTTTCTATTTATTTTAGTTTAAACATTGAATCCTAAATTTCGTGACATTGTTAGTTTCGCCATACCTTGAAAGCTAGATTTAAATAGCCATCTCTCTGTGGATTCGACCCTGCTTACCCTACTACATTGTTAGGAGGTTTCGTTAGGATTTTATTTTTGACGGGTGTACGACAACCTATCAGTATTTTGTATGGGTTGCCCATTAATAAATATACATCACAAATATAGGCATTTATAATCCTAATGCATTTACATAATATTACAATTATTATCTTTATAAAATATACGAGAGAATATTCACATATATTCTGGATTAGGTAATATAAATGATTTCTTTGACACATGCATCTTTTGATATTTCCCGTCAACCCGTCATTGAATAGTTTAATGAGTGAATTGAGAAAAAAGAGTTTCAAATATACGTCGTTTTTTTCTGAGTTAAAATTCTCTATCCTACAATGTGTGTAGCTCTTATGTGAAAAACGATTCAGACATTTTTCCTAGAGTCATACGTTGATAATTTGATATTTGGCGAAACCTTTGGAAAACTCGTAGGAATATTTTGGGTAAAAAAAAAAAGAAATATAGGCACTGGGGTGGAGTATGGAGCAGCGCGCCGGGCAAAGTAGTCGTACACCCATCGTATGCGCGGAGTAAGCTTTAAGGAATGAGTAGCTGTTATAGCATTTTCTTACGGAATGAGTAATTAATTAGCTTCCCATAAATAGTACGGAGTAGTTTTATTATTGTCGGCAGCAAGGGATTCACAAAAAATCAACTAATTAAAGGGGGATTTTCTCGTTTATGATAAAGTACAATTTCTCTAATGTAGGCCTCTTATAGAGATTATAGACTATTTTTAAATAAAAGAATTAGTGTGTGGCTCGGGCGATGTCCCGGTTGCTACATTGAATATTTTTAATATTTGATTTTTCTTAAGCTCAATATGTGACCAAAATACTTGTATTCCAAAGAGTGAAAAACATTCATTAAGTTTGCCAACACATACACACTACGTCATTTATCATGCCAAGTAATTTGAAAATTAGATCATCTTATAATTTGTATAATCTATTTTCTCGTAGAACTAAGTGCGTCAAATTAATAAACACCAAATTAGATATATGCAGCTATGAAGGGCAGTCCTTAATTGATGCTTATGAGACTTATGACATCATGTTTCTTTATGGTTGTAATAATGCTTTAATTATTATTAACTTTAAAAAATCGTCCATAAAAATTAAAAAGTCACATGAAAATTTAGTTATTTTAAACTTTATTTTAACATTATTTATAAATTAATGTGAATAGATAAACCACAATTGGTGGTTGGTTAAGATGGTAATGAGAGTTATCTTACATACTTGATGTCTGGTGTCCTTGTATTGATTTTTGGTTGTCCATGTAATGACATGATATAACACTTGGTGAGTGTATGATGTGGCGTAATAGGGAGAGTATTACGTGGCACATAGACGTTTTACACAACGCCTTTTGATATATTAGTGTAGATGGTTGATAAACTTTTCATTATAAGATATTTAATTAATTAGTAAAGGTAGTGATTAGGAGTTTTCGAGGTGGATCCTTTCGTTATTTGGTTGGTTTGATTACATAAGGCTACCAATTAGAGATTTAGAGGGCTTCACTTTACAATATACGGAGTACTTTGTAAAAAACAACTAGTTAGAAGTTAGGTTTATTACTTAAAAAGGAATTAAGTTGATTACAAGGACTCCTCTAAGTACCCATGACTAAATGGTTAATTCACGCAACTTATTTTTTTTCTTTTTATTTTTTACAAACGGCACTACAAAAATTTATATCTTTTATGACAACCTAATAACGACGGGTAAAAGTTCCGTCATAAAAGGGCTTTTGCGACGGGGATAACAACCCAACAAAGACGGGAACAACCGTCGCAAATGTCTTTTACGACGGGATAACGACGGGATTTTCCATTAACGACGACCCCCTTTTATGACGGGTTCGCGACGAAAAATCCCATCGTTAATCAACAATTATTGACCTTTAGCGACGGGATTTCCCGTCGTTAATAGTACAATTTCTTGTAGTGCGGCTAAATAAACAAACAAACTAAAAGGAACATAAAATAAACTTAAGAAAAACAAAAAGGGTCTAATATGGTTCTAGAGGGAACTCTTGAAAACGACTACCAATAGTAGAAACTTTCTTCGTTAGATTAAGAGCATGTTGTACTTGTCTTTCTATCTTGTGGATCATGTATATCTTAAAAACTCTTACCTTTCCGCTGAATCTTGTCCAAAATCCATCGCTATAGTAATCATTATCTAATTAAAATTTAACATAAATAATTGAAATTGAAAATATTTAATACGACGTAAACACTTACATGTTCCAAGTTAAATACGAAGTATAGTTATATTGACCAATAAACATAACCTATAATTAGCTGAGTTCGTAAGACTTCCACTTAAACTCCTGTTGTTCCAATACATGTTCGAACTCTAATATACGAATTTCATTAATATGTTTCTAGTGGATGATGGAGGTTTCATACGGAGTATGACACTTTGTAGAAACGTTTTTAATGGATTATATTATATGGAAAATTAAAGTTCATGTTTGTTGGCTATCATTATTGCAATTAAAATCCGATCATTATTGCAATTAAAATCCGAGTTAGGAATACGTAACATGTCTAGATCGAGGGACCAAGAGTCCAAACCTTTTAGGTTGGGATTACTATACACCAACTTTTTTTCTTTTTTCCAGGGCCATTCATCATTCATGGTTCAGATGTCTTATTCCAAGAATTTGTAGACCCAATCCATTATATCAGCATATCAAATAACAAAGATATTTTGTTTATGAAAAAATAGGAGGATTTTAATTAATCTGACACGTGTAAATATACTTTTAGACAAATCATATGAGAAGTTCTTGGGTCTGTTTCTTTGTGCATAGTTTTAATGCAACAACGTATGCAATGCATTATTGCATTAATCTTTCTCTACCAATCATATTCAGGTTTATGATTGCTAGATTAAAGATTTGTGAAATCATCTTGATACTCTTTTTTAATTAACCTAATAAGTCTCTGGTTTTTATATACTTGCCGCAAATTCTACTTACCAATTACCATGACTAACAAGTTAGAACTATTGACATGGATTTTTGAAGTACGAGTATTCATCAAATTAATCGTGTGTGGAATAATACGCAAAAATGTCAAATCCTTGGGAGATATTTTAGGCTATGATACTTCTAAATTATTTTAATTAGGATGCGTTCTATTGAAGTATCTATTAATCTCATCTAATTGAATTTATTAAAATTTATTTTAGTTGTAGCTAGTTCTTAAGCGCTCACTTTTTCTGTTTTTGTTTTTTATGCTAGGATTCGTACCCGAGTACACAAGTTATCAGCATTAATCGGGCCAAAACCTCATTAATAATATACATTACAGAAGAATTTATCCTTATCGGAGTTATGAATTAAACCAGTGGTGATCCTTCAATCATTCTCGAAGTTTAGCTCTTTATCAGTATGTTTATTGTTTAACCCTTCTTTGATCTTGTAAAATACTTCAATAATTGAATTAATCTTTATGTTTCAATAGTTTTAAAAAAATGGGTGCTCCGATTTATATTACTGGACGACCCTAAGATGTGCAAAAGTTGTGCAGAAAGTTGGATATGACTGTTTTATAATTTTAACTAACTAAGTTTGTTGATATCCACCTATAAACACAAAGATTACTGCTTCACTAATAAGGTCTTTGGCAAATGGTTATGATGAAGCATAGACCGTATAAATATGTCATAAGTTCAAACCCCCCTTCTCCCTGCTTGTGAATTTAAATTTAGATTTGCGCAAAAGAAACAAACGGTACGTATTTGATAATACTTCTTGCCCACACTGAGTTATGCTTCAACGGGGAAGAGGATGTCCAACACTTATTTCGCTTTTGCGAAGTAGCTAAACAAACTTGGAGGAGTGGGACCTTAGGTATTCACTCAGAATTACGCGACGACATTCCATTTGCAGAATGGATGCTTTCTTATATCTGGCTTTTTCAATGCCAGGATGGTCACTCGAGTACTAGAACCACTTCATTACTACCTTATGGAGCATATGGGTTGCGAGGAAAACAAAATTTTCAGAGATGCGAATGTGGATCTTTCAATGTGTAACGCCCCGACATCTAATTCAATTATTTAATCATAATTAGCAGCGGAATTAACCTAATTCGGTCGGAACATTACCCGCCGTAACTCCCTCTTGGGAATTACAAGACAACTATCAATCATAAGCTATTAAACTCCAAAATTAACATAATCATCCTTCTCAATTCCTTAATAAAAGTACGAAACTTAATCAAGAATCTTTACTTAAACTTATTACAACTTAACATTAACTTAGGTGAACTTGGTAATAGTGAAATCCTCGCCACTACTCGTTTCCGTGGTCCCCAGCAGTACCTAAAACGGAAAACAAAACGGTGAGCCGAAGACTCAGTAACAAGTTACCCTAGCATCGTAACATCATTTCAATTCATTTTATTTAATAAACAGGGAGAATAGAATATAGTAAAACATTTAATAAATCAATATTTCAGAAGCATCATTTCAAAAACATCATTTCAGGAACATTAATTTCAGGAACGTCATTTCATTAATCTTTTTCCTTTTAACAATATTTATTCTGGTCGTCATGACTTTACAGGAAAACATGGTAGGACGTCTCCTACGAACAGGGGAAGCCAGTGCTTCATAACAGGGGGAGTCAATGCTCCATAACAGGGGAAGCCAGTGCTTCATTTCAGGGGGAACCTTGGTTCCATATCAGGGGAAGCCAGTGCTTCTTATCAGGGGGAACCTTGGTTCCATATCAGGGGAACTTGACCAGTTCTTACACTTTCATTTATCATGTTTACATTTCTTTTAGTTGAACATTAATCAGGAAAAAAAAATCTCAATCATTCAGGGTGGTTCAATAAACCATTAAATCTCGTTATTTCATAAAATCATTTCTTTCAGGAATAATAATAATTCATTAAATCAATACTTTGCATAAAGCTGCATTATCGTAAAACAATTCAATCAAATTATACTTGTAATCCCGCAATTCATAAAACATCATTATAAAACATCAATCATTCATAACATCATTCATAAATACATTTCGAAGGGAATGCGGGTACTAGCAATAACCGTTACCTCAACCGTAGTTTTTATACTCCCTGTCTGATGGATCGTCCTTCCTGAGTTCCGAGTTTGATTTCTTTCAAGGTATCAAATTATTGAATTAGTTATTAAAATGATAAGTAATCTAAAATCGATATTTTTATAAATAATAAGTTTATAAATAATGATTTTAAAACATAATTCCATAATTTAATAAAAATATTATTAAATTAGATTTATGTCAAAATACATTTATATATATATATATATATAATTATTAAAATTCATAATATTATAACAAAGGTTAAAGTGCTTAAATTAACTAAAATTTCTTTCATAAAACATTAATATTGTATGAAAACAAATAGGTAAAATCTGAAAATGAAATAAGGGCATAAGGCTTACCTAACAAAAACTTGGGCCAGAATTTAGATTTTGGAAGGAGCCCAAAGTTCCAAAATGGAACTTAGTTCCTGGAACGTGAAGCAGGCAAGGGCGCAAGGCCAAGAAAAGAAAAGCAGAGGAGCAAGCACGACGGGGGAGGAGAAAAGAAGGAGATTAGGAGGCGGGTCTGTGCGGCTTGGGCGGCGGCGGAAAGCCGGCGGTAACGCCAGCATGGCGGCGCTGAGGTTGTGCAATCCGGCGAAGGAACAGGGAAGTCGTGTGGGGAGGGAGGCAGGGTGCGGCAAACCGCGAAGTCAGGGGTGGTCGTGTGGTTGCGCGCAGTTTGCGCGGAGGAGAGCGAAGGAGAAAAGACGGTGAGGGTGGCCGGTGAGTGGTGGTGTGGCACGGTGGTACAGCAGGAGGAAAAATAAAGGCAGGGGAGTGCGGCCCGGTTCTGGTCGAAGGAAATGGAGGGAGTTGCAGTGGTGGTGGTCGACTGAAACAGCCGGAGGTGAGGCGAGGTGGTGGAAGTGGTGGTTGACGGTGGTTGCAGGCGACAGAAGGGGTGGTTTGCAGGCGGCATTATGCCGGAAAAAGGGGCGAAGAGGGTGGCTCCATAGCTGAGATTTGCAGTTTATTCAAAGAGAAAATAAAATGGTTATAAACTCTGTTGTTTTGATCTTGAAATTCAATGGTGAATAAGATGTTGGTAGCTGATTGCTTGAATCAGAGAAGAGAGAAAAGGGAAGTGAAATTGGTCTCTTGTGTTGAAATTGTTTTTCTGAAATTGTTGAATTTGTAAAGGATAAAGTGGAAGAAACAAACTTGGTTTTTGCTTTGAATTTTGACTGAAATGAGGGAAGAAGGAAGGAAGGAAATTTCCTCCTTCTTACTTTGTACGTGGGGAGCAAGGAAGAGAAAGATGCCAATTTGTTCCTTAGGGGCATTTTGGTCATTTCACTTAGTTAGGCAAGATTTCTGAAAATTTGTTCTCTATTTTTAGGAAACTAATTGGAATAGAAAAGTTTAATTAAAACCAAGTCTATAAATAATTATTTATAAAAATATCGTTAACGAAAAATAAATTTAGTTTTCGAATCAGAACGTTCCGAAATTATTAAAAATCCGAAATAAATCACGGAATAATTTAGATTTTTAAAAAGTAGCTTAAGCTCGAAAAATTTGAAATTTAATCATAGAATCTAAAAACTAATAAATCGTGTAATAATATTAAAAATTCAAGCGAAATAAAACTTCGTTAATTAACTAAAAAAAATAAAATAAAATAAAGTTCGAATTTTAGGATTTAAAACGATTTTAAGCTAAATAAAAATAATTAAGCATAATTAATCAGGTTTTAAAAATTCAGGGTATTACACAATGATAATGGCACTGATCACAAAAGGTTTAGAGCAACATGACATTACTACAAATACTAGCTCCGGAGCTCTTAGGTATTTGCATCCTCCAGAACAACATCTTTTCCCCCCAGGCTTCTTCAGAGCAATCCTTTCCGATAACGGGGGGACTGCCACTCATATCACCCTTCTGGTGGACGGGGCATGGAATAAATCCTCCCGAAAATTGGGAATAGCATGGGTCGTGGAAAGAAACAGGACGGGTGCAGGAATTGTGCAAGGTGGGGCTACCTATGGCTATGCGGAATATGCAATTCAGGCTGAAGCTCAGGCGTGCCTTGCTGGAATTAGATGGGCTATTCATTGCGACGTTAAGTATATTTTAATTTTGACTGATTCTTATTGTCTTGTAGACATGCTGTAACACCCCGACAATTCCCTCTTTTCTAAAATAACCTTTTAATATAAAACGTAGAGAATTATCAAGGCATTATCGCCCGTGTGAAAACGTAACAGCTTATTCAGAATTTTGCAGCGGAAAACATAAAACTAACTTTAGGTTTATAAATAATCGATTACAGGTTTAGTCCCAAAAATCAACCAACGAAAATAAGGAAATATAAATAGTACGACAAGTTTAAAGTCCAATTAAACAAACCCAAGTCAACTTAGCAAATCAAAACTAAATACAAGCTCTCTATTCCCGATCCCAATGATGCAATATCTTCAAACCTGCAGATGGACAATGCTTATTGATCCTTAGACACTGTTCACCAAAGATTGGGTCATCACAGGATCAATAAGGCATAGCCATGATCAACATGCACAAGCAAAAGCACGTAATCAGCAAAGCTGAGTACTACATACTTAATCAATAATAATCCTAACATGATTCTATTAAACGAACAACCCTAACATGATACTAATGAACACAAACAAGGGCAGACAAAACATGATAGTTTGACGACCATACTTGACCAGACTAGACTAGGCTAGACTTTTAGCAATAATATTATTTTAGTTGAAATAGACAATGGACCGAGTTGTCCGTCCAACAGTCTTCACTAAGGAAGACGAGGTACGGGCGCGACTCCGTAACCTCACTGACCTGCGATATCGAGGAACGTTTGAATAAAAATAGAACACGGTGATCAATCCGGTCCCAGAAAAGGCCATGGGCTACCACCATGAACCCCAACTCCTGTTTGTCCGTCACTTTAGACGTGCACAGTCTAAAGCTATTCCTACTCAGTTTCACTTTACATGATTTACAAATTGAGACTCTGTTATGACTCAACAATCACATAAGGCATACAATCCACATTTGTTCACAACTGTTTTTAT